>NC_140593.1:174181541-174781541 GCF_964204655.1 Triturus cristatus | reverse complement strand
ATCCATTCCGAAGTCAAACCACACCACCATAACACAATATTTCATTTTCACTCAGGATAACAACATACAGATGTAACCGTTTACTTTATGCAAATCTAAGGGGAGACACCTGTGGCAGCCAGGGAGGTGCAGGGGAAAATGGAATAATCTTTAAATGATGAATGTTGGTGTTCTTTTATGGCAGCAGAGGGGTCCAGGGGAAAGTGAATAATCCTTAAAAAATTAATGCTGGTGTGCGACTGTGCACCTATGGCAGACAGGAGGTCCAGGGGAAAATTAACAATGATAATCCTTAAAAAATTAATGCTGGCATGCGGCAGGCACATATGGCAGCCAGGGGGTGAATGGAGGAAGATACCCACTCGGAGTCAAGGAGGTGCAAGGAAAATTGTAAAAAATGCATATCATATTCAGCACTCTTGATATATATATTCATTACAATGATCCTCACACATATACAAATATCAGGGACGAGAAAAAAAAAAAAAACTAAAGAAGGCATAGCCATCTCCCATTAATCTCCCTAGAATATGGATTTGAAAACTGGAAAAAGTATTTACATGGTGGCTAGCTGCACAAAATGGGAGCCGGCCATGAACAACAAAGAGCACATGCACGTCTATGGCAAAAGCAAACTGTCTGGCTACACAAAATTACCCTGGCCACATGGTCAATGAACAACAACAAGCAAGGAGGCATTGACACAAAAAAGAACACATGCAAGTCTATGTCAAAAGCACACTGGCTTGCTATAAAAAATGGCCACCGGCCACATGGTCCTACAACAACAATGCAGGGCTCTGGAAAAAGCACACTGGCTGGCTACACAAAGTAGCCACTGGCTTCATGGTCAAACAACAACCAGAAGCAAGGAGGCATGGACACATCAAAATCCACAGGCAGGCCTTCGGCAAAAGCACGTTGGCTGGCTACACAAAATGGTCAACGGTCACATGGTCAAACAACAAGCTAGGAGGCATGGACATCAAAGAACACGTGGGACACTGACTACACAAAATGGCCCCTGGTCACATGGCATGGAGAACAAAGACAAATGGTGGCCTATGGCAAAGACACACACACACTGGCCAGACAAAGGAAGCATGGTGACTTTTAAGAAAACACTACCATAAATTCAGCAATGGCAAAAATGAAAATTAAGTGAGCTATACAAATTTTACAACACACATCCCACCAAGGCTTAGGGCTGAATTTAATGGCCTGTGTATCGCTCATAAAGCCATTTATGGCCAAGCCCCCACATACATCAAACAAAGATTCACGAAATACGTGCCAGGGCGCTCACTTAGGTCCTCCACAGGGAGCCTCCTATATTGCCCACGTTTCATCTACGTCACCAAAGGAGTGAGGGCCTTCTCCTCCCTCCTCCCCACTCTTTGGAACGGGCTGCCTAACCAACTCCGCGCGGAAAACCGCCTTCTTCCCTCCAGAAAACAATTAAAAACCATCTTGTTTACAGAAGCCTGGGCCTAATCGTCACTGTACTGCCTGGACTCAATCGCCACTCTTCTTATAGCGCTTAGAGACCTCCCGGTATTAAGCGCTCAACAAATCCAAATTAACATAACATAACATAACAAGGCATCACAAATAAACCTACCAAAATACACTTCTTGCGGCAAATTGTGAGATACATTTTTTTAATTTAAACCAATGCCATACCTGCCCTAAATGATGTTTTAAGAAAACATATATCACAGAAACGATAACAATTGAATGCAATACAAACTTGGCACCTACTGAAACTCCAGACTATCAACCACAATCAAATTTAAAATCAAATGAAAGTACTAATAAATACTGGTGAGTGCCCTCTATCAAACAAACAATATCTGTATACGTAAGGTTTTTCAGAATAATTGTGATACCACAAAAACAAAGGGGCATATTTATAAATGAATGGCAAAGTGTGGGGTTAAGCATAAATTGCTAACGCCACTCTACACCATTCTGAAAATGCAGGGTTGCACTGTACTCACAAGAATGCGGTGCACCCCAGCGTTTCCCTTAATGCTGACGCTAAATCTAGCTGCCTAGCACCAATGAGGGGGGGTATGATTGTGAATGTGCTGGAAGGTGTACTTTCCTGCACATAAACAAATTTGAATACTGATTTGAAACTCCTATGTGTGCTGCATTGTGCAGCACACAGAAGTTGCAAATTGTAATTTTTGTAATGATTACGTATATTCCGGAAGGGACACCAATTAGCAGTAATTACATTTACTAGAAGAATACTTAAAAATAATTTAAATCTGGAAATAATAAAGGAATCAAAGGATTCTGGCTTGACTTCAAAAAGATTTGCTGTATAACTCAAATTTCTAAAAAATTAAAATGTTTCTTTTTTTAATTCAAATATTTATGTGAGCAGAAAACCCATTAACGAGTTCACCTCCCCGTTTATCAACTTGATTCCCCACTGAACCACACTGATCAGGCCTTGCGCGTAAGTGCTTGTTAAACTAAATGTTAATCTTAGGACATGTGCTGATACCAAAAAATCTAAATTATGCAAACTTTTCCCAGCCATTTTCTCAAAAAACCTAGTAACTGTAAAAAATGTCTGAGGCCCACTGCATTATAGTATGCTTTTAAACCATTATCATGCGCCTTGGCCTTAGTAGAACTGTGGCAGATATGATCCTTCTCAAAGAGGCTGCTGCTGCATCACACATAGAAAGAGAAAAACATCTCCATGGATTGTTTTTCTGCAGGGAGGTGCCCCTTTCTGCATAAAAATAATCCTCTCTACAACACATGCCGTCTTGCAGCATGGCACAAGGGTGCCTGCATTGGCACTAGCTTGCCAAACTGGGCCCAGTGCAGGTGAAAGGACAAAAATGCACAGTGGTGCTTGAATACAGCGCATTCCTGTCCTTTCCCAGTGACGCAGGACAGCACAACAAGGTGACTTGCTGCATTGCTTTGTGCCACTATTTCCATAAATATACCCCCCAATTGAATAATAAAGAGGTATAATACAGACACACATCAATCCCTGATGCAACTGCTTAGCAATCCTCCCTCTGAACAAATTTGTTTTATAGCATGTAAGTATTTTACATTTGTTTTAACTATTTTTTAAGGAATAGAGATTATGGGGTTTATGCATCAAAGTTAGGTTTGTGAGTCCATAATAGCGATTAAAAAGGATTCACTATTAAGGAGTCGCAATTACCTATGCATGTAGGTTTTGCAATAAAAATTGCGATTCCTACATATTTCTTAATAGCGAATCGCAAATTGCGATTCGCTATTAAGGAATGGATTGCTAATGGGATTGCATTCGCAATTTGCGAGTACCAAATAGGTACTCGCAAATTGTGCATGCAATTTCAACGTGGCCTAAAAGCCACCCTGATGCACCCCCAAAAATAGGTAAGTATGCACATGTGGTGCATACATGTGTATGCACCAAAATGCACTTTGAAAAATGCATTTTTTTGCATTTTTCAAGGGAATTACAAATTACCATCAACTTGAAGTCGATGGTAATTTGCGATTCCAAATTGCGAAAAAACGCAATTTGAAAATGCATGATGCATTGCATTTAGGGAATCATAATCTACGATTCTCTAACTGCAGTCGCAATTAAGGGAATCGCAAAAAATTGCGATTTCCTTAATTGCGAATTTCAAAAAAGGTACATGCATCTGAAAATACAATTTTGCAATCTCAAACGGCTGATTTTTGCAATTCGCACTGTTTGCGATCGCAAAATGGATTGATGCATGTCCGCCTATAAGTATAATGGAGCCTTTTTTATTAAACAGAGCGAATGTTTACAACATATCATAGTCATTAATTGAAATAGAAAAAAAACCTATACAAGGCCATGCAGGATATAACTGAATCAAAGAACAGCAGCGAAAAATAGATACAAAAAGAAAGCATGGTGGAAGTTGACTATGATAATGAGTAGTCATGACCAGACAGGTGGCAACAAAAGGCACCTAAGTAGATCCCATATCTTCCTAAACCTAGTTCTTCACATGTCATTATCGATAATCAAAATTTTGAGGAGACCGGTATTAATTGATTTATTCCACAAGAGATTAGGATTAGGAGCCTGCGAAAAAGCCAATGAAGAGCCATGATTAATCGCACCAGTGCAATAGCCAAGAAATAGTTTCCACCTAGATGACCGGAAATGTGAGGTGAGTGACCAAGCACAATTAGTTTAGGGTCCCACATCAGATTTATCGGATCGAGTCGATTAAGCTTCCTAAAGACTGTCTGTCAATAATAAGAAATGACAGGACAGGAAGCAAAAATGTGAATAGCATCAGACTGATCAAACAAGCATCAAAATCATCTAGTGTCCTGCCTAAGGGCAATAATATGTTGGTGATTAGGGGTAAAGTCGAAGTTGTTAATAGACTTAAACTGGTGGGTTTTAACCCATGAGACATATTAGACGGTATATTTCAAAAAAACCTTTGTGTGCCTTATGTTGTCAAAGGTAACTTCAACACCAAGGTGCCGGCTCCACTTATCTGCGAAATTCTGAAAACGGCCAGGCTACCGTCCAACCTCCCCCCACAAGATCATTTTATAGGCCAGGTTAATGCCCTTTTTAGGCAGGTGATCATAAAAGGTATTAGAAGAACAATCCAAGTCATCCATCTTCAGACCTCTAAGAATATGTAGAAGCTGGAGATAACAGAAAAATCCAGAATGGGAAAGAATACATTTTGATATAGTAACTCATATGAAAGAAAAACATGGCCCTCATAGAAATGGCCCAGCTTAAGAATGCAGTATCCTTCCCAGCAGTCAATAAAACAGTTCTATTTGCTGAGGAAACTTCGTATTATAGCCAAAATATGAGTATATATTTCAAAAAGTAATACCTAAGTGTGCGTGGGGAACTCCGCTCTGCTTGCGGAGTTTACAGAGTTTTCCGCACTTCCAGAGAGATTTTTCCTCATTCGTTATCGTCAACATCGAGTTGGCCAGCACAAGCATGGAAAATCAACCTCCTGGCGAGATTTCTCAATGTGGGCGTTCAGATTTTTCATTGCGAGTGGTCGCTTATGCTTGTGACCGCTTGCGTTGGGAGACCGTCCGTTCACGTTGAGAAAGCTGCCACTCGAGTAAAAATCTACTCCAGCGGCAGAAAGGCCGCAGCGCCCACTTGTGCTGTGCATGGTGCCGTTCGTGATGATTGCACAGTGCGGACATGCACCTGGCAATGAAAATGACAGCAAACTGTATTTATCTAACAGCATTCTAATGCTTGCAGAGCTCCACTCGGCAGAGTTTTTTTGCACTTCGCGGAGTTCCGCCCAGGCTTAGTAATACCCAGACATCTCATTTTGAGATAGGTTCATATTGAATGGAAGACCAGCAAATTCTTGACCGGTGTCCTTTTGAAATATACTGTGTGAATGATGCCGCAGTGTGGAACAATCTCCGCCCCCCCAGGAAAGGTATTCTGGATACATGTGGTAGAGCTCCCCAGAACCTTGGCAAGGTGAATCACAAAGGCAGCTAGATAATAAATCTGTAAGTCTAGTAACATGAAATCTCCCTTCTCACGAGGCCTCTGAAGCAATAGTATGCTGACTCTAGGATTTTCGTACCCCATATACATTTTTGCCACAAGGCCTCAACCTGAGAAAAGGTGGCTTTGGGTAAGTAAAGAAGTATGGATCAAAAGAGGTATAGGCAACGTGGCAATATGATCCTTTTAATGAGATTACACCTACCAGTTAAGCCAATATGTAGTCTATCCCACTTACTAAATATCTCAGTCATTCTTTAGAATGTTCTCCAAAATTGAAATCAATTACCTCTTCCATCATCAGTGAAACTTCTACCCCTAAAAATGTATCAGAGCTAACACAATGTGGTCATGTACAGAAGGAGATGTATTTGCCAAGACCAGAGTCTTATTGAGGGTATGGTTGTAACCTGAGAGAGCCCCAAAGTCGATTGCTATGGTTTCTGACAAATAAACCTCGAGATGAACTGAAGATAGTAAGGTTGTCTGCATGCGATAAGACTTTAAGCTCTAGTTGGTGGATCTGCAATTGAAGAATAGTCCTACATCTCTTAAGGGCTTGAATGTAGGGTTCGATATACAGTGCAAAAAGCTGAGGTGACAATGGGCTAATCAGAGAACTCTGGCCGTAAGATTCTGATGTAGTTACTGAACACGGGTAATATAGCATGGGATGAATCCCAATGCCTTCATAGTAGCCCAAAGAAATGGCCACAAAACCTGGGCAAAAGCCTGCTCTCCATCTAGCATTATCAGTCCGAACAGGTTCCCCCGAGCTGAACTTAACTCAAGAGCTGTGATTGCCGTATTGACATGTTTAGTAGTATGCCGCCCTGGGATAAACTCGTGCTGGTTCTCATCAACCAAGTTGAATTTCACCGTCGATAATCTATTAACTAAGACCAAAGTGTAAATCTTGGAATCAACTTAATCAGTGATGTGGGGTGGTGTGTACCACACAAAAAAGGATTTTTGCCTTTCTTGGGGAAACAAATGATATTAGTCTCCACCCAAGACCCAGGGACCTGACTGAGTGAATCAAAAGAATTAAAAAGATCACATAAGAGAGGGACCAGTACATGGGTGAGTCTGGAATAGAACTCCAAAGGAATATGTTTGGGCCACAAGCTTTACTCTGTGACAGCTGACCAATTGCAGCCTTGACTTTAGAAGGGATAAATGGGCCCTCTGACCTGAGGCGTTGTGAGTTAGACAACTTATGTTGATTATGAGCCTTGAGAAACCGATCGACTAGATCGGCAGAGGAAACCACCTCCTCACTATAAACTTCTAATAAAATATAGAGAACTCCCGAATATGTTTGCGGACTGTCTCACCCTTGTTGTTCTATATTAGCCCTATCCCTGACCCTGTAAGAAAGGGATTGGTCCATTTCGTCTCTGTTTTAGAAGGTAGTTGATTGCTTCACCCGAGCTTTCTTGCTCGTGTTATCCAGTATGCATTACCAAAGTGTAGCTTGAGCAATTACAAGTTGATCCACCAAGGAGACAAGGGGCATACTGTCCCGATTGATTGCACTGCATACCGTAATATGCTGAAGATAAGAAAGGGAAGACTGTATACTTGCTTCATCCAAACCGTCTCCTTCCAATGATAGAAGGAATATTTCAGGGAATGGAATCTGCAACAGGCTTAATAGTATCCCAGATGGAAAGGATAGAAGCTAAGGTGAGGTCCCTACCTTCCTGTCCACAGAGTGAGCAAATGATTATTCAAAGATGAGCTTCCTGTCAAAGGAACAGAGCTTAGGCATGAGTAAAGACTAGAGCACACAAAGTGGACAAAAAGTGAAAGTGAATTATGGTCAGAGATCACCTTTGGATTCAGAAAAATGCTGAGATGATGTCAAAGAGAATTACTAGCAAAGAACATATCTATGGGGGAGAATGAATTGAAGGGAGCTGAATAATTGGTAAAGCTGTATTACCCCGGCCATCAGTATCTTCAGACATAAGAGTCCAAAACTTGCTGGAGATCAGCGCTTACATGTTTTTGTCCCACTGAAGATAGTACTGCTGGAGAGGGTAGCCCTGCTCCCAAGATAAGATAAGTCAAATTACTGGTGACCATAAAGTCGCCACAAAGTAGAACAGGTTCCAGCTACTAATGTATCTCGGACAGCATACCATTAAAAAACTATAGGATCGTAGGTGTTAGGACCATAGAGTATACATGTCGTAAGCTGAGATTGGCTGCTCAAAACCACTGCAATAGTCCATTAACTACCTAAATCTGAACAATTCCCTGCAATTATTATTCTGAGCGAGGAGAGTGATCCTTCTCTGAGCAGAAGTGTAGCAAGCAGTAATCAAGACAAGATATCCCAGATCATCCAGTAGAGGGATCCGAATATTAGACTGGTGGATCTCCTGCAGAAAGACTCGATGTGGACACACATAACATATTTCTTCCCTTATTAGTTTAAGCTTATGGGTGGCTCCATGTCATTTATGTTCCACAAAAGGATATGTAGCTGTTGGTCATGACTACCCAACGAGCTAACCATTATCATACTCTATCCAGCATCTAGCAACCCCTGCAAAAAGATGAAAGAGTGAAATCCAACTTTGTACACAATTCTCCTGAAACAGTTAATATCTGCAAACCTCCTTATTTTTGCTTATTCTTCACCATGATTTCCTTCCTATATTCAAACAACACTGTAGAAATGAGGCCTGAGCCCTCGTTAGGCTCATCCTCCAAACGGAACCACCACCCCCCCAGCCCAAGGAAGAACTACCCCAAACCCCTAAATGAAGAATAAAAAATAGAGCTAGTTCAATTATGTTTGTGTTTCTTTCATCAATTATTGTTGTGATGGTTTTTCCATGTTTTCTACTGTAACAGTAACATACCCCTAATTTGCATTCTTAGTCTAATCAATATAAAGAATGATTTTAGGGTCTCTGGATGACCCCCTCATACCTGACCTTTTTTGATAAAGTTCCAAGATTGTTGGCTCCCTGGGTGTTTGGAATTGACCAATTTGTCTCTCTCCCCTGCTTTGGTACCAGAATCATGCAAACATGCCAAAGAAATTCCTCTGTTGAAAAAACCTATGCTGGACGTTTCTAGGCCTGAAAACTTTAGTGCGATTTCCTGGCTCCTGTTCCTTGCTAAAATGAATTAATCTTATGTGAGTGCTATTCTAACTCAGTTCCTGGAATCCAATTTGATCTTTGACCCCTACCAAAATGGTTTTAGACCTTTGCACAGCATGAAGTCCACTCTACTTGTGGTCACTGAGCAACTGCGGGCCTCCCTGGACGAGGGCAGAACATCAACGCTGATTCTGCTTGATCTAAGTGCAGCATTCAACACGGTCTCCCATAAGACTCTGCTGCATCAGCTATGGGATACCGGTATCGGGGGTAAAGCCCTCTCCTGGCTAACCTCTTTTCTGGATGATTGGACATTTCCAGTAATTTCTCCGCCTTACCAAGCTCACACCTCAACTGCTACGATGTGGAGACCTTCAGGGATCTGCATTGTAATGATCCCAGTCAGGACCATGTGAAATTCCAAGAGGACCTGATCACCATCTTCCAATGGATAGCTGCGAACTGCCTCCAGTTGAACAATACTAAATAGAAAATTCTCCTGCTAGGAAGGGATTCCCACCTATGCTTGGTTCAACCCTGCTGCCAAAACCAGCTGTTAAAAACCTGGCTGTCTGGGTTGACTGCACGCTATCCTTTGATGTCCAGGCTAAATCAGTAGCAGGTATCTGTTTTAGACTTCAATGGGGCATAAATTCAATTTTGGGACTCTTTGACTCCCACACTTGTCAGATGATAGCTCAAACCACTGTCCTGGCCAGGTTGGACTACTGCAATGTGCTGCTACTCGGGTCTGACAAGTTGGTGATTAAAAGGCTCCAGTGAACCCAGAATGTAGTGGGTCGGACACTCTTCATGCTTCCTAAGCACTGCTCTGTCTCTGGCCTCATCCACTGGCTGCACTGGCTGCCATTAGAGCAAAGAATCCACTTTATGGTCCTTTGTATCACTCACACAATTCTTATGGGCTCATGCCCCATGATCCTGAGTGACCTGTGTCTTTCCTATGTGCATGCCCATGCTTGCACTCGGCTGACCTCCATCTTGCCCATGTGCCTTGGGTGCGCAGGGCTAGAACAGGCGGGCACTCCTTTCGGGTGATTGCCCCCACCCTCTGGAATTCCCAGCCTCTCCCCACCCGGTGCATCCTGGATCACTCAGCCTTTAGAAGGGCCTTGAAGACCTGGCTATTTTCTGACAATTTGCTGCCCCCCTCCTGCCCTGCTCTGCTCTTCTGACTTTCATCGCTGGGATGCCCCATTGCTGGGGCAGCCATGAGCTGTAAAAGTATTCTAACATAGCATAACATCTGCCAACACCCAAAAATAATGATAAGGTTTGAGCAGGAAATTATACAAACAATTTTAGAAAATCTGCCCGCACACAGCCATCCATTACCATTTTAACCAAAAGTATGTTGTGGCACCTCCAGAAATCTGCAATAAGTATAGAATATACAACACCAGCCAGATCATCTTTGGAGTAAAAATATAAAAATAATAGCCCTAGCTTATGTACCAGTCACAGAAGTAGATAACCACTACAACTTCCTAAAAAGTCCTCTATTACAAAACACACAAACAAAAACCAAGTACTAATGTGAAATGTTTTGAAGAAATTTGGTTTGGCACACTGCACTGTTCTGGTCATCAATACGAAACCAAGTTTCAAATACTGTGATGGAACAGCACGACGATGCATCAACAAGCCAACATGCCAAAAAGGAGGTGTCAGGAACCCCTTCCACGCCACATTAGGTTGTAGTCACCCTACCCTATACAAATTCCTAGAAAACCTCGAATAAGAACAAAGAACTTCAAAAGCCAAATTAAATCTACAATATTAAAAAGGACTAAAATAATGTATGAAATGCTGCAATTCAAAGTAACATCCTTTGTAAATAACAAAGGACTACAGTACCGCACAATCATGGCAAAACAATACTTATTATAAGCGACCTAAAAATGCAAGTAAAAATAAAATTGAACAGGAACAAAAAACACAAAGCATAAATATTTTAATATTTTTTTAATTTAATTATCTTTAAAAATCAGTCTATATAGGGGCCGATACTGATCTCTTTGGGAGAAAAGTGTCCGACTCGGATCCGGAGGGCTTTCCGACCGACTCGAGCTCCAGGGCTCCGAGCGCCCGAGTACGATGCAAACAAGCGCTGACGGAGACGGGTCGTTTTTGAGCCCCTTTGAAGTCAATGGGAGCCTGTTGTATGACGTATGCATAGGCTCCCATTGATGAAAAAGGTACGTAGTGCACAAAGGCGCCCCCTGTAGTGGGGACGCATTGTGCCACCCGCACTGTACATGCATGTGTTGGGGGGACCTTTGGGTCCCCCCTGTGATCGAGTCGTAAGGCTATGGGTGAAGGGGGGTCCATTGCGGACCTCTGAAGTCTGCTTCCTGGAGCGTTTACGTGTCAGATTCTCCGACTCGATCCAGCTGTCCGAATAGTGCATCGTACTGGCCCGATCATAAATCACCTCCATTGCACGGCACTGTTTGCTTACGGACGAGACATACGGAGCGGTTCAGACCCAGAAACTATTTGGTCGACGAATTCACGTTTCTTGCATTGTACTTGTTTCCTCCTACAGCTGTACGAGTCAGACGGTAAACACGCGTGCGGCTGGTACTTTTCCCGGCCGGATCGCGTTCGGAGCCCTTCCGAGCGAGATCAGAATCGGGCCCATAGTGTTAGAATAAAAATTGTGCTTTCGTATTGTGTTTACGTAATTTAGCATTCCTGGTGCCATTTTGTGTACTGGCGTAATTTTGTATCATGAACTAAACTAATTATCCACTACTTACGAGAAATGGCCTTCTCTAGGTTATGTTTCTTCGCAGCTGAGTTTTGCCTTACTAATGAATGCCCTGTTCTTATTAGCGAATACCTTTCCTTTAGATGTAAGCCTTCTCCCACTTGACTAATGGCGGGCACGGGCAGGAATTACCTTGACTGATAGATAATGTGTGCCTGGCTTCAGAACTGAAACTTACTCCTTTTTAATTTACTGACCGGCTGCGTTTTTCTGGAAAATTCCATGTTGGGCGTATTTCCATTGATTCTGAGATGTACATAATGTATCGTTATGCTTGCTGAAGTCAGACTCTATCTGCAGCACTCTTAGCGATTGGTCAGACAGGGCTCCACTCTGAGCATACTCTAAATAAACTGTTATTGATTTGTATTCTCTTCTGTCTGACCAACTCTTCATTTCGTAAAAGGTGGTGGTCGTGAGTGATCCAAATGACCTGAAACTTCCTTCAATAGCACTTAGAAATCAAACAATATGCAATAAGACTGATGAATAAAATTTAATGTAAAAGTTACAAATACATACATGTTCTAAATTCAGTAACATAAAATATCAATCTGAAGTTTGAAATCAACAAGCATTTTACCACACATCCATAGCCACTTGCATTTAGTGAAGAAACACAATTTACTCTTTGGTAGCTGGTTCCTTTTAAAAATGACACATGCAAAAATCTGGAAAAGTGTCAACTCTGTCTCAAATACCTGTAAATAAATATAATATGCTTTACCTCACATAACACACACCCCAAACACAATGTAAACAAAATAACAATATTTTATACATATTATTCACGATATAAGTATAACTTTGAAAAGTAATTACATCACACAAACTACAGTTAAGACCTACGACATTGCATTAAGTAACACAACCTAACATTAAATCACACAGCCAGTACAAACTAGCTAACACTTACTGCACCTGGCCATACCCCATAGTCCAAAATCCCTACATAATAACTTAAAATTGAACTTACCTTCTCTGTTGAGCAGCAGCAGGAAACCATAAGTCAAAGGAACATAAGCTGCCTTACAAGTATGTAGATAGACTACAATTAGTAGTATAACAAATAGTAGCTAAAAACATATAAAGACTAAGGAACCGATTATGAGGTTGGATGTCTTGCCGCCATTCCGCTGTAGCAGCAGTCCTTGCACTGCCAAGTCAGCCGTCTTCCTCCCGCCCTATTATGCAACATCAAATTCTATTTATTTTGGCAAAATGCCATAGTATGATGTTCCTGTGGCCCAGTGGCGATGTTTCTGATGGTGGTGAATATTTTTACATATGCGTCAATGCTGGTGTGTAGATTTTGACTTCATAAGTGTAAAATGTGCATATGCATAACACGCAGAAAAATACCATGTATGAGACTTTACCATTGCTGGTGTCCTCATGTGCCCAGTCCACTAAATGGGTGAAAAGTGTGAAACAGACTTACCTGGATTTTGGTGCAGACCGGGTTGTTTTCTTCAGAATCAAGTTGCTGCTGTGAAGGGGGTCCTGGAGGAAGGGATCCACGTGGGAGATGGAAAGGAAGAAAAGGAAGTGGATGAGTATGCACCCCAATACCGCCGATTTTGCCAAAGCGAACCAGATGGTCTCCCCACCACAGCCAGCTCAATGGAAAGGCAACTCATAATCTGCTCAACAGTACCCTTGTCTGTACACCCTCTGACAGCTGCATTCCCCTAACCACCATCTCATAGGTCCATTAAAAATATAATAACAAACACAAAATGATTTGAAGAATATATGTTAATAAGTACTATAAATCTATAAAACTAATATTATTAGTAAAGAGTATTGATATATATTCAATTAAAAAACCAAAGGTTACAGAGACGTTATAGTTAGTCTCAGACTAATAAAAATACATTGAAATTCAGCAGTTATAGTTACCTGAGCTAACTATAACTTACAACCCCGTAATGCACTGCTGATGACCTCACATATTGCATCACTCATGACATGGTCACTGACATGGTGCTAGACATATACAATAACCTACTACAAAAGTTAGCTTAGTATACTAGCCTATACAAACCGTACTACTAATGAGTTAAACTATCTCTAACATGTGTAATCTGAGTGGGTATGTGACTGTCTGTATCTATGTGGGACTGGGTATGTGAGTGCCAGTATTGGTGCGTGAGCGTATGCATGTGTGACTGTATGAGTTACTGTGTGGATTTTTGTAGGTGTGTCAGTGGTTGAAGGGTGTGTGAGTGGGTATATGTGGGGGGGTGTGATAGGTTTGTGGGTATGAGAATAGCTGTGTGGGTGAGTATGTGGGTATGTGAGTAACTTTGTTGGTGAGTGAGTGGGTGTGTCAGGGGCCATTTGTATGAGGGAGTATCTATGTGAGTGACTGCATGGGTGTCTGAATGGCTGTATGGGTGAGTGACTGGGTGTGTAAGTAGCTATGTGGGTGATTGAGTGGCTGTTTGAGTAAGTGTTTGTTTAAGTGAGTTGGTATTTGAGTGGTTGTATGGGAAAGTTGTATCTGTGTAAATGACTATATGAGTGAGTGAGCAGATATGGGAGTGTATTAATGTGTGTATGCGTATATAAATGCTTTTGTGGTTATGTGAGTGGCTGTCTTGAGAGGCTATATGTGGGTGTGTGTGGATGTGTGATTATGAGTACAGTTGAATAAGTCAGTATATGAGTAGCTGTATGGGTGAATGTATGGTTGTGTGAATGGCTGTGTGGGTAAGTGACTGTTTGTATGAGTGGCTGCATGGGTGATTGAGTGGATAGTTCTAAAGAGAAGTGAGCAGGTGTGTGAGTACTGGTATGTGTCTCTCAATGGGTATGTGAGTGGTTGTGGGGATATGTAAGTGGGTATACAAAAGGTTATATAGATGTTTGAGTGGTTATACAGATGATGTCATCAGTGATGCCATTCGAAATGTCATGAGTGATGTCACTGACCATGTCATGAGTGATGTCATATGTAAGGTCATAAGCAGTGCATAGCAAAGGCATTAGTCATGGTTAGATGACGTAACTATTTTGTACGAGTGAAATTTGAGACTAACTATAACATCCCTGTAACATTTGGTATTTTCAGTGCATTTCTGCATTTTTGTAAAAATATTTTCCTAAATATAACCTCCCTGAAATATTTCTCTTATTAAGTGAATTTCTGTATTTTTTTAACCACTAGGCATGTTTGCAGAGTGGTGGAGAAAGGTGATGGGACCTATGACCTGCTCTCAGCAATCACACTGTGTGTGACTTACTGCTGGTAGCAGGAGGGCTTCTTGGCCCCCAAGGACCCTCAGGATCCAAAGGGACTTCATCCCCCAACATGTAGTGCACCCGGAGGTAAGTAAGTTTGTAGAGCGATGGAGAAAGGGGGAGGGGCCACTGACGATCTCCCACCATCAGCATCTAAGGGGACTTCTTCCTCCCAATCAGTACTGTGCCCTGAAGGATGTTTTCAGAGTGTTGGAGAAAGCAGGCAGGGCCTCAGATGAGCTCTCAGCAATCCTGATGTGCCTGTGTGGACTTACTGAAGGTAAGATGAGGGGTTGTTGGCACTAAAGGACCCTCAGCAGCCAATGGAACTTCATCCCCCAACCAGTAGTGTGTCAGGAGAAGTGTTTGCAGAGTGGTGGAGAAAGGGGGTGGGGCTTCCCACAAGCTCTCATCATTCCTGCTGTGTGAAGCTTAGTGGAGGTAACAAGAGGGATTGTTGGCCATCAGGGACCTTTATCAGCAAAGAGGATATCATCCCCACCCAGTAATATGCCTGAAGGCACGTTTGAGGAGTGTGGAGAAAGGTGGGGGGCATCCAATGACCTCTCATTCATCTGGCTGCGTGGGACATACCGGAGGTAACAGAAGGCCCCTTTGTAGAGTGGTTAAGATAGGGGTTGAGGCCTTCTGTGACTTCCCCCAGGCCAGCCTTTTATATTTTATGGGTTTTTGCTAGCGCTGGGCGGATGCGTGGCCCCCTCCGTAAGCTGATTTTGACACCAGTGGCACCATCTCCTTGGCCGGGCCTTTAAAAAATGTTGAATTTTTTTTAGTAGAGTGGGGCACTGCATGGCCCACCTCCCGAAGCTGATTGTAGACCCAGGTATCCCATACCCGGGGGCAAAGCATTTTTGCATTGGGGCCAAACGGACCCCCCCGGGCCGATTTCATCCCTGGGGAACCCATCCCTGGGGCCTGGCCTTTTTCCAATGCGGTCTCGCACAGTGGATTTCAGCCCTGGGATCCCACCCCTCAGGGCCCGGCCAGGTCTCCTGGGTGCCCCCCAGCTACTCAGAGTGCTACCGGACCGCAGGGGAGCCTGAAGGCCCCAGCAGTCTCTGCCGGCTCCCCGCCTCCTGCAGGAACCTACATTGCTTTCAGACAGAGGAAGCTGCTAAACATACAGCTCTCTGTAGCTAAACGCAATTTGTCTGTTTCCCTGCTTGCTTGACAGTGATCAGGGAAACAGATGAATACTGCGCTTCCAGCAAGTTAGACCATTTTCATTGCTCTCACTTGGTGGAAGTGGAGCATTTGCTGTGATTTGGCTGGAGCATAGCAGGAGCCGGCCCTGTGCGAAGATGTTCCTCAGAGCCATACATGGCTCCCAGTGACCCCCATCTATCAGAAAACTTTGTGCTGGGGAGTTTGCAGCCCTCTGGGCCATGGCTCCATGATGAACCCCTACATTAATTTATTTCAGCCACTGGCAGGTGGCTGTCCCCAGGGCTTAGGGGGTCCAAGCATCCCCGCCTTCAATGTGAAAAAATTGCTCTGGGTAGGTGGCAATTCCCGGGGCTGCAGGGGCCACATGGCCTCCTGCATTAATTTAGTTTGTGATGCTCTGGGAAAGTGGCAGTCAAGCCTATCAGACCCACCTACATATATGTTTGATAGTGCCCCAGGAAGATGGCTGTCCTTTGGGCTGCAGGGGGGCAGCATGGGCCTCCTCACATTATTTTACTTTGACTTGCTCTGTAGAGGTGGCAGTACTGGGACAAAGGCAGTCCTTGTGGGTGTAGGGAGTGCTGCACTAGATAGACCCCTCATATTTATATGTAGAAATTCCCCCAGGACCTGGCCTGTGTTTTTTTTATTATATGCAGCAGCCCCTGATTCAGTGCAGCTCCTGCTAAAAATGTAAAACAATTTTTTTTGCCCTGTGGGGTCCCCGTGGCACCCCCCCAAAAGGTCTGGGGGCTCAGGGTATTCCTAAAATGCCCCTTTTCTGTATCCCGAGTGGGGCCCGGCCTGTACCACCTCTCTGCAACACAGAGCAGTGGCGCTTACTGGAAGCACCTGGTGGGCTAGTTGGCCCCCAGGGTCCCTCAGGATTGAAAGGGAATTATTTCCCCAACTTAAAACGCGCCACAGGGCGTGTTTGCACACGTCACCTCAGGCCCCGTCCCCTCCCTTCACCACTGTGTAAACGCGCCCTGTGGCCGTTCTAAGTTGAGGGATTAAGTCCCCTTGAATCCTAAGGGTACCTAGGGTCAAACTAGCCCACTAGGTACCTCCAGTAAGCACCACAGAGCTGCGTTGCATAGAGGTGTAAAAAGGGGCATGGCCTCAGAACACCTGTCTGCAACGCAGCTCCCTGGCGCATACTGGAGATACCTGTTGGGCTAGTTGGCCCTCAGGGACCCTCAGTATTGAAGGGGAATTAATTCCCCAACTTACAACTGGCCAGGGGGCGCGTTTGCAGAGTGCTGCAAGGAGGGGGCGTGGTCTCCGGCGCGATGCCGGTCTTTTATTTATTTGATTTTTTTAAGAAGGAGGGATGTGTGGCCCCCTTTTTCTAATTTACTGGCCCTGGGGACCCAATCCCCCAGGGCCTGCACCCTAATTTTTTTTGTTGAAAAAAATTAATTTGGCCCTCCCAAGGCCTTAATCGGACCTGGGGACCCCAACCCCCGGGTCATGGCCTTTTTTAAAAAATAAATCTTTAGGAGGGGGCTGCGTTGCCCCCCTCCTCAGGCCACATATGGCCCTGGGGACCCCATCCCCCGGGGCCGGCCTTTGTTTTTTATTATTTTAAATATATATATATTTATAGAAACACCTAGGACATGCTGGACAAACCGTATGTACCTATCACCAAGACGATTTGCATAATATTCATGAAAAGGCGACTATGCATAGAATGAATCCACATGGAATGTATTTACACCGCTAGTGAAGCTCTGACGTGTCTGACGCCCTACCGTGCCGAATCCCGGCGCCCCCGCCGGTGGGTACTCTCCAAGTAGACACCCTTGTCGTTTATTTATACAAACATTGGTAGCTATTGATGGGCACATTTAATATACACGCACACCAAGCCATTCAAAGGGGATTCGACAAAAATTCGACCAAACTATGCAAGAAACCCCCCTCACGGTTAATAAAATACACATCCACCGCCGGATGTGTAATACTTTTTATTTTACTCTCTGGAAAGGAGACGAACCTCACTTGAGAGTCACAGCATGCTCCGGGCTGAGCCCAATACTGTGTTACACCCACCAGTGCCCGCCGAGTGCCTCACACCTCTGTGTTGTATTCCACCAGCTAGTGCGTATGCTATGACTAGGCCTGGGCGGTAAATTCCGTTCTGCTCGCGGAATTTGCGGAATTTCGGTAATTTCGCGTTCCGCGGAGAACGCGAAATTGCCCAAAATTCTGCTTTCCGCGACTTCGCGAAATTTTTTCTTGTTCGCGTTCTCAAAAATGCATGTTCGCGAGATGTTTCTCCCCGAGCACGCAAACAGCAACTGTGAACAGGAAAAAAGCATCGCGAACAAGCAATGCCGAGTGTTCGCGGAATTTCTGCATGTTCGTGGAGATTTTTTACCGTTTCGCGGAGATTTGCGTAACGCGATTACGCAAATTCCGCCCACCCCTAGCTATGACACTCTCTAGCCCATGTGCACTGTAACACCACCCCGTGAATATATCATGCCACACTTGTCTTCGCACGGGTTATATTGTCCCATCTAACGTGCCTACCTCGATGCCTATGTTATAACGCACAGCGCTATGCCATACATATTACAATCTGGGATCCATATCTTTGTCACAGTGCATATGCAACGTTACACTCCCCAGCAGATATTTTATATTACAACTTTAGAGTCTAGTTAGGTTACACAACACTGCCCTGTGCATATTACACTCCAAGGCGCATATCGCATAGCACGCGCTAGTGCCTGTGCTATCTCGTGCTCTCCAATGAATCTGTCATTGCGCACAATGTATTGCATATTATATTTCACACCCCGGTTCATCTTATATCACACTTTTTGGGTCATAGTTTATACCATATACTATATCTAGATTTCATTTTCAATCGTGCTCTCAGGACTATGTTCTATATAACACTGCGTCCACCTACCCTTTTCACGGGCATTACATTTTGCGATGGGGGGTGGAGGGTCAGGAGGTGTTTCTGCCAAGTGAGCCCGAAGTCACAGTCACAAACGTCCTCTTCTTCCTGAATAAAAGTGAGATTATGCTGCATACTTGTTAATATTTTAAGTAGTTCGCACAGACACACATTTTAAAAACAATAAAGTTCCTAATACCCACCTTCTCTGAACAGTTAGCTTGCTGCCCTATCCACCTCCTCCCTATCCTCTGTTGTCTGAATCCATGGACTAGCCTCCTCCCTCCTGCCATGCATGGTCTGATGTGCTGCCACTACCCTCCTTTTAGCATGATGTACCAGTCCACTCCTCCTGCCCTCCATTGCCCAATTCTATGGCCCATCATTGACCTCCTGCTTAGCCTCTGTGCTTAGCTTGCTGCCCCTATTCTCCTTCCCCCTGCCCTCCGATGTCTTTGTGCATGCCCCTGCTCCATCCTTTTTGCCCACCATGTTCCATGGACCTGCCACTCCTATCTACTCTGAGTGTTCTGTTGAGCTGCCACTCCTCTCCCACCTGCCTAGCATTGTCAGATGACTGTAACCTGTCCCTGCCACCTCCACCCTGCCTGTCCACATGCCATGCCCCTATCGCCTTCCTCCTGTCCTCCATGGTCCATTTTACTGACACATCCTTCTGCCCTCCCTGGTCTGTTGTGCTGCAACTGCTCCTCCTGCCTGCCCGCGCGGTCTGTTGTGAGGCCCCTTCCCCTGAATTCTCTTGTCTGTGCCCAGGTCCTGACGCTCCCTTCTATCCTCCATGGTCCTTTGTGCATGCCCCTCCACCCTCCTTCTTGCCCATCATAGCCATTGTGCTGCCACTAACCCTCCCGCTTGCCATGCATGGTCTTCTGTGCTGCCATGCCCCCTCCCACCTTCCCTGTGTGGTCAGCTAGCTGCCCCTGACCCCCTCTCACCTTCCCTCCATGGTCTGTGTGTATGCCATCATAGTCTCATTGTTGCTCTCCATGGTGTGTCTTGTTTCTAGTGCCCATCCTGCCTGACCTCCATGGTCATCTTGCTGGGCCTGCCCTGCCCCCTTGCCCCCAGCCCTCTGTTTCCATGTGCAGACCCATATTCCCTCCCTCCTGGCTTGTCTGTTCCATTGTAATGCCCCTGATCCGTCCCTCCTGCCCTTTATGGTCTGTTATGCTGCAGCTTTCTCTCCTGTCTGTCCATTATGGTCAGCTAGCTACCATTGCCTCTTTCCCCTCTGTTCTCTGTTGTCCATGTGCATGGTCCTGTCCCCTCCCTATTGCTTTCTATGGATTGTTGTGCTGCACTCCCGTCCCGCATGCGCTGTGTGGTGTATTGTGCTGCTGCAAACCCTGATGCCTGCCCTGTAGGGTCAGTTTGGTGCACCTCTCCATGTCCCTTCTGTACTCTGTTATCCGAGTCCATGTCCCTACCCCAATTCCTCCTGCCTACCATGATCCAATGTACCATACTTGCGAACATTTTGAACTTGGTAAGAGGGAGATTTTGAAAAAAAAACTCGGGTATTGATTTTCCCCTTTGAGTTACATTGAAAAAGAGGAGATTGTAGACAGGAGACAGATCAAATAAAGCCCATTTGAGCTTAAAAACATTGGACGTTTCCTGGCTGAAACGAGTCTGTTGGCATGTATGGTTGTACTACCACTGCCTCTTCCTTCTGCCCACAATGGTCTATTATATTGCCACAGCCTCTCTTGCCAGTCCTGTATTGTTGGTTTGTTGACCCTGCCCCCCTCTCCACTGCCCTCCATAGTCTGTTGTGCTGCCACTGCCCTTCCTGCCTGCCCAGTGTGGTAAAATTGTTGCCTCTGCACTTTCCTACCTGCCTTCAATTTTCAGAGTCCGTGCTCCTGGCCTCTGCCTCTCAACAGTATCCCAATGAACAACTAGATTGCTAACATTCTATATTTATTACAAAAGTGTGGAACGCCTGACGTCATCTTGATGTAATCAAAACTATAATACCTAGAGTATTTCCTTTAGAAATTACATATATGAGAGGGTCTTATTTGCATCAAAATTATGGTTAGTGCTCTAAAAAACTAAAATGAGGACATATTTTCTGAGTTTTCAAATAGCGACCAAGAACTTTTAAATTATTTGTAATCTTTATGTTTTTTTATCCAGTTGACCACTTGATTAAATGTTGCACCTAGGGGAGAGGATGTGGTGTTACTTCCAGAGCTGCAGACTTTGCAACTGGGGAACCAGGTTGGAGTTTCTGCTTCAGCGCAACATTCTGTGATTCTGGTCAAATCACTTAATCTCCCCATGTCTACAACCAAAATGAATTTGATCTTGTGTGATGTAACCAATGCTCATGTAAAGCACTCCAATACCTGACAAGTCTGCACTATATAAAACTGCAAATACAGAACAAATAAGTGTTTTGCACACTTCTGTCTTTGGGCTACATGTGGGCTACATCTGGGTGATATCTGTGCTGCATTTGGGCTCTTTTGTCTCTGGTAGCCATCTTGGGAGATTTATTTGTTATGAAGTTTCCTAATGTCCTCATTTACTGCAGTCTCCTCAGCAGGAAATGCTTTCAGTATTTTACTTTGATTCCATCAAGAAGGTATTCAGATATGTCACACATTTTCCATAAATTCTGAATTTTAGCACTCTAGTTGCTCATTAGATCACTGTAGTAAAGCTACTGCTCACCACGGAAGTCTGCTGCTGGTATTAAAAGGGCATGTTTAAGTCTGCATATCAGAATTTTTTAATGAAATAGAAGAGGATTTGAGAAGTCACTCAAAATGTGCCCTAATTTTTCTTTCTTCAGCACTAATCATAATTTCTATGGCAAAATGAACCCCCTCATCGTGTTCCTTTTTAAATTAAATGTTTTAAGTGTTACCAGTTTATTCCATTCAAGATGGCTTCAGGTGTGCCATACTTTTGTCATAAGTAAGACAGTAAGCGCTCTAGTTGTTCTTAAGAACACTCTGGGACATTCTGTCATTGGGCTATACTTGGGCTACATCTGGGTGATATTTGGGCTACATTTGGGCTCTTTTGTCTCTGGTGGCCATCTTGGGAGATTTATTTGTTATGAAGTTTCCTAATTTCCTCATTTACTGCAGTCTCCTCAGTAGGAAATACTTTCAGTTTTTTACTTTGGTTCCATCAAGAAGGCATTCAGATGTGTCACACATTTGCCATAAATTCTGAATGTTAGCACTCTAGTTGCTCATTAGATCACTGTAGTAAAGCTACTGCTCACCAGGGAAGTCTGCTGCTGGTATTCAAAGTGCATGTTTCAGTCTAGTCTGCATGTCAGAATTTTTTTATGAAATAGAAGAGGATTTGAGAAGTCAAAATGTGCCCTAATTTTTCTTTCTGCAGCACTAATCATAATTTCTATGGCAAAATGAACCCCCTCATTTTGTTCCTTTGTAAATTAAATGTTTTAAGTGTTACCACTTTATTCAAATCAAGATGGCTTCAGGTGTGCCATACTTTTGTCATAAGTAAGACTGTTAGCGCTCTAGTTGTGCGTTAGAACACTCTGGGACATTCTGTCATTGGGCTATACTTGGGCTACATCTGGGTGATATTTGGGCTACATTTGGGCTCTTTATTCTCTGGTGGCCATCTTGGGAGATTTATTTGTTATGAAGTTTCCTAATTTCCGCATTTACTGCAGTCTCTTCAGTAGGAAATACTTTCAGTTTTTTACTTTGGTTCCATCAAGAAGGCATTCAGATGTGTCACACATTTGCCATAAATTCTGAATGTTAGCACTCTAGTTGCTCATTAGATCACTGTAGTAAAGCTACTGCTCATCAGGGAAGTCTGCTGCTGGTATTCAAAGTGCATGTTTCAGTCTGCATGTCAGAGTTTTGTTATGAAATAGAAGAGGATTTGAGAAGTCAAAATGTGCCCTAATTTTTCTTTCTGCAGCACTAATCATAATTTCTATGGCAAAATGAACCCCCTCATTTTGTTCCTTTGTAAATTAAATGTTTTAAGTGTTACCATTTAATTCAAATCAAGATGGCTTCAGGTGTGCCATACTTTTGTCATAAGTAAGACTGTTAGCGCTCTAGTTGTTCGTTAGAACACTCTGGGACATTCTGTCATTGGGCTATACTTGGGCTACATCTGGGTGATATTTTGGCTACATTAGGGCTCTTTTGTCTCTGGTGGCCATTTTGGGAGACTTATTTGTTATGATGTTTCCTAATTTTCTCATTTACTACAGTCTCCTCAGTAGGAAATACTTTCAGTTTTTTACTTTGATTCCATCAAGAAGGCATTCAGATGTGTCACACATTTGCCATTAAATTCAGAATGTTAGCACTTTAGTTGCTTATTAGATCACTGTAGTAAAGCTACTGCTCACCAGGGAAGTCTGCTGCTGGTATTGAAAGTGCATGTTTCAGTCTGCATGTCAGAATTTTTTAATGAAATAGAAGAGGATTTGAGAAGTCACTCAAAATGTGCCCTAATTTTTCTTTCTGCAGCACTAATCATACTTTCTATGGCAAAAGTAACCCCCTCATTTTGTTCCTTTTTATATTCAATGTTTTAAGAGTTACCACTTTATTCCAACCAAGATGGCTTCAGGTGTGCCATACGTTTGTCATAAGTAGGTCTGTTAGCGCTCTAGTTGTTCTTTAGAACACTCTGGGAAGCTGCAGTAGAACACAAAGGAATCAACTGACAGTCTCTGCCCTTGTTGGATGTACATGTTTTACTGAGAATGTCAGCCTTCATTCTCACATGACTGAGAAAGATAATGTGAATTTACAGAAAATATGCTCTCAGTTTAGCTTATAGATTACCTTCGAAACCTCTGTGGGAAAAGCATGAGAAAATAGTTTTCTCTCAAACATGTTTCATGATATCACAGCAGAAGGCTTTTTCACATGGTAAAATCACCTTAGAACATGTCATTTGAGATGTCATCAGTGATGTCATGAGTGATGTCACTGACCATGTCATGAGTGATGTAATATGTGACGTCATCAGCAGTGCATTGCGGGCGCGCGAGTTATAGTTAGCTGAACTAACTATAACAGGGGAATTTCATTGGTTTTTTACGAGTGAAATGTCCAGCTAACTATAACATGTGTGAAACCTTTGGTTTTTTCATTGAATTTCTAAGGTTTTTTAAATGCTAATTCCTAACTATAACGTGTGTGAAACCCATGGTTTTTTCAGTGAATTTGCAAGGTTTTTTAAATGCTAATTCTGTTTTATTTTTTTTTATTTTTTTGCAATGTTTTTTACATATTTTTATTTTAAATTTATATCCTCTTTAAAGACTATGTTTAAATTTTAAAAATTCTACAATTTATTTTTTATTTTTACCTTTTTTTTAAACTAAACAGGTAAGATTTAGTAGTATAACATAGTGAATCTTTTTTTTTTTTTTTTTTTTTTAGTATTTTTTTAACGTGCGCTTACCGTACGCGCACGTCTTGCTTTTATTACGTTAGATTTCTACGCTGTTTGCGTACAGTTACGCAATTTACGTAGACGTGCGTCACGCGCAAGCGGCGCGTAACGCGTACGCTGCACGCGCATGTTACGCGGAAGTGAAGGGGCGTGCCTGTTTTGCGTATGCGCGCGTGCGCGTGTCTTTTTTACGCGCATGCGTACTTTTACCGTAAGCGCTCCGTAAGCGCACCGTAAGCGTAACGTACGCACACGTTGGGTCATGTGATCAAGAAACAACACTTTTGATTGGTTTAAACTACTTTCAGTTCTAGAATTCTCCTACACCACACCCATTCCCCTCATTTTTCTGCTTGTGATCCCTTTGGAGAAGGAGCTGCGTTGTCTTTGTGATACGATGGCAGAACAGCAGACCTCTTCAGAGAGTGAGGCTAGCAGCACTACCTTGAGGCAGAGAAGGAGGAAACAAAAGAGCTCTTTCATATGGGAGTATTTTTCTTTTCCAGAGGGCAAGAAAAAGGTAAATGCACCTTTAGTGACTTGTAAGCTTTGTGACCGTGTACTTTCAAGAGGGAATCCTAACAAGAAGTATTCCTTCGGGAATCACACTATGTTGAGACACCTTCATGATGTACACGGTAGGACATATGCTCAACATACTGGAGGGAACCCTTCAGTAAGTCAACCAAGCACATCCACAGCAGCTCAGCCTGGTCCATCATCTGCAGGGCCGAGTCCATCTTCGGCAGGTCAGCTGAGCCCTTCATCTGTGGGGGGAGCATCTCCTTTTTCTGGTCCTCTGGAAACCAACCATCGGTTTGCGAGGGTTACAATGCGGTGCGCCACTTGTTATGGTCTAATTTGTCATAGGGAGACCAGTGTTGCCCTAGTTAACAATAAAATAGACCAGCACATTTGTCCTACCGACTAATATTCCCATTCTTTCTTTCCTCTGTCCCTTTACGAACACAACGGCTCTTTTAAGAGCCAACCTTACCTTTCAACTTTTTTTATATATATTTTTTAAAACTTTTTTTTGATTTTTTTTTTACCGTACGCGTACGGTGCGCGTAATTTTTTTTTTTTTTTTTTTTAAAACACTAAAAATCAATTATCACATTACAAGGTCCTTGAGAGACTACAATGAAAATCTGAAAATGTGATTGTGGAGAAGTGGAAAAAAGGGACCATGAAATTTCTGACTTACCATACCCACTCAAAAAATTATTTATTAATTAAAATATAATTTTAATTGCTAAAAAAATGGTTCAAGTTTTCGAAAATGTTCTTTATCAATCTGAAAAAAAAGAAAAAAGTATTAATATTTAATAAAACATTTTATAATACAGTACACATATTTACATATTTTCCAAAAATAATTTTTTGCCTTTTTTTTGCTGTTTTCAGAATATATTGCATTTCACTATAAATCGTGAAAGCAATTGCATTCATCACTTAACAGCGGGCAAAAAAAAAATGACAATCTCAAAGATTGTTTAAAAAAAGCCCAGAATCTCTTCTCAGTTAAACATAACATTATCAAAATGCAAAATATTATTCATTAAAAATATCATCTAATAACAAAAACTATTTCTAAAAAATACCGTCTGACAATTTTCTTACAGAAGCATAATCTCAAAAAAAATATATCTCAAATAAATCCACAATACATCTAGTTTCCTTTCTTTTAGGCCAAATGTTAATTTTTTTAGATTATTTTTTGATTAAATTTCCAACGATAATCCAATAAAATTTCAAAATTTAAATTGTACAGATGTTACCGATTCTCTCTAAAATTTTGGTTTCTGAATGATTAATTAGGAGTTAATTAAGTCCACAATACAATTGGATACCTTTCCTTTAGGCCAAATGGTAATTTTAAAAATCTTTTTTGATTAAATTTCCAACGGTAATCCAATAAAATACAAAAATTTAAATTGTACAGATGTTACCGATTCTCTGTAAAATGTTGTTTTCTGAAACATTAATTAAGAATTATATAAGTCCATAATACAATTGGTTACCTTTCCTTTAGGCCAAATGATAATTTTAAAAATCTTTAAATTTGAAAATTCCAATGGTAATCCAAAAAAATGGTAAAATTGTTTTGTACAGATCTTGCCAAGTCTCTCTAAAATTTAGGTTTCAGAAAGATTAGATAGGAATTTGCTAAATCAAAAGGCAAACGTTGCTTGAAAATCAATTTGGAATCATTACACAATGTCCAGCCTTTTTCACATTTAAGATAAACTGTGTAATGTCCAGAAGTAACAGTAGGTCCTTCATGGAAAATTATTGCAACTGTTACAAAAGTTTTTCCTGAAATTGATAATTGCTGTCCTGTAAACTTCTTTATTAAAGTATCCAATTTTGAACCATCAGCTCTACATCGTTGCATCATTAAAATTACATACTGTCCGTATTCCTTTAAAATTAACGTTGAAAACATGTCAGATTTACACTCACCGCATTGCATGCTATGATTAGCATCTTTAACTAATTTAGCAAAAGTGACTGTTTTAATCTCTGGCAATGTTAAATAAATAAACCTTTCAGAATCAACATTAGAGCCACATGTATTGAAACAGTTTTCACAACTATGTTCCCATTTATAAGACAGACCAAACAAATTTTCAATGTGTACACCTTCTTCTTCCAGTACCTGAAGAAAATACAACAAGAATTCCTGTGCGTCTTGCTGTACATTTTGAGAAAACTGTGTACATCCTGAACATACATCTAAAAGTTTTCTAATTTCAGTAGCACTTTCTATTTGAGTTTTATCATTACTCAGCTTTTGAAAAAGGAGACTCAACTCAGAACAGAATCTTTTTCTCTGATTTACTATTATCTGCTCTTGCAAACTTTCCAGATAAAATGCAACATTCAGCACTACATTAGCGTAGCAGTTGACACCAGAGCTATTTTCAAAATGACAACCTACAACCTCTTCAACATTTTCCTTTTTCTTTTTGCTTGCAATTTCTTCACTCTTTTTTTTCCTCCTCTCTACATCCTCATTACAGATATTCTCAATTCTCCTTTTTCGAGAAACTACACGTTTCTCCAACACAGGATACTGACCTAAATGAGGAGCATAGGTTCTTCTTAATCTATTATACTCCTTTACACAGTTTGTATCAGCACTAACTTTTGAGTCATCAAAGTCTATCATAAATAATCCAGAAAATGTTTTCACTCGTGACAAAGCTACATAAGCCATACCTTCTTTGAACACAGATGAACCAATGTTTACAAATGCACAATCTACAGTCAATCCTTGAGACTTGTGAATAGTTACAGCATATGCTAGAGAAAACGGAAACTGTTTCCTTTGTACATATAAGTCTTTCACAAGCATAAAACGAACTGTACAACGACAAATGTCTATAACTTCTTCTATCTCATCAAATTTTATTTTTAAACATTCAATTCCATCTTTTTTCTGATAATTAATAAATCCCACAACTCTTCCCATAGCTCCATTAACTAAACCTTTTTCAACATCCAAATTTCTCCTTAAAAATACTCTACAGTTCATGCAAACATATAGATTTTTTTCTAATCCAGCAGTTTTGGAAATGTTCTTCTCTAGTGAATCCAATTTATTTTTCAGTTTACCTGTTAATGTGATAGTAATTCTTCCATCCTGAATTTTGTCCACTGCTTCCAATTTCCTGATATCTTCCTTTTCCAATTTCAAAAGCTCCTCATTGAATATTGAGCATTCACGTAGAGTTGGCATTAAGCAGATGACACTTTTCTTTTCTGCAATGTTCTTGTATATCTTCTCTGCAACTATTTCTTCCTTTGGAAATAAATTATGTAGCAACCGACTCTGTAATGCTTTTGTGCCAGCTTCAGTGAGTAGTCCAATTCTGATATCTTTCAGAATACTTCCATATTCTTCATCGTTTGCTTGTCTCATATTAGTAGTAAGTTCATTGTACTCAAAGAAGGACCAAATATTTGCATTACCGATGCTTCCCAACGACTTCTTTGTATCTTCATGTGTCACAGTATTAAACACTGGTTGTCCTTTAACTGGAGTAAGCTGTAGAAGATCCCCAAAAACTATGACATGTTTTCCACCAAATAACACATCATAGTCTGTCCTTAGAGTTTGCTGCATTCTTAAATGCACAAAGGCAAGCATTAAGTTTGATACCATGCTCACCTCATCAATAATGAGAACTTGCATCTTCTTCAATACTCTTGAAACTTCCAAGCATGCTTCTCCAGTTAGCTTGTGGTATTGTATTTTGTTCTCATGCTCCACTGGTAACATTAGCAAACGATGTAAGGTGATTCCTTTTATGTTATATGCTGCTAACCCAGTTGGAGCAGTAACCACACAAGACAAAGTAGAGACCGTTTTTTGCTGTAGGTAGCTTCTGATGACTTTTATTAGGAAACTTTTTCCAGTTCCAGCTTGTCCGCTTACATACATCCTGATTGGATGAAATGATGTGCATGAGCACTCTTTTTTTCATGTAGTAATCCGTGATCAATTTTGTTTCTGATTTCTTCATACATTTGTTGCTGCTCTTCATTCAGTTGTCTTTCCAAATTTGGTAAGTCTATAAATTCTTCTTGAGCTTGATTCATAGCCGTTTCCACTTCATTCATGGCTATTGCAGCTTAATTTTCAACGATTGGTTGTCCTAGGGGATCTTGACTGAGTGTTCCTGAACTTTGGCTGTCTTGAGAACTGTCTCTAGCTACTTCAGCTGCAATTGTAGTTTCCTGTTCAATTTCTTCATTTAACATTTCCACATAAATTGTGAATGTACTGCATTGTATGCAGTCTTTGCAAGCATTAAATGAATCTTCATAGCTTTGAAATTCTCCCAGTAGTTCATCCTCTGTACGCCATGGTTTAAATAGCTGTAAAAGAGCCAAGTAGTAAAATTCCTTTTTGTCAGTAGTGTCACAACTCAGCTTCCTGTGATTTATCAAACTTCCTTTTGTTTGCTTCACCAAACATCCTTCCTCACCAATGACTTTATATTTTCCATTGTTGATGTCTTCTGCAGCTTTCCGTGAATAAATGTAGTTCTGAAGCACTTCATAGAGACACATGTTCTCCAGATGATGACTTCTCTTGGGATAATATGTGTCCAACATGTTTGATTTCAAAATATCTGTACTTTCTGGGTCATTCTCGGCCAAATATTCAATTTCTCCAACAGATTTCAGTACCCGATTTCTCATTGCTGCAAGGCCTAAACTTGCCCAAATTATTCTTCTTGATTTCGAGTAGAGACTTGCAGAAGATAACCTATCTGAACATTCGTAGGATCCAATTTCTCGATGCGATAACATCTTTAAACTGAAACTGTACAGCTTCTTACTGACAGTCTTCTCGTGAGAAATCTCTTCCCACATTTCCTTCAATTCAGTTTTTTCTGATTTAGTAATGTAAGACGTTACATATCGAGCAACAGCAATGGAATTGTCAGCTACATACTGTATATCCATGTTAGCATTCCACATGGATAAAATGACTGGGTTGTAGTCATTTATATTTTTTGATTCTTCTTTTCTTTTAAGGTTGTAGGTATTCTTAGGTGATTTTCGTGTGATAGTATGTCTCACAGATGACATAAAACTGTTTACTCTTCCATTTGAAAGAACAGGTCTAGGAAATCCAAATCGACATTTAATGTAGTATTTATCTTTGCTCATGTATTTCCGTCGACAGTATTTTCCACACCGATGACTTTGGAAACGTAAAACTTGCTCCTTTAGCTTTTTCTCTTCTGTGCTTTTTGGTATAGCACATGTTGCATATTCTTCAATGAAAGATAACACTGCTTCATCAGTATCTGTTCCAAACTTTGGGGCATCCTTGATCCACAACAGCATATGAATATGAGGAGCACCTCTTGCCTGGTACTCTTTTCTCCAAAAGAAATCCTCTACTTCTCCAAGAGGTGGATTTTTTTTATTGCAGATGAAGGACATCATAGCCTCAAATCTATGATTGAAATATCTGCAAACATTAACCGGATCCAATGAGCACAGTTCTCCTGCTGTCTTGTATTCGATGTTTTTAATGTTTGAATTTGCCTCTCGTAGAAAATCCAGTAAATCATCCCAAGCGTACTCAGCACAGCTTAGGGTAAGGAACCATGTTGGTGTTCCTAAATTTCGTAACATGCATTTTAATTCACCATGGCGTCGGTACCAATATTCATTTGTCCCACGCTGACAAGCCATCAGATTGATGAGTTGTGTTTCCAAATGATCATCTCGGTGCTGCACTTTCTCCATAAAATCCTTAGCAGACACATTTTGTAAATGTACTCCACTTTTTAAAATGTGATTTACTGCATATGATAATGCAGACAAGTCGCTTTCAAATAAAAGATGGAATAAATAAGGAATACTTTGTCGAAATCTTGGATCTTCTGCATATAGTCTTGTAGTCCGATACTCAGAAGCTGGAATCTGTTCTGGACGTTCATCGTATCGTCCTCCTTTTCCTGTAGGAAACAGCTGGGGAAAACATCGAGCTTCCAAGCTCTCCTCCCATACACTCACGGGAGTTCCTTTTGCTTTCCTCATCTGAAACAGATCAATATTGTCTCCCATAACTTCTTTTGAATGAAGAGGATGTATGCTAAAATGTTCATAAATTTCTTCTTCCTTTGATTTGTCCACTTTTTCAATTTGTCCAGTTGGTGTTTCTGTGTCTTCTTGTAAATCTTCTTCTTCTTCTTCTATATAAATTGATTCATACCATTTGTTATTCCTTTTCAAATACAAATGTGCTCTTTGAACTTTCCGTACATCTACCAGCTCCTGCCAAATCTTTTTATTCTTTGTAGGTACACCATTAACCAGAATAACTAATGGTTCAGTTTCCAAAGTATCTGCATCAATAGTTTCCATATTTTTTTTCAAATTCAAGGGCAAATACACCACTCTACCTTTTAAACCTCTCAGTAAATCAGAAGGAGGTAATTTACCAGTTTTGGGCTCCATACGTACTATGGTCTGGAACGGATGAACACATTGAATAAGTATAGACTCATATGTATTTAATTCAGAAAGTTCGGCAGGAATAACATCCAATTCTAAATTATTATGTACAGCTCTGGTCGGCATTCTATTTTCTTCTAACTTTTTGTAACAGTATTTACAAATACGCTGATCTTCACCCAATTGAAAACAATTTTCAAGAAATATATATGTGGCAAAATCCTTCCACTTATAATTATTTTCATTTTCACTTTTTCTGTAGAGATCAACATTCCTGGTTTGTTTTCTATAATGAGTTCTGCGGCAACAAATACAAGTAATATTTGGTCTTTCATTAGAGATTATTGCAAATTTTGTTATGTGATCATTAAATGTCTTACTTACAGAGGGTTCTACATTCTCTTCCACTTCTTCCTCATTTACTGTGTCCTTTTCTGCACTTTCTTGTTCTGGATCAAAGTAACAAAACTGAATTTCATCAATAATCTTCTCTACATCTGATACCGTTCCACGGAACAGAGCCCTATTCAATTCATCTAACTTTATTGCTGGACTTTTAACAAAATACAACTGTCTCACAAACTTTCTCATTTCAGTATGATGAACAGCCAGCATCCTAAAATGATGAAAAACACTTTTACACACTTTTCTAGATAGACAAGCCAGAGAATGACCCTGCAAACCAGTATTCTCTCTCACTCTGCATGGATCTAGACTTTGAAGCACCTTAATCTTCTGTTTTAAACTTTTTTTACTATATTCTCTTAGAAACTCACGAAATTTATCAATAGATTCTTGACGCACAGTGCAAATACTACTACAATTCCAAGTGTACACTGGGGCTTTAGGACGTCTCCCCATAGCCTCATCCGCCATCACTTGTACCTCATCTCTTGGAACCATTTTCTCCTTCTCCATTATACAACCATTTTTCACTTCGTAAGCACGACCTCTGGTGTCAACTGCATGCAGCAAAGTATTACTTTGAAAATAACTCTCTTCATTAAAAAAAGGTTCACTACTTGAACTATGCATCCATTCTCCTAAAAACACTTTGCAAAAGTTTGTTCTTTTCACTTCTCTTTTCCTTTTGGTTTGTGATTTCAGTACATTAACCATTTTATCTAATGTACGCATCCTATTCAAAATTAAAATGAATAGTTTCCTTTTTAATTCTAATGCCTTAGCTGCAATGGCTTCAATTTCTTTTTTTCTCTTATAAAATTTAGCCTTTTGCTTATATTTCTTCACATCCTTTATCAAATTGGACATAACTCTTCTCTGAAACATTTTTCTACGTATCTCTTTAAACGCTGTTTTTCTGTTTAAATTAATCTTTATTGTTTCTGAAGGTATATTTGCATTAACTAAATGCTCAATTTTTTCCTGTTCTTTTCTATTTAAAACATTCTTTCCAGTACAGACATTTTGTACATTTTTCCTTTTTTTGAAGATGTTCTTTAAAAAATCTTTTGTCTGCTTACCAGAAGACTTTCTCTTTTTCCCAACATGAGCATCTCCAGCTAACTTAGGTCCTCCAGTTGTCTTCAAATATAGATTTTTTTTGTGGTTTTTCCTTTGTCTGGATTTTGTAGGCATCTTAAATTTTGTTCACTGCTCTTCAGCAATACCTGAAAAAAACTAAAAAAAAAATTCCTTTATTTTATTTAAATATATTACTACAGTTTTTATGATCTTTTCAAATCTTAAAATACTATGTACCCCTTTCCTACAAGTGAAAATCACAATAACACCTTCACAAATTAAATATCTAAAAACTATTCCTGTGTGCACACAGAGTCATGGTTTGAAATTAGTCAGAAAACGAAATTTCTTTGCCATTTTGAAAGCACACTTACTACTCTTTTTTTTGGCAAGTGATAAGTACTTTTACAATCTGACACATTTGGAGACCACTTTTCATATTCTCAAAAAAGCACATGTCCAAACAGCTTTTTGAGACCAGCAACATGTGTAACCTGGGTGACTGACTACACTCCAGCAAGGGCAACCAGCCTTAGTGATGCTGAATGTATTTGCATTACTGACTGCAACCTCAAACCCCACTCAGTTGTGAATACTGTGCATGATTCCACGGGATAAGCAGCTGGCTGTGTGCTAAGAGTCTGCTTCTGCACAAAAAAAATAGCTCCCCATTTCCATCTAATGCAACTGTAAAATTACCAGAGCAATACGCAAAAAATCTCTGCCTGTAATTCCTCTTTGCACGCAGAGTCATGTTTTCATATTAGTCACAAAACGAAATTTCTTTGCCAATTTGAAAGCACACTTACTACTCTTTTTTTTGGCAAGTGATAAGTACTTTTACAGTCTGACACATTTTGAATCCACTTTTCATATTCTCAAAAAAGCACATGTCCAAACAGCTTTTTGAGACCAGCAACATGTGTAACCTGGGTGACTGACTACACTCCAGCAAGGGCAACCAGCCTTAGTAATGCTGAATGTATTGGCATTACTGACTGCAACTTCAAACCCCACTCGGTTGTGAATACTGTGCATGATTCCACAGGATAAGCAGCTGGCTGTGTGCTAAGAGTCTGCTTCTGCACAAAAAAAATAGCTCCCCCTTTCCTACTAATGTAACTGTAAAATTACCAGAGCAATACGCAATAAATCTCTGCCTGTAATTCCTCTTTGCACACACAGTCATGTTTTCATATTAGTCAGAAAACGAAATTTCTTTGCCATTTTGAAAGCACACTTACTACACTTTTTTTGGGCAAGTGATAAGTACTTTTACAGTCTGACACATTTTGAAACCACTTTTCATATTCTCAAAAAAGCACATGTCCAAACAGCTTTTTGAGACCAGCAACATGTGTAACCTGGGTGACTGACTACACTCCAGCAAGGGCAACCAGCCTTAATGATGCTGAATGTATTTGCATTACTGACTGCAACCTCAAACCCCACTCGGTTGTGAATACTGTGCATTATTCGACAGGATAAGCAGCTGGCTGTGTGCTAAGAGTCTGCTTCTGCATAAAAAAAATAGCTCCCCCTTTCCATCTAATGCAACTGTAAAATTACCAGAGCAATACCAAACAGCTTTCTGAGACCAGCAACATGTGTAACCTGGGTGACTGACTACACTCCAGCAAGGGCAACCAGCCTTAGTAATGCTGAATGTATTTGCATTACTGACTGCAACCTCAAACCACACTCAGTTGTGAATACTGTGCATGATTCCACAGGATAAGCAGCTGGCTGTGTGCTAAGAGTCTGCTTCTGCACAAAAAAAATAGCTCCCCCTTTCCATCTAATGCAACTGTAAAATTACCAGAGCAATACCAAACAGCTTTCTGAGACCAGCAACATGTGTAACCTGGGTGACTGACTACACTCCAGCAAGGGCAACCAGCCTTACTGATGCTGAATGTATTTGCATTACTGACTGCAACCTCAAACCCCACTCGGTTGTGAATACTGTGCATGATTCCACAGGATAAGCAGCTGGCTGTGTGCTAAGAGTCTGCTTCTGCACAAAAAAAATAGCTCCCCCTTTCCATCTAATGCAACTGTAAAATTACCAGAGCAATACCAAACAGCTTTCTGAGACCATCAACATGTGTAACCTGGGTGACTGACTACACTCCAGCAAGGGCAACCAGCCTTACTAATGCTGAATGTATTTGCATTACTGACTGCAACCTCAAACCCCACTCGGTTGTGAATACTGTGCAGGATTCCACAGGATAAGCAGCTGGCTGTGTGCTAAGAGTCTGCTTCTGCTCAAAAAAAATAGCTCCCCCTTTCCTACTAATGCAACTGTAAAATTACCAGAGCAATACGCAATAAATCTCTGCCTGTAATTCCTCTTTGCACACAGAGTCATGTTTTCATATTAGTCAGAAAACGAAATTTCTTTGCCATTTTGAAAGCACACTTACTACTCTTTTTTTTGGCAAAAATATATATATATTATCTACTGGCGGTCGCCAGTAGATAGTTATAGTTAGGACCGTGTTTCCATAGGAAATCCGCAACATTCTATTTGGAATAACTTTGGCGCCGATTGACGAATCCTCGCGAAATTCTCAAAATAGGTGGGGCGCTCCGCTCCGCTCCGCTCCGCTCCGCTCCGCTCCTACCCTGAAAGTCTCGGGGGGATTCGTCAAGTGGGGGCTGAGAAAAAGGGGGGGTCCCTAAACGCGTTTTCCCCATACATTTTTCCATAGGACCTTTTGTCCGAGCTACAGCCCGAACGGCTGAACAGAATTACTTGAAATTTGGCAGAGAGGTAGCCCTCAGGTCAGGGATGTGCCTTTTGAAGGTCTCGTGTAAATCTGTTGAGTATTTCCTGAGAAAATAGCATTTAAATCAATATATATATCTATGGGCGCGCTCCGAGCGCGTACCGTAAGCTTACCCTACGCGCACGCTGCCGTGCGCGAGCGCGATTCTGATTGGTTGTTAGATCTCAGTAAACATTCGAATTGGTCGAAACCAGGAAGTGTCGGCCGCCATTTTGTCTCTCGCAGTCTGAGGGGGTGAAAAACAAAGGTGGATAATGTGAAAAGGGGGCAGGCTGGACAGTTCCTGACCCCCTAGCCTTTGTCAGGGGGTCCCAGAAGGACCCCCAAGGGCAAAAATTAATTTTAATTTTTTTTCAAAAAATCGCCGAATGCGCACAGCGTACGCGCACGGCGTAAACAAAGAAATTCCGCGAAGAGGAATTCCGCCAACTTCGCGTAACCATTACGCGTACCGTGCGCGCACGGCAAAAAATTTTTTACAAAAAGGAAAGCTTAAAAAAAAAATAAAAAAAATTGTGAGGTTAGGTTGGCTCTTAAAAGAGCCGTTGGGTTAATACAGGGATGGAGGAAAGAAAGAATGGGAATATTATGAGCGTCTACAAACGTGCTGGTCTATCTTATTGTTAATAAGGGAAACACTGGTCTCCCCAAAAACAATAAGACCACAACACATTGTACACCTCATTGCAACCCACCCAAATCGAGGGTTAACGTCCAGAGGAGCAGAAGAAGGTGATGCTCCCACCTCAGAGGAAGGGCTCAGCTGAGCTGCCGATGATGTACTCGGCTGAGCTTCTGAGGTTGGGCTCTGGTGACTTACTGAAGAGTTTTCTCCAGTATGTCGAGCAAAGGTCCTGGGATGTTTATCCCTAAGGTGTCTCATCATAGAGTGATTTCCAAAGGAATACTTCTTCCTTGGATTTCCTCTAGATAAAACACGGTCACAAAGTGTGCAAGTGACCAATGGAGCATTGACCTTTTTCTCCCCCTCTGGAAAAGTAAAATACTCCCATACAAAAGAATTCTTTTGTTTCCTCCTTCTCTGGATGATGGTGGTGCTGCTAGCCTCACTCTCAGAAGAGGTCTGCTGTTCTGCCATTGTATCTCAATGTCAATTCAGCTCCTTCTCCTAGGGGATCTCAAGCAGTAATGAGGGGAATGGGTGTGGTGTGGGAAGTTTCTGGAACTGAAAGTAGTTTCAACCAGTGTTCTTTGTGGATCACATGACCTACCGTGCGCGCTCCGTAAGCTTATGGTACGCGCTCGGAAACAAGTACGCATGCGCGAACGTGACGCTTATGGAGCGCTTACGAAGAGCGTACGTAAGACGCACTCGCGCATGCGCATTACACGCCCCTGCGTAACCGCGATGTTGCTTCCGCGTTCGTCACGTACGTATCACGTAAGCGCGCTGTACTTATGACGTACGGAGCGCGTAGCGTCAGCTTACCGTACGCGCATCGTATCACGTAAGCGCACCGTACTTATGACGTACGGAGCGCGTAGCGTCAGCTTACCATACGCGCACGGAAAAAAATGCATAAAAAAAAAAATTAACCATTCCATAATGCAGGATATAGTACATATATTATTTTATACATAGGTTTACTAAAAATCTCAAAAAAAAATTTGCATTTAAAAAACCGTACAAATTCACTGAAAAAACCATAGGTTTCACACACGTTATAGTTAGGAATTAGCATTTAAAAAACCTTGCAAATTCACTGAAAAAACCATAGGTTTCACACATGTTATAGTTAGCTGGACATTTCACTCGTAAAAAACCAATGAAATTCCCCCGTTATAGTTAGTGCAGGCAACTATAACTCACGCGACCGCAATCCTCTGCTGATGATGTCAGATATTACATCACTGATGACATATGTGTCTTTATGAAAAATAAATATTTGTAATATATGTATAGCTAAAGATTAATGGAAGAAGACATGGGTAAATAGGTGTCTAAATACAGTGATGTAATATCTGACGTCATCAGCAGAGGATTGCGGTCGCGTGAGTTATAGTTGCCTGCACTAACTATGACGGGGGAATTTCATTGTTTTTTTACGAGTGAAATGTCCAGCTAACTATAACATGTGTGAAACCTATGGTTTTTTCAGTGAATATATATATATATATATATATATATATATATATATATATATATATATTATCTACTGGCGGTCGCCAGTAGATAGTTATAGTTAGGATCGTGTTTCCATAGGAAATCCGCAACATTCTATTTGGAATAACTTTGGCGCCGATTGACGAATCCTCGCGAAATTTTTAAAATAGGTGAGGCGCTCCGCTCCGCTCCTTCCCTGAAAGTCTCGGGGGGATTCGTCAAGCGGGGGCTGAGAAAAAGGGGGTGTCCCAAAACACGTTTTCCCCATGCATTTTTCCATAGGACCTTTAGTCCAAGCTACAGCCCGAACGGCTGAACAGAATTACTTGAAATTTGGCAGAGAGGAAGTCTTCAGGTCAGGAATGTGCCTTTTGCAGGTCTGGTGTAAATCTGTTCAGTATTTCCTGAGAAAATAGCATTTAAATCAATATATATATCTATAGGCGCGCTCCGTGCGCGTACGGTAAAATGTACCGTACGCGCACGCTGCCGTGCGCGAGCGCGATTCTGATTGGTTGTTAGATCTTAGTAAACATTCGAATCGGTCGAAACCAGGAAGTGTCGGCCGCCATTTTGTCTCTCGCAGTCTGAGGGGGTGAAAAACAAAGGTGGAGAACGTGAAAAGGGGGCAGGGTTGACAGTTCCTGACCCCCTAGCCTTTGTCAGGGGGTCCCAGAAGGACCCCCAAGGGCCAAAATTTCTTTACATTTTTTTCGAAAAATCGCGGAATGCGCGTAGCGTGCGCGTACGGTAGAAGCAGAAAAATTCCGCGAACTGCGTAACGTGGGCGCGCGGTGCGCGAAGTGCACCGTTCGCCCACAGCACGCGCCTGGAGCACGAAGCGCACCGTGCGTATACGGTACGCGCACGGTGAAAAACCTTAAATTAGCATTTAAAAAACCGTACAAATTCACTGTAAAAACCATAGGTTTCACACACGTTATAGTTAGGAATTAGCATTTAAAAAACCTTGCAAATTCACTTAAAAAACCATAGGTTTCACAGATGTTATAGTTAGCTGGACATTTCACTCGTGAAAAACCATTGAAATTCCCCCGTTATAGTTAGTGCAGGCAACCATAACTCACGCGACCGCAATCCTCTGCTGATGACGTCAGATATTACATCACTGATGACATATGTGTATTTCTGAAAAAAAAATATTTGTAATATATGTATAACTAAAGATTAATGGAAGAAGACATGGGTAAATATGTGTCTAAATACAGTGATGTAATATCTGACGTCATCAGCAGAGGATTGCGGTCGCGTGAGTTATAGTTGCCTGCACTAACTATAACGGGGGAATTTCAATGGTTTTTCACGAGTGAAATGTCCAGCTAACTATAACATGTGTGAAACCTATGGTTTTTTAAGTGAAATTGCAAGGTTTTTTAAATGCTAATTCCTAACTATAAGGTGTGTGAAACCTATGGTTTTATCAGGGAATATATATATATATATATATATTCAGTGAAAAAACCATGGGTTTCACACACGTTATAGTTAGGAATTAGCATTTAAAAAACCTTGCAAATTCAGTGAAAAAACCATAGGTTTCACACACGTTATAGTTAGCGGACATTTTACTCATAAAAAACCAATGAAATTCCCCCGTTATAGTTAGTTAAGCTAACTATAACTCGCGCACCCGCAATCCACTGCTGATGACGTAACATATTACATCACTCATGACATGGTCAGTGACATCACTCATTACATCACTGATGACATCTCAAATGACATCACTGATGACATCATCCAGTGAATGTGTGTTTTTCTGAAAATTACATATGTTTTATATATGTATATCTCAAGGTCGATGGAAGAATAAATGGGTATATAAGTGTCTAAAAGGATGATTTGTTTTTGAAAAATTGATTGTATAACTGACTGATTAAGTGTATCTTACTGAATACATGGCTTAGTGAGTAATGTTTAAATGTGTAAATATCTGTATCAGTCTCTCACTTTGTGTATAAGTGGCTGCATGGGTTGGTGAGTAGCTACATGGGTGTTTATATAGGATATTAGGTTGTTTTTTGAGTATCAGTCTGAGTGTCTGCATGGTTCGGTGGGGGGTATTACGTAGTGCATAGGTGCATGAATGATTGACTCTCTAGTTGTATGTGTTGAAGACAGCATGTGTGCATGTCTGTATTGTTGGATGAGTGTGTGTATGGGTGTGTTAGTGAGTGAATGACTGTCTCAATAGTGTCTTTATGAGTTACTAAATATGTTTTAAAGAAGTATATTTGACTATTGGTGTATATAAGTGAGTATATGTGAGAGTGAGAGATTGAAACAGTTCCTGTATGAATAAGTATGTGTTTTTATAAGTGATTATTTAAAAAAGTAAGTATGTGTACGTTTCCGTAGAAGTAAGTGTGGTGGTGTGTGTATAACTGTATATGCAAGTAAATGTATGTTTGATTCTTTATTAGCATGAGTGACTATGTGTGTGAGTAACTCTATGGATGAGTGGCATTGTGTAACAGGATGTATAGGTGTATGAGTACATATGATGAGTGAGTACACGTATGAGTGACTGTACAGGACTGTTGGTGAATGAGTGGATGTGTATGTGGATCTTAGAATTACTGAAGAGGTTGTTGTAACTGGTATTGGTATGTCCATTTTTTTGAAAATTTCTGTCTCTATTTTTGAATGTTTGTATCAAAGGTTATATTAGGGTGAGAGGAGGTCTACCACTCTGTCACAAGGATGATGTCATCAGTGATGTCATTTGAGATGTCATCAGTGATGTCATGAGTGATGTCACTGACCATGTCATGAGTGATGTGATATGTTACGTCATCAGCAGTGGATTGCGGGTGCGCGAGTTATAGTTAGCTTAACTAACTATAACGGGGGAATTTCATTGGTTTTTTATGAGTAAAATGTCCGCTAACTATAACGTGTGTGAAACCTATGGTTTTTTCACTGAATTTGCAAGGTTTTTTAAATGCTAATTCCTAACTATAACGTGTGTGAAACCCATGGTTTTTTCACTGAATTGCAAGGTTTTTTAAATGCTAATTCCTAACTATAACGTGTGTGAAACCCATGGTTTTTTCAGTGAATTTGTATGGTTTTTTAAATGCTAATTCTTACCTATAACATGTGTGATTCCCATGGTTTTTTCATTGTTTTTGTATGGTTTTTTTAATACAAATTCTTATATTAAACGTGTTTTTTATTTTTTTTATTTGCAAGCTTTTTTTTACTTTATATTCTCTTAAAACACTATGCTTAATTTTTAAAAATTCTGCAATATAATATTTTTTCTCATTTTTATTTTTTTACCAAACAGGTAAGATATATTAGTATAACATAGTGATTTTTTTTATTCCTTTTTTTTTTTTTTTTTTTTACGTGCGCGTACGGTAAGCTTACGGTAAGCGTACGGTTTGCGTAATGTTCGTAATATTTCTACTCTTTTTGCGTATGGTTATGCAATTTACGTAGCCGTGCGTACTGCGTACGTGGCGCGTAAGCGTGTACGCTACACGCGCACGTTACGCGGAAGTGTTGGGGCGTGCCTGTTATGCGCATGCGCGCGAGCGCATGTCTTTTTTACGCGCATGCGTACTTTTACCGTAAGCGCTCCGTAAGCGTACCGTAAGCGTAACGTACGCGCTCGGTGGGTCATGTGATCAAGAAACAAAACTTTTGATTGGTTCAAAGTAGTTTCAGTTCTAGAACTCTCCTACACCACACCCATTCCCCTCATTTCTGCTTGTGATCCCTTAGGAGAAGGAGCTGAGTTGTCTTTGGGATACGATGGCAGACCAGCACTCCTCTGCTGAGAGTGAGGCTAGCAGCACCACCATCAGGCAGAGAAAGAGGAAACAGAAGAGCTCTTTTATATGGGAGTATTTTACTTTTCCTGAGGGCGAGAAAAAAGTCAATGCTGCTTTGGTGACTTGTAAGCTGTGCCAGCGTGTACTTTCAAGAGGTAATCCTAACAAGAAGTATTCCTTCGGGAATCACACTATGTTACGACACCTTGAGGATGTACACCCTAGGACACATGCACGACATACTAGAGGTAACCCTTCAGTAAGTCGAGCAAGCACATCCACAGCAGCTCAGCCGAGTCCATCTTTGGAAGCTCAGCTGAGCCCTTCATCTGTGGGGGCAGATTCACCTTTTTCTGGTCCTGTGGAAACTAACCATCGGTTTGCGAGGGTTACAATGCGGTGTTTATTTTGCCATGGTCTAATTGTTCATAGGGAGACCAGTCTTCCCCTCATTAACAACAAAATAGACCAGCACATTTGTCCTACCAGCTAATGTTCCCATTCTTCCTTTCCTCTGTCCCTGCATGAACACAACGGCTCTTTTAAGAGCCAACCTTACCTCTCAACTTTTTTTAATTTTTTCTTAAAAACTTTTTTTTTTTTTTTTACCGTAAGCGTATTTTTTATTTTTTTTTTAAAAACACTAAAAAACAATTACCACATTACAAGGTCCTTTAGGGATTATTAACTAAATACTGAAAATCTGTTTGAGGAGAAGTGGAAGAAAGGGACCATCTAATTTCTGACTTACCTGACCCACCCAACAATTTAATTTTTTATTAAAATTTAATTGAAATTACTTGTAAAAATGGTTTTTTTTTTCAAAAATTTTCTTTCACAATCTGAAAAAAAAGAAAAAAGTATTAATATTTAATAAATCATTATATAATACAGTACACGTATTTACATATTTTCCAAAAACAATTTTTTGCCATTTTTTTGCTGTTTTCAGAGTATATTGCATCTCACTATAAATCGTGAAAGCAATTGCATTCATCACTTAACAGCGGGCAAAAAAAAAATAACAATCTCAAAGATTGTTTTAAAAAAGCCCAGAATCTTTTTTCACTTAAACATAACATTATAGAAATGCAAAATATTCAAAAAAAATATCATCTAATAACAATAATTATTTCTTTAAAATACCGTCTGACAATTTTGTTACAGAAGCCTAATCACAAAAATAATATATCTCAAATAACTCCACAAAACATCTGGTTACATTTCCTTTAGGCCAAATGGTAATTTTAAAATTCTTTTTTGATTAAATTTCCAATGGTAATCTAATAAAATTCCAAAATTTAAATTGTACAGATGTTACCGATTCTCTCTAAAATTTTGGTTTCCGAAAGATTAATTAGTAATTAAATAAGTCCACAATACATTTGGTTACCTTTCCTTATGGCCAAATGGTAATTTTAAAAATCTTTTTTTATTAAATTTCCAATGGTAATCCAATAAAATTTCAAAATTTAAATTGTACAGATGTTACCGATTCTCTCCAAATTTTTGGTTTCTGAAAGATTCATTGGGAATTAAATAAGTCCACAATACAATTGGTTACCTTTCCTTTAGGCCAAATGGTAATTTGAAAAATCTTTTTATTTGAAAATTCCAATGGTAATCCAATAAAATGGTAAAATTGTTTTGTACAGATCTTGCAAATTCTCTCTAAAATTTAGGTTTCAGAAAGATTAGATAGGAATTTGCTAAATCAAAAGGCAAACGTTGCTTGAAAATCAATTGGGAATCATTACACAGTGTCCAGCCTTTTTCACATTTAAGATAAACTGTGTAATGTCCAGAAGTTACAGTAGGTCCTTCATGGAAAATTATTGCAACTGTTACAAAAGTTTTTCCTGAAATTGATAATTGCTGTCCTATAAACTTCTTTATTAAAGTATCCAATTTTGAACCATCAGCTCTACATCGTTGCATCATTAAAATTACATACTGTCCGTAGTCCTTTAAAATTAACGTTGAAAACATGTCAGATTTACACTCACCGCATTCCATGCTATGATTAGCATCTTTAACTAATTTAGCAAAAGTGACTGTTTTACTGTCTGGCAATGTTAAATAAATAAACCTTTCAGAATCAACATTAGAGCCACATGTATTGAAACAGTTTTCACAACTATGTTCCCATTTATAAGAGACACCAAACATATTTTCAATGTGTACCCCTTCTTCTTCCAGTACCTGAAGAAAATACATCAAGAATTCCTGGGCGTCTTGCTGTACATTTTGAGAAAACTGTGTTCGTCCTGAACATACATCTAAAAGTTTTCTAATTTCAGTAGCACTTTCTATTTGAGTTTTATCATTACTCAGCTTTTGAAAAAGGAGACTCAACTCAGAACAGAATCTTTTTCTCTGATTTACTATTATCTGCTCTTGCAAACTTTCCAGATAAAATGCAACATTCAGCACTACATTAGCGTAGCAGTTGACACCAGAGCTATTTTCAAAATGACAACCTACAACCTCTTCAACATTTTCCTTTTTCTTTTTGCTTGCAATTACATCACTCCTCTTTTTTTTCTCCTCTCTACATCTTCATTACAGATATTCTCAATTCTCCTTTTTCGAGAAACTACACGTTTCTCCAACACAGGATACTGACCTAAATGAGGAGCATAGGTTCTTCTTAATCTATTATACTCCTTTACACAGTTTGTATCAGCACTAACTTTTGAATCATCAAAGTCTATCATGAATAAACCAGATAATGTTTTCACTCGTGAAAAAGCTACATAAGCCATACCTTCTTTGAACACAGTTGAACCAATGTTTACAAATGCACAATCTACAGTCAATCCTTGAGACTTGTGAATAGTTACAGCATATGCTAGAGAAAACGGAAACTGTTTCCTACGTACATATAAGTCTTTCACAAGCATGAAACGAACTGTACAACGACAAATGTCTATAACTTCTTCTATCTGATCAAATTTTATTTTTAAACATTCAATTCCATCTTTTTTCTGATAATTAATAAAACCCACAACTCTTCCCATAGCTCCATTTACTAAACCTTTTTCAACATCCAAATTTCTCCTTAAAAATACTCTACAGTTCATGCAAACATATAGATTTTTTTCTAATCCAGCAGTTTTTTGAAATGTTCTTCTCTAGTGAATCCAATTTATTTTTCAGTTTGCCTGTTAATGTAATAGTAATTCTTTCATGCTGAATTTTGTCCACTGCTTCCAATTTCCTAATCTCTTCCTTTTCCAATTTCAAAAGCTCCTCATTGAATATTGAGCATTCACGTAGAGTTGGCATTAAGCAGATGACACTTTTCTTTTCTGCAATGTTCTTGTATATCTTCTCTGCAACTATTTCTTCCTTTGGAAATAAATTATGTAGCAACCGACTCTGTAATGCTTTCGTGCCAGCTTCAGTGAGTAGTCCAATTCTGATATCTTTCAGAATACTTCCATATTCTTCATCGTTTGCTTGCCTCATATTAGTAGTAAGTTCCTTGTACTCAAAGAAGGACCAAATATTTGCATTACCAATGCTTCCCAATGACTTCTTTGTGTCTTCATGTGTCACAGTATTAAACACTGGTTGTCCTTTAACTGGAGTAAGCTGTAGAAGATCCCCAAAAACTATGACATGTTTTCCACCAAATAACACGTCATAGTCTGTCCTTAGAATTTGCTGCATTCTTAAATGCACAAAGGCAAGTATTAAGTTTGATACCATGCTCACCTCATCAATAATGAGAACTTGCATCTTCTTCAATACTCTTGAAACTTCCAAGCATGCTTCTCCAGTTAGCTTGTGGTATTGTATTTTGTTCTCATGCTCCACTGGTAACATTAGCAAACGATGTAAGGTGATTCCTTTTATGTTATATGCTGCTAACCCAGTTGGAGCAGTAACCACACAAGACAAAGTTGAATCCGTTTTTTGCTGTAGGTAGCTTCTGATGACTTTTATTAAGAAACTTTTTCCAGTTCCAGCTTGTCCGCTTACATACATCCTGATTGGTTGAAATGATGTGCATGAGCACTCTTTTTTTTCATGTAGTAATCCGTGATCAATTTTGTTTCTGATCTCTTCATAAATTTGTTGCTGCTCTTCATTCAGTTGTCTTTCCAAATTTGGTAAGTCTATAAATTCTTCTTGAGCTTGATTCATAGCCGTTTCCACTTCAGTCATAGCTATTGCAGCTTCATTTTCAACGATTGGTTGTCCTAGGGGATCTTGACTGAGTGTTCCTGAACTTTGGCTGTCTTGAGAACTGTCTCTAGCTACTTCAGCTGCAATTGTAGATTCCTGTTCAATTTCTTCATTTAACATTTGCACATAATTTGTGAAAGTACTGCATTCTATGCTGTCTTTGCAAGCATTAAAGGAATCTTCATAGCTTTGAAATTCTCCCAGTAGTTCGTCCTCTGTACGCCATGGTTTAAACAGCTGTAAAAGAGCCAAGTAGTAAAATTCCTTTTTGTCAGTAGTGTCGCAACTCAGCTTCCTGTGATTTATCAAACTTCCTTTTGTTTGCTTCACCAAACATCCTTCCTCACCAATGACTTTATATTTTCCATTGTTGATATCTTCTGTGGCTTTCCGTGAATAAATGTAGTTCTGCAGCACTTCATAGAGACACATGGTCTCTAGATGAAGACTTCTCTTGGGATAATATGTGTCCAACATGTTTGATTTCAAAATATCTGTACTTTCTGGGTCATTCTCGGCCAAATATTCAATCTCTCCAACAGATTTCAGTACCCGATTTCTCATTGCTGCAAGGCCTAAACTTGCCCAAATTATTCTTCGTGATTTCGAGTAGAGACTTGCAGAAGATAACCTATCTGAACATTCGTAGGATCCAATTTCTCGATGCGATAACATCTTTAAACTGAAACTGTACAGCTTCTTACTGACAGTCTTCTCGTGAGAAATCTCTTCCCACATTTCTTTCAATTCAGTTTTTTCTGATTTAGTAATGTAAGACGTTACATATCGAGCAACAGCAATGGAATTGTCAGCTACATATTGTATATCCATGTTAGCATTCCACATGGATAAAATGACTGGGTTGTAGTCATTTATATTTTTTGATTCTTCTTTTCTTTTAAGGTTGTAGGTATTCTTAGGTGATTTTCTTGTAATAGTATGTCTCACAGATGACATAAAACTGTTTACTCTTCCATTTGAAAGAACAGGTCTAGGAAATCCAAATCGACATTTAGTGTAGTATTTATCTTTGCTCTTGTATTTCCGTCGACAGTATTTTCCACACCGATGACTTTGGAAACGTAAAACTTGCTCTTTTAACTTTTTCTCTTCTGTGCTTTTTGGTATAGCACATGTTGCATATTCTTCAATGAAAGATAACACTGCTTCATCAGTATCTGTTCCAAACTTTGGGGCATCCTTGATCCACAACAGCATATGAATATGAGGAGCACCTCTTGCCTGGTACTCTTTTCTCCAAAAGAAATCCACTACTTCTCCAAGAGGTGGATTTTTTTTATTGCAGATGAAGGACATCATAGCCTCAAATCTATGATTGAAATATCTGCAAACATTAACCGGATCCAATGAGCACAGTTCTCCTGCTGCCTTGTATTCAATGTTTTTAATGTTTGAATTTGCCTCTCGTAGAAAATCCAGTAAATCATCCCAAGCGTACTCGGCACAGCTTAGGGTAAGGAACCATGTTGGAGTTCCTAAATTCCGTAACATGCATTTTAATTCACCATGGCGTCGGTACCAATATTCATTTGTCCCACGCTGACAAGCCATCAGATTGATCAGTTGGGTTTCCAAATGATCATCTCGGTGCTGCACTTTCTCCATAAAATCCTTAGCAGACACATTTTGTAAATGTACTCCACTTTTTAAAATGTGATTTACTGCATAAGATAATGCAGACAAGTCGCTTTCAAATAAAAGATGGAACAAATAAGGAATACTTTGTCGAAATCTTGGATCTTCTGCATATAGTCTTGTAGTTCGATACTCAGAAGCTGGAATCTGTTCTGGACGTTCATCGTATCGTCCTCCTTTTCCTGTAGGAAACAGCTGGGGAAAACATCGAGCTTCCAAGCTCTCCTCCCATACACTCACAGGAGTTCCTTTTGCTTTCTTCATCTGAAACAGATCAATATTGTCTCCCATAACTTCTTTTGAATGAAGAGGATGTATGCTAAAATGTTCATAAATTTCTTCTTCCTTTGACTTGTCCACTTTTTCAATTTGTCCAGTTGGTGTTTCTGTGTCTTCTTGTAAATCTTCTTCTTCTTCTTCTATATAAATTGATTCATACCATTTGTTATTCCTTTTCAAATACAAATTTGCTCTTTGTACTTTCCGTACATCTACCAGCTCCTGCCAAATCTTCTTATTCTTTGTAGGTACACCATTAACCAGAATAACTAATGGTTCAGTTTCCAAAGTATCTGCATCAATAGTTTCCATATTTTTTTTCAAATCCAAGGGCAAATACACCACTCTACCTTTTAAACCTCTCAGTAAATCTGAAGGAGGTAATTTACCAGTTTTGGGCTCCATACGTACTATGGTCTGGAACGGATGAACACATTGAATAAGTATAGACTCATATGTATTTAATTCAGAAAGTTCGGCAGGAATAGCATCCAATTCTAAATTATTATGTACAGCTCTGGTTGGCATTCTATTTTCTTCTAACTTGTTGTAACAGTATTTACAAATACGCTGATCTTCACCCAATTCAAAACAATTTTCAAGAAATATATATGTGGCAAACTCCTTCCACTTATAATTATCTTCATTTTCACTTTTTCTGTAGAGATCAACATTCCTGGTTTGTTTTCTATAATGAGTTCTGCGGCATCAAATACAAGTAATATTTGGTCTTTCATTAGAGATTATTGCAAATTTTGTTATGTGATCATTAAATTTCTTACTCACAGAGGGTTCTACATTCTCTTCCACTTCTTCCTCATTTACTGTGTCCTTTTCTGCACTTTCTTGTTCTGGACCAAAGTAACAAAACTGAATTTCATCAGTAACTTTCTCTACATCTGATACCGATCCACGGAACAGAGCCCTATTCAATTCATCTAACTTTATTGCAGGACTTTTAGCAAAATACAATCGTCTCACAAACTTTCTCATTTCAGTATGATGAACAGCCAGCATCCTAAAATGATGAAAAACACTTTTACACACTTTTCTAGATAGACAAGCCAGAGAATGTCCCTGCAAACCAGTATTCTCTCTCACTCTGCATGGATCTAGACTTTGAAGCACCTTAATCTTCTGTTTAACACTCTTTTTACTATATTCTCTTAGAAACTCACAAAATTTATCAATAGATTCCTGACGCACAGTGCAAATACTACTACAATTCCAAGTGTACACTGGGGCTTTAGGACGTCTCCCCATAGCCTCATCCGCCATCACTTGTTCCTCATCTCTTGGAACCATTTTCTCCTTCTCCATTATACAACCATTTTTCACTTCATAAGCACGACCTCTGGTGTCAACTGCATGCAGCAAACTATTACTTTGAAAATAACTCTCTTCATTAAAAAAAGGTTCACTACTTGAACTATGCATCCATTCTCCTAAAAACACTTTACAAAAGTTTGTTCTTTTCACTACTCTTTTCCTTTTGCTTTGTGATTTCAGTACATTGACCATTTTATCTAATGTACGCATCCTGTTCAAAATTAAAATGAATAGTTTCCTTTTTAATTCTAAAGCCTTTGCTGCAATGGCTTTAATTTCTTTTTTTCTCTTATAAAATTTAGCTTTTTTCTTATATTTCTTCACATCCTTTATCAAATTGGACATAACTCTTCTCTGAAACATTTTTCTACGAATCTCTTTAAACGCTGTTTTTCTTTTTAAGTTAATCTTTATTGTTTCTGAAGGTATATTTGCATTAACTAAATGCTCAATTTTTTCCTGTTGTTTTCTATTTAAAACATTCTTTCCAGTACAGATATTTTGTACATTTTTCCTTTTTTTGAAGATATTGTTTAAAAAATCTTTTGTCTGCTTACCAGAAGACTTTCTCTTTTTCCCAACATGAGCATCTCCAACTAACTTAAGTCCTCCAGTTGTCTTCAAATATAGATTTTTTTTGTGGTTTTTCCTTAGTCTGGATTTTGTAGGCATCTTAAATTTTGTTCACTGCTCTTCAGCAATATCTGAAAAAAACTAAAAAAAAATTCCTTTATTTTATTTAAATATATTACTACATTTTTTAAGATCTTTTCAAATCTTAAAATACTATGTACCCCTTTCCTACAAGTGAAAATCACAATAACACCATCACAAATTAAATATCTAAAAACAATTCCTGTGTGCACACAGAGTCATGGTTTGATATTAGTCAGAAAACGAAATTTGTTTGCCAATTGGAAAGCACACTTACTACTCTTTTTTTGGCAAGTGCTAAGTACTTTTACAGTCTGACACATTTTCAATCCACTTTTCAGATTCTGAAAACAGCACATGTCCAAACAGCTTTTTGAGACCAGCAACATGTGTAACCTGGGTGACTGACTACACTCCAGCAAGGGCAACCAGCCTTAGTGATGCTGAATGTATTTGCATTACTGACTGCAACCTCAAACCCCACTCGGTTGTGAATACTATGCATGATTGTACAGGATAAGCAGCTGGGTGTGTGCTAAGAGTCTGCTTCTGCAGAAAAAATAGCTCCCCCTTTCCTACTAATGCAAATGTAAAATTACCAGAGTAATACGCAATAAATCTCTGTCTATAATTCCTCTTTGCACACAGAGTCATGGTTTGAAATTAGGCAGAAAACGAAATTTCTTTGCCAATTTGAAAGCACACTTACTACTCTTTTTATGGCAAGTGATAAGTACTTTTACAGTCTGACACATTTTCAATCCACTTTTCAGATTCTGAAAACAGCACATGTCCAAACAGCTTTTTGAGACCAGCAACATGTGTAACCTGGGTGACTGACTACACTCCAGCAAGGGCAACCAGCCTTAGTGATGCTGAATGTATTTGCATTACTGACTGCAACCTCAATCCCCACTCGGTTGTGAATACTATGCATGATTCTACAGGATAAGCAGCTGGGTGTGTGCTAAGAGTCTGCTTCTGCAGAAAAAATAGCTCCCCCTTTCCTACTAATGCAAATGTAAAATTACCAGAGTAATATGCAATAAATCTCTGTCTATAATTCCTCTTTGCACACAGAGTCATGGTTTGAAATTAGTCAGAAAACGACATTTCTTTGCCAATTTGAAAGCACACTTACTACTCTTTTTTTGGCAAGTGATAAGTACTTTTACAGTCTGACACATTTTCAATCCACTTTTCAGATTCTGAAAACAGCACATGTCCAAACAGCTTTTTGAGACCAGCAACATGTGTAACCTGGGTGACTGACTACACTCCAGCAAGGGCAACCAGCCTTAGTGATGCTGAATGTATTTGCATTACTGACTGCAACCTCAAACCCCACTCGGTTGTGAATACTATGCATGATTCTACAGGATAAGCAGCTGGGTGTGTGCTAAGAGTCTGCTTCTGCAGAAAAAATAGCTCCCCCTTTCCTACTAATGCAAATGTAAGATTACCAGAGTAATACGCAATAAATCTCTGTCTATAATTCCTCTTTGCACACACAGTCATGGTTTGATATTAGTCAGAAAACGAAATTTCTTTGCCAATTGGAAAGCACACTTACTACTCTTTTTTTGGCAAGTGATAAGTACTTTTACAGTCTGACACATTTTGAATCCACTTTTCAGATTCTGGAAACAGCACATGTCCAAACAGCTTTTTGAGACCAGCAACATGTGTAACCTGGGTGACTGACTACACTCCAGCAAGGGCAACCAGCCTTAGTGATGCTGAATGTATTTGCATTACTGACTGCAACCTCAAACCCCACTCGGTTGTGAATACTCTTCATGATTCTACAGGATAAGCAGCTGGGTGTGTGCTAAGAGTCTGCTTCTGCAGAAAAAATAGCTCCCCCTTTCCTACTAATGCAAATGTAAAATTACCAGAGTAATACGCAATAAATCTCTGTCTATAATTCCTCTTTGCACACACAGTCATGGTTTGATATTAGTCAGAAAACGAAATTTCTTTGCCAATTGGAAAGCACACTTACTACTCTTTTTTTGGCAAGTGATAAGTACTTTTACAGTCTGACACATTTTGAATCCACTTTTCAGATTCTGAAAACAGCACATGTCCAAACAGCTTTTTGAGACCAGCAACATGTGTAACCTGGGTGACTGACTACACTCCAGCAAGGGCAACCAGCCTTAGTGATGCTGAATGTATTTGCATTACTGACTGCAACCTCAAACCCCACTCGGTTGTGAATACTATGCATGATTCTACAGGATAAGCAGCTGGGTGTGTGCTAAGAGTCTGCTTCTGCAGAAAAAATAGCTCCCCCTTTCCTACTAATGCAAATGTAAAATTACCAGAGTAATACGCAATAAATCTCTGTCTATAATTCCTCTTTGCACACAGAGTCATGGTTTGAAATTAGGCAGAAAACGAAATTTCTTTGCCATTTGGAAAGCACACTTACTACTCTTTTTTTGGCAAGTGATAAGTACTTTTACAGTCTGACACATTTTCAATCCACTTTTCAGATTCTGAAAACAGCACATGTCCTAACAGCTTTTTGAGATCAGCAACATGTGTAACCTGGGTGACTGACTACACTCCAGCAAGGGCAACCAGCCTTAGTGATGCTGAATGTATTTGCATTACTGACTGCAACCTCAAACCCCACTCGGTTGTGAATACTATACATGATTCTACAGGATAAGCAGCTGGGTGTGTGCTAAGAGTCTGCTTCTGCAGAAAAAATAGCTCCCCCTTTCCTACTAATGCAAATGTAAAATTACCAGAGTAATACGCAATAAATCTCTGTCTATAATTCCTCTTTGCACACAGAGTCATGGTTTGATATTAGTCAGAAAACGAAATTTCTTTGCCAATTGGAAAGCACACTTACTACTCTTTTTTTGGCCAGTGATAAGTACTTTTACCGTCTGACACATTTTGAATCCACTTTTCAGATTCTGAAAACAGCATATGTCCAAACAGCTTTTTGAGATCAGCAACATATGTAACCTGGGTGACTGACTACAGTCCAGCAAGGGCAACCAGCCTTAGTGATGCTGAATGTATTTGCATTACTGACTGCAACCTCAAACCCCACTCGGTTGTGAATACTATGTATGATTCTACAGGATAAGCAGCTGGGTGTGTGCTAAGAGTCTGCTTCTGCAGAAAAAATAGCTCCCCCTTTCCTACTAATGCAAATGTAAAATTACCAGAGTAATACGCAATAAATCTCTGTCTATAATTCCTCTTTGCACACACAGTCATGGTTTGATATTAGTCAGAAAAAGAAATTTCTTTGCCAATTGGAAAGCACACTTACTACTCTTTTTTTGGCAAGTGATAAGTACTTTTACAGTCTGACACATTTTGAATTCACTTTTCAGATTCTGAAAACAGCACATGTCCAAACAGCTTTTTGAGACCAGCAACATGTGTAACCTGGGTGACTGACTACACTCCAGCAAGGGCAACCAGCCTTAGTGATGCTGAATGTATTTGCATTACTGACTGCAACCTCAAACCCCACTCGGTTGTGAATACTATGCATGATTCTACAGGATAAGCAGCTGGGTGTGTGCTAAGAGTCTGCTTCTGCAGAAAAAACAGCTCCCCCTTTCCTACTAATGCAAATGTAAAATTACCAGAGTAATACGCACTAAATCTCTGTCTATAATTCCTCTTTGCACACAGAGTCATGGTTTGAAATTAGGCAGAAAACGAAATTTCTTTGCCAATTTGAAAGCACACTTACTACTCTTTTTTTGGCAAGTGATAAGTACTTTTACAGTCTGACACATTTTGAATCCACTTTTCAGATTCTGAAAACAGCACATGTCCAAACAGCTTTTTGAGACCAGCAACATGTGTAACCTGGGTGACTGACTACACTCCAGCAAGGGCAACCAGCCTTAGTGATGCTGAATGTATTTGCATTACTGACTGCAACCGCAAACCCCACTCGGTTGTGAATACTATGCATGATTCTACAGGATAAGCAGCTGGGTGTGTGCTAAGAGTCTGCTTCTGCAGAAAAAATAGCTCCCCCTTTCCTACTAATGCAAATGTAAAATTACCAGAGTAATACGCAATAAATCTCTGTCTATAATTCCTCTTTGCACACAGAGTCATGGTTTAATATTAGTCAGAAAACGAAATTTCTTTGCCAATTGGAAAGCACACTTACTACTCTTTTTTTGGCAAGTGATAAGTACTTTTACAGTCTGACACATTTTGAATCCACTTTTCAGATTCTGAAAACAGCACATGTCCAAACAGCTTTTTGAGACCAGAAACATGTGTAACCTGGGTGACTAACTACACTCCAGCAAGGGCAACCAGCCTTAGTGATGCTGAATGTATTTGCATTACTGACTGCAACCTCAAACCCTAAAAGTATTCCTCATTTATACCAGTACACCTTAATTTATGGTGAAAACATAGTCCATATTATTTTACATGTTCCTTACATTTAAATTTCTCCCACAACACAAAATGATAAACACAACTTCAACAAAAGGAATTCCAATTCTATTATTCATTTCTTAATTTACCATATACATCCCCTCTCAAACTCATAACTCACCTTTAAAATTAGTTAGTTGTGAAAGAAATGTGACACTCAAACAGCAGATTATCAGAGCCAGGATCTCTGTTCTGTACACCTCTCTCCTCTCAGCAGAACCAGATAATGGCAATGTTTCCCTCTCTTTTTCCACACATATACATGTTAATTTCAAATCTCAGTGCTTCCCCCTTTTTTTCAAATGTAATCACACATTTCTATTGGTTGAAAACCAACCCTTTTCCAAAAGTGCCCTTCCCCCAACTTGACTTCTGCCTAGTACCCTTCCCCCAACTTGACTTCTGCCTGCTACCATAGCAACAGCTCATGGAACGCTGCTGTGTGGAGTTAGGTCAGAAGTTCACCACACAAGGTTTCATTTCCAAAGAGCAAGAGTGCTTGACTTTTCAAACCTAACAGCAAATCCATAGTACTGTTCTTTGGTAACACATTTTTCTGTACCAATACAAAACATGCTTCTATAAATTGACACATACAGCCTAGTTTTTAGTGTAGAATGGTATGAAACAGCCAATGAGTTCTTTTTATTTAAAAAACATATGTATGCCTCCATTTCCAAAATGTGTTTCATTTCTTTTTCCCATTCTACTGAAATACACCTCCTGAGTGCATCCAGATCTCCTTTGAAGATGTTCACAGTGTGGATTGTAGGGCACAGCTATGTCTTCTGGAGTGAAAAGTATGCAGAGAAAACAGGTATGGTGAGAGACCTTGCTTTGCCAAATGTAGACATTAAATGGATTGGTCAGAGAGGGTTAAAGTCGCACCAATTGATGCCATTGGTGAAATCCTTCATGCAAATCCAACACCCTGACCTCATAATAGTGCACTGTGGTGGCAATGACCTAGGCACTTTGACTGGGGTAGGTCTGGAAATGCTTATGAAGGAGACCTTTGCACAACTGTTTTCACTTTTCCCTAAAACTGCCTTTGCATATTCTAACATATGCCAAAGGCAAAAATGGAACTGGTCCAATCATTTTTGTCCGTAGATTGACAAAGCAAGAAAGCACGTCAACAAATCTGTTTCTGCTTTCCTCCGAGACTATGGTATGGGTTCCATTTACCACAACAACTTGCGTTTCGACATGCAAGACATTTATAGAGGAGATGGTGTACACTTCACTGATGAAGGGAACAGAGTCTTCCTCTTGAACCTTAGACTCTGCATCGGTACTTACTTGTAGGTACCACTAAAAAATCACTTCATAAACACAACGGCTCTTTTTAGAGCCCCCTAATATCTAAACACTTAAATCTGAATTTTATTTCTTTTTTTCTTTTTTTTTTCTACCGTACGCGTACGGTAAGCTTACCGTAAGCTTACCGTACGCGTACCCCGCGATTTTTTTTTAAAATTAATAAATGTTTTTTTGTACTTTTCAGACCTTCTTTGACCCCCTTTCAAATGTTAGGGGGTCTTTAACTCTCTTCCTTGCCCCCTTTTCAAGTTATCCACCTTTTTTTTCTGTGTGAAACACACGAAATGGCGGCCGACACTTCCTGATTTTGTCCGATTCAAATGTTTACAGTCATGTGACATCCAATCAGATTTGAGCTCGCGCACGGCACCGTACGCGTACGGTAAGCTTACCGTAAGCGCACGGTAAGCGCACGGTAAGCTGCCACAGATATATATATTGATTTAAATGCTATTTTCTCAGGAACTACTGAACAGATTTACACCAGACCTACAAAAGGAACTTCCTTGACCTGTAGACTACCTCTCTGCCAAATTTCAAGTAACTCTGTTCAGCCGTTCGGGCTGTAGCTGTGTCTAAAGGTCCTATGGAAAAATGCATGGGGAAAACGTGTTTTGGGACCCCCTTTTTTCTCAGCCCCCGCTTGACGAATCCCCCCGAGACTTTCAGGGTGGGAGCGGAGCGTAGCGCCCCATTAGTTTTGAAAATTTCACGAGGATTCGTCAACCGGCGCCAAAGTTATTCAAAATAGAATGTTGCGGTTTTCCTATGGAAACAGGGTCCTAACTATAACTACCTACTGGCGACCGCCAGTAGGTAATATATATATATATATAAATATATATTCACTGAAAAAACCATAGGTTTCAGGCCTGATATAGTTCGGAATTAGTATTTAAAACACCTTAGAAATTCACTGAAAAAACAATAGGTTTTAGGGGTGTTATAGTTAGCTGGACATTTCACTCGAACAAAACCATTGAAATTCCTCCGATATAGTTAGTTGTACTAACTACATCTTGTGCGCCCGCAATCCACTGCTGATGATGTCACATATTACATCATTCATCATATGGTCAGTGACATCGCTTATGACATCTCAAATGACATCACTGATGACATCACTGATGACATCATCCAGTAAATGTGGTTTGGTTCGTTATTTAAATATGTATTATATATATATAGCAATTTGCATTGAAGAATGAGTGGATATATAAATATAAATATCTCGATGGAGGATTTAGTAGCAGTGTGATTGACTGCTTACTTGACTAATTTATAGTGTCTCACTAAATATATTGGATAGTGACTAAACTGTGTGAATATCTGTATCACTTTGTCAGTTGTTGTGTAAACTGCTGCACCAGTTGGTTACTAGCTACGTGAAACTCTATATTATTTATTGATTAGTTAACTGAGTATTTGTATGGGAGAGTGAATGTGTGTGTGGTTCGGTAGGGGGTGTGTGACTGCCCAAAGATGTGTGAATAGTTGATTCAGTAGGTATAAGAAGTTACAACTACATGTTATAACAGATGTTTGGGTAAGTGAATATCTTTATGGGTGTGGTGATGAGCCAATATATATCTCAATGGTACATGTCCAACAAACTAGAAAAATAAAAGCCAGTGTATGTGTCAGTTGTTGTAAATAAATAAGTATACATAAGACTCAGTGATTGTATGAGTGACTGTATGGATAACTGTATATTTGTGATAGTGTTTTTATAACACACTAAGTATACGTTATTATCTATATGACTAGATGAAGTGGTGTTTTTATAAGTGTATAGCTAAGCAAAAGTAAGTATGATCCATTGTTTGCATAAGTGAGTAGGATGACTTCATAAGTGATTAGGATTTGTGCTGTTGTGTAATGTCGATATAGGTGTATAAGTATATTTGATAGTGTTCTATTGATCATTGACAGCATGTATGAGTGAATATATAGTCAAGTCAAGTCATGGGTATTTGTATCGCGCACATATCACTCTCGCGAGTCTCATGGCGCTTGCAGTCTGCAGAGAGCAGGATGGAAAGGAACCCACGGCTCTTATACAAACAGCCAGGTCTTCAATCTTTTACAGAAACAGTTGTGGTCTGGAATGCTGCGAAGTTCAAATGGCATTTTGTTCCAGGATGCAGGAGCCAAAAATGAGAAGGCACGCCCACCCTGTCTAACAGTGTGGATCTTAAGAGGGGTGAGCAGAGCAGAGTCACTTGAGCGCAGAGCCCTAGATGGTTTATACCATCGAAGTTTGTGCATCCAATATTTAGGTCCCTTGTCATACATTTGCTTGTGTGTGAGACACAAGGTCTTAAAAAGGGTGCGTTTTCTCACTGGAAGCCAGTGGAGAGTTTTAAGACAAGGTGCCAACGGTGATCTATAAGGGCGGTTGAGGACCAACCTCGCAGCGGTGTTCTGTAGAACCTGAAGTCTATCAAGAAGATTAGAATTGATAGATAACAGTAAAGCGTTGCCGTAGTCCATTCTATTAATTTAAGACCTTGTATTAAGGGTCTACGGGCTTCAACAGGGAGCCATTTAAAGACTTTACGGAGGCTCCGCATAACACCGAAACAGGTGCCAATGGTGTGGTTCACATGTCCCTTCATGGACAGACCGCAGTCCAGGTGGACGCCTAGGTTACGAACCAAATTTTTGTGGGGAGGACATGGGCCAAGTCTGGATGGCCACCAGTCCTGACCAGTGGTTGGACGCTTTACCAAAACGCATAATCTCCGACTTGGTCCCATTTAACTGAAGATGGTTCGATGTCATCCATTTGTCCACATGCGTCAAACAGTCCTTAAGACGCTTCTTGGTTTCACTGGGGTCGGGGCCCAGTGTGACCAGAATTTGGGTATCATCTGCGTAGGACAGGACATCAAAACCATAGTTTCGGATCACTGCAGCTAGGGGGGCCATATAGATATTAAAAAGAGTAGGGCTCAAAATAGAGCCCTGAGGCACACCCATAGTAACAGATCGTTCCCTGGAAGTGATGTTACCCATCTGGACAATAGTTTTGTGGTCCTTCAAGTAGCTAATAAACCATTTCAAGGCCTGCCCTCTGACACCAATCTCCCAAAGACGTCGTTCAAGGATACGATGGGAGATGGTGTCAAAGGCCGCCGACAAGTCAAGCAGCACGAGGATCGCAGACTGGTGTTTGTCCAGAGCTAGTCTGATGTTGTCGTTAACCTCTACCAGGGCGGTCTCAGTGCTGTGAGCTGCTCGGAAACCCGATTGCGAGGGATCCAAGAGTCCATGGCTTTCGAGGTGGCACACCAACTGTTTATTAACCAATGACTCCAATATTTTCCCGAAATAGGGTAAAAGAGAGATTGGCCGATAGTTCAGGAGAGTCTTTGGGTCTGCCGAAGGCTTCTTCAAGATTGGTCTAATTCTGGCGGTCTTCCAGCATAGCGGAAACTCAGATTTAGCCAAGGATTTGTTAAATAGATTGACTAGCCCAGGTAGGACTGTAGAGGCCATCATAGGAAAATGTTTTGAAGGGAAAGGGTCCGCGGGAGAGCCAGATTTTATTTTGTTCATGACCATAGAGACGGATTTAAGGTCACACTCCATAAAGTCGGTCAGGAGGTTGCTATGGTCATGTACAGGGCACGGATATGTAAGTGATTAGATGTTTGTATAGATCTAGGAATCACTGAGTGGGTGTTTAGAAACTTGTATTCGTGTGTCACTGGATTTAAATCTGGCACTCTGTATTTTAAAGTGAGTGATGAAAGGTTATACTAGTGTATGATGAGGTGCATCTGATTGTCACATGGATGATGTCATCAGTGATGTCATCAGTGATGTCATTTGAAATGTCATCAGTGATGTCCCTGACCATGTCATGAATGATGTAATATGTGACATCATCAGCAGTGGATTGCGGGCGCGCAAGATGTAGTTAGTACAACTAACTATATTGGGGGAATTTCAATGGTTTTGTTCGAGTGAAATGTCCAGCTAACTATAACACCCTAAAACCTATTGTTTTTTCAGTGAATTTCTAAGGTTTTTTAAATGCTAATTCCTAACTATATCAGGCCTGAAACCTATTGTTTTTTCAGTGAATTTCAAAGGTTTTTTAAATGCTAATTCCTAACTATGTCAGACCTGAAACCTATTGTTTTTTCAGTGAATTTCTAAGGTTTTTTAAATGCTAATTCCTAACTATATCAGGCCTGAAACCTATTGTTTTTTCAGTGAATTTCAAAGGTTTTTTAAATGCTAATTCCTAACTATGTCAGACCTGAAACCTATGGTTTTTTCAGTGAATTTCAAAGGTTTTTTAAATGCTAATTCCTAACTATATCAGGCCTGAAACCTATGTTTTTTTCAGTGAATTTCAAAGGTTTTGTAAATGACAATTTTTAATGTATTAATTGTTATACTGATTTTTTTGATACTGATTTACTAAATTTTTTTTACTATTTATTTTTAGATATTGTTTTTTTTAATTACATTATAATTACATTATACATTGCAATACAAAATATACTTTCTGAGAATGAATTACTTTAGTTTAAATACTTTGCAAATAGGCAATAGACTTTTAAGTACAGTAGTTACAGTTGTTGCAATGGGCAACACAATTTCAAACACAATGCAACATTGAGCTCAATGTGAATTTATAGTCAAATGCAATTAGTTACTTTATGGATTACTTTTCTAACCACAGGACTGGATCCTAGATTCAGTCCTTGGACATCTCCTGTAAACAGATGAGTAAAAGCGTTTTGGTTACAGTAGTGATTTTTGCGGAATATTATTGTATTTTAAAAGTTGACAGAAATGTTTTCACATAGAATCACCAATGTTATCCTATGGCATAAAATTCACTTAGCAGGTAAGTAGTGTTATCGCAACTTTTTCCTACTCTGTGGTGGATCCTGGATCCAGCTCCGTGGCTCTTACTCGAGGTACCTGGTGGGCTAGTTGGCCCCTAAGGGACCTCTGGATTGAAGAGGAATTAATTCCCCAACATAAAATGCACCACAGGGCATGTTTGCACACATATCACCTCAGGCCCCGCCCCCTACCTTCAACACTGTGCAAACGCGCCCCGTGGCATGTTTTAAGTTGGGGGATTAAGTCCCCTTGAATCCTGAGGTCCCCTGACCACCAACTAGCCCACCAGGTACCTCCAGTATGCGCCAGTGAGCTGCGTTGCAGAGAGGTGTTCAGAGGCCACGCCCCTTTTTACAACACTCTGCAACGCAGCTCCGTGGCGCTTAGTGGAGGTACCTGGTGGGCTAGTTAGCCCCTAGGGGACCTCTGGATTGAATAGGAATGAATTCCCCAACTTAAAAAGCGCCACAGGGCGTGTTTGCACACATATCACCTCAGGCTCCGCCCCCTACCTTCACCACTGTGCAAACGCACCATGGGCGCATTTTATGTTGTGGGATTAAGTCCCCTTGAATCCTGAGGTCCCCTGGCAGCCAACTAGCCCACCAGGTACCTCCAGTAAGCGCCACGGAGCTGCGTTGCAGAGAGGTGTAAAAAGGGGCATGGCCTCATTACACCTCTCTGCAACGAAGCCCCCTGGCGCATACTGGAGGTTCCTGGTGGGCTAGTTGGCCCCCAGGGACCCCCAGTATTCAAGGGGAATTAGTTACACCTCTGCAAACGCGCCAGGTTGTGCGTTTGCAGAGTGGTGCAAGGGTGGGGCGTGGCCTCCGGCCCAATCCCTACTTTTTTTTTTTTTTAGAAAGCGGGCTGTGTAGCCCCCCTTCTTTTTCTAATTTATTGGCCCTGGGGACCCCATCCCCCAGGCCGTTATTTTTTTTTTGCTTATTAAAAAAAATAAAATTAGGAGGGGGGCCGCGGGGCAGGCAAACTGGCGGCATCTGCAGGCGAGACAGGGGGGATGCAGAAGCAGTGGCCGGCGGTGGTAAGTTATATTCATTAATTCTTGACATTACTAGATGGAAGTGTGTTCACTATTTCACTGTACTGTGCGACTTATTATACAACGGTTGAAGAAGACACCCTTTACTTAGCATTAGCAGCGTGAGTAGAGTAACCAATGGCCTCTTCGATTTGACTCCAAAATCAGCTGTGAAGGTTTTATGGAGAAGACAAACTCAGATCAGATGACCTTGATGGATGTGTTGAACAAAGAGGGAAAGAACTAAGGGTGGAAGGACGGGCGAGATAAATAATATGACTGACTGGCAGAGAAGGATATGTTGTTGGAAGCATGCATAGGTGGCTGATAGTGATAGTAATCAGATCAGATGCATGGGTTGTTGAAGGATGGGTGGAAGGTGAAAGAATGCCTGCCTGGGTGGGCGACAAAGTATGGGTGGATAGTGCTAGATAGCAAAAACCAGCGTTGTTTCGTTCAAAATCAATCTCAAAGCCAAGGCAAGCAAGGAAGGAGCGGAAGCAAGGGTGGTTGTTGGTGAAACCAACTAAGTATGACAGATATAAAAAAGAAGGATAAACGTTTACTTGAATGGATGTATTCCTGGATGTACTATGGACAGTATAGGATTGGAAAGTGTCACTGGAGATTCTTACTTTGAAGAAAATGTAAAAGAAACTGCGCGACATGAGCAAAGCCTAGGGGAATATAGGTAGTATTTTCCGAATACAGTACACTTGCAGTAGTTTGCAAGCACGTCATATATATTTATATATGTATACATTATCAAGCGGAAGCCCCTTCCTCCCACTCTGGGGACCACTCCCTACCTATTATTAATGTACTATTTTCGCTTGTGGCAGCCAGCCTGCAAAAGATGGCCCATCTGTTGTTTATGGTTATTGGTTACACAATCAATGAAAGCAAAGTACCCTCTGCAGTAGCGGTTGGTGGTGGGAGTGTTTGCGGGCGGTGACATGAGGAGGGGACGGGTGGGTGGCACTGGCGAGTAAACTGTGTATTACGGCCAAATACAGGTAATCAACATAAAAATGTAACAGAGTATGGCTAGTGCCAATGGCCGTAAGGCGTCATACACAAATATGAGCTTCCCCACCTGCAGACAGTAGTAGTAAATAAAACTAACGTGAGTCTGCATCATGTGGCTCATATCTGTTTCTCTTGGGTGCAAGCTTAGCTGACTGAGCTGGCATGCCGGCTACAAAAAGGTTATGTAATTGAGCTAAACTACAGATAAGAACAACACGACTGGTGTACCGGTCCGGAGTACATAGTACGATTATATTTATAATGTCGGAAACTCCCACAAATGTTAGAGTCCAAGGAAGTAGGAGTAGAGAATAGATACTTACCACCAAATCTCAAATGTTATGAACTGTGTTTGCTAGTGATACTGTGACACTATGTGTTGAATGATTTTAGTGTTTCTGTTTTGCTAAGAGTATTGCCTACAACATGTTCTTTTTCTTTCTTGATATAGATACTCCTTCCACACCCTCGAAACCATCAAGGAAGGAGTTGGGCGCTAGGGCCCGGCGCCGGAAACTGGAGACCATCTGTGAGCATTATCGCCGGCTGGTGGCTCAGGCGGAGGAGCAGGAGGAGGCGGCTGCAGCCTCCTCCAATGCCCCGGGCCCCAGTCAGGCCCTGCCTCCACTTTCACGGCGCCGTGGTCCGGCCGCCGGCCGCCGGCGCCCATCAATATCAAGCACTGCTGCCCCCCACCCTGCATGTAACTGCAGGGCATTTCGCCGCCAGCTGCTCCGCCGGGTGGCCCGCTTAGAGGAGAACCTGGAGGAGCGGGTAAAGATCCTGGATGATCAACACCTTAAGGTCCGCCAACGATAGAGGACCTCGTCATTTGCCCCTTTTTTAATTCCTTTTGTTGGTGTGTGGGTTTGTGGGCGTTGGGGATTCATTCGAACATTGGGACTTTGGACTTTCGTTTTGTTTCGTTGTGGACATTGGTTGGGGTTAGGGAGGGGGGTGGGTTAGGTCAGAGCGGGATAGTTTATTTTTGTTAGGGAAATTAAAATATATACTATTTACTTATACGATGTTAATGTTTTGTGGCGGGTTACAGTTTTCCGAATTCAATCTAAGTTACATGGTTGTTTACTTTGTTTCCGTGCTGCTACTTGCCCACAGCCAGTGTTTGATTTAAAAGATCTGCCGATTTTGTAACACACAAACCGATAGATGCAGTACCCCTCACTGAGTTATTTTAATTGTCATAATAGTACTGTCAGTCTCTCCTCCTGGTCCATACCTCCCACCAAACTTATCTTACCTGCAATTGATGATGAAGTTCGGCACACTGATGGCTGCATGGTTGGTTTCCCAAATTAACGGACAAGATGCTATTATTGTGGTGGTAGTAGTAGACACTGGCAATAACATTTGAAAAAAGAAAGAGAAAGTCACTTGACTGAGAGACTGTGGGAGGAGTAGTAGAACAGAACACAAAGTAAACTACAGCATGGGTGGGCAAGCAGAAGAAGATCCTTGCACAGCCTCAGTTGAAATTCAATTTGTGTTTCTTTCACCAAATCTGCCCCAGCAAGCGTGTGATCAATTGGTGTACATTTAATGTAGTCATCACATCACACCTCAATATAAATCAAACAGCCCGGGGAAAGAGGGTTAGGGATTGAAGAATGGATGGGAAGTGGGGTTTTGGGAAAGGATTGAGAAAGAAAAACAGACAGTATGCATGGACACAACAAAAGTAAAACACAATCTTGTAAGTCGACCATGATCCATTATCAAAGAAATCAAAGTATAAAGTGAGAAAAAGCAAATGCATGAATGCTGAGGAAGAGAGAACTTGATGGTAATGATAATGAGTTGTACTTACTATAACTACTATTACCCAATGAGACAGTAGAGTCAGGGAAGAAATTGAAATTTGCCTTGCCTGTCTGCCGCCCTCAGAGCTCAGACCGAACCCAATTACATGATGTACCGGGCTTACTTTTATTTTTCAAGCAAGCAAAGGAAATAAAAAAATAGTTGTAGGGATCAATTACCAAACAAACCACAAGACACAGTCGTAATGATTGAAGAGAAAAAAGCAATCAAATAAATTTAAAGACAAATGATGAATGATACTAAAATTACTGTATTATCCTTGTCCAAATGTGGAGTTGCATCATTATCGTCATTCCTCTTGGTCCTCCCTTCCATGGACACTCCGACTCCGCACATCAATCTTGGGTACCACTGCCTGCCTGATGCGGATTGGTAAGGTAAGTGTGAGTCGTTTCTCCCACTATAGCACAGGTTAAAGGCCGGCCTGTAAGTGTAGATGGAAAAACAAACGGGGTATTGAAAAATTACTGCATTTAAAACAATAAACTCAATTACAGTGGAGTGCAAGACGAGAAGACAACACTCTGGAGAGAACACTTTCAGACTGAGGCAGCTTGGATAGGATACATAAGTGTCTACTCTACAGCATTAAGGTACAACAACAACGGGACAGGACTCAGGAGCCAGCACAGCCACAGAACAGGAGAATCGCGGCACAGGCCAGGCACCCTACCCCTTAATTACATTTTGAGCGAGCCAGAGAAATGTCATATGCACTGCAGCAACCGAGTATTTTCCAAATGAAGTGAATAAATCAATGCGCCACTGTCCCTCATACTACTACACTCTACTCCAGTCCACACCACTACACGGACATCTAGCCTAGGTCTGTGCTGTGGTCCTTGTTCAAACTGTTTACCTTTTAAGTCAGCCCATGAAATGCAGTTATTCCATCAATTTTCTCCAATCCAACTGACTGTGTGCAAAGATAGTATGCTCAGCAGCATCATGATGATGACCGTGTGGTACATCTTCTGCAACACCAACTCAGTCTGTAGTGACTGATTAAGTTTAGAATATATTCCATATTACTAAATTGCAACGGATATTGGCCGGCACCTGCAATGGTAGGAGTACAATGTGGTTATTATTAAACAACAAGGAAACATTAACTGTCACCACACCTGAGTCACTTTTACTTTGTCGATAAACTAGTCTAGTTCTACTTCATGCACAATTATTCGTAGTCAGCCAGCATCCAATGCAATGCATGCCACCATCATTCACAATAATCACTCATTACCTGTCTTGGTGTTCTCTTTGGCTGTATGATCTGATGCCTGCCTAGCCTTCTGCCAGTCAGTGATGAATTTCTTTCGGCTTGGAAACAAAATGGAATATAGCTGGAGTCACGTTTCACTTCTTATGGAGGTACTGTTAGAGGCAACATGTATTGTACTATTCTCCATCTCCATCCAATGTCTGGCTTGCTTGAAATGTACTTAGGGAGAGTAAGGAAGATGGAGCAGGACCCTGAGGAGTGGAGTGGACAGTTATGCACAGACGTGCAACCTCAATAGGGAAATAAAAAGAGGAGACTGTTGATGGATTTGTTGTGATTAGATTTTGAACCAGAAAAACAGATACACAGTCACACACAAATAAAGGAAGGGAGAACAATTTGTAAGCCTAGTTGTCAGGGAAGAGGAGCTCGTCCTCAAACTCTGGTGGTTCAGACAGAAGTATGTCTAACAACCCACTACTTATGTGATCGAAGTCGCTCTCCTCTTCCTGCTGTGATTCACGTATTTTGTACTCTGGTGGTATAAGGTGTTGATTCATTTTGATCATGGTTAACCTCTCAACGCTTTTGGGCGAGAGACTGGTCCTTTTGACAGTAACAATGGCACCAGCAGCACTGAAAACACGCTCTGAAGAGACACTTGCAACAGGGCAAGCCACATACTTTATCGCCAGCCTGCTGAGCACTGGCAATTGGCTTCTTTTCCCATGCCAATACACCAATGGGCTTTGCTCCATGAAGACCTCTGTTGTGTCATCTAGATAGGCATGAACCATCCGCTCAATGTTCAGGGGTGCTCCGATTCCCTGGGCCTCTTTTGCCTTTGCATCAGTCATGGACTTACAACACCCTTTCCGTAGAAACCAATCACCTGCCGTTTGTTTAAATGTGCCTGATGATCCTGTTTGTGCTGTTGATGTTATTGCTGGCAGTGTTGTTGACTGCTGGGAGGCACACGCACTGCTCTTGGCCTCTGAAGTAGAACTTGGCTCTGGGTGCCCTGCAGTACTTTTTCTGCCCTGGGGGGGCGGGCCTTTAATGAAGATCCTTTCGTTTTCAAACTCAGTGGCTTCCTCAGCTATCAAAGTTTTGTACTGGGCAACATTCACTTCTGAAAAAGGAATGACTTCATTACTGCGCAGCAATAATTTGTAACGTGGATCCAAAATTGAGGCAGTAATGTAATGTGGATGTGACACAATGTTTTTTTGAATCCTTGTATTGTGAGATAAGCGAGCGGATAAGGTGTCTGCCAAATAATATGCGTCTACTTTGTCATCCACACCTGCGTACATTTCTGACACCTCCTTCAGCTCTTGCTCTAGCATGTACAACAATGGGATAGCTTGGCCCATAGTACAGTCCTCCCTGCTCACTTCACGCGTGAAGACCTCAAAAGGAAGTAGCATCTCTGTCAGGCTTTTGACAAGGTCCCATTGGGCCATCTCAACTCTCATGTCTTTCACAGTAGGATCCCCTGACCTTTTCATGACATAAGCATTAAGTGGTATGTACTGCTCAAACAGACGCTCAAGCATGTAATACATTGAGTTCCAACGTGTTGGCACCTCTTGGATGAGTGCTTTGACTGGCATTTTATGGTCACGTTGAATGACCCTCAGCTCCTTCCGGGCTTTAAAAGAATGGTTGAAATGTGTGCATATTCTTCTGCAGGTGGTCAGTAAGCTGCTGACTTTGCTTTCATTTTTCAGAAAGTCTTGAACAACAATGTTAATGCAGTGTGCCAAACATGGCACCCTGAAATAGCCACCATCTTTCATGGCCCTAACTACATTACTGCCATTGTCCATGGCAACAAAACCAATGGTAAGACCTCTTGGTCGCAGCCACTCAAACACCTTGCTGTTAAACTCATCCAAAATGTTAGCAGCAGTATGAGATCTCTCTATAGCAAACATGGCTACAGTTGTATGTTTGCGAGTGTCTTTAAAAATCTCAGCGGTGTCAACAACACCGTCAGATATCTCATCTTTAACACCCGAAAAAGAGACCCAGTGTGCAGTGATGCACATGTAATCAGTGGCTTGGCAACTGGTCCACATGTCTGTTGTCAGGTGTATACTCTGAACAGCACTCTGTTTTAAGGCTTTTCCAAGCAATTCCAGCATGTCGTGATGTCGTGCTGGAACAGCAACTCTTGCGAAATAGTAGCGGCTGGGAACTTTCCATTTTGGGCAGATGGTGGTCACAAACTCAAGAAAACCCACCCCTTCAACAAAAGAAAAAGGGAGAAGGTCCAGTGCTAACATTTTTGCCAGCTTTGCATTGTACAAACGTGCTATTGGGTGGTTGCGTTCGTACTGCCCCTCCGGCCTACTAAACATGCTAAGAATGGTAGGCTGCATGGTATTCCTTCCTGTGGTCAACGTCGCACTTTTTGGGCCAGCAGTACTCCTTGGTGTCTCAGGCTGACTCTTACTCTTGTGCCAACGAGATGTGGCTGAGGATGTGGGCGTTACCACTGCAGTGCTGGGGACAGGGCTACTTTGTGTACCACTACCACAGAGAATGTCTCCCTCTTCTTCCTGTTCCACCGGGAGCGGACTTTCTACTCGTTTATGGCCAATGGTTCCAGTTTTGCAGCGACTAAGGTGCTCCTCCCACTGGATTGCGTGGTGTTTTTTCAGATGGGTCATTCGGCCTCCGGTACCATAGTTTGTACCAAGCTTACCACGACTATCAGAGGTATGACAAACGGAGCATATAGCAATGTTCTCCTCCTTTCCGCTAACCGTAAAGAAGTCCCACACTGGGGAGCTTAACTTTTGTCTCCTGCTGGAGGTGCCACTCCCACTTCCAATGCCGGATGAACTGGAGGGTGTGTGTTGAATTTGACTCTGTGCAGGACCACTACCTACTTCTGCTGCGGTGGTGCTTGTTGTGCTGGATGTAGGACGCTGCCGGCCCTTTGCTAATGTAAATATGGAAGCTGGAGGTCGTGTTGGTGTTACCTGTGTTGGAGGTATGCGTGCTACATCCCTCGCATCCATTTTGGATAGTGTAAAAATGTTGGTCTCCATCTCCTCAGGCCCGGGAGTGATGTTTGTGATGACTCGCTCATCATCATCATCATCATCATCCTGCTCTTCTACATCAACATCCATAAGTGTAAGGCTTTCTGGAACCTTCCTTTTCCCATGCCTGCTCTTGTGATGTGTTTCCCTCTCAGACTCAGTTTGTGGCTTCCAAGTGGCATCTAGATCATCAGAAGGGGGTCTTGGTGAAGTACTTGATGTACTAACCCTCCTTTTCCTTGCTGGGGATTTGGAAACCAATGGAACTTCTAAAGGAGTGGCTTCCTCTTCTTCCTCTGCATGAGGCTCAATTTCCTGAACTGCCCCTACTTCGGGAGGAACAACAGCTACTATTGCGGGCGGTGGCTGCGGCTGTTGACCACTTATCTGCTGTGTTGATGATGTTCCCTCCTGCGTTGATTGTGTACTACTTTGAGATAGCGATAAGTTTAGTTCAGGCTCAGCATCACTGCTTTCCACCATAAGGCTGGCTACCTCTTCCACACTCATCTGCTTGGGCCTGGGTTGGTGGGTTGGGCCCACTGATGTGAAGGTGCTGCCCCCAGCTTGGCCCCCCGACACCGCTGCTGCAGGCGTCATTTTTGGTGTTCCAAAAAAGGTTTTGGGAGGCACACCAGACTTAAGTAACACTTCCTTCTTCTTCTGTTCCTTCTTCTCCATGGTAATTTTCTTGGTACCGGAGGACCTGCTACCTGCTTTCTTTGGGGGCATCTTCAACAGATGTCAAAACAGCACTCAGTGTCACAAGTTGCAGAGATGCCTGGTCAGGTCACTCACACGTCACGTTGTGTACAGCAGCAGGACGTCGGTCTGGCACCATAACAGTGGATGATGATGACACACCTCCTCTGTCTTTTGTGCACCTAAAAGCAAAAAAGCCAGAAGAACATCAGTCAAAAGATCCGTAATATAATATATAACTTATTAGTGTCTGGTGGGTGGTCATCACAATTATTAAACTAGGCCACAAGCTTGGAGGCCTATGCAAAAAGCACAATGCCTGCCTTACTAAAATGGCCGCCACACACATGCACAGGCCACCCACCACAAATAACCAAAAAGTGATTACAAAGGACAGGAACAGGAAGTTTTAGTGTCTGTGGAACTTACTTCCTCTCATAAAAATATTTTGAAAAAAATAAAAGCTTCTCCGTGCTCCAAACCTACAGCTCAATGACAACCTGAGGAGTTTTTTTAGCAGAAATGCACACAAAAGCGTTTTCGAGAAGGATCTATGTTGCTCGCGAGATATTGTTTGCCAGATTGCAAAAGCTGCGTGTTCGGGATCGCGAACTGTACAAAAAGGCTTTATTGCGTGCGCGAACACGCATATTGCGAGCGCGAAAATGACGAAAACTGTAAGTCCGCGTTGTCGCGCTGTGCAGAGTTACCAAAAGTACGCGAGGTGAATCCCTAGGCTTACATGCTGGCTAAAAAGCCCTATTTATTTAACACACACCCAAAAAATGCTATTCCACCCCAAAAAACACCTTTTGCAATAAAATCCAAAGCCATCCATGGTGTAAAAGAAAATCAACAGACAACACAAACTGTAAATTTAAATAACGCACCAAAGATTTGAGGCTGACTACCTCTGGGCCTACTGGCAGACTAGGCCACAAGCTTGGAACACTCAATGTAAGCCTATGGCAAAAGGACAATGCCTGCCTTAACAAAATGGCCGCCACACACATGGCCAGGAGGACACAACAACAAGCATAATCCAAGGGGAACAAAGAAAAGAAATACAGGCATTTATGGAAAAAGAAGCACACACTACTAAACTACCACCACAAAATTGCCACAAGCCACATGGGCACTCATAGTCACAACAGGCCATGGAAAACAATGAATTGAAGCAGGCCTATAATATATGACCGGACAAAGGAGGCCTGCTAAATAACACAGCTTTAATACACAAATGAAAATGAACAGGGCTACGAACGGATTGGAAAGAAGTTACACATCAAGCACACACATCCCACAAAGGTATTTCACACACACACCAACAGAGAAATACACCATAGCCACATTTAGCATTTCAAATAATCCTATGCCATCCATGCCCTACATGATGTTGAAAATTCTACAGACACCACGAAACATGAACCCATGGGTACCCTACTGGCTGAAATTGCAGAGAAAAACAACTAGGCCCCTATTGAAAGCACAGGCCACCCGCCACAACAATAATTTTAAAAAACAATGAAAAACCCAGAAAAATGTAGGTAATACAAATACAAGCCCCAATGAAACAAACACACCAATTCTCCAACTTACTTGTAGTAAATTAAATCTCAAATCAAAAAGTCCTCAAAAAAATCCAATCCAATGGTATGAGCAGACAGACACAAAAAGTGATCCTTCCAGCTCCAAATCCAAATGAAAGTGAACAGCACATGCACAAAGCACTGGGAGGAGCCTGCTAGACAGGAACAGGAAGTTGTAGACTCAGGGGCACTTCCTTCCTCTTGAAAAAAAGAGTTAAAAAAATTAAAGGACTCCTCCTTACACAAAAGACTACAGCAAAATCACAATCTGAGGAGTTTTATGAGCTAAATGATCATTTTAGAGAAGGTTTTATGAAGATCGAGAGATATTCTTCGCCAGATTGTAGTTTTTGCATGTTCGGGATCGCGATCTTACCAAGACAGCCGCCGGAAGTCAGCTCGCGCTCCCGAATGACGTGTTCGCGTTCGCACACTCTCGCGGGATTGGGCAGCCATATTACAAATTGCGCGCGAGAATGAATATTGAGCGCACGAGGAAGCAAAACTACTACGCTACGCGCTAGATTGCGTAGCAATCTGCAACTTCGCGCTCTATGCGAATCGCGAAGTTGCCTAAGCTTTGCAAGCTCCGCGAACGGAGCTTAGTTCAACGCCCAGGCTTAGTGTATATATGTGTATATATATATTCACTGAAAAAAACATAGGTTTCAGGGGTGTTATAGTTAGCTGGACTTTTCACTTGTACAAAACCATTGTTATAGTTAGTTCAGCTAACTATAACTCGCGCGCCCGCAATGCACTGCTGATGACGTCACATATTACATCACTCATGACATGGTCAGTGACATCACTGATGACATCACTGATGACATCATCCAGTGAATGTGTGTTTTTCTGAAAATTAAATATGTTTTGAATATGTATATATCAAGGTCGATGGAAGAATAAATGGGTATATAAGTGTCTAAATGGATGCTTTGTTTTTGAAAAATTGATTGTGTAACTGACTGATTAAGTGTATCATAGTGAATACATGGCTTAGTGAGTAATGTTTAAATATGTAAATATCTGTATCAGTCTCTCACTTTGTGTATAAGTGGCTGCATGGGTTGGTGAGTAGCTACATGGGTGTCTATATAGGTTATTAGTTGGTTTTTTGAGTATCAGTCTGAGTGTCTGCATGGTTCGGTGGGGGGTATTACGTAGTACATAGGTGCATGAATGAGTGACTCACTGTTTGTATGTGTTGAACACAGCATGTGTGCAGGACTGTATGGGTGGATGAGTGTGTGTATGGGTGTGTTAGTGAGTGAATGACTGTCTCAATAGTGTCTTTATGAGTAACTACATATGTTTTAAACTAGTATATGTGACTATTGGTGTATATAAGTGAGTATATGTGAGAGTGAGAGATTGAAAGAGTTCCTGTATGAATAAGTATGTGTTTCTATAAGTGATTGTTTAAAAGACTAAGTATGTGTAAGTTTCCGTAGAAGTAAGTGTGGTGGTGTGTGTATAACTGTATATGCAAGTAGATGTATGTTTGATTCTTTATTAGCATGAGTGACTATGTGTGTGAGTAACTCTATGGATGAGTGGCATTGTGTAACAGGATGTATAGGTGTATGAGTACATATGATGAGTGAGTACATGTATGAGTGACTGTATAGGACTGTTGTCATTGTTTTGAAAATTTTAGTCTCTATTTTTGAATGTGTGTATCAAAGGTTATATTAGGGTGAGAGGAGGTCTGCCACTCTATCACAAGGATGATGTCATCAGTGGTGGCCATCTTGGGAGATTTATTTGTTATGAAGTTTCCTAATTTCCTCATGTACTGCAGTCTCCTCAGTAGGAAATGCTTTCAGTTTTTTACTTTGATTCCATCAAGAAGGCATTCAGATGTGTCGCACATTTGCCATAAATTCAGAATGTTAGCACTCTTTTTGCTCATTAGATCACTGTAGTAAAGCTACTGCTCACCAGGGAAAACTGCTGCTGGTATTGAAAGTGCATGTTTCAGTCTGCATGTCAGAATTTTTTAATGAAATAGAAGAGGATTTGAGAAGTCACTCAAAATGTGCCCTCATTTTCTTTCTTCAGCATTAGTCATAATTTCTATGGCAAAATGAACCCCCTCATTGTGTTCCTTTTTAAATTAAATGTTTTAAGTGTTACCAGTTTATTCCAATCAAGATTGCTTCAGGTGTGCCATACTTTTGTCATAATGAAGACAGTAAGCGCTCTAGTTGTTTTTAAGAACATTCTGGGACATTCTGTCATTGGGCTATACTTGGGCTACATCTGGGTGATATTTGGGCTACATTTGGGCTCTTTTGTCTCTGGTGGCCATCTTGGGAGACTTATTTGTTATGAAGTTTCCTAATTTCCTCATTTACTGCAGTCTCCTCAGTAGGAAATACTTTCAGTTTTTTACTTTGATTCCATCAAGAAGGCATTCAGATGTGTCGCACATTTGCCAAAAATTCAGAATGTTAGCACTCTTTTTGCTCATTAGATCACTGTAGTAAAGCTACTGCTCACCAGGGAAAACTGCTGCTGGTATTGAAAGTGCATGTTTCAGTCTGCATGTCAGAATGTTTTAATGAAATAGAAGAGGATTTGAGAAGTCACTCAAAATGTGCCCTAATTTTTCTTTCTGCAGCACTAATCATACTTTTTATGGAAAAATGAACCCCCTCATTTTGTTCCTTTTTAAATTAAATGTTTTAAGAGTTACCACTTTAATCCAAGCAAGATGGCTTCAGGTGTGCCATACGTTTATCATAAGTAGGACTGTTAGCGCTCTAGTAGTTCTTTGGAACACTCTGGGAAGCTGCAGTAGAACACAAAGGAATCAACTGACAGTCTCTGCCCTTGTTGGATGTACATGTTTTACTGAGAATGTCAGACTTCATTCTCACATGACTGAGAAAGATAATGTGAATTTACAGAAAATAAGCTCTCAGTTTAGCTTATAGATCACCTTCCAAACCTCTGTGGTAAAAGCATGAGAACATATTTTTCTCTCAATCATGATATCCCAGCAGAAGGCTTTTTCACATGGTGAAATCACCTTAGAACATACCACAATTCCTAAAATGAGTATGGTACCATCAACAAATGATTTATAATGTAACTAAAGTCTTAAAACCTTCTATTAACTGCAATGCTTTTTAATGAGGTGCTATCATGTATATTGGTCCCAAGATGGCTGCCAACACTTCTTGGATGAAGTGCTGACAGCCAATCAGATCTCAGGATGAGATGTGTGGTTAGGCTCCGCCCACATATATATATGCTTTTAAATGCTATTTTCTCAGGAAATACTGAACAGATTTACAGCAGACCTGCAAAAGGCACTTCCTTGACCTGATGGCTACCTCTCTGCCAAATTTCAAGTAATTCTGTTAAGCCGTTCGGGCTGTAGCTGTGTCTAAAGGTCCTATGGAAAAATGCATGGGGAAAACGCGTTTTGGGACCCCCCTTTTTTCTCGGCCCCTGCTTGACGAATCACCCCGAGACTTTCAGGGTAGGAGCTGAACGGAGCGCCCCATTAGTTTTGAAAATTTCGCGAGGATTCATCAACCGGCGCCAAAGTTATTCAAAATAGAATTTTGAGATTTCCAATGGAAACTAGGTTGTAACTATAACTATCTACTGGCGACCGCCAGTAGATAATATATATATATATATATATATATATATATTTATATATATATATATATATATATATATATATATATATATATAACCTACCTGTAAGTAGTTATAGTTAGGACCTAGTTTCCGTAGGAAAAGTGTTTTTTGACTTGTCTATATATTTAGTGCCGTTTGACAAATATTAACGAAATGTTACCCAAACAGTGTGCTGGTGATTCTAATTGGCTATGTAGAGTTTCAGAGTAATACGTCAAGCGGACCAAGAAAAAGGAGGGTCAACAAAAGTGCGTTTCCCACGTTAATTTCCATAGGATTTTTTGACACAACTCCAGGTCACACTGCTCAACAGAATAACACCAAATTTGGCAGGAAGATAGCTGTTTATCCAGAACACAACCTTTTCGTAAACCCTTGCAGTAGTTTGGGAAATATTAAGGAAAATCTTTATTTGTTTATAAAGAGCCGCAGATCTTCTGAGGAACTGACAAACCCTGTGCTCAAATCTGATTGGTTGCCAACAATTCAAACAAGGAAGTTTTGGCAGCCATCTTGCAGAGTCCAAAAAACATAAAAAAGAAAAGAGGGCAGGGTAGGAACATCCTGACACCCGAGGTCTACCACCGAATAATAGAAAAAAAGAAGCACAGGCTCCCACATTTCTTTAGTAAAAGGTCCCCAGGTGGGCCAGGTCCCAGGGGTATATGGGACTTAAAGGATTTGGGAGCACGGGTCCCCAATCATGGAGCTTATAAACACCCCGGGAACCACCACCTCCATGGGGCTAATGTGTTCATAAAGGGGAGGCCTCTCTGACCCCCACAGTCTCAGGGAACTACCTCCTCCCCATGGCCACATGAAAAAAATTACTTGGGGGCTGCGCAGACCCTCCTGGCCCCAGAGACCACCACCTTCCCAGGGCTAAATTAAAGTTAATTGCTATGCTGCTTGGACCCCCAGGGCCCTGGTGACCACCACCTCCCCGGGGCCAAGTTAACATTTAAAGTGTAAGGGCTGCCAAGTGGCCCCTTTCCAGGACCATAAATGACCATGGGGACAACCACCTCCCCAAGGCCGGCTAGTCTACTTCCCCCCAGAGCCAATAATGGCCCTGAGGACCACCAACCCCCAGGGCTGGCTCCTGCTGTGTTCCAGGTCGCCGACCTCTGGGACATAGCTGTTTGCTGTGGCTTGGCTAGAGCTTTAACTGCTCCCACCAAACCACAGCAAACACTCAGCTTCCAGGAAGCGTGAGCAGTGACAATGGACTAGCTTGCTGGTAGAGGAACATTCATCTGTTTCCCTGCCTGTTGTCAAGGAAACAGACACATTGCTTTAAGACACAGGGAGCTGCATGTTTAGCAGCTCCCTTTGTCTGAAGGTAATGCGATCTCCCGCAGAATGCTGGGAGCTGGCAGGGACCACAGGGGCCTTTTGGCTCCCCCCGTTGTCCCAATGCAGACTGGGTGCCCTGGGGGCACCCAGGACAAATTGCCTGGGCCCCGCAGAATGGGTTCCGCAGGGCTAACATCAACTTGGGAAGGGGGGCCACACAGCCCCCTCTCCCATTTGTAAATGGCCCAGGTCCTAGGGGATGGGGTAGCAGGAGACAAAATCGGCCCAGGGAGGGATGCAGCACAGCCCCCGCCCCTCATAAAAATAATTAAAAGAAGAGGAATGGGGAATGAAGTCCTCTTGGCTACTGAGGGTCCTTGAGGGCCAAGAACCCTTCCTGTTACCACTAGTATGTTCCACACAGTGGGATTGGTGAGAGGTCAACCGAGGCCTGCACCCTTTCTCCACCACTCTGCAAATGTGCCTCCTGGATCACTACTGGTTAGGGGATGGAGTCTTCTCTGATGCTGATGGTCCTTGGGTGCCAAGAACCCCTTCTGTTACCTTCAGTAAGTCACACACACCGGTATTGCTGAAAGGTCATTTAATGCCCACCCCCTCTCTTCACCACTCTGAAAATGCACCATACTTGAAAGAAAGCTAGATATTGGTCCAAAAAGAGTGTTTTTTTGTAGTTTGGTGTAAATCCTTTGAGTAGTTTAAGAGTTATAAAAGAAAAACGATTTATAGATACTTAGGTTCGCGGACCCTCTGCAATATGACAGACATCATGGTGAGATCTGATTGACTGGCACAGCTTTCCGGTTCCTCAGCCGCAGTCCCAAAAAAAAGAAAATAAAATACATAAGGGGCATAGTAGGGTTTCCCTGACCTCCAAGGCATGGTGGTGGTGTCAACATTTTTTTAAACAATCTTTTACAGCGAATTCACAGAGGCTCCATGAAGTCATGGTAAAATATTTAAAAAAATATGGTCTCCCGCACTAGTTCTTTGAATGCCCCCCATTTGGGCATGGACCTGGGGGTGGATTATTTAATATAATTGAGGAGGAGGACAAACGTGGGCCTCCTCCCCGGGCCAATTTTGGGATGGGGTCTTCGGGGTTAAATACATCCTGGGGAGGGGGGTGACGTACCCCCTCCCAGAAGAAAAAGTGGCAGGCACCATGATATGGCGTTAAGGGGGACAAAATTGGTCCGGGATGGGGGCTGCATGCCTCCTCCCTGGTTGACTGCCTTTGGGGGGTTGGTTGCATGGGGAGGGTTGGCTGCAGGGTTGCTCTGCGTGGCTTAGGGTTCATTGCATGCAGGGGTAGGCACTGTGGCCAACCCCCTGCTGCATTAAAAAAACTAAGAAATGTACTGAAAAAATCAAAGGTTACAGGGACATCATAGTTAGAAAATAGCATTTCAAAACCTTAGAAATTCTCACAAAAAAGCAAAGGTTACAGGGACATTATAGTTAGGTTCACAATTCACACACACAGAACCACAGAAATTCAGCAGTCATACACTGCTAATTAGCCCACATATTACATCACTCATGACATCTTCTTTAACATCATTGATAAAATCAATGCAAGATTTGCTGTAAAATTATTGATGAGAAAACTGTGCATGGCAAGGGGCACAAGTAATGTGAAAAACAAAATATGTCAAATGTGTAAAACAACATACAAACAAGTAAATGATATAAATATGTGTTTTTAAAATTACATTACAATATGTTTATAATTATTGCAACACATATATGAATGTATTTAAATGCACAAAAATGTTAAAAAAGCCTATCAACCTTATTTTCTGTAAAACATATATGTTGAACATAAAGTACATACATCTATATGCTACACTTAATACAATAACGTGCCAGTATATTTTAAGTTATTGAAATCAATGTTTATTTCTAAAAGAACTACAATTGCACATCACCCAAAACTATACTCAATACAACCATGTAAAAAGTGTCCACTAAGGTTGACATTAAAATGATAATACATACTTTACTTCAATGTAATATAGGTGATGGACTTTAAAGGGGGCTGATTCACTATTCCTACTCAAAATCTAATCCATTTTGGGAAAGCATTTTGACAGTAACAAATTTAGATTTACTATTTCCACTCCAATTTAAGCCATTTTGGGGAAGGTATCAGAACGTATGGTGTCATATTTAATACTCACTCGCCATTTTAAATTATTACAGGGAAGTTATTAAAGGAGAATAATATTTATTATACTAAAAACAACCAAACCTACCCAGAATTGTGTCTAGTAATTAAGTGAACGGAAGCTACATACTTTGTAAACAATTCCTTATAAGAGGTTTTTAAAAATATATTACAATATTAAATTAATAAAATACATAAAAATATTGCATATTTAAATATGATTATGATTATTTTTCTAAATTTAAAACATCAATTTAAATATTTAAACATATTTACTTATGTTGGAACTGCATTAGTTTGATTTTCTAAAATGTTAACAGTGCTAAAAAAAGTAAGATATTTTGACAATTACAGTTATATAGCAAGTTAAAATAATAAAACGAAACATGGTTTAAATTATGAAACTTTCCAAATTAAATTAAAACTACTCTTTTAAAAAATATTTTTAACTCTACTGTAAAAAGAAACAGCTACATTTATAAATAATAACCTTAAACATTCCAAAATATGAAAACATTAAACAATAAATTGAATTTATAACATAAAAGAATCATTGAAATGAACAATATTATCTTTTAACTATGACAACAATATAAAAAACAATCCTAAACAAAAATATTATTCTATGTGATACTCCTGTTGATGATAGTTCCCACATCAGGGTATTTTTGCAATGGCAATGATATTTTCATATCACTATATTTAAAACATGATATTTTGTCCAAACACCATTTCTACATGTGACCTACTACAACATTTTCTAAAGTATGATCTATTAACTACTTTGAACCTTGGAACAACCTTGAAGTTCACAGACATACCTTTTAAAAAATAAAAACAAAACTAATAAATAACCTATTTAAATAAACAACTTAGAGTTGGTTTATTTATTCATGTTACAAACCATAATGAAAGTTTTCATACTTTAATGGTTATATAAATCATATTTAAAAAATAGGTACAGAGAATTTGAATGTAACAAACTTTTCTATTTTTAAATAAAAAAATTACTATTAAAATGTAGGTACATTTAATACTTAAATGAAACATTGTTTGTTGGATTATTGAACCAATATCAAATTTTTCTGAGTTTAGTTTTGTGTATGTTTCCATTTAATAAAGATCAAAGGAAATGTAAGAAAACTAACATTGAAGGGAAGCTATGGTTGATTAATATAATAGCAGTGACTACCACAAAAACTAAAGATCATAAAATTCAAAGGGTAAGGTTCTGTCTTCATACCTCTGAACTAAGCCAACCTTAGCTCTCACCCTCAGCATCCATTGTGCTACACAATACGCAACACCATCAATGACATCAAATGCTAATACCCTCCATCATATAGCCACAGAACCAGTGGATGGTTACATCATTGTGATGTATTGCTTTTTAAATAAGCTCATTTATGGCATGTTCCTAAATTAAAGCAGGGTTTGGTATGGTGCTTGGCTGTTTTTGTAGATCCCGTTACTGCATAGCTGAAGAAGATCTGTTGTCTTGTTTTTGTCTATTTGCACTTCTTTGCAGAGATAACCATAAATGGGGAATTTCGATTTCATTTTCTTACTAAACTGTGATACTTTACTGTACCAGTAAAAATAAATGTGGCACAATGGCATATTTCAACTGTCCTGTTTTTAGTGTTTATTTTTGAAGATTGTAGTGGTATTTTACCAGTGCTTTCTAACCTTTTGAAATCAGTACTCAGCTGCCTACCCCTAAAATAGACACAATAGACAAATAGACAAAAACTGTGTTTTAATGCAGAGTTTACTAAACATGCTGTTTTGGTTGTTATAACACATATTAATTTAAAGGAGAAGTAATGCAAAGTAAGTAGTGCTTTCCCACTGGAAGTTTGTCCAATGGATCTATGTTAGACTGCTTTAAGCATAGAAAAGCTCTGTATAGCACTCCCACTCACATTTTATTAACCTCTCTCACACCTCATTACTTCTCACAGTCACTCTGCCAGGACTTTGTCTGTTTTACAGGACCATTAATTGATTCAAATATGAAGGGCCTAATTATGAGTTCGGTGATCTCACCACCGTACCGCGAAGGTCTACAGCCCGCCATATTACGATGTCACCACTGGCCCAGCTGCAGTGTTTCTGACAGCTGAGAATATTTTTTTTTTGGGTGTCGATGCAGGTGTATATATTTTGACTGCAATGTACACATATGCATGACACATGTGAAAAAATACCTACTAACAGTAATTTCCTATTGCTGCGATCTGGAGCATATGTGCCCAGTCCAGTAAATGGATAATTATTGCAAAATGGACTTGGATTTCGGTGCCAACAGGGTCGTTCTCTTCAGAGTCAAGATGCTACTGTGTAGGGAGTACATGGAGGAAGGGATTCCTGTGGGTGACTGAAGGGAAGACAATTACAAGGGTGAGTATGCAACCCAATTCCTTCAATTCTGCTGACTCAAAGCAGCCACTCTTCCCACCACGGTCAGGTCGACAGAAAGCCAACTTATAATTTCGACGGTTGTGAACTTGCCTGCACTGTCCTCTGACAGCTGCCTTCCCCCTACTGCCCTTGCGGATGTCTGTGAATGGCCAGCGGTGGCAGCAGTGCTCTGTCAGGCTTTTGTTTTGCAAACTGCCAACATCATAATACGATGGGCAAGGCTACTGAGTAGGCGGCAGAGTTTCCCATGCCATCTCAACAGCACTTTCCTTACCACCAAACTCGTAATCAGGCTTTAAGTGTGCTCTGTTCAAATGTTTTAGAAACCAATTCCTAGACAGAGTTGGGTGTCATTCACCTACTCCCTATTTAATATTATAATATTTTAGGTGTGGTCAGGCCTGCCAACAACACATTTCGGTGTGAAACCTTTGAATTTTTGATAAGCCTGGGCGTAGTTTGTGGAGTTTCGCTACCCGCGAAGTGCAAAAAAAAACTGGCGCACTACGCGAAGCTCTGTGAGCAGCGGATTGCATTAGATAAATGCCAGTTTGCGGTGATTTTCAGTGTCAGGTGCTTGTCCGCACTGTGCAATCATTGTGAACGGCACCATGCACAGTGCAAGCAGGCGCTGCTTCCTTTCTGCCGCTTCAGTAGATTTTCACTCGAGCTGCAGCTTTTCTCAATGCGAACGGACGGTTTCTCAACGTGAGTGGTCGCGAACATACGCGACCACAAGCAATAAGAAATCTGACTGCCCGCATTGAGAAATTTCACCGGGAGGTGGATTTCCCTCGCTCGCATTTGTCAACTTGACGTTGATGAACTCGAGCAAGGAAAAAACTCAGCTCTGCAACGCGAAGCAGAATTTTTCGGAACTCCGCAAGATTTGGGTAAGGCGGAATACGGACAACTCTGCTATATCTGCGAGCGGAGTGGAGTTTACTGCCCAGAATTTTTGAATGACACCAAATTAATTAGTAGCTCTGGATTCTAAGGTGCCTGAAACTTGACTCTTTAATACATGCTTGCCACTGCTTTTCTTCACTTTTGCCTGATTACAATAAAGTGGTGCTGCTGTTGTGTAGACAGTCATACCTGCCACGTGTCGCCAAGGCGAATGTCTCACTTAAAGTCTTTCCACATGCTTTGCATTGTTTTCTGGAACTTGAAATGCTGCTGTTAACAATGTAACTATGGGCTCACAAATTCAGAAGTAAAGTGTAGTTGGGTAAAAAGCCAGACACACAAGATATCACACATACCAGTTTGACATCTTGCAGCTATGAATTTCACAACTATCACATGCATATGGTGACAGCACTCTTTTCATAGGTACCTGTCACTACACCTTCCATAGAATATTCAAGGCATGTTGTGTTTGGAAGGTGACCTACTATCAATGCTGACTTGTTTGTTGCTGTTTATTTTTCACAAACATGACGTCCACCATCTCTTCAAGCCCTTCTATCCTATTGAATTTGTCCTTCATCATCCTTATTCTCAACATTGTCCAACCAGATGTAATTCTTTTTTTTATTCAGTTTCATTTTAACTCCATTAGCCTCAACACCAACCTATATCTCCATAAACCTTGCAATTCTACTCGTGTGCCATACACGGCCATCAGTGAGCTTAGCTGAGTTAAAGAAATCCTCATTGACCCATAACAGAGCAGAGAATATACTCTCACCCTTCCCAGAACTTTCTGTTTTTTTCACACCCACCATCTTTTCAGACTCTAAGCAAGCTACATTGTTGAGAGAATGTTTATTAATCCATTTTGCTTGGCTAATTTTATGAGCCTAGACATTAGGTGACAACTCTTTCAACCTTAATCCACATAACCAAATCTGATTGTCTTTAATACATGGAGCTCTCTCTCAGGATGGTAAATGGAATATAGACTGTAACAGTAGGAGTGATCCTGTCAATCCAGACCATTTTTCTATCTCCAATTTCCAGTGCTTTTCCTACTTCTTTCAATTTGCAAAAACCCCCTTAACAACAAAGATAAATCTCTCCACTTCACTAATCCCCTCATGACAATATACCGAGATAAGTGTACGTGCTATTCTATTACACCATAAAAAATATTTTGCCTTAACTTCCTAACATTGAGCACCACTGTCAGTAATATGTGTTTTTGGTAATCCTTCCCTTAGGATAATACCATCCATGAAATAAAATGTTTAGTTATATATAGCACATGGTTACACCACCGGTGTGTCCCCGTGCTAGAGCAGTCGATCTGAAAGGATTTGGGAAGCAATTGCATAACACACCCTGTTTCTGTATTTAGTGTGCTGTTAAGAATAACCAGGTCTTCAGTTGTTTGCGAAATCCGGCAATGACAGCAGAGGCATGAGCACATACTACAAATTTGATGTATTCTATTTCTACTTAGAAACGTAATGTATATCGTAAACATGTATTCATATCGTTCATCTTCACTTAACACTGGTCCCATAATTTCCCATAATGTCCATACTAATGACTTCCCACACCATGCTTGGGATAGGTATTAGACACAAGGGAGGCTTAAGAGTGACCTGTTACGTATAAGCTTTGGTGCATTTAAAACATTCTAAACATTAGTTGACGGGTTTGTGATCACATCTCACTAATATCTCCTATTCCCAAACAATTTGCCCGAACTGTTTAAATCCCCAAATAAGCACTAGGGTTTCCATCATCTCTACAGAATATCTCTGTTCAGGAAGAGATAAAGCTTTTGAGGCACAAGCCATAGTTACCTTCATTCCATCCTGGGTCTTCGATGATAAAACAACTCCAATCCCCTTGTAGCTCTGTTTTGATAATACATGCTAATGTTGAATCAAAGTCCGGTAGCACTTTTGCTGTTCAAATATCCTGTTTGATTAGATCAAATTCTCTTTGGGTCAGCTCATTACACATAAGCCTCATGTTGGTATTTAATAATTGCTTTCCGTTAAATGTTTCCTCATAAACGTTCTGCTCAAATTTTGCATACAATTCTCTCAGTGATAGATAGAAAGAACATCAATTCATCATTCTTAGTCGGTGCAGATGCATGCTTAACTGCATTCAAAACGTATTTCTTAGGTTTGATACTATCCATTGTAACTTAATGATCCAAATAGTTATTGGATTGGTTGGTAAATTTACATTGTGTAATTTCAGCTGTTAATTCATATTCATCCAATTACTTGAAATCATTTCTCAGGCACTCATCGTGCTATTGTTTGTCAGCATCCATCACTAAGATGTTGTCTTGGAAAAACAGTTCCATCAAAACCCTTAATTAGTGGGTACATACATTTCTGCAAAATAGCTGCTGGCAAAGCCAATCTAAGTGTTACTCTCATAAATCTAAAACATCCCATTGGTGTCATTTATTTTTTACTGCCAGGATGTAAACATGCCCAGTGGTAAGCAGAGGACAACTCAACATACATGAACTAATGAATTCCATTTATAATGGCAATATTTTTTTTATTTATTTTGGGTAAGAGAAACTTCCTTTCAACAATAATATTATTGAGGTTCCTTATGTCATTACATTAACAAATCTTGCCATTACAGCATCTGCCCATGACCAAGAGAGTGAGCGATCCACTCTGCAGCCTCTACCCGTTCAATAATTCCAGCCTTTAAAAGTTTGCCACTTTACTGGTTGATTTTTTTTTTCAAACCATCAACAAATTCCTCATCTTATGAAGCCTTCTTTTTCAATATGATTTTATAAAAACGCTCCAAACTTACATCAAGTGTTCTTTCAATTCGCCCAAACACAAAGGGTTCATCTTAAGCTACGTACAGTTTACCTACTGCCTTCCTCTTCTTAACTTCAAATGTTGCTACCATGAATGCAAATATAGGTAAGGTTTCCCCTGTAAAACTATTAGGGGAAATATCTAGTGGCATAAGGTAATTCCTATATTTTTCCATAAATTTTACATTCCAGACATCTTTGCTAATAAGCATGAATGGGGATCCTGAAACACCTATGGTTAATTTGTTAACCCACCACTCCTTATCTCATATACATTTTTATTTCCCTTGAATCCTTAGTCAAAACTCAAATGTAACTCTTGCATACATTTTCATTTACATCAAGCACACATTCCTCCATACACCTCTCTCCTTCCTCTTCTGAGGAGTAAAAGTATGCTGATGCAAAATCTGATATTGAAGATATTAAATCCTACAGCGTTCCTATATATCCTGACATATTGACCCTTGAGACCACATGCAGAATATTTCTGACTGTCTGTTGGGTTATTCTTAATAAATGCAAGATGATCTGGACTTCCACATCTATAGCATTTCTTGCTTTTAGACTTATTTTGGCTATAAGCCTCTTCTTTATGTTTATTTGTGTACCCTTTACTATCACTATGGTTTGTCGCTAATGGTCTTACATATTTAGAACTTTTCTTTTGTTTAGTCCTGTTATCTATTTCTTTAGAATCACTTGCAATTGTCAAAACTACCTTAGCACAGTTATAAGACAACTTAGCCTTTTGTGCCACAGTGGTTGCTTTACTGAGTTGTGAGATGCCAAGTGACTACAAAATTTCATAAGCAAATTCATTATTTATGTGCATTATGATTTGATCGCTAATCAATTTGTCATGCAGTGCCTCAAGCTTGCATATAATTGCCAGTTTCTTTAGTGATGAAATATACTCATCAAAAAGTTCTGTTTTGCCTTGCTTCCTATTGAAAAAAATGTGATCTGTCTATTGCAACACACACACAAAGGGAATAATGGTAATCAGAAAACAACCAAAGTGCTCATAAAAACATCTCCCTTAGAAGGGCGTTTGGGTTTCTTTTCAATTAGAATGTATATAGTAAGCCTGATGGTTCCAACAAATGTGAAATCATTTTATTTTTCCTTTTGTGTGTAAGTTTCTCATCTTTAGTAGTTTCTATGTAGTTTAGAAATATGTTTAGTTCATTTGTGCCGTTTAATTGGAATATCTTCTGGTGTCAAAAGAAATGATGGTGAAGTTGCGAGGTGTACATGCTCTCCTAGTCCACTTCAATTTACTGTAGAACACTGTAAGTGAATGTGGACAGTTTAAAAATAATTAGGTAACATCTTGCATAGTACTTCAACAGTTGGTAGAACGAAACCTCCAGACACCAACTGCCTGAAAGAGTCACTGTTCACAGGGTAGACTGTGTCAAGAGACCACATGAAATACTGATCTGCAAGTAAGTAAGACAAAATTGCTTTTAGAAATCTGGATCATACCTGGTATGAGGTTGCTGCATGGTCACAATTGTAAAGTATAGTAGTTATCTTGTGGGATGCGCAATAGATTAATTTCCTGTGTTAATAACAACAGCAACCCCAAAACTGTGCCACTCACTGGGGTCATGCCACATGACCTTGCATATAGTGTGAGGCGCGATGAACTCTCAAGGAGAAGAGGGGTTTGTTAAGTCAACTCAAAGCTTGCTGCAGCTTGTTTGTGGGAAAACAATCCAATGATAGTCAAGTGCTTTGTTACAACTGCTGAAGCACAACAATCATACCCAGTTTGCGCACTGCAGCACGCAAGGGGACTGTTGGATCAATGCAGGCCTCTATTGTTACTCTGACATACTGAAAAGTGGATCAACCCAACTGCCTGTACCGGTACACCAATGTAACACAGCCTGTGCAACGGCTCCATGCACAAGTAGCAATTATCTTCTTGGGCAGGAAATCCACTGACCACAAGTAGAGGTGTTCCATGGCAGGTATTGGCTCAAATTATAAATGGCCTCCAGCAGCAAGTTCTGCTCAGGATACAGCTCATCGCTAATTTTTTGAAGTGTAGGCAGAAGGAACATGCTGAAAAGGATAGACTGGCTCAATGTGCAATAAGGATCGTCAAAAAGTCTGAAGTAAAATCGGCTCCAATCTTTGCCCTCAAGCAACACAATCCTTAAGGGAATAATAATGCTTCAAATTGTATTCTTTCCAAGTCCACCATTTTTCGAGACACCCTAAATCAGCAACCCCTTATCTCTCCAGATAGTGATCTAATTATGTATAAACATCTGGGGTCACGGAGCAGAGTTTGTTGCCTAGCAAACATTTCAAATTCACCAGAAGCCAGGCTAGCCAATGTGACCCCTCACTTGCCCTAATATATCTCCTGGCAAGGTGGTATCCCACTTACGATCATTTCATGCAACATCAGCGATATAACATCTTAATGTCCTCCATAGTACACCTGGATTATCGATATACGTTTAATTTAATTTCTTTGCAAGAAACATGGCTATTATCCTCAAATCACTGGCTGGATTATATTTAATACTGCTCTCCTGCACTTAGTTCTACCAAGAGGGGGTCGACCATCTGGGGGTGTATCAATATACGTACACAGTCAACAGGTTTTTAACATCTCCACACTGGCAGAAGTACCTGGAGCGGTTATTATTATTAAACATGAATGATTTTCTGCAGAGGAGAATCACTTATACTCATTAGTACAGGCAAATATTTATATCAATCGCAGTCAGGAGAAAAAAGGACTATACCACATGATCCCATTGACACACTGCAAGACTTAAGGCAGGATCACCTAAATTATACATGGCTATTAACTTGATATTTTAATGCAGATCTGCTAAAGAGGAGGATTGATCATGAGTGGCTGGACGTGGAGGACAAATTATGGAACATTCCACTCTAAATCTCCTCTTCCTTCACAATATGTTCAAAACTTGCTACTGACCTGTCCACAAGCTTACACGAGATGGGTATGCACTCCCTGAATAGCAGGTGTAGCACTGATCATAGTGCTGCATACACGCATAGCCCTCAAGAACGTTTGTCTACACCCAACCACTTATGGATCACGATTCAAGCCTTTACAGGGTTTCGGACTTTAAATGAGACCACAACATCTTAAGTGATCGTGCAACATTGTCATGGTCTTTGCATTTGATGTTGGATGCCTTACATAAGGAAACTCGTTTGGGAAAGCAAGCCGGTTTTAAACCAATCAAAAAAATAAGTTGGGACATTAATTTAGAATCTCCAACCATAACATTTCTTGAATCATTTATAGTGCCTACTGCAAATATGTAATTTTCCCTAAATTAATCCTGGTCAGAGTTCACTATTGGTATTCTAAATTCCTTAGTAAAACTGCAGCCTCAGTATGGTCTGCTCTACAAAACAAGCTTTGTTCTGAAGAATCGCTATGAGCTTATATCGCCAAAAAGAGAGATCAATAGATGTATAAGGGCTGCACACAAGGACCCACTGAGAATGGCTCAAAGAGAAGAGATCGGACTAAAGTGCAAGAACTATAGGCAACGCCTTTATGAGAAAAGCCAGCATGACTTGGACACTCAATGGCTTGCAGTCTTCTCAGCAATAAAAACAAGGAACTCCCAAAAACTTTTGCTTGTGGTATACAAGGCAACCGGGAACCAAAAACAAAAGGAGTTGTTTATCATGTCCATGGCTGACTACACGCCATATGATGGCATATGTCTCTACATTATATGTTGATCAATCTTCCGTCCAGGAAGCTTCTCAGCCATTTTATTCTGATGGAATGTTCAGCCGAGTAGGTGGTTCTTCATTTCAATTTATAGATGAAATGGCTCGAATTGCCTTTGTATCAATCTGCACATCAGGAGCCCCTGGCCCCAATGGCCTTCCTGCAAGCATCTTTAATTTGACTCCCCTCTTCAACAATTGTACAGAACATTACAGTGCCAGAGAGTTGGTGAGGTTTTTTTTAAATCCCAATACACAAGGAGGGTGCACAGGATAGGCTGAAAAACGTTAGACTCATCGCCCTCAAGGAGCTGAAGGCTTGGGCAAAACTAAACAAAATAATTCCTGCCACACAGATTGGATTTCAAAAGGGTCAGGGTACCAAGATTAATCTGCTAAGTTATGTCCATAATAATCCACAAGGTGCCAAAAAGGGAGGCAGACCAGCCTTACAGTGCTTTTATCAATTTTGCTAAGTAGATAGAAACTTGTTGTGGGCCAAATTGGATGATGGGCTATATCACCTCTTTTATTGAACGCAATTTGGAGCCTTCATACTAATATATGGGCCAAGGTATAAATGTCCAGCAAAAGGGCCTACTCAGATAAGAAATACAGAAACTGGGGCCTTACACAAGATAACGTTTCGGCTCCTTTACTCTTTAGTTTGTACTTTGCGTACCTGAATGTCCACCTTGGTAAATCAAATTGTTTTGCACCGAAACTCCAAGGGAAGAAAGTGCCTCTGATACTATACACTGATGACACAATACTTCTGGACTAGACCACAATTCATCTTCAAAGAGCCTTGACATCCCGGGTGGAATACTGAAGGCTAAACAAAGTCAGTATTAATAGATCAAAAACAAAGATCTTAGTTTTTTGTAAAAAAAAAATAGAAAAAGGAGCTTGGTTCATAAACCCAAAGAAGATCGAAAGAATAACAAGCATTAGGTACCTAGGAGTTTGAATCAATGAATGCGGCCTTCCAACTGCGCACATCAAGGGTCTGGCAACATCAGCTACTGCCCTTACCTGCGCCTTCTTCAAAATCTTTCTGTTCCAGATTTGACTGCAATCCATAAAGTTTGTGAAAGCAAAATGATGCCCACATTAGCTTATGGAGCATTTGTTTATTTAAACCTTATCACAAGTTAGCTTGACCGAGCTCAGTGTTAGTGTTACAGGAGCTCATTCAAGTAACCGGTCAGTACTGCACAAGTACAGATTCACATAGAGTTTAATCGGATCCCTCAAAACTATGCCCAGTTCACTAGTTTTCTATCCATGTGCTCCAAGCTTGCAACAGCTGAACAGGAATAGATTAAAAGACTCTTGTGGGACATTATAGAGGACCCGAAATCATTCTATTCCAGGAAGCCACTTGCTGCTAGAGAAGTATTGAAGTCTGCACTGCCCCTAAAAAGTCTTTCAAAGTTATTGATGAAGCAAACGCAGCTTTTATCAGCTCACAAGAACTTAGGTTTTATTATTACTCAGAAGTATGCTGAACTGAAAATAGTTTCATACCAACCAATGACTCCTCCAGCCTATTTATCATTTCATTTCAACCTTAAAGTAAAGTCACAATTAATGCGCTTGAGATTTGGCTTAATACCACTCAAAGCGCACAAGTACAGATGCCTGACAGGCACCTCAGATGCATCTTTCTGGGGATGTGATTTTAATTAGGCCTGGGCGAAAGTTGCGATAATTTGACATTTTCGCGTTCCGCGGAAAGCGCGAAAATGTCAAAATTTCCGCATTCCGCAGCTTAGCGATAATTCGGTTCTTGCTCGCACTGTAAAATAATACATTCTCGCGCGCGCGATCGCCTTACCTGAATCCCTGTGTTCGCCGACAAGTTTTCTTGATCCGGTCGCGTTCTCCATGAGATGTTGTATTGTTTTTAGCCATTTGCGCTGTCTCGCGACAGTTCGCGCCCGCAGTGACGTCATGCGTCGCGCGATCACGTCTTTCTTCTCGCGATCATGCACCGCGAGACAACTGAAAACAAGATGGCCGCGCCCGCGAGCAACCACATGGGTAAGTTGGCGAGCTGCAACCATGCAGAAAATCTCGCAAACATGCGGGAAAAAAACGTCTGCATCTTCGCGATATTTCCGCGTGTTTGCGATAATTTTTAACATTTTCGCGATAATTTGCGAAAGTGGATTTCGCAAATTCCGCCCACCCCTAATTTTAATTAGAAATCCCTTGTACATGTCCTATGTTTAAAACACTTTTTATATTGACTGAGACCTTAGACAATTGAGTATCTGGGCCTGAAACACTGAAAGGCGATGTCAATTGACTGAAAGATTCATCAAGTTCATGACAATTGCTTGATCATTGCTAAAAAAAGTCCACGCCTTGAAAGTGAAGTTGAAAAATGCAATGTCTGCCTCAGTAACCACGGGCATGGCATGCTTTCCTCATTGAAGGTCTGATGATCCCTATGGTTAATTGGTATTGATACCTTTTGCACTTTAAGTTTGATAACGCAGGATGAGAGTATATCCTTTTTATTGGCTCTGATAAGCATGTGCACTTTCATTTGTATTTGTCTTATTCTGCCCTTTTTGTTTTATCTGATGCTTGTATGAATTAATGCTCTTATCTTAAGCGCTTTATAGTGTATAGTACAGACTCTGCATATTGATGTGTTTTTTTTAGATTGTCATTTTGCTATGATTTTAATTAATCATGCAATCAGAATAAACTATGAAGTTTAAAGTAAGGAAGATGGTACTCTGCTCTTTATTAAATCCTGGAGCATATATAGTCCTTCTCCATCTTAGCCCTCTGATCTCCTCACTCTTCCCCCAAAATCCTATGCTACAGAATATACAACTTGGTATCTGCTCTGTAAGGATGACACCACAAGATGTGAGTGAAATCAACCTAGAATGAAGATATAGCAGCTGTGTACTGTGCTAATTAATCAAAATTGATAACTATATCACCATAATAATCCACAAGGTGCCAAAAAGGGAGGCAGACCAGCCTTACAGTGCTTTTATCAATTTTGCTAAGTAGATAGAAACTTGTTGTGGGCCAAATTGGATGATGGGCTATATCACCTCTTTTATTGAACGCAATTTGGAGCCTTCATACTAATATATGGGCCAAGGTATAAATGTCCAGCAAAAGGGCCTACTCAGATAAGAAATACAGAAACTGGGGCCTTACACAAGATAACGTTTTGGCTCCTTTACTCTTTAGTTTGAACTTTGCGTACCTGAATGTCCACCTTGGTAAATCAAATTGTTTTCCACCGAAACTCCAAGGGAAGAAAGTGCCTCTGATACTATACACTGATGACACAATACTTCTGGACTAGACCACAATTCATCTTCAAAGAGCCTTGACATCCCGGGTGGAATACTGAAGGCTAAACAAAGTCAGTATTAATAGATCAAAAACAAAGATCTTAGTTTTTGGTAAAAAAAAAATAGAAAAAGGAGCTTGGTTCATAAACCCAAAGAAGATCGAAAGAATAACAAGCATTAGGTACCTAGGAGTTTGAATCAATGAATGCGGCCTTCCAACTGCGCACATCAAGGGTCTGGCAACATCAGCTACTGCCCTTACCTGCGCCTTCTTCAAAATCTTTCTGTTCCAGATTTGACTGCAATCCATAAAGTTTGTGAAAGCAAAATGATGCCCACATTAGCTTATGGAGCATTTGTTTATTTAAACCTTATCACAAGTTAGCTTGACCGAGCTCAGTGTTAGTGTTACAGGAGCTCATTCAAGTAACCGGTCAGTACTGCACAAGTACAGATTCACATAGAGTTTAATCGGATCCCTCAAAACTATGCCCAGTTCACTAGTTTTCTATCCATGTGCTCCAAGCTTGCAACAGCTGAACAGGAATAGATTAAAAGACTCTTGTGGGACATTATAGAGGACCCGAAATCATTCTATTCCAGGAAGCCACTTGCTGCTAAAGAAGTATTGAAGTCTGCACTGCCCCTAAAAAGTCTTTCAAAGTTATTGATGATGCAAACGCAGCTTTTATCAGCTCACAAGAACTTAGGTTTTATTATTACTCAGAAGTATGCTGAACTGAAAATAGTTTCATACCAACCAATGACTCCTCCAGCCTATTTATCATTTCATTTCAACCTTAAAGTAAAGTCACAATTAATGCGCTTGAGATTTGGCTTAATACCACTCAAAGCGCACAAGTACAGATGCCTGACAGGCACCTCAGATGCATCTTTCTGGGGATGTGATTTTAATTCGGCCTGGGCGAAAGTTGCGATCATTTTTTTTTTTTTTTAAAACAATTTTTATTATTTTCTTTTAACACAGTACAGTACAGCAATTGTCGATCATTTAGTCGTTGTCCAGCATATAACAAAATCTGAAGCGGTTCAGCCCCCCACCTCCCAGCAATCCCCCCTCACATGCGCCCATCCCCAACAGTCACACCCCAAATGTGTACCATAGAGGCCTGCACCTCAGTCCGCATCAAGGGTTTCATCATCAAGCGTTGGTGGTGGCTCGCATATATCTCCCCGATATGTGTTCCATGCCCCCCATATTTTAGACCATTTTTGGGGACACCCCCTCCCTATGTACACTGAGCGCTCGGCTATCATAGCCCTATCCATGTCACGCCCCCATACAGACAGCAGCGGCACCTCTCCCACCCCCCACTTCTGCGCTATGTTCCACTTAGCTAGCACGATTCCCACTGTGGCCCAACACTGAGCCTGCCTGCCAAGGTCGTTAGGCTCCCATACATTTAGCAGGCAGCGCCTGGGTTCTGGTGCAAGCGACACACCCCCCGCCTGGGACAGCGTACGCATCACTCGCCTCCAGTATTCTTGGATTTTAGGACACTCCCAGATGGTGTGGTAGAAGGTGCCTTCCTCCCCGCAGCCGCGCAGGCAGAATGGGTGGGGTGCTCTTCCTATTTTGTGGAGTGTGTACCTGGTGTAGTAGGACCTGTGCAGAATCCGGAGCTGTACCAACCGAAGCCTGGAAGGTATCCCTGCCTCCCGGGGGGACGCCAACGCCTCCCTCCAGTCTGGGTCATCCAATTCCCCGACATCACTGGACCACCTCTCCCGCAGGGTGCCCATAGGGTCCGGGAGATTATTTATCAGCTTCCGGTACGTGAATGATGTTGCCCGCTGGGGCATATAATCTGTGAGCAGCCTATCCTCCAGTGGCGACGCTTCCGGAACTGAGGCTCCAGGCCCCAAAGCGGCGAGCAGCGCGTATTTAATTTGTGTGTATCGGAACCATTCCGTAGGCGCCAGCTCGTATTGTTGCTGTAGGCGCGCAAAGGTGATCACTGCACCCTTGTGCCACATGTCGCCCACTGTGGAGATCCCAATGTCATCTCATTTATCGAAGCCCCTGCTATGCCTAAGTCTCCCAAGCCGTTTCGCATCCCACAAGGGCGTGAGCTGGGTCAAAACTCCTCTCCATCCCAACCGGGCCTGGGCCGCATGCCACACGGCCACTGTTTGTGGCAGGGGGCCAATGAGTTCTGGGCCGAGCCTCCCATCGTACAGGGGCGACAACATACCTCTCGTGCCCAATATGGCTCTATCCGCTTTAAACGCCGGATCCGAGTGCGGGGCATGGAGCCAATAATTGATGACCTTGAGTTGCGTCGCCCAGTAGTAAAGTTGGATGTCGGGCAGCGCTATCCCCCCATCGTACCAGCCACGGGTAAGTTTGGACTGTGCAATACGCGCCGGTCGGTTGTGCCACAGAAGACTAGACACCTGTGCAGCAATTGAGCGGAAGTACGCCGGGGGCACTGGATATGGCGTGTTTTCGAGCACGTATATGAAGCGAGGCAGGGACATCATCTTAAAGAGCGCCGCCCTCCCCAGTAGGGTCAGCGGCAGCGCCCCCCAGTGACGGACGTCCCGACGAAGACGGTCCAACGGGGGCTGAAGATTCTTCTGGTAGAATACTACCGGGTCCGCAGTGATGTGGATACCCAAATACTTGAACGACCCGTCCGCCACCCTGAGGGGGCAATCCGCCGGTAATTGCGGTGGAGGGCCACACAGCACGTACATGACGGATTTGGACCAATTTATCGTGTACCCCGACGCCTTGCCAAAGACCCTGCATATATTGAGCAGCGTGAGGATGGAGCGCCGCGGGGAGGCCAAATACAATAGGACGTCATCTGCGTAGAGAGAAACCCTGTCCTCCCAGCCATCTGACCACCGGAGTCCCCTTATCGAGGGTTCCCAGCGTATCCACGCCGCCAGAGGCTCCAACACAAGGGCAAACAATAAGGGCGACAGGGGGCAACCTTGGCGCGTGCCCCGCGACAGGGGGAAGTCGCCGGACATATGCCCGTTGGCCGCAACATGAGCCAACGGCTTAGTGTACAGGAGACGAATCCAAGCGCAGAATTTGGGCCCGAATCCCAGATGGCGAAGGACCGCGAACAGGAAGGGCCATTCGACCATGTCAAACGCCATTTGCGCGTCCAACGACAGAAGCACCGCCGGCTCACCCACCCGACCCGTCCGGGCCAACACACCATGCAGACTGGTCCGGATGTATAATGTCGGCGAGGTGCGGCGTCAGCCTAGCCGCCAGCAGCTTGGCCAGAATCTTGGCCTCTGCGTTAAGGAGCGAGATGGGGCGGTAGGAGGTGCACTCCTCCGCCGGCTTGCCAGGCTTTGGGATGACCACAATAGTTGCCGTGCGCTGATCCGGCGGGAGTTCGCCACGTCGCAGACTATCGGAAAACATAGTGAGCAGGTGAGGAGCTAGCGTCCCTATCAACCTCTTGTACAGCTCAACCGGGATGCCGTTGGGACCCAACGCCTTACCCGACTGAAGCGCTCCCACCGCAGCCTGTATTTCGTCCACCGTCAGATCGGCCTCTAGGGCCGTCATCGCGGCAGGGGCTAACCTGGGCATATCCAGATCTCGAACATACGACATCGCCTCCTCCTCTGACATGGAAGAAGCGGAGGAGTAGACCGCAGCGAAGTGGCCCGCCAGGGTGTTCACTATATCACGCGGGTCAGTTGCCATCCGACCCTCCCCCGAAACGAGCTGCGCAATCCACCTGGAACCACCCTCCCTTCTATCTAACCATGCCAACAGCTTCCCTGTCTTGTCCCCGACATCGTAGATTCTGTGTCGCGTGGCCTCTAACCGTCGCCTGGTGCAGTCCGCCAGGTGCTCCTTATATTTCACCTGCGCCACCTGTAATCCCCGGGAGGTCGCAGGCGATGGGTGTGCGGCCTGGCGTACCTCTGCCGCGACAAGATCTGCCTCTAGCGACTGTAGCTCAAGATGCCGCGCGCGCCGGTGCGCCGCAATGGAGGCGACCACGTGTCCTCTCAGGACCGCATTTTACGCCTCCCAGAGGATAGCCGGAGAGTCTACCGACGAGGTGTTTTCTTGGAAATAGAGACTAGTAGCCTTCCCGAGTGTTTTGCAGATGTCGGGAACCTGGAGATAACACGGGTGCAAGAGGGGACACGGCGCCTAGTCAGGTGGTAGCGCGTGTATTGTAGAAGTATCGGTGAGTGATCCGATATGCCCCTGGGCCTGATTTCCACGCTGTCTACATACTGGAGACTGCCCTGCGAACCCAGGAAGTAGTCTATTCTGGTCAAACTTTTATGCACCCCCGAGTAGTATGTGTAGTGGCGTTGTGTTGGGTGGTGAAGCCTCCATATATCTGTCAGTCCGAGTGCCTCGAAGAAACTCCCGAGGCGAGACGCTCCCCCTCCATCAGCCCGCTCCGGGTGGCGGTCAAGCAGGCCGTCCACCACCGCGTTAAAGTCGCCGCCCACTTTGAGCTCTCCCTCCGGTAGATCAAGCAAGAAGCTGCTCAGCGCGGGAAGGGTCGCAGCATGCAGGGCAGGAGGAATGTAAACCGAAACAATATTCAGGGGGCGTCCCTCCCATTGGGCATGCAGCGCCGCAAACCTCCCCGATCCGTCGGCCCGAGTGCCTTGTATGATTAATGGGGACTGTTTCCTTACCATTATACCCACCCCGCGGGAACCGGAGGAGAAGTCAGAGTGTATCACCATCTTGTACCCCCATCTATCCATCGCTTTACTAGCAGTGCCCATTAGGTGGGTCTCCTGCAACAGGACCACCGCAGGGGAGCATCTCTTGAGACTCTGGAGGACCAAACCCCTCTTAATCTTATCGCCTAAGCCACGCACGTTCCACGTAAGGAGGGAGAGAGGCTGCGCCGGAGTGAGGGGGACCCCAGTGGACCGCCCTAACGTTGTGTCAGCCATTCCCGCGGCAGGAGCAGCGCAGGGCTGATGCTATGAACGGAGCGGCACAGGCCGTGCCTGCATTGCATGGTGCGTGTACTAGGGGTGGGCGGAATTGGCGGAAGGCACTTCCGCCAATTCTCGCGAGAATGCCCGCAATTTCCGCGATCACGCAATATTTCCGTGATCGCGGAAATTGGTGCTTCCGGCCTGCCGCTGCCGTTACAGTGACCATGTGTGTCTGTAACGTTGACACGGCGCCGACGTTCCTGGGGTCCCTCGAGTCAGCTGTCCATCAGTGGGGGAAAGGGCGGAAGACGTTGCCCACCGCTGGTGTGTGGGGCGGGGCTTCCATGCAGTTCACATGCCTTCTGTTTATGGGCCAGAGACCGAGCAGAGCAGCAGATGAGGAGACTGAACCTCCTGGAGACTACGCGGGGATTGCGCTCGAGTCGGAATCACGGATCGGGTAAGTGACGACGACCTGGGGGAAAAGCACACCTGCCCAGCCTCGACCTAGCTCCCTAATGTTTTGTGCTGATAAAGCGTTACTGAATTTGAGCTTCCACTCGGGCCCCTGCTTTATTTATATCTGTAAGTGCTTCCTGTTGTGGTTGGCCAGGCAACAATTTCCGTTCCCTCCCGGAAATTGCGACAATTCGGCATTTCCGCGTTCCGGTCGGAACGCGGAAATGTCAAATTGTCGCAATTTCCGGGAGCGGAACGGAAATTGTCGCCCACCCCTAGCGTGTAGTGTGTGTTGAAACATATGCGACATTATAAACAAAAACTGTAAAAAAAAACTTTCGAACATTCCCTTACCCCCCCACCCCCTCCCTGCCTCCCTGCCATACGGACTCCAAACTGCCTGCCACCCCAACTCAGCAGAGTGCTCAGATTCCAAGTCCCAAAACAGTACTTGCGTGTAGTGGAGCGGGCGGTCCGAGGAAGACCAAATACTCCCCTTTGGACGAAGTTCAACTGTCCACCCCTTGAAATATCGTTGAGCAGGCGCCGTCTAGTCCCACAAGGCCTCCAGTTCGAGGCACCTCCGAAGGCAGTAACGAGCATTCAGCACGGAGTCTCGCTGCCTACTATGGTTGGTCCGATGTCTCCCCTCCCGGATCCGGGTCGCCGGCGTCCGCCGTCCCCTCTGCACGCCGTCTCCGCCTGTCCGATCTCCCAGGGCCGCCCGCCGGCCTCCAGCCCTCGAGCCAGTTGTGCGCCTCCTCCGGCGTCTCGAAGAACAGGGTCTTGCCCTCCGCCACCACCCGGAGGCGCGCCGGAAAGACCATGGAGTAAGGCAGTTCGCGGGCTCTCAGCGTCTTCTTGACCTCCAGGAAGCTTCTCCGCCGCGCCGCCACCGCCGCCGTGAAGTCCGGGAAGAACCAAACCATCGAGTTCTGAATCCGTAACGGTGGCGCCACCCGGGCCGTCTGGAGGATGACATCCCTGTCGCGGTAGTTGAAGATGCGGGCCAGCACCGGTCGAGGGGGCGCCCCAACCTTGGGCTTACCCCCAGGTACTCTGTGGGCGCGCTCCACCGAGAAGAACGACGAGAGACCCCGAGGCTGCAGTCTGGTTTTTATTAAGTCCTCTATGTACAAGTCCATGGCGGATTTCCCTTCACTCTCGGGAATTCCCGTTATTCGGACGTTATTGCGCCGGGAGCGCCCTTCCTGATCGTCCATCTTCGCCGCCATTTGTTTCGTTTCAGCCTCCAACTGGGACACACTTTGGAGCAGGAGGGTAGTGTCGCTCGTTAAAGCCGCCGTGGTGCGATCCACGTCCGTGACCCTGGACGACATTTTTTGGAAGTCCGCCCTGAGCAAGGACACATCCGTGGAGATGGATCCCACCGTGGTCTGCACTTTGTTAAGGGCTAGCATTATGTCCTCCAGTGTTACCTTAGGCGCTTCTGCCTCTGCAGCAGCCCCGTCCGTCCTCCCGGCCCCCGCGGCCACGTCTTTATTGTAGGCAAATTTGTCCAGCTTACTCTGCTGGTGCGTGCGATTCCCCTTCCCGGACATCTCGGGTCCGGCGGGAGCTGTCCCGGGACTTTTCCTCTCGTCACCCAGCCGGCCGGGGGGGGCAAGGTCACCACACAGCTCGGGCGCGGCAATCAAGCCTCCAAATAACCGGACGGCCACCGGCACACCACAGCAACCCGGAGGCCACTCCGCAGCCCTCCTCTTCAGGCCCCCACGCACCTTTTTCAAGGGGCCGCGCCGGTGCAGCCGCACAGCAGACGACGGGGCAGCCCCCCCGGGGATCACAGCGTCGGCCCCAGCCTCGCAAGTTGAGCCTCCCTCTTGCGGATCACGGCGGCGATACTCCCTCCGCAGGGACCGCCGCAGACTGCACTCAATGCGGTGCGCACCCACCAGGCCTCAGGGTGCAGACAATCGCGGTCTGCCCCAGCGCTGCCTCCTTCAGTCCGGCGACGCACCTCGGTCGTCTCCAGGAGCGGCCACAGTCCCCGGCTCCGGCTCACTGCAGCAGCTTGGGGGCCACTCCACAGCGTTCCTCTGCAGGCCCCCACTAACGCCTTCCACGGGGCTGCGCTGGGCAGCTGCCCATCAGGTGACGGGGCGACGCCCCCGGGGATCACAGCGCCGGTCACAGTTCCTCAGGGCGAGCCCCCCCCCGCTGGATCACGGGGACGATATTCCCCCCGCACAGTCCGGGGCGCTTCCACTTGGCCGCAAGGCGCGGGCGATCCCGGTCCGCCCCAGCGCCGCCTTCGTCAGTCGCTCCGGTCGTCTCTGGGAACAGCCACTGCCCAGGCTCCCTCACACCGCGGTCGGCCCTCAGTATAATCCAGGCCCCGGTCGTGGCTGGCGGCGCAGGCCGCCACTAGCGGATCGACGCCGATCAGGCTCACAAGCACGTAGGAGCCCCGGAGGCGGCTCAGTCGGCGTCGCTTCTTGCAGGCTACCAGCCCAGCGCAGTTAGGGATAGTTGAATAAGCGGATCAGTGCACGGATGGCAGGGGAGTCGGCCTCACCCTCGGAGCTCCGTTAGGCTGCGGCCATCTTGCTTGGCTACTAGCCACGCCCCCCAAAGTTGCGATAATTTGACATTTTCGCGTTCCGCGGAAAGCGCGGAAATGTCAAAATTTCCGCATTCCGCAGCTTAGCGATAATTTGGTTCTTGCTCGCGCTGTAAAATAATACATTCTCGCGCGCGCGATCGCCTTACCTGAATCCCTGTGTTCGCCGACAAGTTTTCTTGATCCGGTCGCGTTCTCCATGAGATGTTGTATTGTTTTTAGCCATTTGCGCTGTCTCGCGACAGTTCGCGCCCGCAGTGACGTCATGCGTCGCGAGATCACGTCTTTCTTCTCGCGATCATGCACCGCGAGACAACTGAAAACAAGATGGCCGCGCCCGCGAGCAACCACATGGGTAAGTTGGCGAGCCGCAACCATGCAGAAAATCTCGCAAACATGCGGGAAAAAAACGTCTGCATCTTCGCGATATTTCCGCGTGTTTGCGATAATTTTTAACATTTTCGCGATAATTTGCGAAAGTGGATTTCGCAAATACCGCCCACCCCTAATTTTATTTAGAAATCCCTTGTACATGTCCTATGTTTAAAACACTTTTTATATTGACTGAGACCTTAGACAATTGAGTATCTGGGCCTGAAACACTGAAAGGCGATGTCAATTGACTGAAAGATTCATCAAGTTCATGACAATTGCTTGATCATTGCTAAAAAAAGTCCACGCCTTGAAAGTGAAGTTGAAAAATGCAATGTCTGCCTCAGTAACCACGGGCATGGCATGCTTTCCTCATTGAAGGTCTGATGATCCCTATGGTTAATTGGTATTGATACCTTTTGCACTTTAAGTTTGATAACGCAGGATGAGAGTATATCCTTTTTATTGGCTCTGATAAGCATGTGCACTTTCATTTGTATTTGTCTTATTCTGCCCTTTTTGTTTTATCTGATGCTTGTATGAATTAATGCTCTTATCTTAAGCGCTTTATAGTGTATAGTACAGACTCTGCATATTGATGTGTTTTTTTTAGATTGTCATTTTGCTATGATTTTAATTAATCATGCAATCAGAATAAACTATGAAGTTTAAAGTAAGGAAGATGGTACTCTGCTCTTTATTAAATCCTGGAGCATATATAGTCCTTCTCCATCTTAGCCCTCTGATCTCCTCACTCTTCCCCCAAAATCCTATGCTACAGAATATACAACTTGGTATCTGCTCTGTAAGGATGACACCACAAGATGTGAGTGAAATCAACCTAGAATGAAGATATAGCAGCTGTGTACTGTGCTAATTAATCAAAATTGATAACTATATCACCAAAGGGAGGACAACGTCCAGTCTGCAGTCCAGTGATGAGCACTTAAACCCAGCAACTAGTAGAAGCAGGTATTGTGAACGGACTACATTTACATAGTCCCCTTTGGCTTTAGGGGAGCATATAGTATCCAATGCTGAGCCAATGAGGATATTTAGGATTACCTCTCAGTTGTGGTTCAGCGTGTGTTATTGGCTATGGAAGATTATGCGAACTCTCAGAAGAATTGTCCATGCCCTTTAGTTTATGCATGATCGTAGTTTAAAGGTCCAGTAAATAACTAACCTTAAACTAGGTTGTCCCTTGCTATTAGAAGATGGTATTTGTTCTGCTTGCTGCCCCTGGATCCCAGTCAGTGGATAATCATCACTGTAGCTATATTCTTTTGAAACAAAGGTCCCTGATCCTGCTGACATATATGGTTATCAACAGCACATTTGCATCATATTTTTAGAGCTTTTGGTATCCTGAACTCTATTGACACCAGCTGACACCATAAGGGATGACCTGAACCAGAAATCTGTGTTGCAGCACTGGAGCCAAGATAGATCAAATTCTATAAATTCCCTGCCCAGTTTAACCTTAAAAAATCTGTCCTTTCCTTTGGTGATGGGACCCGAGTTCACTTTTGGGTTGTAGGTTTCTTGATTCTTCGGCGTGACCACCACAATATCAACTAAGGCTTGATAACTTATGCTGTTTGAAGCTGGGGCTGCAGAAAATCCTGTGCATGTGAGAGCTAGATGGTAGAACTTGAATATTCATTCTAGCATTCTGCCTGACTTTCATTATTCCCTGGTCAACGCATGGGAACTACAGTTTTTGAAAATCTTGCAAAGTCTGAGAGAATCCAAAGTCTTCATCATCATCATTTATATTTATTCAGCAATTTCACATGGGGATTTGTGTGATTTATATCAAAATTAGGGCAAATACATCATAACAAGATAAACAGAAAAGCTGTAGATAAAAGGAAGGAAACAGATTTTCAGATATGCAAACTTCTTTGAGTTAGACGGTATTTCCCTAATCTAGTTGTCTGATAAAACATGCATTGTGATTTATTTCCTGAATTCCATGTTGGTGGGAGCAGTTCCTATCTTTGCAGGCAAGTAGTAGCAAACAAATACTGTGGTGTTAAAAAATGGACTGCTGAGGTGTTGAGCAGAGGTGGCTCCTCCGTTGCCCCACCTAAACCCCCAAACCCCAGGAGAAGAAAAATAAAATGATAATTAATTATCATTTTATTTTTCATGCCCCATCCTGAACAAAACATCAGGGCAGGGGAGGGGCCGCTGCTGAGTGACAGCAGTAGGGAGGAGGGTGGGCTGGCTGTGCAGTTTAAAATGTGTATGTCTTTTTGGCAGGCTGTCTTGAGACGGACTGTCACACATGAGCACTTTAAACATCTCTAATCCAGCTGTCATAGGGCAATCTGGGTTACAGCAAGCCAAAGCCTCCAGAGCACTGTGGAGCACCAAGTAACGCTGCTCCCACCAATCCTAGAGCTGCACTCATGCTGGTGAGAGAAGTGCTAGGATTGGCCAAGGGAGTTGCTGCATCCGGTTCCAGTTTTTGCCAAAGAAGAGGTCTGGACTGGAGGATGTCGTGTTCGTGTAAGGTACGTTTAAAAAAAATATATATATAGTTTTTGTGCGCTTTTGTTTTAATATATTATTTGTGCCTGTGTCCATCCCCCCCCGTCGATGCCAACCACCACTGGTGTTGAGGTTACAGTCAGAAGCGGGAAATCTGTGTAATTTCTCTTCCATAGGCTATCGCTTCCAACACCCTCTCTCCATCAAAGATAAGAAAATATACCTTGGAGGGCCCTAAGCAAACATTTGATATCATATTTTGAAACTGCTAAAAGCATCTCCTTTTCTAAATGGTGCTTCTTTAAATCTGCCCTTTAGTCCCTACAAATACATGATGCCTATTGTTTAACAAACTGCTGCTCTTGCTAGACATTGAAGGGCATATTATCAAGCCCCATCACCACCACAACGTCATTTTTCTGATGATGTGGTGGCGATAGGGTCAGCTCCCTATTATCAAGGCAGCGTTAAGCCACTTAATGTGGCTTAAAGCCACGTTAAGTGGCTTAACACTGCCTTGATAATTGTGCCCCTTTCATGCTAAATTTAGCGTGAAAGGGGCGTGCTGTGAGTGTTGCGGTGGGCGTTGAACCGCAACACCCATTGAATTCAACGCTGCCACCTATTATCAAGGGTGACGATAATAGGTGGCAGCGCCGAACTTAAGACCAGGAAAATCCTGGTCTTAAGATGGCGAAAAGAGGAAAAATGCTTTATTTTGCTTTCTCCATGTGTGCTGCCTTATGCAGCCCACATGGAAAAAGCTAAATGCTATGGTTTGTTTATGTACAGGAAGGTGTCTCTTCCTCTACATAAACAAACCTTTTTTTAAAATGCCATTTTGTAGCTTTCATGTGTGCTGCATGAAGCAGCACACACGTAAGTTACAAACTGGCATTTTAGGGTTGTTTATGTGCAGGAAGGGACACCTTTCTGTACATAAACAAACCTCCCTGCTTGCAGACACCCTTGGACTCTGGTGCAAGGGTGCCTGCAGTGCCTGCGTTGGCGATAAGTTGTAAAACTTAGCGCCATCGCAGGGGGAAACGCGAGGCTGCACCATATCCTTGATAATATGATGCAGCCTCGCGTTTCCGAAGTGGCAGAGAGAGGCGTTAAGACAAGAAGGCTAACGCCTCTCTCCGCCACTTCCTTGCTAACATGCCCCTGACTTTCTTGCACGGGATGATGCAATTACTCTACCATGGAAGGTTTGCAAGGCGCTAAATTCCACTTAATTTCACAGCCCAGGCCCATAGGAACATGGATTGCTTTCATGTAATTGCACAGACATTTGTATGGATGTTTAGTTTCTTTAAAAACTATTTACATTTGTAGTATATTGCAGTATAAAATCACAGGTAGGGATGGTAAAATATTATAAACCACTAGGCAAAAATCCTAGCAACTGAAAAGCCTACCTAAGGATGGGGCAGAGCGATGGAGCTGACTTCCTGACGAATAATGAGTTCAGATGAAGGCAGTAAAGCAGACCTGTCAAAGTAGAACTGGCGAGGCACAGAAAACAGAGTGCTTCATGTAAAAAATCACAGTTGGCTATGTGAATCGGTGGGCAAATTTAAATGGGCTTTACCTATACAGAATTCATGCCTACCCCGTGATGAAAGTGATACAAACATATTTAAAATATGAAACAACAAACCTGCTCATCAGGTAGGTGCCTACAGTCACTGAAAATCGTCTAGGAAATCATCAGTGTCCTTGAATTTACTTTCTAATGCCGGATGTCTCTAACTTTACGTTTTGAAACGTTATCTGACGAGTTTTATCAATCATTTTTCCAGCTTTTTAAACGGCTTTTCTAGCAAATGCTGGAAATGCTGTGGGAGATCCTCACCTTTGAGTGGGTTTGTTCTCAAGCACTTTTCTTAGGTCATATGTCATATTGACAGGAAACCAGAGCACTCGATGTCACTGGTATTACATCCCTGTTGCAGGGTTACAGTTCAGGGAGTAAATCAGTGGAGAAGGCGCATGGGGAGCCGGTGATTACTCATCGCCCGGCCCAGCGGTTCAAGAGAGGGAGTCAATGATCCACGACCGTGTAAAATGGGGTCAGCGAGGTACAGCTGCGACTCCAGATCTATCAATTTGATGTTTTATTTTCAGATATGCAGCATTCATTATCAAAGTGAAGTCCAGAAGGTTTGTGTGAGCTATTTATTGAAAGAAAATGGCAGTAGGGTAATTTGAAATGAGTCTGGGAATTGATCGCAGCTGTTTTTTTTTCCAGGTTTTGCTCAGGGATGCATGGAAAATGGAATTGAGACTATTATGGGAAATATATCTATATTATGAAATTAAAAGGATGTTTCAGGTACACTTACAGAATATAAACACACACCAAATACACATGCACGCACAGGTACAAGAACAAAATACAAAATCAAACAAACGCACCTTACACTTCCATGGAGGCGAGGCATGGTGGTCCCTGGGAGGGAAAACACACTATTGATCCCATGTGCAGTGAAAACAATCTCCTGCTGTGGGAATTTGCTTTCAGAAAAGAAAAAACTGTTGAGTGGCGCAACAAACAAGGCACATTAGGCAATGTGTCAGTATCTTTAGGGACACTGCCAAATTGACGGCTCCACTCATTCAGTGTGAGGAATCCATAAATTTCATGGGCCACCCTAGGCCATCTGAAGCCATGGCCTTTGCTGTCCCTGAGAGCTATCTGACTGCCTGCCATACTCTAAGTGAGACTCTGAGTCACTTTGGATATTCTGGACAGCTATGTCCATGATCAAAGGCAATGTTTGTGCTCTAAATCATTTAGTAAAAGAAGATTCGAAAGTACATTAAAACAAGTTTAAACATTACAAGAATAAGTGCCTGTAATATACTCAGGCCTCGCTCAGACTATAAGTGACTCCATGAGGGGAAACAGCCTTTACAATGAAGTCTTTACCATGCAATGCCTTTACCATGCAATGCCTTTACCATGCAACCTTTACCGCGCATGCCTTTTCTACACAGGGATTTGTGCCTTTACCATGCAGGAATTATATTTTTAAATACCATAATTATTATGTTATTTATAAAAAAGAGTTTAGGGGTTGGCAGCGGGTAAGGAGGGACGGGTAATTTAAGGGTATAAGGGTGTGGAGTGATAAATGGAGTTATGGGTAGTTTTATGGTTTAGAGTGGGCAGTGTTAAGCGTAATTTTAAGGTTTAAGGGTGGGCAGTGATGAAGGGAGGTAAAGGTAATTTTGGGGTTTAAATATGGGCAGAGGCAAAGGGATGTAAGGGAAAATTTAGGGTTTAAGGTTGGGTAGTGGTAAAAGGAGGTAAGGGTACATTTTTTAAAATATGAAAAATTTACTGAAAGAAACAAAGCTTAGAGGTACGGTATATTTAAGTAAAAATCTCAGTTAAAACGTACTGTTTTAAACTAACAAAACCACTGAAACTCACTAGTTATAGTAATATCAAGTAACTATAATGCATTGCATAAAATAACTATAGCTCGCCCCACTACCATACAGAGTGTTGTCATCAATGTTGTAATTTCAAATATTACAATGATGTTATCATTGATGACATAGCACATGTCATAAGTCATGTACTATGTGAGGTAATTAGCAGTGCATTTCGAGGGCGCCAGTTATAGTTACCAAAGAGCACAAGGTATAGTTATTTGTGAATTATTTTGATATTGGAGAGAGGTTGTGTGCCCACCCGAGCCAATACTGGCTCCGGGAAACCCCTTCCTCCTTGAGCCAATATACTTTTAATGGAGACAGGGATGTGCAGTCCTCCTCCTTGAGCCAATATGGGACCCCTGTACCTCATTCCCTACAGCCAAAATAGATTTTAAGAGGCGGAGATATGTCGCCCCATTCTCTGAGCAACCTGGGTCACCCACAAGTTGTGTTTCATTGGACACTGCAAGGCAAGCCACAGGGTCCCCCACGGCCCACTGACTCCATGCATGCACCCATTGTGGGTGCAGGAGGAGCAGGATTTCCTCAAGCCCTGAGATTCCGCCAGGCAAGAGAAATCTCTTTTTCCAATGCCCCCCTCCCATTATTCTAATATAGGCCGGGTTCATGGGGCCTCGTAGATTTTTGCGAAGTGATGTCTTCTCTCACTAACATTGTAGTGGAGAAGTGTGGCTCAATGATTAGAGCGGCAGACCCTGATGCAGAGGTCTAGCCCGGGACCAGGGTTCAATTCCCCACCTCGGCGGGTCTTGGGCTCAAAAATTCCACGGACATGATAATTCTCGCCTCGGTGCCTATTCCAATCATGGAGTCCCACTCTACAACTCTGGGTAATAGCTTGCTTAATCTCCACAACAGCCCCCACAACGCTACGGATGCCTGGCCTCCACCTTGGGGGTGCCCAGGAGTGGACGCCTCACAGGGAAAGCCAGGATGGGTTCCACAGCGGTATTCGTACAAGCGCCTTGAGACCCTTGTGGGTGAGTAGTGCGCTATACAAGTATCAATTTACAATTTTAACCATGTCCCCGGGGTCTCATAGAGTCAGTCTCGAGATGAGGGCCACATGCCCCTCTTAACAAAATCAACAGATGTGCTGTCCCCACAGGCCCTGGCCCACCACGGGGGCTATCTTTAAGAGACAACACTTTCTTTTTTTTTTTTTATTTTACCACTGATTCCCCAATCCACTGTGAAATTGCGGATTAAAAAAAATACATATATATATAGATTGGACCATATCTAATGCATGCTCATATTTTAAATAATTGCTTATAACGTTTTGTGTCCGGCTGCACAGGGTACTATACCAGTGCATAATAGGCAATATACAATGAGCGTATGAAAACTAAGCTATGATTGAAAACGTTACAAGTATCAAACGCAAATAGCCTGTACAATATGGAAAATGTTTTCTTCTTGTACAAATGTAAATATGTTACGAAATGGTTAAAAACTACTATTCCCATAATGCTTCATTAAGGTTAGAATGGGTAAAATAGTAGAAACAAAGAAGGACACACTAACCTTGAGCAAGGCCGTGAGAGGGCTGAAACGCGTTGGTTTGATTGCTTAAACTTGTATTAAATTAAGCAGAATTCCAAGGTTTGAGTGCCGCGTCCTTTGTGTGACAAAAGAAAGAATTTTTTTTAAATATATATTTATATTTATATATTATCTACTGGCGGTCGCCAGTAGATAGTTATAGTTAGGACCGTGTTTCCATAGGAAATCTCAAAATTCTATTTTGAATAACTTTGGCGCCAGTTGACGAATCCTCGCGAAATTTTCAAAACTAATGGGGCGCTCCGTTCAGCTCCTACCCTGAAAGTCTCGGGGTGATTCGTCAAGCGGGGGCCGAGAAAAAAGGGGGGTCCCAAAACGCGTTTTCACCATGCATTTTTCCGTAGGACTTTAGACACAGCTACAGTCCGAACGGCTGAACAGAATTACTTGAAATTTGGCAGAGAGGTAGCCATAAGGTCAAGGAAGTGCCTTTTGCAGGTCTGGTGTAAATCTGTTCAGTATTTCCTGAGAAAATAGCATTTAAAAGCATATCAATTTCTACACAAACGCAGGGTGCGCGCACCGGGCGAGCACCGTGCGAGCACCCTAACGTGCGCGAGCTTAATTCTGATTGGTGGTTACATGTTAGTCAACGTTCGAATCGGTCAAAATCAGGAAGTGTCGGCCGCCATTTTGTTTGTTTTCAGTGCGAGAGTGAAAAAGGAAGGTGGCGAACGTGAAAAGGGGGCAGGGTAGAGAGTTCCTGACCCCCTAGCCTTTGTCAGGGGGTCCCTGAAGGACCCCGAAGGCAGAATTTTTTTTTTTTTTTTTTTTTATATCGCGGGTTATAGTTATAGTTATCTGAACTAACTATAACGGGGGAATTTCATTGGTTTTTTACGAGGGAAATATCCACCTAACTATAACATGTGTGAAACCTATGTTTTTTTAAGTGAATTTGCAAGGTTTTTTAAATGTTAATTCCTAGCTATAACGTGTGTGAAACCTATGGTTTTTTCAGTGAATATATATATATATATATATATCCCTCGATATCCGCTGTTTGCCAGGTATGCCCAAGTAACGGAAACTGACCCAATATTCGTGCTTATTCCTTTATTGTTGCTTGTGCGAAATCGGCATGACGCGTTTCAGCTCACACGGGAGCCTTGATCTCATGACAGAGTCCTATGTTCATCTCAATTTTTAAAGTGCCCTGTGCAATTACAAACTACATTGAATTCAACTGTGCAAATGTTCACCATAGACATAGAGGAGTTACATTAGTGTTTATCCTGTTTGAATACATTTTCTTTCGTATGAGACAATTATGCAACAATGATATAAAAAATTCATACTTGAACGGTTGATTTCAATAAATGCCTAAATGCATTTTACAAATATAAATATAAACATAAATATAAATATAAATATATATATAAATATTTGGTTCTGTATATAAAATCAAAAAATAAAAACAACCGTTTTTGTATAAAAACCACAGTAGTCCATTCATTGTAATCCTTTCACACAAACAAACCTCATATTGTGTGTTGCCTCCTTGTTCTGTATATATGAACGCCTCTAATGTCAGGTTTATATCTATATATCCCTATAATGTTCAAAATGTGCTTATAAATTAAACCCTCAGTGTAGTGAATTTTCTACTAATTCATTCTCCATAAGTGTATAGAGATAAAATCAAATAGAGTATTCCACCAAAGTCATATGTTTTCATATACTTAAAATGCCCCGTTCATTGATTCATAAAATTAATGCTCTAATGTGGTATTGGAGCCCCAACACCCTTCATTTGAGATCTAATGTATCTGCTATAAGTATAATTTTATTGACTATGGGAAACCTTCAAATACTTTATCCCTGAATATCACTTTATATTGTTTATTTTGAGATTTAATTTTGAATTATCTGGATTTTTTTAATTCGGCACTCATGGTCCTCTTGTCCACTAGTGGGAAGATTTTGTTGTTATTTGGCTCACTTTACCAACCCGTTATCTTACTGTCCTTGTGTCGTAAAATTGAATAAATCCACGAGCTGTCAATGTCATTATTGACACGTTTGATACTAAATATTAAATATGTGTTAAAATATATTGGCCTAAATGCCATTGGGACAGCTTGACAAATGGATTCAGGTAGTAATGTGGCACTGTATTCCTGGATTTCTATCACAGATTTTACCAATTAGGTTACCTAATCTTAAAAACTTGTCTATAGCATTTTATATATAAACGAGGTCCAAAATGAGGACGTACATTAGTTTGAATACTATACAATATATTGAATACATTATGGCAATCTCTAAGATTCTAGATAAAAAACCTTTCTGCTGTTTTTTTTAAAATACATTTATATTTTCATAACCAGAGTATCAAAATTCTAAAAGCCCATAAAAATATTTAGTTGTAGCAAAATTAAAATTCAAAGTTAAAGATTTAAGTTTTGAAGACCTCCCTAATAAAATCAATTATAAGGATGTATACATATCTTCTGTTATGTTAAGACCATTTGGATGTTTAGAATTTAATTCCAGTATGTATCTAGTCTCAAGTTGGCGTAACTGCTGTTCTCTATTCCCACCGCGTCTACTTGGTGGTACTGAATCGATCACAAAATATTTCAGGTCCTGTCTTCTAGAGTTATGCTTGCTTTTAAAATGGCGTGCCACGGGGTAGGTATTATCCTGATTGTTTATTGCCCTTAAATGCTGCAAAATTCTCTTGTGCACCGGTAATTTGGTGCTCCCCACATATTGTAGGTTGCATGGGCAAATTAAAACGTAAACCGCATATTCAGTTTTGCACGTCATGAGTTTAGATACTTTTATTTTCAATGTGCTAAATGGTGTCACATATGTTATGCGATTCTCCCCTTGTTGGCATGCTTTGCAGGTTTTACACCTGAAAAAACCCCTATGAGTTTGTAGCCATTTGGTGTTGTCAATGACTTCTGGACTCGTCTTCACTAGCTCATCTCTCATCGATAAGCCTCTACTGTATGTAATAGAGGGACGAGTTGGTAAAGTTCTCCCTATGATAGGGTCACTTAGCACCTTTGGGCAATTACATGTGATGATCAATTTAATTTGTTTATGTTGTTGTCTAAACTGCAGTATCCATCTAAAATCCTCCTTGTTAATATGTGCTGGCTGTTGAATCATAGAGTCTAGTCCGCTAGGAGCAACCTTGGACAGTAGATCATATCTGTCCTTCTGCATAGATTTAGAAATAGCACTGTTAATCACGTTCCTATGGTATCCCCTCTCTAGAAATCTTATTCTACTTGAGGCTTGAGCTTCCTTTAGATCATCATCATTACTATGGATCCTTCTCAAGCGAAGCATCTCCCCATAGGGGATACTATTGATCAAATGTTTGGCATGAGAACTACTCGCATGTAGAGTGGAGTTCCCTGCTGTTTCCTTGCGGTACAATTTAGATTCTATTTTCTCACCACATACATATATTTTTGTATCAAGGAAGCTTACTTCTGTTTCACTGATATTGGCTGTGAATGACAGATTTAGATTGTTGATATTCAGTGCCCTGATGAACTCATTGGCATCTTCGGTACTACCTTCCCATATTACAAACAGGTCATCTATGAATCGTAGCCATATCATGATGTTGTTGTTCATGATGTGTCGATATTGGGTATTGAGTACCAGCTCTTCCCAACAGCCCATATGCAAACAAACATAGCTGGGAGAGAAGCTGGCACCCATGGCTACTCCCAGGGCCGGACTGGGAACCAAAACCGGCCCTGGCAAAGTTCTTGGCCGGCCCCCGGGGCTTTGGGGGTGCCGCCGAACTCTTTTCCAGGCCCAGTTTTCGGCCGTTTTTGTTACAGGGCCGATTTTGCAGCTATGCTGCAAAAACGGCCCCCAGGGGCCCAAAACCGGCCCCCACCCGTGCAGCGCACCGGGGGATTGCCCAGTGCCCGCTACGGCCAGACTGGGCCTGGCTACTCCTCTGACCTGTCTGTATATGAGGTTATTGAACATAAATCTGTTATTCATTAGGCTGAATTCCACCATTGTAATCAGTAGGCCTGGGCGGTAAATTCCGTTCTGTTCGCGGAATTTGCGGAATTTGGGTAATTTCGCGTTCCGCGGAGAACGCGAAATTGCCCAAAAATCTGCGTTCCGCTACTTCGCAAAATTTTTGCTTGTTCGCGTTCTCAATATGCGTGTTCACGAGATATTTCACCCCGAGCACGCAAACAGCGATCGCGAACAAGAAAAAAGTATCGCGAACAAGCAATTCCGCGTGCTCGCGGAATTTCTACATGTTCGTGGAGATTTTTTACCGTTTCGCGGAGATTTGCGTAACGCGATTACGCAAATTACGCCCACCCCTAGTAATCAGTATGGTTTTTTGTGCTTCTGTCATTGCAACCAACTTATTCATATAAAATCGCAGTGCCGTCAGTCCATCCTGAGGTTGAATACTGGTATACAGTGCACAGACATCAAGGGCTATAAACAAATACCCAGGTTTCCATGCAAAATCCTTGAGTTTGTTTGAAAAATCCCCAGTATCATGTACATATGATTTCAATGACTTTACAGAATCCTGGAGAAAAAAGTCATATGTTTTCACATACTTAAAATGCCCCGTTCATTGATTCATAAAATTAATGCACTAATGTGGTATTGGAGCCCCAACACCCTCCATTTGAGATCTAATGTATCTGCTATAAGTATAATTTTATTGACTATGGGAAACCTTCAAATACTTTATCCCTGAATATCACTTTATATTGTTTATTTTGCCATTTAATTTTAAATTATCTGGATTTTTTTAATTCGGTACTCATGGTCCTCTTGTCCACTAGTGGGACGATTTTGTTGTTATTAGGCTCACTTTACCAACCCGTTATCTTACTGTCCTTGTGTCGTAAAATTGAATAAATTCACGAGCTGTCAATGTCATTATTGACACGTTTGATAATAAATATTAAATATTTGTTAAAACATATTGGCCTAAATGCCATTTGGACAGCTTGACAAATGGAATCAGGTAGTAATGTGGCACTGTATTCTGGATTTCTATCACGGATTTTACCAATTAGGTTACCTAATCTTAAAAACTTGGCTATATCATTTTATATATAGACGACGTCCAAAATGAGGACGTACATTAGTTTAAATACTATACAATATAATGAATACATTATGGCAATCTCTAAGATTAAAACGGAGCGAGGCCTGGGCCACCTCTCTGCAACGCAGCGCAGTGGCACTTACTGGAGGTACCTGGTGGGCTAGTTGGCCTCCAGGGACCCTCAGAATTGAAGAGGAATTAAGTCCCCAATGTCTAACGCGACACAGGGAGTGTTTGCACACATGTCACCTCAGGCCCGCCCCCTCCCTTCCCAACTGTGCAAACGCGCCCCCTGGCATGTTGTAAGTTGGGGAATTAATTCCCCTTGAATACTGAGGGTCCCTGGGGGGCAAAGGTACCTCCAGTATGCGCCAGGGAGCTGCGTTGCAGAGAGGTGTTCAGAGGCCATGCCCCTTTTTACACCTCTCTGCAACACAGTTATGTGGCACTTACTGGAGGTACCTCATGGGATAGTTGAACCCAGGGACCCTCAGGATTCAAGGGGACTTAATCTCCCAACTTACAATGTACCAGGGGGAGCGTTTGCAGAGTGGTGAAGGGAGGGGGTGGGCCTGATGTGACAAGTGTGCAAACATGCCCTGTGGCACGTTTTAAATTCTCTTAAATTCTGAGGGTCCCTGGGGGCCAACAGCCTGTCAGGATTCAAGGGGACTTAATCTCCCAACTTAAAACGGCCACAGGGCGTGTTTGCACACATATCACCTCAGGCCCCCCTCCCTTCACCACTGTGCAAACACGCCCGTAGCGCATTTTAAGAGGTAGTTTCTAATTCCCCTGCCCTATTATGTACTAGGGCCTTACAGAGGAGGTCATGCTAATCACAGTGGTACCCCAATGCATTGTGTTCCCTAGTGTATGTAGGTGTTTTAACTGTATTCTAAGTGTCTTTTAGCATAGCACTGGCTCTAGGCCTGGTTAGTCAGAGTCAGTTACTACCAGTACCCGTCTGAAAAAGTTGTGGGCACAGGATGATTTTGCAACAAAGCCTCTTTCTGCTCCTCTGTTGGTTCTTTCTGCACATGTCTTGCTTCTTCCTACACTTTTCTTCATCTGTGTGGACTTCTGTTGCTTCTTTCTGCATTTCTTTTGCTTCTTTCTCTGCGTTTTTTCTTCTTTCTTCACATGTCCTACCTCTGTAGACATAGTTAGAAATTAGCATTTAAAAAACCTTTGAAATTCACTTAAAAAACCATAGGTTTCAGGCACGTTATAGTTAGAAATTAGCATTTTAAAACCCTTTGAAATTCACTGAAAAAACCATAGATTTTAGGGAAAGTTATAGTTAGTTGGACATTTCACTCATACAAAAACATAGAAATTCCCCCATTATAGTTAGTTCAGCTAACTATAACTCACGCCCCCGCAATGCACAGCTGGTGACATCACATATTACATCACTCGTGACATGGTCAGTGACATCACTGATGACATCTCAAATGACATCACTGATGACATCATACATATGATAATTTCATGCATCTTCTCACACCATAATATAACTTAAGATACACCCACTCTAAATTACAGACTGCCATTCTCAAAACCATAGACACTCCAACACCAATAACTACATACCCACTCACTGATTCTTAGGTCTACACACACATCCACTCACTCACCCATACAGTCACTCATACTTATGGTCACTCAATACAGTACTATCATATGCACTCATACACCTATATAGACACTTACACACCGCCACTCATCCATAGAGGTACTCACACACCTAGTCAGTCATGCAAATAATTAATCACACTCCCATTTACTCACCTATACAGTTATACGCACACCAGCTCAATTACTCATACAAATACTAGCACATTCTTACGTTCTTATACAATCAATGATACAAGCACACATTCATCCATACAGCCACTCTCACAATCACACACTCTTACTTATAGCCATTTATGTACTCCAAAACACATAAATACTGCTTTTCACATATGTAGTTACTCACACATGTACCAATGAGATATACATTCACTCACTAACACACCCATAGACACACTCACCCACCCATACAGTCCATCACAGACGCACTCTTGAAACCATGCACCCAATGAATCACCCACTGACACATCTATGCACAGAGTCACACACACACACACCCCACCCACACAAACACTCAGGCACCCATACAGACACTCAGACAACCAATCAATAACCCATATAGACACTCATGTAGCTATTCGCAAACCCATGCAGCCGCTTACACACCAACACACAGACAGATACAGATATTCACACAGTTTAGTCACTAACCCATGCATTCAGTAAGATATGTTTAATCACCCACTTATAGAGTCAGTTATGCACCTACTAAATCATCCATTCAGACACTTATACAACCACTCATTCTTCAATACGCCTTTCCCTATATATATTAAACATATTTAAACTTTACAGAAACACACAGTTACTGGATGATGCCATCAGTGATGTCATTTAAGATGTCATCAGTGATGTCATCAGAGAAGTCACTGACCATGTCATGAGTGATGTAATATGTGACGTCATCAGCAGTGCATTGCGGGGGCGCGAGTTATAGTTAGCTGAACTAACTATAACAGGGGAATTTCACAGGTTTCATACGAGTGAAATGTCCAACTAACTATAACTTTCCCTAAAACCTAAGTTTTTTTCAGTGAATTTCTAAGGTTTTTTAAATGCTAATTTCTAACTATAACGTGCCTGAAACCTATGGTTTTTTCAGTGAATGTCAAAGGTTTTTTAAATGCTAATTTCTAACTATAACGTGCCTGAAACCTATGTTTTTTTCAGTGAATATATATATATATATATATCAAAGCTACCAAGTACCCAACGTACGAGGAGCACTCGGGCCTCAGCTGCACACAAGGAGCCATTCAAAGGTAAGCACGCCTCCACCACAGCGATTCCTTTCACTGTTCAAACTGCCCTGGATGCCTGACGCGTTTCGAAGTGTCCCCACTTCTCTTCAGAGGCTTTGGCAGTTCAAGAAGAGCGCGTAAGGCACCGCCCCCTTAAATGCATGGATGCACGCCCTGGATGGGTTTATGGGATTTGTAGTGCCTTACGTTGCGCAAATGTTCAGCTGGCAACTTCTTCGAGCCCACAGATGGGCCTCGCTGTGCATGGTTCGTGCAAGATCCGTAGGCTGCTGCCCCACGATATCGGCCCAATGATAAGGCCGCGTGGCCCCCACTTCTCTAGGGTGGTGCTCCTCCCGCGGCTGGGTCGCCACGTAAAAATCAAAGCTACCAAGTACCCAACGTACGAGGAGCACTCGGGCCTCAGCTGCACACAAGGAGCCATTCAAAGGTAAGCACGCCTCCACCACAGCGATTCCTTTCACTGTTCAAACTGCCCTGGATGCCTGACGCGTTTCGAAGTGTCCCCACTTCTCTTCAGAGGCTTTGGCAGTTCAAGAAGAGCGCGTAAGGCACCGCCCCCTTAAATGCATGGATGCACGCCCTGGATGGGTTTATGGGATTTGTAGTGCCTTACGTTGCGCAAATGTTCAGCTGGCAACTTCTTCGAGCCCACAGATGGGCCTCGCTGTGCATGGTTCGTGCAAGATCCGTAGGCTGCTGCCCCACGATATCGGCCCAATGATAAGGCCGCGTGGCCCCCACTTCTCTAGGGTGGTGCTCCTCCCGCGGCTGGGTCACCGCGTAAAAATCAAAGCTACCAAGTACCCAACGTACGAGGAGCACTCGGGCCTCAGCTGCAAACAAGGAGCCATTCAAAGGTAAGCACGCCTCCACCACAGCGATTCCTTTCACTGTTCAAACTGCCCTGGATGCCTGACGCGTTTCGAAGTGTCCCCACTTCTCTTCAGAGGCTTTGGCAGTTCAAGAAGAGCGCGTAAGGCACTGCCCCCTTAAATGCATGGATGCACGCCCTGGATGGGTTTATGGGATTTGTAGTGCCTTACGTTGCGCAAATGTTCAGCTGGCAACTTCTTCGAGCCCACAGATGGGCCTCGCTGTGCATGGTTCGTGCAAGATCCGTAGGCTGCTGCCCCACGATATCGGCCCAATGATAAGGCCACGTGGCCCCCACTTCTCTAGGGTGGTGCTCCTCCCGCGGCTGGGTCGCCGCGTAAAAATCAAAGCTACCAAGTACCCAACGTACGAGGAGCACTCGGGCCTCAGCTGCACACAAGGAGCCATTCAAAGGTAAGCACGCCTCCACCACAGCGATTCCTTTCACTGTTCAAACTGCCCTGGATGCCTGACGCGTTTCGAAGTGTCCCCACTTCTCTTCAGAGGCTTTGGCAGTTCAAGAAGAGCGCGTAAGGCACCGCCCCCTTAAATGCATGGATGCACGCCCTGGATGGGTTTATGGGATTTGTAGTGCCTTACGTTGCGCAAATGTTCAGCTGGCAACTTCTTCGAGCCCACAGATGGGCCTCGCTGTGCATGGTTCGTGCAAGATCCGTAGGCTGCTGCCCCACGATATCGGCCCAATGATAAGGCCGCGTGGCCCCCACTTCTCTAGGGTGGTGCTCCTCCCGCGGCTGGGTCGCCGCGTAAAAATCAAAGCTACCAAGTACCCAACGTACGAGGAGCACTCGGGCCTCAGCTGCACACAAGGAGCCATTCAAAGGTAAGCAAGCCTCCACCACAGCGATTCCTTTCACCGTTCAAACTGCCCTGGATGCCTGACGCGTTTCGAAGTGTCCCCACTTCTCTTCAGAGGCTTTGGCAGTTCAAGAAGAGCGCGTAAGGCACCGCCCCCTTAAATGCATGGATGCACGCCCTGGATGGGTTTATGGGATTTGTAGTGCCTTACGTTGCGCAAATGTTCAGCTGGCAACTTCTTCGAGCCCACAGATGGGCCTCGCTGTGCATGGTTCATGCAAGATCCGTAGGCTGCTGCCCCACAATATCGGCCCAATGATAAGGCCGCGTGGCCCCCACTTCTCTAGGGTGGTGCTCCTCCCGCGGCTGGGTCGCCGCGTAAAAATCAAAGCTACCAAGTACCCAACGTACGAGGAGCACTCGGGCCTCAGCTGCACACAAGGAGCCATTCAAAGGTAAGCACGCCTCCACCACAGCGATTCCTTTCACTGTTCAAACTGCCCTGGATGCCTGACGGGTTTCGAAGTGTCCCCACTTCTCTTCAGAGGCTTTGGCAGTTCAAGAAGAGCGCGTAAGGCACCGCCCCCTTAAATGCATGGATGCACGCCCTGGATGGGTTTATGGGATTTGTAGTGCCTTACGTTGCGCAAATGTTCAGCTGGCAACTTCTTCGAGCCCACAGATGGGCCTCGCTGTGCATGGTTCGTGCAAGATCCGTAGGCTGCTGCCCCACGATATCGGCCCAATGATAAGGCCGCGTGGCCCCCACTTCTCTAGGGTGGTGCTCCTCCCGCGGCTGGGTCGCCGCGTAAAAATCAAAGCTACCAAGTACCCAACGTACGAGGAGCACTCGGGCCTCAGCTGCACACAAGGAGCCATTCAAAGGTAAGCACCCCTCCACCACAGTGATTCCTTTCACTGTTCAAACTGCCCTGGATGCCTGACGCGTTTCGAAGTGTCCCCACTTCTCTTCAGAGGCTTTGGCAGTTCAAGAAGAGCGCGTAAGGCACCGCCCCCTTAAATGCATGGATGCACGCCCTGGATGGGTTTATGGGATTTGTAGTGCCTTACGTTGCGCAAATGTTCAGCTGGCAACTTCTTCGAGCCCACAGATGGGCCTCGCTGTGCATGGTTCGTGCAAGATCCGTAGGCTGCTGCCCCACGATATCGGCCCAATGATAAGGCCGCGTGGCCCCCACTTCTCTAGGGTGGTGCTCCTCCCGCGGCTGGGTCGCCGCGTAAAAATCAAAGCTACCAAGTACCCAACGTACGAGGGGCACTCGGGCCTCAGCTGCACACAAGGAGCCATTCAAAGGTAAGCACGCCTCCACCACAGCGATTCCTTTCACTGTTCAAACTGCCCTGGATGCCTGACGCGTTTCGAAGTGTCCCCACTTCTCTTCAGAGGCTTTGGCAGTTCAAGAAGAGCGCGTAAGGCACCGCCCCCTTAAATGCATGGATGCACGCCCTGGATGGGTTTATGGGATTTGTAGTGCCTTACGTTGTGCAAATGTTCAGCTGGCAACTTCTTCGAGCCCACAGATGGGCCTCGCTGTGCATGGTTCGTGCAAGATCCGTAGGCTGCTGCCCCACGATATCAGCCCAATGATAAGGCCGCGTGGCCCCCACTTCTCTAGGGTGGTGCTCCTCCCGCGGCTGGGTCGCCGCGTAAAAATCAAAGCTACCAAGTACCCAACGTACGAGGAGCACTCGGGCCTCAGCTGCACACAAGGAGCCATTCAAAGGTAAGCACGCCTCCACCACAGCGATTCCTTTCACTGTTCAAACTGCCCTGGATGCCTGACGCGTTTCGAAGTGTCCCCACTTCTCTTCAGAGGCTTTGGCAGTTCAAGAAGAGCGCGTAAGGCACCGCCCCCTTAAATGCATGGATGCACGCCCTGGATGGGTTTATGGGATTTGTAGTGCCTTACGTTGCGCAAATGTTCAGCTGGTAACTTCTTCGAGCCCACAGATGGGCCTCGCTGTGCATGGTTCGTGCAAGATCCGTAGGCTGCTGCCCCACGATATCGGCCCAATGATAAGGCCGCGTGGCCCCCACTTCTCTAGGGTGGTGCTCCTCCCGCGGCTGGGTCGCCGCGTAAAAATCAAAGCTACCAAGTACCCAACGTACGAGGAGCACTCGGGCCTCAGCTGCACGCAAGGAGCCATTCAAAGGTAAGCACGCCTCCACCACAGCGATTCCTTTCACTGTTCAAACTGCCCTGGATGCCTGACGCATTTCGAAGTGTCCCCACTTCTCTTCAGAGGCTCGAAGAAGTTGCCAGCTGAACATTTGCGCAACGTAAGGCACTACAAATCCCATAAACCCATCCAGGGTGTGCATCCATGCATTTAAGGGGGCGGTGCCTTACGCGCTCTTCTTGAACTGCCAAAGCCTCTGAAGAGAAGTGGGGACACTTCGAAACGCGTCAGGCATCCAGGGCAGTTTGAACAGTGAAAGGAATCGCTGTGGTGGAGGCGTGCTTACCTTTGAATGGCTCCTTGTGTGCAGCTGAGGCCCGAGTGCTCCTCGTACGTTGGGTACTTGGCAGCTTTGATATATATATATATATATATATATATATATATATATATATATATATATATATATATGTTTTTGGCCCCAAGAGGTATCTGTAGCCTACCCCTTATATCTATTTTAAACATTTTTTACAGGAAAAGGGGACCGGGGGGGGGGTTCTGGTTTCAACTTCTCTTCTTCAGGGGCCAACCACAGGCAAGCAGTCACTCAGCATCTCAAATCTCGAGGTGTCCCTGATGAAGGGGGGGCAGTTACCTTTGTAATAGCTGTACATGCAGCATATGCTTTTGAGACATCTAACTAATGGGTGGAGTCCAAGCCTACCAATGCTGCCTCAGGTCAATTTCATGTCTACAAAGTGGTAGAACCACCAGCACACTATAGGGCTTACCAAGTTTTGGAAATCTCCTTGACTTACCAGGAACACCAGAACTGGGTTGCTGGTCAATTACCACATATGCTCAGAAATGTTCGTTCGGGACCCTTGAGTAATAGTGGGGCAATATGGCCGGTCTCGGCTGGTTACAAGCCTGTTCCTCACCTCAACAATCTAATATACGCTGAGGTCATTGGGGTTTTAATATAAACAATTATTTTATAGAGGAGCCCTGTACAGTTTGTGGAATGTACTTTGAGCTCCATACCTTGACCAGTCGCTCCGACAAAAGTGCAAACTATTGGTGCAAGGGAGTATTCACGATATCATGACAAAAGTGCCCACAAAAAATGACAAAATGGCCTTCTGGTTTGCACACAAGATCAACCAGTTAGATCCATATACCCGACCCCAAGACAAGCATAGAAACTGCCTATGTGTCTTCCACTTGGGAAGGTGCCTCTTTTAGGGGAGTGTAAAGCCTTAGGGAAGCATCTTTGCATGCATTTATACCTGCATGCATGGCATGCCTTCATGAGTGGTTTTCCCTGATGTGCTTAAGCAGCTACAGAATGAACTGTGCTACAGTTTCCACTATCATCCTAAGGAACATTGAGGGAAAGGTAAGAGACTGGAAGCTGTTTCAGTCCAGGATCATGAACAGGAAGAACTGAAAATAATCACAAAACTTTATACCTTTGTGGTTCACTATACCATGAACACTAAGGGTTCCTGTAACAGTAGGGAAGAATAAACAGAGGGACAAAGAGAAAAGACGGACTGTATTGTTCGCTTCTCTGGATTCTGGTACGGGCATAAAAATAAAATAAAAAGCTGAACAGTATCAGAATTGTGATAGATGCTCTTCATGTTTTTTACAGGACAGTGATGGAAAAATGAACAGAGAGAAGGCATCAATCTGAGCAATGAAGAAAGAAAAAGTACAGTAGGAAAAGTGAAGCAGGATGCAAGACTGACATCAGCGTTAAGAGGGAGGAGAATGGACTGGACTCTAAAACTCCATTAAAGAAGCAGAAATTAGAAGGATTTTTAAGAAACATGCCAATACAGTTGCGAGTCCATCTACGAAACAGGACATGGGTGAGATTGCTTCTAAACAGCACAGAAGTCGCTACAGAGGTTTCTCTATGCTAATCCAACTGATGACTTTTTGCAAATTGAGACTCCAGATAAACATTTAAAACCTCCTAATATGATTTATAATTTAAATGTACAAATTGAAGGGGATATGCCATTTATCATTAAAGCAGCATTCTGGTTACAATTGTCAGATGATTATTGCAAAAAGTACAGTTGATGAATGGAATGCTACATTAATCAAACATTCACACCAAGTCACAGATCTGGGTTAAATCCATTGGTTTTTTTGCACGCCACACCATTCCAGTTTAGACCCAGCCTTATGCAAATTAGTCTTGACCCTGTTCCCCATGGGAACAGTCCAGCCCAAACTGCCAGGCCAGGTCCTCCTGGGACCAGAAACAAGCATCCTGGGACTAGTTTTGGGGTAAAACTCCTTAACAGCAAGGCTAGCTTCAATCTGGTGGTGTAGCAAGCACAGGACCCACGTCTGGGCATACCATTCCCACTTAGGGCAACAAATGCAAAAAGTACAGATGAGGGATGGAATGCTGTATTAATCAAACATTCACCCCAAGTCCCAGACCTGGGTTAAAACCATTGTTTTTTTGCACACCACACCATTCCAGTTTGACGCAACCATATGCAAATCAGTCGTGACCCTGTTCCCCATGGGAACAGTCCAGCCTGAACTGCCAGCCGAGGTCGTTCCTGGACCAGAAACAAGCATCCTGGGACCAGTACAGGGTAAAACCCCTCATCAGCCAGGCTAGCTTGAATCTGGTGGCGTAGCGAGCACGTGACCCATGCCTGGGCATACCCTTCTCACTGAGGGCGACAAATGCAACAATTAATTGTCTGATGATTATGACATCATCCTAGCTGAAGTGGACTTGTCCCCAGTCTTTATTCAGTAAGCTCCCCGGGAGAAGAAAGTAATCAGAGTGGCATTTTCTTGCATAGTACCTACAAACGTCAGGGAAATCTAAACCAGTGAATGGGCTTTAAGGCAGGCTCTGGTCTTATACAGAAACCAAGCAGAGTGGGTTAAACACTCGATTCCATGTCATTCCCTTACACAATGGGAGCTCAATGTCCTCTCCAACCAGAATTGAAGCAAAGCAATAAAGCAATACCAGGGCATAGTAGCCTCTTGTCTTTATTCAATGAACATGCCCATTTTTCCCTTCTCTAAACTAGGCCCAGACGTAGAATTCACTCCACTGGCAGAGTTTGCGGAATTTGGTAACTCTGTGCTCCTTGTGCAATCCTGAGTTCTCAATAAATTCCTGCATTACACCATGAAATGAAGTATTTCTGCACTAGAGTAAGCAAGTGTGCAGTGCAGGATCAGGCTAGGTAGAATACTGTACCGAAGCATAGCCTGCTGTGTATCTGGAGGGTGCCAGGTGTCGCTGTGAACTGGGTTGATGGGTAAACATGTATGTTTTGGGTGGGGACACTCTGACCACGCAAGCTCTCGCTGGTTCCACAGAATGGTAGCAGTAGCACCAGGGGCTGCACAGTGCACACCAGTGTAAGACATGTGAGGGCAGCCTGGAGTGCTCAAAGCACCGAAAGTGACCACACACATACAGGCAACATGGTTGACAATGTCGAATGGATCACTTTAGCCCTTGTTGTTTGTGCAGTTTTTCAGCAGCACACCGGTTCTTGGTGCTGAATGATTTTCTGGTTACTGCAGCATGGGTGGCCCATGCTGACATGGAAGGTGAGTCCAGGCCAAACTTGTGTGTGTAAAACACTTCAATATTTATTATAGTGTATTTACAGTGTTGTGTGTAAAGTAGGCCTGGGCGGTAAATTTTGTTCCGTTTGCGGAATTTGCGATATTTTGACATTTTCGCGTTCCGCGGAGAGCGTGAAAATGTCAAAACTTCCACAACCTTCCGCGAAACGGATGTATTTTTCTTGTTCACGCTTTAAAAATTCATTCTCACGTGCGCGATCGCGACATACCGGGTCCCTGTGTTCGCTGATGAGTTTTACTATCCGTTCGTGCGTGCCACAAGATGTTGGATTGTTGGTAGCCGGTCAAGCTGTCCCGCAAGAGTTTGCGATCGGGAACACGTCATTGCGATCGCGAACAGGAAATAAGCATCGCGAGCAAGATGGCCGCGCCCATTAGCGACTGCATGGGCAAGTTGGAGATATATTTCCCTGCGAGCACGCAAAAACACATTGTGAACGGGCGGGAAAAGCAATCCCCGCATCTTCGCGAAAGTTTCGCATGCTCGCGGAGATTTTGTGCAATTACGCGATCATTTGCAAAAGTCAATTTCGCAAATTCCGCCCACCCTTAGTGTAAAGCGCACACTACTAGCGCATTGTGTGTCAGCCCTGGCTAAGGAAATGTGTGTATCACCTGTAGTGAGCATGGATGTTTGCACTGTACAGCAGGCCATCGGGACATTTTTCCAAATTGCCCCATACACCATGGGCAATACCTTACGATTGTCTTAGTTTAACTAACGTAGCACACTGGGATTTGTAAGGTAGGGGCTTCATCGGGAAATCAGAATGAAAACAGCATGGGGTGGCTTGAAATCTGCGTGCTAGTGCTTTGTATCTCGAGTTGTGTGGCAGGGAGGTCATAGAGTAGGGATTTTAGGGACAAAACTAAGTTATGAAATTGGCAACACACTTAAACAAGGCCTGCAAATTGCATTGCTCATTTCACTGATTCTACTATAAAGTGGTGTTGTGCAGTGCAGGCGCGAGTATGAAGTAGCGTCTCTGCCAGAGTGAGCATTACTTTACTCAGAAATGGCAAGAAGGTGGCACATGGTAAATGTGGACTCATGTGACGTCTGTTACAGATGGCAGAGGCTCACTCAAAGAAAATGGTTGTTAGTAACTTCACATGCTGTTACATCAAGTGCCGTTACCTCAACGAAATGAGGACATTGGGAGCAACTTTACATCATGGCGGAGCACCACAGGATTTCACATTGTTTTTAAGTTACTCTGTGGAATTCCGCGGAGTACAACTCCTTGAGCTCTGCCCCCCTACTCTAAGCCAAATGAATCCTTCAGGATAGTATTACAATATAGGAATCTAAATTCACATATGCGAGCATGCACAGTTCAAAATGTTCATAGCAAAGGTTTAATGACCAACCTGGTGCAGAAAATAAATAAAATATGACCCTAGACATTTCTAATGGGTTCTCCAGTCAAGACATGGTGCCTGGAAGTGTGCATATAACTGCCTGCAGATTTGACAGGGTGCAGTTCTTATTTCGACATACGCCTATGGGCTACAGGAAGAGTCCTGGCTTATTCTCATCACAAATTATGAAGATCTTATAACCAGGTCCCGAGGTATTGTGTTACATTGATGATATCTATCTTGCAGATGATGATTTGGATATACACCTTACGCAGGTGGACAGAGTTGTGACCATATTAACATCTCAGAGTTCCAGGATCAGCTTTAAAAACTAAAAGATTGCCTACTTGGCCTTCCTAGGATTTGAATTATCCAGCAAGGGCAAGGGTTTAGCTCCTGATTTCCATCAGAAGTGCTGCCTTGGAACCTCCTAACACACCGAGGAAGTTGCAATCCCTTCTGGGATTCCTCAACTTTGGATGTACTTGCTTGGTGCACTATGCTGAGTGAGTAAAGCACTTATATGACTTGATTTCGCACACATTTTCATCCAAACAGTGAACAAACATGCACACTGATATAGTGCATTCTCTACAAGCAGACATGCTTGAGACTAAATATTTCCAGACTAGGGACAATAAGACCCACCTAGTTAGCAGAGTCATACACCATCCCTATGGTTCTACATAAGTGACTACAATAAAGGATACATCATTCCCATTGCTTATTAGCCTCACTTGTATTCCTTAGCGGAAGCATGTTTTGCTTCCATTGAAACAATCTTGCAGGTGTGCAAACAGCTATCCAAAGGATTACCCTTTGGTACAGGGAAAACATATTGTTGCTTCTCCCATACTGGCACTAGAGGTGCCCAACAAGGCAAGCATTTCCATTGCTCGTGCCGTACACCCAAGGTGGGTGCAGTGGGCCTCGCCTTTAAGTTGAGTGGATGTGAAGTTTCAGATGATCTTACTCTTAGTAATTAGGCTATTCCCCAACATAAACAATACATAGTTCCTTCTTCAACCACATTACCCATTGAGTCTTATCATAATGTATTGTATACAGATGGCTCTGCCCAACCAGCAGTAGGACCAAAATACAAATATTCTGCGGGCAATGCAATGTGTAGTGGAAGATGGTGAATTCTATTTGCGGCACACCACAATTAAATCCTAGGTGACAGCACTGCACAGAATGCAGAACTACATACCCTGACTCACCCTTCTGTGGGCAAGGTTAAATGTTGATTTGCTACACTGGTGTTTGAATGCATTAAATGATTCAAAGGGAAACACTATAAAAAATAAATAGCTTTGTGGAATGGTAAGTGTGGAAGTTAAGTGTCTTACAAGATAATCTTCCACAGGTCTATGTAAGGTACACTTTGGGCCATCTGCGTGATGGCATTCCCGCTAAAGGGATTTGTTCGGCCAACATTGCTGCAAAGGTGCAAGTTAAACTGTTAAAGTAGCAATCCTAACCAGATCTCAAACAAAGATCAAAAAATACATTTTAAAAACCATAAACACAACCAAGCAAGGTGAGGTCTCAGATCCCAGCTCTGCAGATACTCCTTAGCCATTACCTCGGAAGTAAAAAACCGAGTATGATCACCCTTGATTATTTTCAAGCGAGCAGGATACAGCAAGAAGGTTTGTCCCCCGAATCTTTAACTGGTTTGATCATCTGGTGTAAACGCCTACGTCGCTCTACCGTGAAGTGGCAGAAATCCGGTCGGGTGAAGAAGAAATAGTCCACCCCACTACACTTTGTTGTTGGTCTGGCTTCATCATAGATAGACTGACGCAAGAGAAAATTGCCAAAATAAACCAACATAGCACGGGTTTCGTGTCCGATCTCACTGGTTGTTTGTGATTGAATGGGACCCGGTTTGCCCTCTGCACTTCCAGTGCCCAATTCCACCCGTCCAAGTCTGGAAATGCCTTAGATAACATAGCCACCATGTATGACCGGGGATCTGACCCTTCCTTTCACTCCGGTACACCGAATACTCGCAGGTTGTTTCAGCGTTGCCGATTTTCGTAGTCTTCTGACTTCCATTGTATGTCGATTAATTGTGCATCATGTTCAATAGTACTTATTTGTGAGTCTGCCAGGTCGTTCTCCAAGGTATCTGTTCCGGTTTCAAGTGTTGTTAGGCACTCATTGATGATGGTGCACGATTTTACGATTTTCCTGACATCCCCTTGAATCTTCCGCATGGCTGTCTGTGCACGTCTACTGTCCAGGCAAGTCTCCTCCCGGTCATGTTCTCGATTCCTATGGGTTTGGCCACAGAGAAAAGTGAGTGCTTCAGCATTAGTTAAAGATTTGTAGTGTCTCATAGCGATTTGGGCAATTCATTAATTTCATTCAGATGATGGTCCTGCATTTGCCTCAAAGACTTACAGGGATTCAATGTCTACTCTGGGATTTTGCCTGCAATTCAGCAACCCAAGCCTTGACTGCTTCCATACTAAGTTCAGATCTTAGTTGATACCATAATTTGTACAGAGTCCAGACATCATTAAATAACTTGCCTAGACAAGTATTGGATGGACACACTCCATACAACGTTCTCTTCAGAGTTCCTATGTATGTGCCTAGCTTATAAAATCCTGTGAAGGTGGCAGATGAATTAAAATTTACTTTTAGAAACATTTGAATGTTTTGCAGAGTACCCAAGAAATCAGAAAAAAAGCTGTCTAACATGAACTACTAGACACCATCACCTGGAAGAGAAAGTTATCACTGCTGTTGACGGGTAACTTCCCAAAGTTGGAGACCTAGTAGTGACAAATTCATGACATGCAAGCTTTCAAACCATCCTACAAACCACCCATCACTATTCTTGTGGTAAAAGGCAACAGAATAGTTTTCCTGCCTGCTATGCCTTGATCATGGACAAACAGACATGTGTCCATCAAGCGCATGAAAAAGCAGTATGTGGTCAGGCCTCTACAGCAAACCCTAGCAGACACCAATAAGTATTCAGAGTAGTGCTTCATAACCTCTCCCTACTCTGAACATTCTACCCCTTGAACAACACAGGAACATCACTAGCTTGAGTTCCCAGCCAGGGATATTTGAGCACACCACATCTCCATCTCTACACAGAACACTCAGTTCCTTTATTGAACCTGCTGCTGCCATTACAACAGTTGCTACTGTCCACGCAATTCAATGATTTATTGTGAAATTCCACCTGATGAAACAGCACTCAAGATGATGACTTTTTGAGAGCCACCTAACTTTGAAAATGATTCTGGATATTTTTTTGAGGAATTTTCAACACAGTGTACTGTCACTCACTTTAAGCTGTTTGCAGTGTTTTTTTTAGGTGCCTGATTCCACCATGGCCCTGTGTCTCGGTCCCTGTGGGAACGTCTGCTTTCATCTGGTGTCTGTGAACAATACATGTTGTTCTAAAGCTACTCAACAATTGCATCACCTGTGGTTCAAAAACTACAACTGCACTCTTCATCCCACAGAACCTGAAGAGGTCTCTATGCTTGCAACATCACAGCTTAACCTGTGCCTCAGGGGATAGCATGGAAGAAAGTTCCACACTAGTTTATGCGACCGACATACATTGCAATTACCATACATGATAACAGTTTAAATGGACGATATTGCCATACTTGGTTCTATTTCAGATGACTGGGACACTGAGATTGGTAAAAGAATGATGTCCAATCCACAGGCATATGGACCCTTGGATAATGAAGATCCTTATTTGATTTCAGCTGATTATAAAGAAATGTATTGTTATCACCACTTTGCACACTATTACATACACAGGTCTAGATAGCCCAGAGAAATCTATTATCCACAGTGGGAACATTGTGACGCTCCACCTCTTGATAGTTATCCCGATTTCATAAAGAAATTCCCTTGTTTTCAGTGCAGAGTGATGACAGATCATATCCTTCAGCTTTCTATTTTTTTTACAGAAGCCACAACAGCTTTCAAAGAATCTAATCACTTCCATCAAACAGAATTACTGTATTGAGTTTAGTTGACATCTGACTATCAACGGATATGAATATTGAAAGCAAATGTTTATGAGAAAAGTTTTTTTGAGAAGCTACATCTTAGCAGATCCAAGGCAAAGAAGCCTTGGATCTGCAAAAACTTTCCAGAAGGTTACCTGTCTGGGATTCAAAACAAGAAAGGAGTTAAAGAAATGTTCTATACCAAAAGTCAATTTAACTCTGTTTAGTAATTGGCAATTCCAAATAAATATGTGAGACTCAAGTATAAATTATATAATACAAAATGGAATCTATAAATCAGCTCAGTTCTTTACTGAAAGTTTAGTTTTATGGCCTTTTGATTCTGACAACTATATGCGTCATTTTCTTTCAACACTCCTAGACTAATAGCTACATTTCCAGGCCCACATTATAACATGCAGAAACCTGTAGTAGTTACCATTTATAGTCTAGGTAAGCAATGTCAATGATGGCTGGAATATTCTAGCCTTTCAGCTGTAAAATAACCTTTTTCCTTTATTAATGAAAACATGGATTTTTCTGACTTAATTCTACGACCACTTTCAAAAAGAAATAAAAGATTCCCGACTACAGGAATATATGACCTTTATAATGATTTAAACAAATATTCAGAGAAAGAAGCTGCAGAAAGAATTATGCAAATCCATCAGGAAAACCTGTGAGCAGTTTTTAAAGTTATTGACAATGGAATGCGTACACTTTCTAAAGGAGTACATTCAATAAATTACATTCTGTCTTCAGCCCTCTACCTCACAAAAGGAGGCCTGTTTTTTTTTACAACCTGGGCAGTCTCAATTAAGAGCAATTATACATCTAAATTAGCCTACGAGCACTCAGATCAGGTTTTGTACCTTGGAAACTTCTCAATGAAGCAGCCATGTTTGAACCATATAATTTGACACTAACCCAGAAAACAATTGCAAAGAAAGAATCTACATATATGCTGCTGAGCATAGAACTACATGGAAGACATATCATTTTAGGCAAGTGACACTTCACCTATTACCTGGTTTGTACACTGTATAATGTGTTCACCCATTACAATGCTTGACTTTTATGACATCAACTCCTATGCCGACAACACCCGGCTGATCCTCTCCATCACCAACGAACCCACAGCCGCCAGAACAAACGTCCACAGTGGGATGAAGGCAATGGACACCTGGATGAAAGATAGCTGATTCAAGCTCAACTCAGACAAGACTGAATTACTCATCCTGGGACCAGTTCCCTCAGCATGGGTCAAATCCTGGTGGCCTTGCACTCTGGGAACCGGTCTCACCCTCGCAAACTATGCACGCAACCTCAGCATCATACTGGACTCCTCATTCACAATGAGCCACCAGATCAGTGCCGTATCCTCATCCTGTTTCCACACGCTACGCCTGCTCTGAAAGACTTTCAGAAGGATCCCCATAGAAACCAGAAAGATATGAACTCTTCACCAGCATAGCAGACTTGACTACGGCAACACACTCTACACTGGCATCCCCTAGAAACAACTCAGGAAACTACAGAACGTCCAAAACGCAGCAGCCAGACTGGTCCCTGACATCCCCCACAGTAGTCACATCACTCAACACCTCCAACAACTCCACTGGCTCCTAGTCATCAAGATAATCACTTTCAAGCTCCTCACACATGCCCTCAAAGCTCTCCATGACTCAGCACTAGCATCTCTCATTTAACATACCCACCAGACAACTTCGCTCTGCCCAACTTGCCCTGTACACCGTCCCATGGATTCATAAGACCAGAACCGGAGGAAGATCCTTCTTCTACCTCACCACCGAGGCTTGGAACACCCTGCCCATCCACCTCAGGCATTCCCCACAGCTGACCCAATTCAGGAAGGTTCTCAAGGCCTAGCTCTTCGACTGAACCTCCACGCCCAGACAGATCATCAGCACCTCTCCCCCCATCCAGCGCCTTGAGACCCTCACGGGTGAATAGCCATGCTTTACAAACCCCTGATTGATTGATGACTGCCAGAAATATAAATCCATTTGCTAGTAGGAAACTATGCACAAGTCACATTTGTTTCATTAATAGATGTTTCCTTTTTCTTACATATCTAAGTGTGTCAGAGCCCTGTGTGGACACATTAGTACATACGTGGACTCAATACCTACGAATATGGAGGCAAGGGCTCAAGGAAACTACTAATAAAAACCCTCCTAAGAGAATAGTGATAGGAGTTTAAGTGCTAAAAATACTACATCAGCTGAGTACATGTGATGATTAGGGTTCATGTACAGCAGTTAAAGAACTTTGTGTGCTGCATAAATCATATTGCATTTGAAGCTCAAGGCTCGTGCACAGATTGATGTACTAGAGTATTTTGGAATGAGATTTGATGACTGTGCAGGATTTGGAAATCTCTGTGGCCATTTTAAAGTGAAAGAGTATGAATACCCCACTCAGTGTAGGCCACGCTTTCGCTAGCCAATCGTGATTTTAGTCAGCGGCGAAGTTTGGGCAACTCAGTGACTGCTTCTTTCTTAAGAACTTGAGCCAGAGGTCGGCAAGTCTGAAAAGAAGAGAAAGATATTCAATTTATTAGTTCCAGCTGCTAGCCAAGAATGCATGTTTCTACTTGGAAAGTAACAAATTAAAATAATAACACAATTGCAATCGATTGTTTATGAGTAGCAATGTAATGCTTAGAGAACACTTACACAAAAGATACACGTGACAATTTTATTTATAACATTGTTTAAATGACTCGTTTTACAAGTAATAACTCAGCAAAAAAACATCATAGACCCTTAAGAGTATTTACATGGATGTAAATTTAAAACAAAGAAACTCGAGTCAACTATGTGGATGACTTGGAATTGAAAGGCTTGGAATATTACAAAATACATTTTATTACCTTAGATGCCACTGAAAAAAAAGAATTACCTTATATTTAGAGAGAGCGAATCAGGCAAAAACCCTTATAAAAAAGTGAAAAAGAACAGTGTGAATAAACCACATAACCAGCATTGCTTATGATTTCATGAACAAGATCCGGAATCTCGAAATAGTTCATCAAAGCAGAGTTGTTACATCTGCGCAAAACAAAAAAGCATTATAAGTCATGAGGACAGCACTAGTGAGCAGTGTCTCTCGCCCTCTTTTCAGAGCATACCACAACGCAAAATGGGTAAACGTGCCTGTGTTTCAACAGTGGTTAATTTGTAAAAAAAAAAATAAGTGCAGTGGCTCTCGTCAGGAGGCAGCCCCTTTTCTCCTGTTAGTCGTCTAAAACAGAACCATGAAAGTGGGGAGAGGATGTGGCGTAATGGCCAGCACTGCCGACTTCAGCGCCAGGCTACGGGTCTCGGCATCGGCCCACCATCCTGTGATTCTAGGCAAATTACTTAATCTCCCTTGCCTCCAATGAATGAATGTGTCCTTAACTGGTGCTCATTAAAAGCACTGGTGTTGACAATTAAGTGCTGTTGGCTCAAATTAAGAACTGTTTCACATATTCAAAGATTGATGCTGCAATCATTGTTTAGGAGCCGTTCAAATAAACCATTCATGCTCGTGTTATTGCGAGTTGTTAATGAGACAAAAATAATAACAAATGGGTGGCACACAGTAATCAGGACTTAAGGAAGATTGAGCTTGCATTATAAACATTTGACCAGCCTTAACCTCCACATGTTTCTTCAAAACCAGGAATAACTAATCTCCAAGGTATATTATGTCCCAACTCAGGCCTTTACTGTCATTAGGAAAAAGAAATTGGACATCTCACCAGCTTTTAAAACAACCACATAATAATTAAATAAGGAAGATGGTGATGTACGACAAGCGAAATGATTAAGAAGTATTTTAATGAAATATTTCATAAGCTAGAGGAGGGGAAGTTTCTGCCCATGCGGAATGTCAGTGGTATAGTTGAAAGTCAGTGAAATCCATAAAAGGGAGAAAGAGATCATTTGCAAAACAAAATACAGCAAGAGATAGGTGACCATGAGTCACATGTATCAAAGCTCCATTTTGCATTCCCTAAATAGCAAATTTAGGTAATTGCAATTTAGGTAATGCAAAATGGTATGTAAGAAAATAGCTATTTCCTAAAGAGTCGCAATCGCAATTAGGAAATCGTTATTAGGAAATGCTACTCTATTAGTTCCTATGAGCCTAAAAGCCCATAGGTGCGAATGGTTTTGCATTAATTAATTTGCGGTAATTGCAAATTAGATACTGCAAAACCCAGGGTGTCCGGGGGCGTAAGGCCCCCCTTAATCACCCCAAAATAAATATACATGTAAAGTGCAAGCTATATGTCACTTTGAAAAATTCATTTTTGTGCATTTTCAAAAATTGCACATGGTTACGATTGATTTGGAGTAAGCGGTAATAGCATTTCTTAAATGCCCAGTTTGCATTTAGGAAAGGTTTGGTACATGTGCTTAGGAAATCACAAATTATGATTCCCTATTTGGATTCGCAATTCTAGGTAATTGCAAACAATTGAGAGTACCTAAAATGCACTGTCAAAGCCTTTCATACACCTTGAAAAGCTTTTTTGTATTCAAATTTTAGCACCGTTTGTGAATGCAAAATTCATTGATATGTGTGGCCCTGTATGATTAGTGGTGTCAAGAGTGATTAAACATGTAGGAGGGAAGGAAATGTAAGATGAGTGAGAAAGCAGAGAATTCCAAAAAAAGAAGACAACAAGAGCATTGGCTGTGCAAACATACAGTGACAGAGAGAAATAAAGTAGATGAGCAACTGGAAGAGGGAAAATGGTATTAGAAAAGCGCAGGTATATCCAAAGACAATGCTCTTTATGTGCCATATTGTTTATAGAAGTTGAGGCTGCAAAATAAGAGGGAGAAGGGCAAAAGAATGGAAAGAGATTGAAGACGTTGGAAAAGAAGGAGCCAAATCAATGGGTCTGAAATTAGTGAAAAAAACAGTGTACAGATCAAGATTTCAAGAAGCAAAGCAAAAGATAGTGTCAGAAATAGGTACGGGTTTAAACCTACTAATTTAACACATTCTGGTTAACCCTGGGCGTAGTTCGCGATGTAGCACTACGCCAAGCTACTCAAAGTGCACTTCGCACTACGCGAGCTACGCGTAGCACTTCGCGAACTGCGTAGTACCCTGTTCGCACTGTGCAAGATGCCGTTTTCAATGATTGCACAGTGCGGACAAGCATCCGGCACTGTGCAATCATTGAAAACGGCATCTTGCACAGTGCGAGCTGTAGTTTTCTGCCGCTCGAGTAGATTTTTACTCGAGCTGCAGCTTTCTCAACGCGGACTGGTTGTTTCTCATCGCGAGCGGTCGCGAGCATACGCGACCTCTCACAATGAGAAACCTGACCTCCTCGCGTTGAGAATCTCGCCAGGATGTTTATTTTCCACGCTCGCGATCGCCAACTTGATGTTGAGGACCGCGAGCAAGGAAAAAGTCTCGCCAGGATGTCATTTTGCTTGCTCGCGGTCGCCAACTTGATGTTGAGGACCGCGAGCAAGGAAAAAATGACCGCTGCACTACGCAATGCTATGCTACGCATGTTTACACTGTGCTACGTGCAATTTGCGTAGTGCGAAGTAGCGCAAACTTCGCAAACTACGCGAGCGTAGCGTAGTGCTTTGCCCAGGCTTAATTCTGGTGAGGTAAAAAAAAAACACAGTTGAGAGAATTGCTGCTCGACCCTTAGTAGCTATGGCACAAGCATCATGTAATCCCTAGAAAAGACTGTCCTGTTAAAAAAATACCAAAAACTTTAAAGTAAAGAACACAACACAATAAAGTTTCCAAACCAATTTAGGAAAATAATTTTAAAAAATTGATGAAAAAAACACACCAAGATCATTTATAAAGGATACAATGATCCTGAGATGTAAAGTTTTAAAAAGTAACAAGAAAATTAAAGTGCCATTGAAAAACAAGATTTCGTGGTTGGCCAGTATTTAGGAGGGATTTCAGGCCAACTGTGATGGCGCAATGATTGGATACACCAAGAGCGTTGTCGTGGGCAAAGTTTTTACCTTTGGACTTAGTCTCCTAAATTGAAATCAAAATGTTCCAGTGTGTGAAGTCTGTGGCTGCAACAACCCATTGAAGTGAGGTATATTGTCTTTGAGCTCCTGTTCAAGCAATTGGTCTTACAGCAATCAGCTTAGAGTGGGACAAGAATGGATTTGGTGACTGCAAAGAGTACTTCATAGGTCAGATAACTTTGCCATCTGGCCCTGGTGCACGTTTTCCCATTCTGACATAGTTTTTTTTTTTTTTAAGTAAAATTTAAAACATCTTCCAATAAGGCATGGCTACAGGCTTTAGCTAAACAGAGCTCCACAAAGCCAGACATATTTACCTCAAGAACATGTTGAACCTTTTTACAGTGCTGCACAAGGCTTGGAGCATACAATCCTGGCTTTCTATGCCTGCTGAGGGGGCAGCCTTCCTGTGCAAGCCTTATCACTTAGTCCTAGTCCTCAGGAGATGGAAAAGTCCTACTTTCCTTGAACTGCCATTAAAATTCTTTCTGGTCATTCTTGCAGCCCTGATGTTCTAAGGGCAGCCTTCAAGACACCAAGGGACTTACTATGAGGCCAGTCAGATGCGTGCCCGACTGGGATCATGTCAGAAAGGAAACCACCGGGCTAGTAGTCAGCAGTTCCATCTGACAAATTAGGATGTGACTGCCCATGAGGCGGTCGGAAACATCCATATTTCCATTGCTGCCTGTGCTGCAGTCAGAAAAGGGGCCACAGCACAAGCCGCATTGGTAAAATAGATGAATTCAAACATCCATGCAACATGTGGCAGACAGCATGTGGTGCCTGGCACGCAGGGTATTGATGTTTGGAGGGGCACCACAGGTTCACCCCCCCCCAGGCCTCATAGTGGATCCAGAGGAGGGGAGGAAGCCCTGATAGGGTCCCCCAAAGTCCATTTCAAACAGCATTTCAATGGCAATCGCACGGCCATTGAGAGGCTTTCTGAAAGGGACATTGTGATCCCTACAGCAGTGTCTGAGCATGCACCACCCTTATTGTAGACATTACTGAATGGGCACTACCCAAAGACCCTCTGTGGTGCATACTGGGGATCACCATGTGTACATGTAGGAGCAAGTATGTTTTAACATTTATAGACCTGGTATATGTGCTGATGAAATACGCATTGCCATGGCCTGGACGTCTCCAGATGCCCCATCCATCCCATTATGGCTGCGGGATTTGTTTAGTTGGGAAAAGTTGTGTGAGGCTTGGATTCATACATATGCAAGCTGCCAGTCAAGACAGATGATATGCCCCAATGAGGGATGCCATAGTCATTCTGCCTAATACAGCACACATGCCACAGACTAGTAGCACCCCACACATGTCACACACATGAGTCATATGTCTTTTGATCCTTACCGCCCACTGTCCCTGACTCCCTCATCTCATCCAACACCCCAAGGTTCTGGACTATGCGGCAAAATCTGCATCCTAACACTGGCTATTACAGTGCAACCTCAGTTTTTCCAAATAGATGTGTAGTGTTATGACGCATGGTCACTAACACTCCAAAAGATGTCAGATTGCCTTCATAGAAACATGGTTTACAAATGTATGTCCCAGTGGGCATTTTTCACCCTTTCACAACATGGGGTTGGTGGTATTTGAAGCATATGGACCTTAAACCCATTATAGCAAGAGCATGAGCTACACATGTTACTGAATATAACCAGCACAAATACACCACATTGTTCAATTGTTGCTAAAACCACTAATATATCCCCCAGGTTGTACATGGATTGTTACCTCTTTGTAACCTGGAATCTATGCGCTCTTCATTCCACATACTTGTATTGCATGTATGTGATAAATGAATACTGTCATTTAAAAACCACTTGTGAAAAAAAAATTGAGAAGTTCTGCCACCCAGTCCCAACTATTTTTTTTAAAGTCCAACACCTCTTTTTGAAGTATTTCATCTTTGACTTACTCTAAACTTACCGAGGGACACATGTTTCAATATTTGAGAATCCTTCTGTCACAAGAAAGGCCTCTATTGAGCTACTTATCCCCTTCTATATTTAGATGCACCCTCCTCCTGACTAGCAGGGTTTTAACTGGTTCTCACCCTCACTGCGAGAGAGCGAGATAGAGAGAGAGAGAGAGAGAGAGAGAGAGAGAGAGAGAGAGAGAGAGAGACTCTTGCAAGTTGGTATTTGGAAGATCGAGACATAGACACAGCACCCCAAGTCCTAAATATACCAAGATAAGGTCTCTACCTAAGGATGAGAAAACATTAATAAATAAGGGGTCACACAATAGAAAGGAACAAAGACATATTGATACCACTCATCATGACTTACCTGCTGCGAGCAGAAGGTCTGCTGTTACTAACTCCCAGTGTATCACAAACTGATGCAGGAGCTGCAGTTGAAGACCACTGCATCACCAGGAGGTCTGGAGGCAGAGAACGAATCACAGCAGGTGAGAAAGGAAAAGGGCTGCAAAGACTTGTGCAAGGTTAAAACAACAAAGGTGAAGGAATGAGTAGAGCAGGGTGCAAACTAATGTGAAAGTTGCCTTACTGCACTGTGTTGCATGAATTCTAAGTAAATCTGCCCCTTGGTCTTCTGGTCAGAAAGGTGTGTAATTGTTTAGATGCTAAGGGACATTTATATGAGAGCTTTGTGGCATGCTTGCAGCACACAATGTTGTACATGTGTGACACAAACCTCTAAGTCAGATTTATGAAGCCACGCAAAGTCACTTTGCATAGCTTTAAAAGGCTTCAAAAATCTTGAGTAATGCAATGGATTGCAAATCGCTGCGTTGCCTTTGTCTGCACAAGGGAGGCATTCCATGGGTATTGCAGAGGATGTTCCCACGTCTCTCCCATGGTTTTTTGCACATTCCCAGATTTAGAAGGAGTTGTAAACCAGGGAATGCACCTAAAAGATACGCCTCCCCAGGGAAGCAGCACACATAGAAAGAGAAAAATTCCTCTTAAGATTGTTTTTGTGCAAGAACGTGTCGCTTCCTGGGCAAAAACAATCCTGCCTACAACACAGTCACGCTTGCACCATGATACAAGTCTGCCTACATTAGCAATAGGCTTCCAAAACTGCTTCAGTGCAGGGGAAAAGGGCAGAAATGCTCCTTATTGGATAAATATGATGCATTCCTGCCCTCTCTTTGTGATGCAAGGCAGTGCAACACGGTTTCTTGCTGCACTGCCCTGCGCCACACATTTTGTAAATATGGCCATAAATGTGCACTCAGCAAGTGCTCAACTGCCTGAAATTTAACACTAGGTATAAGAATGTTAACTTGACAATGCTACTTTGAGAGGGATGCTAAAGGCTTGTATGAACATGATCACTCAGATTGAAGGATTTGATATTGAAGTCTCTCATGACACAATAACTCAGAAACTATGTCAAGAACATAGAGGACTACAGATTCTTGCACAGAGAACATGAAGTGGCTACCACTGACTAGAACGGTTATTAAACGTTTGTGTAAAGTTATGGTATATTATGTTATGTTATTTTATGTTACTTTTATAATGCGCTTTCACCAAAAGGTTTCATTGCGCTGATAGTACAAGAAGTAAAGTGAAGGTTGTGGGCCTGTCTGAAGACCCAGGTTTTTAACAAGGTTGTGAAACCCTCGTAGGAGGTGCGGCTCTTATGTATTCCGGGCGAGAGTGCCACACACCACGAGCGAGCACAGCAAACCTGGTTCCTCCCAATCTTTTCCTACTGAATTTGGGAACATCTAATAGATTGTGGTGTGCTGATCTGAAGGTATGCTAAGGTTATAGTTCCGGATTCTGGAGGAGATGAAGGTGAAGGCTTTTGCCTTGGCAAGGTTTAAAAATTGGACATCCTGTTTTAAACAGGGTTCTCTAAGCAATTGGAAGCGAATACAACTTGTTTAAAAGAGGTTTAGTATGACAATGTCTAGGTTAGTGACAGACCAGTCTAGCAGCTTGGTTTTGCACAAGCTGCAGCCTTTGAGGCAATACCTTATGGAGACCTATGTAAAGAGCATTAGCTTAATCTATTTGTGACATGCCAAGTGCAATTACAATCTGAATAATGGCGGCATGAGAAAACAAATTCCTGATTTTCTTATTTTATGAAGCTGAAAAAAGCAGGAGGTGGTCACTGCTCTGATCTGAGACTCCATTGAGAGATCTTAAGCTACAAGTATACCTAGGCTCTTGCCCGCATTTTTGGGAATGGGAGGAAAACCCAGCCCCTGAGGCCAAATGGAAGGGCTCCGGAAATACAATTTGTTTTTAACCATCAACACCTCAGTTTTTTCAGAGTTTGTTTCAATTGATGGCAGTTCATCCAGTCACTGATAAATATCACAATGTTTTGGAAGAATTCTGTATATTCTGGAGTATCCTCGAAATTAAACAATAGTTGCATGTCATCAGTGTAATTGTATATTTTTACTGTTTGCCTTTGTACAGAATGTACCAACAGGCGGCTCTGTAAATTGAACAATGGGGGAAGGCCACTGATAAATCCAGGAGGACCAGCGTGTATCTATGATATTTATGTGCTTTAATACTTTACAACAGATAATGACACAGTGGGAGGCGACATCATTTTTGGTTGTTGGAACTGACCTTAATATGGTGTCATATAACTGTAAATTGGCAGTGGCCATGATAATGTAGAGATACAGGAGTGATTCAATATAAAGTCTGTTTACTTGAGGACCATGGGATTGTTTTAAAATTACTCAACAGAATTGTCAGCCTAACAGGGGTAGGCCAATATGCTATGTTGAAGTCTAGAAACAGGATTTATTATGCAGCAAGAGGTGCTCAGAAAATGTGTGGGTGATGGACCAAGGGAGAGGGGATTGTTATGAAGAAAAAATGATGTTGTCTCTCTCACAATTTGTCAGTGTAGCAGTGTGATAGGAAAATCCTTTAGAACCTACAGTCTGGAATACCTGAAGTTTGTAACTCATTATTTTTGGATTCGGGCAGATATTGATAAGGTTACCTAAAACCACTACGAGCAGCTTTAACAACATATATTTAAAACAACCCTATTCCTCACAAGCACAGAAAGTAAAAAGGCATGATAAATCTCAAATATTAAAATAATTATATAAGAAAAGACCCAATCAGCTGCAATGAATAAATTCTAGAGCATTAAAGCTGTTCCAGCAGACTGGAACGGTTCTTCTATTATGCTGACCATTTCTCAGGGATAATAATCAGGCTTGCACAGCATCACAGCTCAAACAAGGTAGAGAGCCACTATTTCCATTTACATTCAGGTACCGAACAGCAGCAAATCCCCTGAGTAATTGTTTTGCTACCCTTATTGCATAGCCTTCACTGCAGCAGTTGCATACCTAAAGAGGCTCACTGAATTCTATATTCTGCAATCTAGATCAATAGGAATCGAAGTTGCATGAAGTTATGATGAAATAATGCAGATATGGAACTCGGTATATAGCCCTGTAGATAGACCCTTATTTATCTTTGAATCTAATCCTTTTGAGTACTTTGAATCTAAATCTAAGAATTGCATCCAGAGCTTGTGTAGATGGGTTATGAATATTCAGAGCACATCATGGTCTACATATGTGTTTGGACGTAGAATGTCCTCCAAGGCACAAGAGGAGTGAGGGCAAACATTGAGTAAATAATGCAAAATGCTGGTACACTTCCAAAGATTTGAGGTGGTGTTACTTAGCACAGAACCTGCAGCCTTTGGGCGTCCCAGAGTTGTTCGCCAATCATCAATATCACCATGAGTTTATCAACAGGTGAGATGTTTATCCCTATTGAGATGTTGTGAGCATGATCGATGTGAATGGGACTCCGTGCAAACAACTGAATCAATGAGACATGCAGTTCTTTGCCTTCAATTTCTATCATAATTACGTGATTTTCCAGGGATATTAAACAATATTTGTTCTCACATTATGATGAAATTCAACCATGCTGGATCAGTCCAAATATGACCAGAAATAAGTGAATAAAGTTTGGTTAACTAGACCTAGACCAAATGGTATAAAGTGGCTCAGAATGTAGTTTCCTGCTGAATATACCACATAGCAGCAGTGTTTACACCCCCCCACACCCATCTATCACATGTGACTCTGCCTCGTACCAAGGGCCAGTTATCGCCCATCACACTACTGTCTATGTCTTCACTTTAATTGCATGTAGGACTAGGGACCATGATGCTACACAGATCAGCACGAGACACATTATGACGGTCATTTTTAAATTGAGCAATGTGGCCTGTCCACATCATAAAGGGTATGAAAGTAGGGGTCAGATTAGCAAGAGTAACAGTTTATGAATCTGTTCAATCTTAAATTGAGGCATGTGGCTTGCTGCAGATCCTGAGCAGTAGGAAGGTGAGGGTAGAATCACAGAAACACAATGGTGGGCATGGGTTGAAGAGATTCATATAACAGCTACAGATCTCATTGGATGATACTACTGAGCCTCTTCTCAGATTTACAGTGCTAAGTACCCATCTAAGTATGCCAGCTCTGCTCCTAATCATTGAGCAGCAACAGATGGCTGGCCAGCGAGAATGCTGAATGTGTCTTGTCCCTTCCACCGTGGATTATCACCTTTTCATCAATTTGCTTAATTTCACACCCTTTCTTTCATATTCTTGCTCTTTTCTTTGGTAGCAAGAGGTCGCATTTTTTATCCCTAATCGGGCACCTTAGATATCCCTCATTCATTTTTTAACATTCTATCTTTATTAGACATCGGGCTAAATGTGTGTTCTACCGCTTTTACCATGCGACTAGGTAGATTCATCTTTCTGCATTATTCCAAGGATGTTTACCAGTTGAGGGGTTGGAAATGTTATCAGTCCCTCCAGTTACATTTCATTTATTGTTTTTGTTTGCAGACTTTTTATATAGTTGTCTCTCTTGGCATGAGGTGTTCGACAATCTAAAAGAACATGAGAGAATTGTGATCAAATCGCTAGCCAACGACCCCACTTTAACAATGCAACCCGCTGATAAATGGGGAGCAATAGTCAATATGGACACCCAGTATTATCATGCCAAAGTGAACGCTCACGTGGAGGATGAGAATACATACATGAAACTGACGTATGACCCCACTATCCAATTACAAGACATACTGGCTAAACTTCTAAATCATGCCTATGAGCAAGATTGGATCACTGACAAGAATAAAGCTTTCCTTACACCTACAAATCCACGGAGACCAAAATTCTATATGATTCCTAAAATGCACAAACATGCTCAGGATCCACCATTTCGGCCAATTGTTTCAGGCTGTGGATCCATTTTTGATCCCATTGGGAAATTCTTGGATCACTATTTGCAAAAATTCATCCAGGGTTGGACTACGTATCTTAAAGACACTACTCACTTTCTGCAGAAACTTTCTGGATTAGAAATTGCTGATCATGAACCAATCTTGTTATGCACCATCGATGTGACTGCACTATATACATCCATACCCCATGCAGCCGGACTAGAAGCTGTGGAATGGGCATTATTACAAATGGACAACATAGATATGGAGAAAATCTTTATCTTACAACTTCTTTAAATGTTGTTTACATACAGTTGCTTTGAATGGCATGGACAATTTTTTGCACAACTCACAGGTACCTCCATGGGATTTTCAGGGGACCCGGCATATGCAAATATATTTATGTCTCAGTACGAGCATGATAACAACATGTTGAACTCATCTTGGTGGCAAAAAATCCTTCTGCATTGTCGGTACATCGATGATATTTTTCTTATATGGACTGACACTAAACAAGCATTAATAACAATGAGTGATACACTGAACGAGTTGAACTCCCGCATTCAACTGACCTACAACATACAGGAGAAGAACATACACTTCCTTGATGTCTTAGTGAGTAAATCTACAGATAATAAATTCGACACAGCAATTTACAGTAAACCGACATATCGGAATAATGCATTGGCCTTCACAAGTTTCCACCCTAAAAGTTTGACAAAAAATTTGCCATACTCACAGTTCATACGAATCCGCAGAATTTGTTCTGATTCGACTATATGCACACAAAAACTACATGAATATAAAAAGCGCTACAAAGAACGGGGTTATCCGGAGGACATTCTTCAGGAGTGTTTGGATCAGGCCTAGATAAAAGGTAGACAGGATTTATTGCAACCTCAATCCAGACAGGTGTTTGTGTCAAAAGTTTCAACAGTCTTTCAAACAGTTAAAATAATCATCACCACACAATGGGAACTGTTACAAAATGAGGCGGATTTTAATGGATTATTCCAACGGAAACCATTATTCGCATATACCAAAGGGAAACATTTACGAGCCATGTTATCTTCCCCACAGAGCAGTGAGAAGCAAACTGATTAACAAGGCATTAGAAGATGTAATAATTGCACTCATTGCAATAATGTAATCACTGGCAATATCCTAACCCATCCTCTTACAGGAAATAAAATAAAATTACAACACACCAGCGATTGCAAAACCAACAATGTAATTTACTGCATTAAATGCCCTTGCGGGAAAGCATACGTTGGGAAGACAGAACGGAAACTGAAAGTCCGGATCACAGAACACAAAAGTAGAATTAGAACTAAAAACACAACATCGAGCTTAGCTACACACTGGGATTATGTTAAACATACAATATCTTAGCTACGGTTTCAAATTATCTAAAAATTGTCGGTACGTCCTGGCATGGACATTAAGAAAACGCTGTTTCAAAGAGAAATTAAGGCTCTTCATACCATGATTCCAACAGGAAATAAATGATCACATTGATCTGAGTTGTTTTCTGTAGGAAGTTACAAGTTTTTATTTGAGAGATATTCCATAGCAAAAATGGTGACACATGGTGGTGGAGGGATTTTGGTTCACATCTTTTTCTTTCATTGACTGACTGCTTCAGTATTTAGCATCTGTATGTTTCAGTGGAGGCTGATTTGTTATATTCAGTACCACTTGTTTTAAGTCAGGAACACACTAGCTTATACAAATCAAGGATCTGGCGTTTTGACCATTATTTCATTGTGAATTCTAAGCGAACATGTTTGGTGACCTCACTAGGTTCGTTTGGAACTGTATTTGTTCAAATCAGTGTTGCGTGCTTGTAAAATGATTTCAATTCATCTCTGTTCCACCGTAGATTATCACCTTTTCATCCATTTGCTTATTTTCACACCCTTTCTTTCATATTCTTGCTCTTTTCTTTGGTAGCAAAAGGTCGCATTTTTTCCCCAATCGGGTGCCTTAGATATCTCTCCTTCATTTTTTAGCATTCTATCTTGATTAGACATCTGGTTAAATGTGTGTTCTACCGCTTTTACCATGCGATTAGGTAGATTCATCTTTCTGCATTATTCCAAGGATGTTTACCAGTTGAGTGGTTGGAAATGTTATCAGTCCCTCCAGTTAGGTTTCATTTATTGTTTTTGTTTGCAGACTTTTTATATAGTTGTCTCTCTTGGTATGAGGTGTTTGTCAGTTACTCTGAACTACTTCAGCCTGGTTCATCATGGCCGCTTAGTTTTTTACCGGTAGTCTTAGTTCCATGTTTACTAGTTACGTTTTTAGACGCTGTCTGATCGAGGCGAGTTAAACTATTACGGCGTCCTAACAGAAACTACATATTGTTGTCCTTTATTTTGTCACCAGTAAGTGAGTCTCGGAATCTTCACCTTTGCGTTACATTTTAATTAGCACTAAGGTTATATAGTAACACACTGTGTTTTCGCTTTTCGCCAGGGCCATCCGGTTTTTCACTTGAAATACACAAACTATTTGAGTTACCCAAGCATCCCCTCGAGGGTGAGTTTTAGTTTCTCTTTAATTTTCTCCTATATTTGGCGCATACGTTTAGCCGACTAACTTAGATTATGGTTTTCTTATAGATTGTTGCACGTAGGAACATCCACGGTGTTTATTTTGAGTCTGACTTATGAAATGCTGGTGAGCATTTGAGTATACTTTTTCTATATGTTATGTTATGTTATGTTAAAATTATTTATAAAGCGCTCGTACGCACAGAGGTTTCTTGGCACTATAGCAATGATGTACTAAACCAGGAGGTTATAGGTAAGCCTGCGTGAATAAAAGGGTTTTCAGGAGGGTTCTGAAGTGTGGAAGAGATGCTTCAAGTCTGAGTTCCAGGGGAAGAGAATTCCACATTTGAGGTGCCAAAAAGAAAAAACTGAGTCCGCCATGTTTTTTCCGGTTAAAACGAGAGATGGTGAGAAAGTTGGCATGAGACGAGCGAAGGCCACGAGTTGGGGTGTAGCTAGAGACTAAGGCGAGATGAAAGCCGGCCCCAGACCAGCTAAGGCTTTGAAGATAGTACAGCCCAGTTTGAACAAACAGCGCTTGGCCACTGGAAGCCAATGGAGGCGTTTCAACAAGGGGCGAACGTGTTGAGTACGTGGTTGATGGAAAATAAGCCGCGCTGCATGATTCTGAACCAGTTGGAGGCGGAGGAGTTGATAAACAGGAATACCAACGTAGAGAGAGTTGGCATAGTCTAACCGAGAGATGACTAAGGCCATGAGGACCACCGTAAGAGCCTCGATAGTTATCAATCTTGAGATCTTGCGAATTCTGCGAAGATGGAAAAAGCATGAAGATGTAACTGCACAGATCTGAGGTTTCATGGACAAATCATTACTGATTATCACTCCGAGGCTCTTAACAGACTTGGTAGGTAGAGGGGGGGTTACCTAATGTGGGGGGCCAAAAATTGTTGTTCCAGGGTTTGGAAGTACTACTCAGAACCAGCTCGGCCTTATCCGGATTGAGCTTGAGTTGGCTGGCGTTCATCCAATCCCTAATGAAACATAAAGTCACCTGAAAGCTGGATAGAGACATGGGAGAAGAGTTGAAGTTGAACACAAGTTGGAGGTCGTCCGCATAATTAAAGCAAGCTACCTCAAAGTTGCGGAGGGAATGAATTAAAGGAACCATGTAAAGGTTAAATAGGAGAGGGAGAGAGAAGACCCCTAACGTACACCGCAAGTCAGAGTGGTCCTTTTGGCGGAAAAGTTATCAAGGCGAACGGCCTGCGATCGGTTCTCCAGAAAAGAGGAGATCCATTTTAGAGCCGTGCCATGGACGCCAGCTTCCCTGACACGGTCGATCAAAAGTTTATGATCAACCGTGTCAAAGGCGGCAGAAAGATCCAAAAGGACGAGGGCTTGGTAAAGATTGTTATCGGCCCCCTTTCTGAGCTCATTCATAACAGCAAGTATGACCAGCTTGGTGGAGTGTGCAGGCCTAAAACCAGCCTGTTGGGGGTCAAGGAAGGACGAGAGTTTGATAAAGGAGCCAAGGCAGTGCGTAACATGGGCTTCCAAGATCTTGCTCAAAAAAGGAAGAAGGGAAATGGGGCGATAATTAGTGAGGTTGGTGAGATCAGCGTGAGGTTTCTTTAGAATGGGAATGACCTCTGCCACTTTAAAAGAATAAGGGACAACACCTGTTTTTAGGGAGTTGTTAAGGAGTGCAAGCGGGAAACTGGGGCAGGAGAAAAAAGCTTCTTGAAGAAAGAGGGGGGGGGGGCAGGGATCTAAAGGTGAACCAGAGCTGACCTTTTTTAAAAGTATAAAAAAGTCTTCTTTGGAGATCAAAGGTATTTGATCTAATACTTGCGTGTTCTTAGGCGAGGTTCCCAAGACTGAGGGAGTGGGGACCGGAGGAATACTCTTTTTGATAGTGAAAATTTTCTGGATAAAGAAATCATTAAGGGTGTCACAAAGGTGTTGAGTGGGTGAAGGTTTGACAGTTACTCTATCGGGCAGAGATAATTCATTTACGATAGAGAAAATGTCTTTAGTTTTGGTGGCCGAACTCATAATTTTTGTTGTAAAATATGAGGATTTAGCCGCGATGATAGATTTTTTATATTCAATTAGGAGCCCAGTGAAGATGTCTTTTGTGTCTGGAGAATAGTTTTGTCTCCAACTTCGTTCCGCTTGTCTAAGGAGAAGTTTTTTTTGTCTGAGGTCCTCGGTGAACCAACGCTGGGCGTCATGAGGCCGCCTGAGTATGGAGAGTTTGCAGGGGGCAACAATATTACTGACTGAAACTAGCCAGTTATTGATAGCAGTTGCCTGAGCGTTGAGACAGTCAGCTTCTATGGGTAAAGAGGTGGAGAGTAAGGAGCAGAACTCGTCTTTGTTGGCCCGGTTCCAGTTCCTGGCTAAAAGTTTACCCAGTGTTAAGGGTTTAGCTGGCCGGGGCAGGTCCAGAGAGAATTGAATAGAGTAGTGATTGGACCAAGGACAGGGAGAAATGGACAAGGAAGAGATGGGCAGATTGGCTGTCCAGAGCTGGTCCAGAAGATGGCCTTTGGTGTGGGTGGCAGTGTGGACATGCTGGGTACAATTGAGACCCGAAAGAAGATCTGTAAAGTCTCAGGAGTTGGGACTTTCTTTGGGGTCAGAGGGCCAATAATTGAAGTCACCAATTATCATTAATTTGGAGTAGTTTATAATTAGTTGGGAGATTAAATCCCCCACTAACTGAGGGAAGGAGGGCATGGAATGGGGAGGCCGGTAGAACAGGGCGCAAATAAGGGGGGCATGAGAGGACTCAAGTTTTATAGCAAGACTCTCGACAGTGGGAAGGCTAGTAACAGTTAAAGCGGTAAATTGTAACTGGTGATGGATAATTGCAGCCACACCACCTCCAGGTTGCCCAGAGGATCTATTGGTCTGTAATATGTAGTACCCCATAGGGATAGCGGCCAGGATGTCCGGTAGAGAATCATCCGTAAGCCAGGTTTCAGAAAGAAGAAGCACATCGGGTTTTTCAGAATCCAGAAGGTGAAAGATTTCTAATTGATGTTTAGGTAATGATCGCGTATTGAGGTAATAGAACTTCAGTGCCAATTTGGTAGAGTCGGAGGGGTTGGAAGTATCTGCCGGGAGGACAGGAAAACACTCTCTGTGCAGTGGACGGGGGAGTGCTGGCAAAATGTGCCATGAAGATAGAATCCCGCAGGAGGAGAGCTTCCGTTTTAGGCGAGGAGTAGCGGGCCAGTTCTGATGAAGAGCATGTAAGTCATTAGAGAAATATGAGTAAAAAAGGGCAGAGTGACAGGCCCCTGGTCCCGTACGGCCACGGACGGGCGCAGACGGGCTTGCCTTTAGCGCGCCTTCGGCGCGCTGCCTGCGCGCCCGCTGCACGCGTCCGCTGCGCGCGTCCGCTGCGCGCGTCCACTGCGCGCGTCCGCTGCACGCGTCCGCTGCGTGCTTGCGCTGGCATCCGGGATTTATATCCACTTGCTCACGGTACCTGGAGCGCTAAACACAACCCCCACCCAAGATGGCGGCCCGCTGCTGGCAACCAAGTCCTCCGCTCGCCAAAGCGCAATGGGTCCGAACAATGGCAGCGGCAGCGGGACACACACAGGTAACACGGGTGAGAATTGAGAGCAAAAATGGTCTAAGAACAGTTAGAATTGTAATGCGGATCAAATGCAGTAAAGAGTTAAAATTACCTCCCGGCTTCCGCCTCAGGAGTACAACGTATGCTGCGCGCTTGCGCTGGCATCCGGGATTTATATCCACTGGCTCACGGTGCCTGGAGTGCTAAACACAAGCCCCACCCAAGATGGCGGCCCGCTGCTGGCAACCAAGTCCTCCGCTCGCCAAAGCACGACGGGTCCGAACAATGGCAGCGGCAGCGAGGCACACACAGGTAACACGGGTGAGAATTGAGAGCAAAAATGGTCTAAGAACAGTTAAAATTGTAATGCGGATCAAATGCAGTAAAGAGTTAAAATTACCTCCTGGCTTCCGCCTCAGGAGTACAACGTATGCTGCGCGCTTGCGCTGGCATCCGGGATTTATATCCACTGGCTCGCGGTGCCTGGAGCGCTAAACACAACCCCCACCCATGATGGCGGCCCGCTGCTGGCAACCAAGTCCTCCGCTCGCCAAAGCGCGACGTGTCCGAACAATGGCAGCAGCAGCGAGACACACACAGGTAACACGGGTGAGAATTGAGAGCAAAAATGGTCTAAGAACAGTTAAAATTGTAATGCGGATCAAATGCAGTAAAGAGTTAAAATTACCTCCAGGCTTCCGCCTCAGGAGTACAACGTATGCTATATATAAATACCTGATGGTTATATCACTCATTGGTTAGGGTGTTATTGTGGACTATTCCAATTTTTTCCACACTGTATAGATGCGATCAACATTAGTTGGCCCGTTTCTCTACCGATAAGGTGTGTTTCTTGTATTACTATAGCACATATTAGGAAGGAACTGTCATCACGGTTGACAAATGAGTGGTTTGTGGTGGTGTATATATCTGTGTAGTGTACCAAGTTTGTCCATGATCGGTGATCAGGTGAGTAGCTCTTTGTTTGACACTATGGGACAGCAGCTTTTCTCTTTTTTCTTTTTATTCTTTTTTATTCTCTTTTCCTTATTTTATCAACCACACATATGTTGTGCACCCATATTTTAATAACAAGCAGAGTAAACATGGTATTCGTTCTTTGGAATACACTTTGGGTAATGTCACCTTCCAGCTTAGTTGGCTATTTGAATCTAGGGTATCATAAGCATATTGTAATACCACCTTTTTGTTCACAGGTTTCCACTGAGGAAGGGACGACTCAGTCCCGAAATGCATCGGGCACTCTAACATTGTATATGGAGAAACGTGGTTAGTTGTAATGAGAATGATGTAATGATTGTAATTTTCATTGTGATTTGATCTATCATGTATTGTTTAGAATGATTTATGTTGATTTGACTGATGTAAGTTTATCATACACTAATAATAGAATTAACACAGTGTATAACATTTGATTTCTCATCCAGAGCTGATTATTAGGGCAATTTCATAAACAATATGGTAAACTAGGGTTTGGAAATGACCCTGAGAACAGTGCACGGTGTATACAAACCTTCTGGCTTGTACTATTGCTGGGGTTGTCCCTTCCACCATCACGTTTCCAATTTCTGGTAAGACTAGAACGAGGCAGTTAAAAAACACAACGGGACTTATTTACAAGGCCCTTGCGCCACTTTTGTGTCATTTTAAACACGGGAAAAGGGACACAAAAGTGGCGCAAGGGCCTTGTAAATCTGCCCCAACTTTCTTACCCATGTATGTCAGTGTCTCTGTCTACTTTGTGACTAACACACTTATCTTGTATATTAAGGGACCCACGTCTATTGGGAAATATGGGATTTTTTCCTGTCAGTCTGCCTCTGAAAAAAATATTATCCTTGGTGAACATCAACATAGTTGGCACAATACTTTTAAACTTCTTTAGAACACAGTTGTGAAATAAATATATATGCATATTTTTTTAAATTAAAAACTTGATAAGCAATTAATTTGTTCTTTAGTTGATGCTTGACCTTTCATGCCTGAAGCAACCGTGGGAAGAACAGTATGCCATGTGTTGTAATTATTACATTTAATTAAATCTTTCAGTTATGCCCTCCATTTCCAAAATGTCTATTGTCATATCTGTACTTGCAGTTGTGCTAATGGAATAGTAGATTTATTATTAAAAATTTCCCAGGGCAGGTAATTTTCTATTTAATGGCAACTTTCCATTGAAAGCATTTTATTACATTGCACTAGATTTCACTTATATGTATTGCAATGTCAGTTAACCTTCCACTTCAACCACAATCTTCATGAATATTACTTTATTAGGTGCAGATAAAATGAAGTTCAGAAAGTAATTTCACTGACAGTAAAGCCAGGAGATGGGCCCTTTAAAACACTGCCCTTATTTCTTCATTTAAAATTCTTAAATGAAATGAGGGTTCATGACATATCAGTAGGCATTCTGAAAAATAATTTCCTAAAGTCAATTAAATATCCACTATCTTGCTTGTTTGCAGTAAGGATAATAACTCTAAGCAGAACATGTGGTGTGATATTGTGTTATTCTGAAGAACAGTTTGCGTCTGAAATACTCACAAAATGAATTCCAATCTTTTCTCAGTCACTTCACATGTTAGTATTTTAACAAGCATGATCTAATATATGGGGGGAGGCTATAAACGCTTTCATTGCATTATTAAAGGGCATGAAAAGATTGCTTTGTGTATTAGGTGTTCTCATTTAGACAGCAATTATTAGTACCATCGGTACTAAAGCCGCGCCTGACCCAGCAGGTATTAGTACCGTCGATACTAAAGCCGCGCCTGACCCTAAGATGGCGGCTGGATGGACCGTGAAGAGGCGGTGAGTGTGACGATGTAGATCCAGGTGGCAGGATACTCCTGGGGTGAGACCAGCTCAGCTGAAAGCAGGTGGCCCCATAGGCAATCAACCCTGCTGACACACTTGAAAGTCTAAATGAAGTCAGTGACCCCAGTGCCTGACCCTGATATGGCGGCTTGTGGAGGACGCCATGAGATAGAACAACAGCCTGAGTTAATGAAGAAAACCAAGCATAGTGAGCACACTGAAGTGACGCCAGCGGGGGAGGGGTGGGAGACACACTTTGAAACCAGGATCTGGAGGCTGAGAGACAGTCTGGGGACTAGTGCAAACTGCATCTGAATGGCTTGCTCCGATAACATATACATTATAGAGGATACATATATCCTCTATGGAAAAAAAATTAGGTCGTTATGGCCGCCTCTGGGGACATCTGACACACCAATTTTCTAATAATGGCCACCATGAGCGGGCCCCTTTTCAAAGTACTCATTCTCGCCTTGTTGGGGAGGGATCCAGCATTTATACCCTCGAGTCTCAGAAACCCCTCTGAGAGAGTCCACAGCGACTAGGGTGTTTCACACAGCAGATGCCTGGGTTTTTACCCCATTACCGCTGGGAGCACAGCACCGTACACCGTGACCGGCGCGCTCAATGAAAACTTTTTGGACTGTGCCCCTCTAGGCGGAAACTATACATTTCTTTGTATGTTCTGCAGTGCCCGATCAACCTTTGGCCAATGACCAGTGGAGCTGTCCCATGCAACTATAAAGGAGTTTGGCTTTGGTTCACCCCTCGGCCATCACCTACCCAGCCGGACGTCGGACACTGTTTTTCTTCGTCTCCCCAGTGTGCCTCCTATACCCTCCCCCGCCTCTTCCCTCCATTATTCTCCCCTACCTTCCCTATTCCTTCCCTCTCTCTCATATCCTTCTATCCCCATGCCTATTTTTTTTCCTCTTGTTTGTGCTATCTATGTTTTTGTACTCATATAATTCCTGTAACTAAGCTCCAGAAACTGATGTAACTTTGATACCTTCGGGTCTAGCCTGCGCTATATAAAACTTAATAAATAAAATAAATAAATTATGACGTAGAGTGCATAATTCAAATTGGCATGTGTTGTGATATTTAGCAAAATTGCAAAATCAAACAGTAAAATGTGTTAGAAAGAGCAAAAAATGACATGAAAATCTATTTTAACTAAAACGATTGTAAATGGTGTTTCTGAGGTGGCCCTGTGACCTAAACATTTCTCTTTGGTGAGTCCATCACTACTTTAGGCAGTGGCAAAGACTAGTAGCTTCTTCAAAGTGGATTCTGGGCACCTGAATTGGGAGAGTTTCCCCGAGGGCTGCCAAGGATCCTGTGAACTGATAACTTCAGTAGAGTGGAGTGACATACAGTAGTGAGCCTGAGCTTCATCGGGTATGTAAGATGTTTTTTCTGGAGCCTAGGATCAACCAACCAAAGTTTGCCCACTTCTAGGATGTGGTCCAGTTTCAAAGTAATCAAAGAATATCCTGGAGAAAAACAAACAATTTGGCTCACACGGCATTTGCTAAATTCCAGTGGTATAGCTGCATTACCTACCTTGGAATTAATAGGGCAGTATTGCTTTAAGTAAATGTTGCAGCATACGAAGCCCGAATCCAGTTAAAGATTATCGTTCTGAAGCACAAAGCCTTGCATGACAACACACTCAGGTACCTAGCACAAAAGCTTGAATTATCATGTGGCGAGAGAGCTTCAAGAAGCGCTACAACTTCCTCCTGAAACTACGTATCATGAATAAAAAGAGTACTTGTCGTCGAGCTTTTTCAGGTGCTGCACCAAAGATCTGGAACTCTCGTCCACCGGATTTGCGCAGAATATCATCAATAACTGCTTTCAAACTTGAAGCCAAAAGATTCCTAATGAACAAATTCTTACCTTAATTTGGGCGATGTGCATTCGCGCACAACCACTGATCCTACAACAGATGTTGATTGACTCTACATCCTTTTTACCATCCTGTGTTTCTGCTCTCTGCCCCTTCGGTTGTAAGGCTTGCCCCCCGTAGCAGCCTGTTATTGTCCTGTTTATTTCACTACTCGCTGTGTACCACCTGTCTGTGATTATTGTGACTTTAATTGTTTGGTATTCTTATCTGATATCGTTACTGGAGCTGTATTCTCTCTCTCTTCTGTTGTGTATCACTTGTATGTGATTTTTTTTTGTGACTACAACTAGTTGGCATTTTTACTTGATATCGTTACTGGAATAGTACTCTCCCTTCCTTCCTTTTGTAAAGCGCTCTGATATCCCTCGGGATCTGGTTCGCGCTATATAAAACTTTAAAAAATAAAAATAAATAAAATAAAAATGGTACTGAGAAAAAGCATGCTAACTAAGGAATTGTCTTTCCTGAACACACCAGCCGATCGGTCCCAGCTCTATATTTCCGACTTAGAAAGGAATAATCATGATATCTAGAAGATAAACAGAGCAGCACAAAAGACTACTGCAGATGAAGAGTACTGGGAGAGGTGCCTCAACCGAGATCTTCTTTCTCCTTTTGGTAAAGTGTAATAAAGCTTGGATATTAATATAAATGAACAAATAGCATCTCTTATATCAATAACTTAGGAAAATGCCTCTTTTTCCATGATCACTCCCATTGTTTTAGAAAGATGTTGCTGGATTTTTTCACTCGGTGCACTGGGAGTCTGCCAACCAGGCCGATCACGTTATGTGCAACTGATGTACCTTTGTGCAGAAATGTAGATTGAAACATGCATCAGTGTTAAACACCCCTTCCAGAGTGGGCGATCACTTTATACATTCTTGCCAACAATAAAACAGAGGGAGAGGTGTGGTGCAGCGGCCAGAGCGGCTGACTCCAGAGCGCCAGGCTCAAGGTTCGATCGACGGTGGCAGCTCAACTCAACATTTTGTGCAATAGCTCACTTAATCTCCTGATGTCCCGCAGTGCCTTGATTCCTTTGAGGGGTGATATGTTCGCGCTTTACAAATATGAATTATTAATATTTATAACAACTTGTTCTGTGGCCCTTTACACTATGATCATTCAGTTGCACTACACTGTGCTGCAAAGTAGCAGTCCGAACAACTACATTTCCTAAAAGAAGGCATATGGTATGATGCTCAAAGAGATCTCCCAAGCACTACTGCACTCCTACTGCAAGAGATCTGACCAATGTCTTATCATTCTTTCAATATGGCTCTTTTGTGTATTGAGCGTGCTTGGCTCTTGCCAGACAGCACAACTTGGAGTCCTCGATTCTATAAGGAGCAGTCGGGCTGAATCAGGAATCTTGTCAAAGACCGATTGGCCTTCTGGAAGCTCAGCGAAACCACAGCAGGAATGGCTGAGATGAATAGCTCATATGTGGTCCACGGTAGAGCTCTATTTATACAAGAGCCCTCCCAAGATGGCCACCGTTCGTGGACTCATGGGATATGTAGGCCCCAAAGACTAAGCACCCACCAGGGCTAACTGGGACTCGGATCCTGCATGAGGAAAATAAAAAAACAAAGTGTGCACTAAAATAAATAGTGCACTGTATCACAATGTTCTACATCTGCATTCCTGAACACTAAGCAGTATAACGCTTATCCATTTTGCTTAGCGTTGCACCTGAACACTGCGTGGACAAGTACTGCTGTAACACTGCAGTCAGGACTTAGCCCTTGCAAAACAATCATGGATCTTGCCACAAAGCGTTCCACTGACAATATGCAGAGCGTGTAAATCCAGGTCCCTGAAGCTGCCGGACGTGACCATGACATCTTGTCAGGGTCAATCACGAATATCACTAAATTAACCTGTTGTTAATCCTCTGATAACTTGGTTTAGTCTAGAGCTACTGTTTAAAGTATGTACGTGCACACAAACAGTTATACAGCGAAAACACAACACAAGAAAAATCCTGACCCAAATTAGATATTTTAGTACATTTTAGTAAATAAAATAATACTAGAACAAAAACAAAATCAGTAGAACCAGAGATATTCAATGTTAAAGTTTTCAGTAAAAATAGTGCCTTAAAGCAAAAGGCCAAATTCTACAGAAAATATATTCCAGGAAGAATTATTTATGGTCAGCTCACTATGATATTGGTTATTAATATGATCCAACTGTATACCATCAGTAAATCACTCATGTATTATGCCAACGACGTATTGTAATTGACAAAGATGAATTTTTATAGCGAAGGTATCACTATAACATCATGTTCATTATAAAAAATTACAATACAAATACAGATATTATACATAGCAGTACATGCCACACGATTCCTATAAGCTTATAAAATCCATTTGATCTAAGGAAGCGCAAGATCCTCTTAACTTTGCAGGTTTAAAAATCCAGGGCCCGTGTAATTCAAATCATTATGTTTTAACTGTTTGAAGAGGACTGAAGCACAGTAAGGTGTAAGCAATAATGTTAAAGAGGTCAAACTGTCAACGTTTCAGTCACAGACCGCATTGACCACTTCTCACCAGACAAAACACTTGCAACTCAGGTAATGCAATATTATCTCCAACAACCAGACCTTCCAGATAACTTCTGCAATGCAAAAGGTGGTCATCTTGTCACCCTGAACTGTAAGAAAGTAACAAGTTCAGGCTACCTGTGATGGAGTGAGGAGGAGGAGGCTGAGGGTTGCGGGTTGTCATCGATGTAAAACGAAGAGCTTGTCACATGGCAGAGATGTCATGGATGTAGGTTGGCAGGCTGTCATTGCAGCGGTGTGAAGTGCAGATCCTGCTATGCTGGTTATCACTGGTGGTTGACGCGAAGAGCAGGTCTCACTGCAGCTTCAGATTGGCAATCATTGCAGGCAGCAGAGATTTGAAGAGAACAGGACCATTTGTGGTTACAATGAGCCCAAACACCTAAATATTTCCATTTTCTTTAGGAGGAGTACAATGTGATGCCAGTCTAGCATCTAGGACCTGGGGATACACCGCTTGGGGTTCAGGAACTCACTTCAGCAGAGATCAGCACAGCTCAGGCAGGTACAGTTGCAAGTCCAGTTGCAGCAGGCCTATTGTGCAGTTGCAGGGCAGCCTCTAAAGCTTATTGTGGCCCTGTAGCTTACCCATGAGGTTGGCAATCTGACTTTTGGAGTCAATCTGGTTAGCCTTGGATGAAGGCAAGCATGTCCGGTCTTTCTCTCAGACAGAAAGGCAGTATTTCAGGAAACAGGGCAGTCCTCTAGCACCAGGGTAGCAGGTCCAGGAGTGTTCTAATAAGAGGGTCTGGAGATCCAATTTTCATACCTGGTGCCAGCCTTTGTGTGCGGGGACTCCCTTTCCTACCCCACACCTGGTTCGGAAATGTTCTTCGACTTCCCCTGTCAAGGCTCCAAACTGTCTGGGGATGAAAAAATGCAAGGCGGGCCTAGTGTCAGGGTCTTTTGTGAGTGCAAGAGGCAAAGCTCTTTGAAGTGTAAATTGGGCTGAGTACAGTCCCTCCCCAATTATTCTGTCAGGATGACCCATAGTGTCCACACCTAAGCCCCCCTTTGTGTCACTGTCTTGAGGGAGGACACAAACCCCATCAGCAGAACCATTCGCACTCATGTGACCCAGGACACTGGAAGAAATCACAAAAATGCCAACTAGCATTTTCAAAACTATAAATTACATTTGAGTGTAAACAGCATCTCTCTACCTCCTTCCAATCTAAAGTTAGCACATTAATAAATATGATAAGGCAACCCAATGTTAGTCAATGGGAGAGCTAGACCTTTCAATAGTGAAAAATGTCTTTAGGTGTTTTTCACTTCCAGGACAGGTAAAACCTAAGCCCTACCTAAACTTAAAAGTACATGTTCTATTTTTTAAATGTAATGCACCCTGCCCTTTGAGTCTTCAGGGCCTACGTTAGGGATGATTTACAAGTAATAAAAAGAAAGGGTTTGGCCAGTCAAAAGGTTCATTTGCCAGTTTGAAATTACAGTTTAAAACTGCACAAACCGGCTGTAATGTCAGGCCCGAGGTCTATGTTAAAAGGCTACTTTAGTGGATGGCACAAAGAGTGCTGCAGCCCACTAGTAGCATTTAATTTACATGCATAGGTAGATTATACAAGGGATTTATGTTTGAAGGCGACCTCAGAGGGGTCCCGAGGGGGCCCTGACTGCCCTGAGACCCACCCTCAAGGTATCGTAGCCGGGCACTGGCGGGAGACTCCTCAGGGGAGGAACCTCGTACGTAGGATCGCACACTCGGCGCCACACGACAGAGAGACACCACACAAGGAGTTCTTAAGAGCAAATCTTTATCAGATCGGAGTGGTAGGATCTTTATGATCAGCAAGGCAGATATATACAAGCAGAGCGTGGGCTCCCAGAGTCTTGGAGGGGGATAGGAGGTAGCGGGACAGTCTTTGGGGATATGGATCAAATGCAGGAGCGTAACCCGGCACACAGCTCACAATCCTCGAGCTGGCGGATACGCTTGTTGTTGTGGGGTCCGGCGGGACCAAGAGAGTCTGTGGGAGCCGCGAGTCACTCAGCAGGGCTCGGATACAAGTTCGGTGGTCTTACGATCTTCGAGGAGCCGCGAGTCACTCAGCAGGGCTCAAGCACCAGTTCGGAGGTCTTACGATCTTCAGGGAGCCGCGAGTCACTCAGCAGGGCTCAAGCACAAGTTCGGAGGTCTTACGATCTTCAGGGAGCCGCGAGTCACTCAGCAGGGCTCAAGCACCAGTTCGGAGGTCTTACGATCTTCAGGGAGCCGCGAGTCACTCAGCAGGGCTCAAGCACAAGTTCGGAGGTCTTACGATCTTCAGGGAGCCGCGAGTCACTCAGCAGGGCTCAAGCACAAGTTCGGAGGTCTTACGATCTTCAGGGAGCCGCGAGTCACTCAGCAGGGCTCAAGCACAAGTTCGGAGGCCTTACGATCTTCAGGGAGCCGCGAGTCACTCAGCAGGGCTCAGGTGTTCCAAGGCGAATCTGCCGGACAGTCCCAGAGCACCCCTTGTTATAGGGCGACTCCTCTTTGATGTCCGGAGTCTGTGCAGGCAGGGGTCTTGTCACCTGGGGGACGCTTATCGGGGTTTCCTGCCATTGTCTTTTGATCCTTTCAGGGCCGGGTCCGGAGGAGCCCCAGACACCCAGCAGGCGTGGAGCCAGCCCTCGGGGAGGCCGGCAGGTCGATCGAAACCCACCGTCCCAGGGAAGCGCAGAGGTGTGATAGAAACTGCTCCTCCCTCTCTCATCCCAAGGGGAGCGTGATGTCCTCCAGCCGGAGTGGCGCCTCTAGGCCAGGGTCGCGCTGGGGCCGGGCGGCCATCTTGGTGCATGAAGTGGGCACGCGGGCCCGGTGTGGCCGAAGGGCGGAAGGCCACGGATGGGGAAGGCTGGGTTGGGTGCGTGCAGGTTCTGGTGGGAAGGATCGGCGAGGCCGTGGGTTTAGGGGCTGGTGTGAGGTGCAGGGGTCATGTCTAGCTATGTTACGAGGGCCGGGTCTAACACGCGTCCCCCCAGCTGAAAGCCGGAGAGAACTACCCATCTTCTTGGGGGTTCTCTTCGCTGAGGCGGAAAAACCGGGAGAGGCCATCGGCGTTGGCGTGGTCAGTCCCAGGGCGATGTTCCACGGTGGAATCCATCCCCTGTAGGTAGATTGACCACCGCAGTAGCTTGGGGTTTTCTCCTCGCATCTGCATGAGCCATCGCAAGGGGCGATGGTCGGTTTGGACCATGAAATGGGTGCCGAACAGGTAAGGGCGTAGTTTCTTGAGGGCCCAGACTACGGCGAATGCCTCACGCTCGATGGTGCTCCATCTCTGTTCCCTGGGCAATAGCCTTCGGCTGAGGAAGGCTACGGGCTGGTCTAGGCCTTGGTCATTTACCTGGGAGAGGACTGCCGCGATGCCATGCTCGGAGGCATCAGTTTGTACCACAAACTCTTTGGAGTAGTCGGGGGCCTGGAGGACGGGGGCAGTACACATGGCCGCTTTCAGGGCCTCAAACGCCTCTTGGCAGACAGGGGACCATTGCACCTTCTTGGGCTGCTTTTTGGACGTGAGTCCCGTGAGGGGACCGACCAGGCTGCCGTAATTCCTGATGAATCTCCGGTAGTAGCCCGTGAGGCCCAGAAAGGCTCGGACCTCCGTTTGGGTAGTGGGGGGTTCCCAGGCTAGGATGGCGTCGATTTTGGGCTGTAGAGGGGCGACCTGCCCGCTTCCGACCTGGTGCCCCAGGTAGGTTACCGAACCTTGCCCAATCTGGCATTTGCTGGCTTTCACGGTGAGGCCTGCCTGGTGCAGGGCGGTCAGCACCCTCCGAAGGTGCTGGAGGTGCTCACTCCACTCAGAGCTAAAAACTGCGATATCGTCGAGATATGCGGCACTGAATTTTTCCAGCCCGGCAAGGACTCTATTTACCAGTCGCTGGAAGGTGGCCGGGGCATTTTTCATCCCGAAGGGCATCACACGAAAGCGATAGTGCCCATCCGGGGTGGAGAAGGCGGACCGCTCCTTGGCTCCTTCTGTGAGCGCAATTTGCCAGTAGCCGCAGGTGAGATCGAAGGTGCTGAGGAACCGAGCAGCCCCGAGCCGGTCAATGAGCTCGTCGGCTCGGGGAATGGGGTGGGCATCGGCTCGGGTGACTTCATTGAGTCCCCGGTAGTCCACGCAGAAGCGGAGTTCTGGTGCGACCCCGGGGGCCGCTGCTTTTGGGACCAGGACCACGGGGCTGGCCCAGGGGCTGTCTGAGGGTTCGATTACGCCTAGGGTCAACATTTTCGAGACTTCGGCTTGGATACAGGACCGGACCCGATCAGGGACTCGGTAGGCCCGGTGTCTCACTGGCGGACTGTCCCCGGTATCCACGTCATGGACACACCAGTCGGTGACCTTAGGGACCAGGGAGAAGAGGTCCGAAAACTGCCCTAGGAGCTGGCGGCAATCTTCACGTTGCTGGGGAGTGAGAGATGGGGAGAGGTTCACTCTCTCTACGGAGCCGTCCTTCTCTTTGGTGCACAGGAGATCGGGGAGAGGATCGGACTCCTCTTCGGACCCATCATCAGTGGCCAGTAGGAGGCTCAGCTCCGTTCGCGCAAAGTGGGGCTTGAGGCGGTTCACGTGGAGGACCCAGAGGGGGTCCCGGGGGGACTGGACGTCCACCAAGTACGTGACCTGGCTCTTCCGCTCAACCACTTTGAAGGGCCTGGTCCATTTATACTGGAGGGCGCAGGGTTTCACGGGGGCCATGACCCATACCTGCTGGCCCGGCTGAAACTCGACCAGAGTGGCGTTCTGGTCGTACCAGCGCTTCATCTCCTCCTGACTCGCCTCCAGGTTGGCCTCGGCCATCTCTCGGAACCTTCTAGTCTGATTTCGGAGGGTCAGGACATAACGGAACACATCTCGGGGGGGGGGCCTCGGGGCGCCGCCTCCCAGCCTTCCTTGACCAGGCTGAGGGGCCCCCTGACGGGGTGCCCGTAGAGTAACTCAAAGGGGCTGAACCCCAAGGATTTCTGGGGAACTTCGCGGTATGCGAATAGGAGGCAGGGGAGCAGGATGTCCCACTTACGCTGAAGGGGCTCTTTCAGGCCCGCGATCATCCCCTTCAGAGTCCGGTTAAACCGCTCTACCAGGTCGTTTCCTTGGGGGTGGTGAACTTATAGGACACCCCGCATTGTTGCCATAAGGACTTCATATATCGGGAGATAAAGTTGGTACCGCGATCGCTCACGACCTCGCGTGGGAAACCCATGCGGGAGAAGATTCCCATCAACGCGCGGCCCACCGCGGGGGCCGTGACGGTGCGCAGGGGGATGGCCTCAGGTTAACGGGTGGCATGGTCCACCAGGACGAGGATGAACCGGTGCCCTTGCGAAGTTGGGGGGTCCAGGGGCCCGACAATGTCGATCCCGACCCGCTCAAAAGGGGTACTGACGACAGGGAAGGGTTGGAGGGGAGCCTTGCTCTTCCCTCCGCTCTTCCCACTGGCCTGGCACGTGGGACAGGACTTGCAGTGGGCTCCTACATCTGCTTTCATTCTGGGCCAGTAGAAGTGGGTCACGAGGCGACTGTACGTTTTGTCCTGGCCCAAGTGGCCTGCGAGGGGAACATCGTGGGCCAGGCCCAGGAGGAGGTTTTGGAAGCGTAGGGGTACCACCAGCACCTGGCCGGACCCTAGCTCCACTGACTTCTGTTCGCTGTACAGGAGGTCATTCTCCCAATACACCCGGTGCGTCCCCGTCTGGTCGCCTGCGGCCTGGGCCTCTGCCTGTTGCCGGGGCCCGACCAGGGAGGGACAGGTAGCCTGCTCTCGGCAGAACTCTTCTCGGGAGGGGCCCCACTTGTGGCGCCACTGGGATAATTCGGGCAGATCGCCTAACTCGGTGACTGGGGTAGAGTCGGAAGGCGGGGGTTCGTCACTGGCGATCGACTCTTCTGGTGGGGGAATGGGGGGACCCTCGGCTGGGACCATCCTATCTTCAGGGGTCGGGGCGTCGTCGACTTCCCTCAGGGGGGTCAGTCGAGCCGCCATGGATCGAGTGGTGGCGCACACCCACTCAGGGAGGCCCATCATCCCTAGATGGGTCTTGCGCTCCACTTGTCCCCAGGGGGAACTTTCCAGGTCGTTCCCCAGGAGACAGTCGACGGGCTGGGAGGTTCTCACTGCAACCTTCAGTTTACCGACCACCCCTCCCCACTCAAAGGGCACCAGGGCTACCTTACATAGGCTTTCTGTGTTGTCGGCTGAAATGACAGGGCAAAAGACGTTGGGGAGGACCTGGTCTTCGTGTACTAAATGGCTGAGGACACCGGTGATGCTGGCCCCGGTGTCACGGAGGGCTTCTACTTGGTGGCCATTGATCGTTACGAGCTGCCCATATTTCTTGGTGTTAGAGGGCAGGAGGCTCCCAGGGACCATCTCTCTATCTCCTAATGATACTAGGGCCATAGAGGCAGGTTCCCATTCCTCGGCCTCCTCAACCTCCTCCCCCAGGGCTACATTGGCTATCTGTCTAGCGGGGGGTGCTGCCTGGGTGGTGCGGGGGGCCATGGGGCATTCAGGGTCGTTGCCGTAATGCCCGGGCTTCTGGCAACGGAAACAAGTGATGGTTACCCAGTGCCCCCATCTAAGGGGGGGGCCGGATACAGCTGGTGGGGGTGCCGGGAAAGGTGGAGGTTGGGACTTCGGGGGACTAGTCTGGGACTCTCTCTGCCCTCCCTGGTTTCCCCCCCCTCTCTGGCGGGGTGGTCCCTGACTGGCTCGGGGGTACTCTCCTACAGGGCCCCGGGAGACCCGGGTGTTGGTCCAGTGATCCGCCTCGACAGCCAGCTTCCTTGGGTCCGTGAGCTTGCTGTCGAGCAGATGCTGGCGTAGTTCCACAAAGCAGTTGGCCGCCAGGTGTTCCCACAACATAAGGTCGGTTAGTTCTTCCAGGGTGGTTACCTTGCTGCCCTTGATCCACCCATCGAAGGCTCGGCTGAAGAAATTCACATATTCCACCCAGGTGGTACCCGGGATCTTCCTGCAGTCCCGGAACCGCTGGCGGTACATCTCCGGGGTGAGGCCGTACCTTGTGAGGAGGGCCGCTTTCATGTGTTCATAGGAGGTTTGCATGGAGGTGGGTAGGTCGAGCAGGGTGTCTCTCCCTTCGCTCAGGAATCGTCCCCATAACCCAGCCCCCCAATCCTTCTGCGGGGCCCGATGGGAGGTCATGGCGACCTCGTAGGCCCGGAACCACTGCTGAATGTCATCATTTTTGTAATATTCTTTGACCACATCCTTGGGGATGTGGACCTTCGGCTCCGTCGGGGTGGCCGCCTCCCAGTTCCCCGGGGGCCGCGTTTCTTCGCTTCTTGCTTTCAGTTCTATTTCTTTCAGGCTGCGTTCATGCTCCAGTTGAAGTCTCCTTCCTTCCTGTTCCCGTTGGAGTTTCTTCTCTTCTAGTTCTCCTTGCACTCGCATCTGCTCCACTGCTAGCTTTTTCTCGGCTAATTTCAACTCGCCTTCAATTTTGAGTTTGGCTAATTCGAGCTTGTGATGGCGACTTTTTTCTCTGTCTGCGAGTTCCTCCGGGGATAGCCCCCCGTCTTTTACGAAGCCTCGCACCTGGTTGCTGCTGCGTTCTCCTTGGGAGGGTCCCGCTTCGTCATGGGGCTCCCCCGCTCCTTCTGGGCGGGAGGCTCCAGAATCCACCCAAGCTTTCAGTGCCTTTTGCATATCTTCTTTGGTGTTGAGACCAGTGGTGGCGATTCTGAGTTCCTTACAGAATTGTTTTAGTTCTTTGTGAGTGTACTCCTCCAGCTGTTCCACCTGGAACACGGTACTGGCGTCGTTTTCTATGAGAACCACGGCGTTTCCTTCTGCCATCTTTGTCGGTAGTGCGTCCGCCGTTCACGGTACGATCTCTAGATTATGGGCCCGAATCCCACCGCTGCCACCAATGTTAGAAGGCGACCTCAGAGGGGCCCCGAGGGGGCCCTGACTGCCCTGAGACCCACCCTCAAGGTATCGTAGCCGGGCACTGGCGGGAGACTCCTCAGGGGAGGAACCTCGTACCTAGGATCGCACACTCGGCGCCACACGACAGAGAGACACCACACAAGGAGCTCTTAAGAGCAAATCTTTATCAGATCGGAGTGGTAGGATCTTTATGATCAGCAAGGCAGATATATACAAGCAGAGCGTGGGCTCCCAGAGTCTTGGAGGGGGTTAGGAGGTAGCGGGACAGTCTTTGGGGATATGGATCAAATGCAGGAGCGTACCCGGCGCACAGCTCACAATCCTCGAGCTGGGGGATACGCTTGTTGTTGTGGGGTCCGGCGGGACCAAGAGAGTCTCTGGGAGCCGCGAGTCACTCAGCAGGGCTCGCATACAAGTTCGGTGGTCTTACGATCTTCGAGGAGCCGCGAGTCACTCAGCAGGGCTCAAGCACCAGTTCGGAGGTCTTACGATCTTCAGGGAGCCGCGAGTCACTCAGCAGGGCTCAAGCACAAGTTCGGAGGTCTTACGATCTTCAGGGAGCCGCGAGTCACTCAGCAGGGCTCAAGCACAAGTTTGGAGGTCTTATGATCTGCAGGGAGCCGCGAGTCACTCAGCAGGGCTCAAGCACAAGTTCAGAGGTCTTACGATCTTCAGGGAGCCGCGAGTCACTCAGCAGGGCTCAGGTGTTCCAAGGCGAATCTGCCGGACAGTCCCAGAGCACCCCTTGTTATAGGGCGACTCCTCTTTGATGTCCGGAGTCTGTGCAGGTAGGGGTCTTGTCACCTGGGGGACGCTTGTCGGGGTTTCCTGCCATTGTCTTTTGATCCTTTCAGGGCCGGGTCGGGAGGAGCCCCAGACACCCAGCAGGCGTGGAGCCAGCCCTCGGGGAGGCCGGCAGGTCGATCGAAACCCACCGTCCCAGGGAAGCGCAGAGGTGTGAAATGAAACTGCTCCTCCCTCTCTCATCCCAAGGGGAGCGTGATGTCCTCCAGCCGGAGTGGTGCCTCTAGGCCAGGGTCGCGCTGGGGCCGGGCGGCCATCTTGGTGCATGAAGTGGGCACGCGGGCCCGGTGTGGCCGAAGGGCGGAAGGCCACGGACGGGGAAGGCTGGGTTGGGTGCGTGCGGGTTCTGGTGGGAAGGATCGGAGAGGCCGTGGGTTTAGGGGCTGGTGTGAGGTGCAGGGGTCATGTCTAGCTATGTTACGAGGGTCGGGTCTAACAATTTACAAGTAAAATAAATGTACCAATCAGGTAGATTCTAATTGTACCAAGTTTTAGGGAGCAAGCACAAGCACTTTACGACTGATTAGCAGCAAACAAAGTGCACAGAGTCCTGATGCCAACGAAAATGGGTTCAGCAACAGAAAGAAAAAAGCTAGAGGTTAACTTGCAAAGAGGACCAGGACCAACAATATTAAGATAAAAGAAAGTTATCTCCGGCTAGAAAACAACAACAAAGTCCAATAATGCACTTTATAAAATATTTTATCTTTCCCTGTCTGAAGCCCTTGGGGGCCCATGTGCATGAACTCTATTTATCACCCAGAAGATGAATACCCCTCTTGATGAGGTGTGAACATACTCCTATAGCTCAGACAAAGGCCTTGGGTGTGGGGAAGTTTTCTGTTGCTCTGGCAGGATGGCCATCAGGGCTGTGGCCAGGAACTTAATTAACTTTGAAGAGGCCTCCCATGTCACAAACAAATGTTAGCTAACACCTGGACAGGGCCCTTATTTTTTCCCTAGTCCTGCAGGCACCATTCCCAGTAGGGGAGAGGCTCCCCCCAGAATAAGTGGGAAGTGACCATAGAGGAGGGGTTGCTCATTTCCCTAGCCACACCTCTGCAATGGTCACAAAGGCTCTTCAAAAGGAGAAAAGGATTTCACCATCTTATCTTGGATTTGAGCAGAAAGGGGTGCTGTAGGAATATTTACATCCAGGAAGATCTGCAAACATTGGTAGGGTTGCCCCCGGGAACTTTTCCCAATTGTGCACAGGACAGAGAAGTGGACTCCAAGAGCCTTTTGACTGAGCACCTGTTGAGCTACAGGGACACAACTAAGCCTGGGCAGAGTGAGAAAAAAAAAAAGCCAAGCTACACGAAGATCCAGGAGCAGTGGTGAAAGTTACCTCGCAGGGTTCTCACAGATTTTTAGTGCAGGGTGGTTGAACCCTGCTGTAAAATCAGCTCAAATGGCATCTCGCACAGTGCATGTGGGCGCTGCATCTTTCTGCCACTCAAGTTCTACTTGAGCAGCATCTTTATCAACGCGAACGGAAGGTTTCTCAACATGAGCGGTGGCGACCATCCGCAACCGCTTGCTTTGTGAAATCTAGAAGGGAAGTGGCCCAGCGTTGGATTTTCCTTTGCTCGCACTCACCAAATTACTGTTGGTGAGAGTGAGAGAGGAAAAAACTCCACTACACTGCGGGGAGTTTTTCAGAACTCAGCGAGCTCATCAGGGTGTGGAGTGCAAAAAACTCCACAAACTCCGTGAACGGAGCAAAGTTCACCGCCCAAGCTTAGACACAAGTTGCTAGTAGTATTTTCCAGCCGAGCCTCGATGACCTTTTCCAACTGGACCCTGCTGGTGGGTTCTGCTTGAGTGAGTCTTGACCCCCAAGTGTTGTTCCTGAGGTCTTGGGACCTTTGGATGTGTCAAAGTGTACTCCTAACATCATGACAAACCGGGGATACATAAACTTTTTTTTCTCCAAAGACCTCCAGTGGAGCGGGACAAACATGCCAAGTTAATGCAATAAAGGTGCATTCCTTTTACCGCCAAAGGTTCATGTTACTCTTGCTCGGAGCTTTTCTGCAGCATCAAGTTCATTTCAATGGGAAATTGTGGGGGAGGTATTTGGCTTTATTGTGCCCTGGTCAGTTGCAGCTTGCATCCTTGCCCCTATGGAAAAATCTGAGCTCTGAAAAAGTGTCTAAGTCCAAACAGAGAAATCTTCACCAGGTGAAGGCGCAAAAAGTATGCGGCCAGTTTTTCCTACTCAGAGCTTTCCCTCTGAAAAATCAACAGCTTCATCGAGACCTCCTTTGATGGCTATCTGGCCTCATGGAGTCCTTCTCAGACACTGCCTTGGCCAGATTCTAAGTCACAAGGTAAAACTTAAGACCAGGACAAATCTGGTTTCTGTTCCCAACCTGCAGTCCATTGCTGCCAGCCTTAAATTGCACTTAGTTGTCAGTCAAGTGCAGCAGATAAAAAATCAATTTTTATTTTTATTTCTAACACAAAAAACGTCATAAACTTCTGATGATTGGACTCTTTCTCTAAGCAATGAGTGTAATTACAGCAATAACCGTTTGTTAAGCAAGCATCTATTTTCTAAGTTAGCATTTTACTTGTGCATTTCAAAGTTTCACAAGTTATCATACAGTTATTTAAAAATATTCAATAGATGTTACTCCGAGTAAAGTCCAAACAGCTTAATATAGACCAGCTTAGCCCTTCTATGAAGCCTCTCTGAAGTTATAAATAGTATCACTATGGCTACTAAAAGGCTCCGACCCATAATTGGAAGATAATGTGGCAAAGGTTGAAATTATCTTAAACTGTGCAGGACACATGTTGTGCAGCAAAGTAGGTTGTCTAATTTTTCTGTCTCGCAGAAATCTCCATTTTGAATTCAGCTGTGTATATTGGCGAGACGTTTTTATGCATGTTTTGTATTGGTTTTCTATATATTTTTAAATAAAAAATTTGAAGCTCCTGCTAGATTTATCCAGTCAACTACATACGCAGATGCATTATTAAATGTGTGTGATGTTTTGATACTCATATGCAGAAAAATATATCTGTATCCTTTCTCTATTAGTGTGTGTGATATTTACAAAGTTAAAATTTTAATGGGGGGGGGGCATCATCCTAAAATATGTGCCCTTTGAAGAGTGTAATAAAATATTAACTATGAATAGCATTCGATAACAAAGCTGTGTGTTTAAAATTTCACGTCAAAACCAGATGTATTTGTCTTGCCAATGCTTGTTCTGTGCATAGCCGCGTCCTTGCAGAAGTCTGCACTGCTCTTCCTCCTCATAATGTAACAATGAAAATTAATATCAAACTGCTCTTTATGTATATGTATGTTGAGAGAACGATACATGTGTTGCTATTGTGGTAATAACATCTAGTTGCTCTCTGTTTCTTTGCATGTATTTCATTCTAACCAATCTTGGACAACATGTTTTCAAAGAACTCTAAAAACTTCACAAACATAACAGCAAACGGAGGTCGTTTGATCCTCAAAGCTCAGCCTTCCATGTTTGTGGAGGCCATTGGCTCCTCTTCTTTTGAGGTGGTCCAACTGCTATATTATGAGATCATTCCCAGCCTGTCAGGCATCTCACTGCATTTTGTGCATATGCCAGTGTAACTGTTACTCTAAAGGCTGAGCAGTTGGACAAGTAAGCACCATTTTGTTTTGTTCCCACTTGGCTAACTTTTCTATTTTTCTGAAACAAATATCAGAAGAGGTTTTTTTCGGATAAACAAAAACCAAATGACCCTAATGAGTTGAAAATGTTCCACTAGTATGTGAAGGGCATTTGTGTTATTTTCTGTTCAGGACGACCTAGCAGTTTTCAAAAGAAAACATAAAGGTCAGGAGAGCCCTAGATAGGGTGGATCCTGTTGATATCCATTTACTAAAGGCCCTTTGGCAGACAAGCTGTGAGTCAAAGGTTTCTAATGGTGAAAAAAGCTCAGACTCTGCCACCAGAGGGCGGTCCTGTTAGAAATGGTATCCTGGTTGGCTAAGGTATGCACCTAGGCCCAGGCAGGAAACCCCACTCTAGTCAGGGTAAGTTAGATACACACTAAAAGATAACCTGTGCTCACCCTTTGGTAGCTAGCCACAGAGCAGTCAGGCTTTTCTAAAGAGGCAATGTGCAAAGTATTTTTGCAACAATCCTATGCGGTAACACAAGGAATACATCACAAAAATACTCCACACAGGTTTAGAAAAATAGAACATATTTTTCAGAGTAAAAAAAGATAAAAATGAAAAAAATCCAATTAGTAGAAGTTAAGATATGAATTATTAAAGATTAATTGTGAAAACTGCTTAGAAGTTCATAGTGGTCAAAAGGTTATTTGAGGCTGTGAGGGATCGGAGTAAGTCCAAAGTTCAAGCAGATCACAAAGAAGGCCATGCCGGCTACAGGACCCAGGCAGGGCCCACTGAGAGAGTACATTGGATGGAGCAAAGTGTTGATTCTGAGGGCTTGAAGCATCGATCTTTTCCATACAATCAGCTTGCTGAGTCGTCGAGCTTTGCTGAGGTGAAGGCAATGAGTCGTCATCAAGCTGCGCAGAACATCGTCAGGATGTAGAACCGCTGTTGTCGACCAGCCTCTGTGTCAGTGTCGAATAAACATGCATCGGTTCTGATTGGCTAAAATGGGGCAATGGTTTGTAGTAAAACAGCTACAGAACCCACTTTGGATGCTCAAAACTTGGAGAGGGTACCACAGGCAAGGGTAGGACGCATGAAAGGCAGAGTTCAGCAAAACTAGCAGAATTGCAGGAAGTTTTCTGTGTCCCTGAGATTTCAGAAAACGGGAGGCAAGCCCTTGGAGATCACTTAGAGGCAGTGGAGGCTGTTGACATTTGAAAGTGGTGGGTGTAAAATGATTGTCGTACTACACTACGGCAAGCTAGCGACCTCGAACAACCCACTATAATTGTTTTTTAAAAGAGTGAACAAAGGGTGCATTTTCCAGCAAACGTGAGGAAGCAGGAAGGCTAATAAAGCAGGAGGTGCAGCCTGATGTAGAGACCTCCGGCACCCGCTCCCTTTCTCCTCCTTTTCATCCCTTTTGAGTCTAAGACACTTACGTAACCTCTGCAAGCTTCCTGAATTTTCACGAATTTCCGCAAACATTTAGGTGCCGATTACGATCCTGGAAAATCCAGGTACGAACCGTCGGACGGAGCATATTCTCCGTCCGACGCGTACCCGGTCAGAACAATATACAAACATGGAAGTACGATTCGCACGGAAATACTATTTCCGTACGATTCGTACAAAACACCGACCGACGAAAATATACATACAAATGTGATCCGGGAAAGTGCCGACGTGACGTCGGGACGCACGCAGCCTGCCATTCACGAACCAGGAAGTACGATTCGCACCGACGTCATCCCGCACAGAGAATATTTTCCGGCAGCCAAAAACTGCTGGGAAATCAGGACGACGCGAACAAGGAGTACCTGCACGCGACAGACAGACATGGACCCAAACCTACGTGTCATCCCGGCCCTCATAGCAGTCGACCTCCTCTACAGGTTCCGACGCAGACGCCGCAGAAGGTCAGAACAACAAAGGGAGGGGGGAAGGGGGGGGCAGGAGCAGGGGCAGGCCACAAAACCCCCACCCAAGTCACACAGCACACATGCCCTGGACATACCTGACCCCCAGGCCCTGGTCACTACGAGGGGGTGGGGGCGTGTCCAGCAAAGCCAGCGTCCGCCACAACGGAAGTGGTTGACGACGCGAACCGGTAACACAACAATACAGGTACGTCCCGTACCCACGCCTTAAGAGCGTGGGTACGTGTCGTACCACGCCCACACCTACGTCACCCCAACAATGGCAGGACGGCTCGTACCCACGTGGCAAAGGCCTGGGTACGGCCCGCACAAGCATTCCACAGCGTGGGTACGGATATGTACGGACCGTACCCCCACCCGCATATGCATGGAGCGTACCCCCCACCCAAACAGTGTACGTACGGACCGTAACACCACCCCCGTATGTATGGAGCGTACCCCCCACCCCAACAGTGTACGTTCGGACCGTAACACCACCCCCGTATGAATGGAGCGTACCCCCCACCCCAACAGAGTACGTACGGACCGTAACACCACCCCCGTAAGTATGGAGCATACCCCCCACCCCAACAGTGTACGTACGGACCGTAACACCACCCGCGTATGCATGGAGCGTACCCCCACCACAACAGCGTATGTACGGACCGTACCACCCCCGTATGTATGGAGCGTACCCCCCACCCCAACAGTGTATGTACGGACCGTAACACCACCCCGTATGTATGGAGCGTACCCCCCACCCCAACAGTGTACATACGGACCGTACCCCCACCCCCGTATGTATGGAGCGTACCCCCCACCCCAACAGCGTATGTACGGACGGTAACACCACCCCCGTATGTATGGAGCGTACCCCCCACCCCAACAGTGTACGTACGGACCGTAACACCACCTCCGTATGTATGGAGTGTACCCCCCACCCCAACAGTGTACGTACGGACCGTAACACCACCCGCGTATGCATGGAGACAACCCCCACCACAACAGCATATGTACGGACCGTAACACCACCCCCGTATGTATGGAGCGTACCCCCCACCCCAACAGTGTACGTACGGACCGTAACACCACCCCCTCTATGTATGGAGCGTACCCCCCACCCCAACAGTGTACGTACGGACCGTAACACCACCCGCGTATGCATGGAGCCAACCCCCACCACAACAGCGTATGTACGGACCGTAACACCACCCCCGTATCTATGGAGCATACCCCCCACCCCAACAGTGTATGTACGGACCGTAACACCACCCCTGTATGTATGGAGCGTACCCCCCACCCCAACAGTGTACGTACGGACCGTAACACCACCCGCGTATGCATGGAGCCAACCCCCACCACAACAGCGTATGTACGGACCGTAACACCACCCCCGTATGTATGGAGCGTACCCCCCACCCCAACAGTGTACGTACGGACTGGAACACCACCCCTGTATGTATGGAGCGTAACCCCCACCCCAACAGTGTACGTATGGACCGTACCTCCACCCGCGTATGCATGGAGCGTACCCCCACCACAACAGCGTATGTACGGACCGTAACACCACCCCCGTATGGATGGAGTGTACCCCCCACCCCAACAGTGTACGTACAGACCGTACCCCCAACCGCGTATGCATGGAGCCAACCCCCACCACAACAGCGTATGTACGGACCGTAACACCACCCCGTATGTATGGAGCGTACCCCCCACCCCAACAGTGTACGTACGGACCGTACCCCACCCGCGTATGCATGGAGCGAACCCACACCCGTGTATGTTCTAAGCGTACATATCCTGATATAGGAGTGTTGGGTGCAGAGTCCTCCCAGCAGTGGCTGGACATAAGAGGGGTGGGTGCAAATTCCTCCCAGCAGTTCCCAGACACAGGAGGGGTGGGTGCAGATTCCTCCCAGCAGTGCCCAGACACAGGAGGGGTGGGTGCAGAGTCCTCCCAGCAGTGCCCACACATAGGAGGGGTGGGTGTAGAGTCCTCCCAGCAGTGCCCACACACAGGAGGGGTGGCTGCAGATTCCTCCCAGCAGTGCCCACACATAGGAGGGGTGGGTGCAGAGTCCTCCCAGCAGTGCCCAGACACAGGAGGGGTGGGTGCAGATTCCTCCCAGCAGTGCCTACACATAGGAGGGGTGGGTGCAGAGTCCTCCCAGCAGTGCCCAGACACAGGAGGGGTGGGTGCCTAACACTTCCAGCAGTGCCTGGACATAAGAGGGGTGGGTGCAGATTCCTCCCAGCAGTGCCCAGACACAGGAGGGATGGGTGCAGAGTCCTCCCAGCAGTGCCCAGACACAGGAGGGGTGGGTGCAGAGTCCTTCCAGCAGTGCCCACACATAGGAGGGGTGGGTGCAGAGTCCTCCCAGCAGTGCCCACACACAGGAGGGGTGGCTGCAGATTCCTCCCAGCAGTGCCCACACATAGGAGGGGTGGGTGCAGAGTCCTCCCAGCAGTGCCCACACATAGGAGGGGTGGGTGCAGAGTCCTCCCAGCAGTGCCCAGACACAGGAGGGGTGGGTGCCTAACACTTCCAGCAGTGCCTGGACATAAGAGGGGTGGGTGCAGATTCCTCCCAGCAGTGCCCAGACACAGGAGGGCTGGGTGCAGAGTCCTCCCAGCAGTGCCCAGACACAGGAGGGGTGGGTGCAGATTCCTCCCAGCAGTGCTCACACATAGGAGGGGTGGGTGCAGTGTCCTCCCAGCAGTGCCCAGACACAGGAGGGGAGGGTGCCTAACACTTCCAGCAGTGCCCGGACATAAGAGGGGTGGGTGCAGATTCCTCCCAGCAGTGCCCAGACACAGGAGGGGTGGGTGCAGAGTCCTCCCAGCAGTGCCCAGACACAGGAGGGGTGGGTGCAGATTCCTCCCAGCAGTGCCCACACATAGGAGGGGTGGGTGCAGAGTCCTCCCAGCAGTGCCCAGACACAGGAGGGGTGGGTGCCTAACACTTCCAGCAGTGCCCAGACATAAGAGGGGTGGGTGCAGATTCCTCCCAGCAGTGCCCAGACAGAGGAGGGGTGGGTGCCTAACACTCACAGCAGTGCCCCTGGAAAGAAAAGGGTGGAGTACCCACAGATCCAATGGCCACAAATGTCAGTCAGGTGCACAAAGACCCTGCAGTACATGTACCACATGTGTGCGAGGCTGGGAGTATACACATGCATAGCGCCTAAAAGAAAACATGTCCACATGAAGTCATGTCAACAGTCTACATACACAAGTACAGTGACCACCAAGAATGCCACGAATGATGCAGGTGGAGACATCGCTCAGCATGCATGGCCCAAGTCTAACGAGTCCGTCACACACCCAGCCAATGTAGACACAGCTCAGCACCACATATTGGAATGACCCTGCAGGAAAAATGTCAGGTTACACAGAGGAAGGAACACACCTTGGGACGATGTCACCATGCAGTAACTGCTTGCATGAACAAAGTTATGTAGCCAACAGCTTGTGATGGCACACAGATACCAGGGTCCACCCTATGACCAGCACAAGACTACAATTCCCACACACCCAAAACATTACCACCACCCAAAATAATGGAGCAGGTCCACCAACAGCAATACCAGATAAACAGTAGTGTTCTATTTAAAAAAAAAAAAAATGCTTTATTCAGCAGGATCTAACTAATAATCCTTATAAATGTCAATATATACAAGGCCCATAGGGCAGTCCATGACTCCAATCCGGAAGGGGGACACAGTGGGACGCGTGTCCCCTAGCTTGCCTGCACAGTCAGACTCCTTTGTCTTCCAGAGGAGGGGGGGGCATCATGTGGGGGGGAAGGACCAGGCACCGCAGGGACATGAGGGCGAAGGGTAGGCGTCGTGGGTGCAGGGACAGAGGACTCCACCACAGGGGGTGGGGCAGCGCCAAAGGTGGAGGTCAGGATGGCGCTGCACACCTTAGCAAGGTCCCCCAGCGTCTCCCCTGCACCCGAAGGAACCACATGCCCCAAGGAGGGGGGGATCGGAGGGATGGGTTGCAGTGCCACTGGGGGAGGGTGTGGACAGGGGGGGGGCCTCAACTCCCCTGCCGGTGTCCTGCCTCCACCGCTTGCGGGGTGGTGCCACACTGGGGCTGATGGACAGACTGGGCAGGACTGACCCTGTATCCGACTCTTGGCCAGGAGAGCTGAGGGGAGGGGATTTGGAGGGAGTGGATTTTGTGGAATGCGGACTCCCACTCTGGCTGCGTCTCTTATGATAGCCCCCCAACCCAGTGGGTGTGCCTACTTCACCCTGTGTGTGCGTGCCAGGAGGTGTGCGTTTAACCTTCACTGCTGGTGTGGTGCCTGTGTCTGTTGTGGTGGGTGCATGCTGACGTCTGGGTGTACGTGGGACAGGCATGGGAGTGGGAAGCGTGGATGGGTCAGGGGTAGGGGGTTGGACGAAGCGCTGCAGGAGACCCACTGCTGCAGTCAGTGTCGAGTCAATGGACCTCAGCAAGTTGCGTTGGTCAGCCTGTGATGAGAAAATGCCCTCCAAGTATGCCTCCATGTTGTTTAGCACTTGGCTGTGGCCATGGAGGACATTACGCATCGCAGCCTGACCAACCTGCAACTGCCGCTGGATGTCCAGAGACTCGGCATTGGCGGCAGCAGTGGAGACAGGGGCAGGGGGTGCGGTGCCTGGCAGGAAGGAGACATGTGGTGACCGGGCACGCTGGGAAGGGACACGAGCAAGTGGGAGGCGGCTGATGGCAATGGAGGGGGCGGGGAGAGATGTTGTGCCGCTGTCAGCTGGTGGTGCAGCCTCCACCCACTCGGAGAGCTCAGCCTCGGACCCGTCAGCTTCATATTCTGTGGTGGCACTGGACAGGTCCTCCGCCTCACTCCCCTCCGCCTCAGTTCCACTCGATGTGCCAGCCAAGATGTCACTGCTGGCACTGGTGCTCGGTCCCTCCGCACGGTCTGTGCTGATGTCTCCATCCGTGTCCCCCGACGATGCTGTGGGAAAGGTGAAGAGACAGGAATTAATCATACACCTGTATACATATGTCACATGAGTCCAATCTACATAGGTTACAGTGCATAGCCTGAATAGAAAGATGAGTAACATCTACAATACAAGGTACATATGTAGGCCCTGCAACACACAGTTGGTTGACCCACCATGCCACTGAAAAACTATGGAGAGCATGACACAATAGCAAATGACATGAAATGGATTTTGACAGAGGAGCCAGGCTCTGGGGACAATCCAGCACTGCATCTGCACCACACAGCGTTGCCGAAAATAGGGATGAGCAGGGACCATATACATGAACTTGAGGCACATGCTGCATAGGTAATACTGAAAACATGCCCACCATGACTGGCTCACTGCACCTTGAGTGTATGTCCAGACAAACATCACACACTGGCCAGACCTAGCAATGAGATTTCAGGTTTTGACATGTAGGCCTTGCCCGCACCAACCACCCCCTACATGAGACAATTTGTTGAGACACAGTAAGCACTTACATCTCTTAGTCTGGGTGAAATACACATGGGCTGGAAAAATGCAAGATTGGACACAAAATACCCAAGGTGCACCTGTCCAAATAATCATGTACAAATGGGCATCATCAGATGATTGTAACAAGACACACAGGCACTGGCCACCGTGAGTATGAACAAGGAAAATCAGGTCAGGCTGTACAGTGGACACTTGTACTACATTTTACGTCAATATACATGGTGCCAGGGGACAATGGCACAGAGCACAACCTATGCTGTAGACACTGAGAGTGTCCACATTTTGTGATGACGCACATGACACCTAGGAAAATATGCCCCAGGGGACAGTAGTGGCCACACAACTCCATGGTCCTGAATGGGAATGACTGCAACACACGCCACCATCCCTGCACTATGCGTATCGCACACTCATGCACATCATTTCACAGGCCACAACATAGGACATGCGTGCTGTAAGGCATGACACTTGAGAGACTAACTCCCATGTCTGCACTCAGCATCAGTGCCAACTGACATGGAACCCACAAGTAACTCCCTTGATTCGGCTGGCAGAGAACTGGGGTGCTAAGATTATGGCTTACGCCGATGACACCCAGCTTCTCTTCACCTGGAAAAAGGAGAACTTGTGCACCTCTGGAGTACGCCAATGCCTATCCTCTGTATTTGCCTGGCGAGCTAGAGCTTGCCTCAAATGCAATGAGGAAAAAACAGAAATTCTGCTCTATGGCCAATTTCCCACTGATTTTAAGGAGTCTATCTGGCCCACTGAATCAACATGTCCAACGGGAGAGAGTGGGTTGGCCAAGAACCTGGGTATCTGGTTTGGAGCAGATTTATGTTTTCGAGATCAGATCTCACGACTGGCGGGGACGTGTTTTGGAACCCTGACTACTCTTCGCAAATTCTTTCCCCTTCTTCCTCAAATGGCCAAAGAAACGGTAGCCAGAGCTCTGGTGCTCTCCCGTCTGGACTACTCTAACGCCCTTTATGTAGGGGCTCCAGACTACCTGATCAGAAGGCTACAGGTAGTCCAGAACGCAACGGTGAGACTCATTTTTAACATCTCAAGGAGACTTAGCGTTCGCAAACAGTTGAAGGATCTACACTGGCTCCCTGTGGCCCAAAGAGTGCACTTTAAAACTTTGGTCCTCGTTTATAAGGCCCTTAATGGACCGTGCCCTGCCTACCTAGCCAAAAGATTCACTCTCTACCACCTGACCCGTCAGCTGCGATCTACCTCCAGAAAGCAGGTGGTCGTCCCCAGATTTAAAAGAGTTTGCCTGGGTGGACAATCTTTGACGGTAAAGGGTGCTCAATGGTGGAACGCCCTGCCAGACGCTCTCAGACACTCTTCCAACTTGTCTAATTTTAAGAAACTGCTTAAAACGCACCTCTTTCAAATCCACAAATAGCCATCCCCTTTTACCACCTTGATTCAGTTTCGTTTCCGCGCCAGGACAGTCTTGACTATTTGAGCGCGTTATAAATCCGCATATAACATAACATACCAAGTACTGAACTGGACAGGGCACAGGCAAGGTCCCAAAACCTGTTACACAGTACACACCACCCCCACACATGATGCTACAGGCATTGTTCACGTGGATAAACTGCCAGCCTAGATAACCTTGTGAAGGAGTGACTACACACAGACCAGGGAACACATTGCAAGGAGGGGAAGGGAGGCAGGAGAGCACCGCTATACTGTGGGTAACAGGATCTGCACAGCACATTTAAATCCTGGCAGTGTATCCATGCAACTGCGCACTTACAAATGCTGGTGACACACAACAAACACACATGTACCTACCCCCTTCCTGCTGCTGCTTCTCCCGTAAGCGCCTGTCCAAGTCTGGAAAGACCACCGCCAGCACACGCTTGTGGATGTGGGTCAGACGGCGGCGCCCACGGTTCTTATTGGTCTCAGGTGAGTCCCCCAGCAGGACCCGTGCGATCCTCCGCGTCCAGCACCGGATATCCTGCCAGCGCTTTCTCACCTGGGCCAGGCGCCGCTTACGACCCTCCGTCCTCCTCACGGCACTGACGGCGTTCATCCAGATCTGCTTCTTGGCAGAGGCGCCTACCTGTGAGGATGAACAAGTGACACTACATCAATACACCTGGCACATGTCACAGAGACACATATTAGAACAAATTTGCTAGTTACAACAAGGCATAGTATGCAGCCAACGCATTGCACCTTTGTCATAGGGACATTATCCTCTGGGGAAGGGCAAAAGCAGTACGTGCCATTGAAAGTACACAGGTGGAATGAGGGCAACGACACAATCAATGATCCAGGCTCACACTGTGCATCACAAGCTACATCAGGATTATGTGCAGCACCTCAAAGCAGTCACATGCCACAGGCCACTGACGCTACCTCAGCAGAGTACACAGACACACACAGGCACAGGACATTCACCTGCCATTGCCAAATGCAGCTACAAACCTCACTCTGCACATGTGCCGCTAGACGGGGGGGGGCTCACAGGTGTGGGGCTGGCTCTGCACGTCAGACACACAGCACTGCTCCCTGCTCACATCAGATGGGCAGGGTATATCCATCCCTCATGCAGCTTGGGTGCTACACTCCACATATGCACCCACCCACATGACAGGGGACTTACACACACACCGATGTCCAGGGTACGAACACATCATGTGGACACTCTCAGCACAGGTACACAGAACCAACACACATCTGTGGGTACAGTCACCTGTCACACTGGGCTGACCACATAATCACATGTGGACTGTAGAGGCAACATTCCCAGGAGGATAAGACAGGCAGAATGTTGCATGCACCATGCAGTGATTGTCACAGTAAACACAATGCAAGTGAGGACGGCAGACATGCACCACAGCATGCTCTGGCTGGGAGATATCAGGCATTCCCCCCCTGGCACCCCCCCTACAGTACATTGCATGTGTGTCACACCTGGACACAATGCCAGAAGTCACAGTCTCAAAAAAGAAACACAGTCTGTGCTAGTGGACTCTGCACTCACCTGAAACCCTGGTCGCCCATACAGCATGCATGGGGTACTGTGGGAGGATCACATCCAGCAATGCCAGGTTCTCCTCCAGGGTGAAAGGCTGGGCCCTCTCCACAGACCTTGACATGGTTCCAGGGAATCACGAGCAGCAGCAGGGTCGTAGAATCCAAAGATGTGCAGGCAAGTGCTCTCTCATGGGACCTGGCTGCCTTATATCTGCCTTGTTGGCCTGTTTCATGCACAGGAGTACAGAGTGATTGGTCACTCACATTTGCATCCTATGTTTCCTCCAATCCCTTTAAACCTAGCACAGTCAGTGTTTTTTTTTTCTTGAGCATGATGTCAACTCCACAACCACTTTGCAACAAAGTAGATTCATTCAAACCGACTTTTGCTGTGCACCTGCAGAAAAAAAATCATACTTTAAACTTGGTCTCCATGACAACCAGCATGCATGTAGGCCTTTATACTTGTCCCTCATGTGTCCCCTATGTAATTTGGAGATTCACACACAGGTACGGTGCGTTCTGAGGCCCTAGAGCACCCCAAATGCATAGCAACGGCCCGTACAGGCGTGTGTACGCTCCGTATCACAATGGGTACGCATACGCGAGCACACCCATAGTGATAGTGAGCGTACGCGCGTGTGTACGGTCCGTATCACTATGGGTGCGCTCGCATATGCGTACCCATAGTGATACAGACCGTACACACCCCTGTACGCTCACTATCACTATGGGTGTGCTCGCGTATGCGTACCCATAGTGATACGGACCGTACACACGCCTGTACGCTCACTATCACTATGGGTGTGCTCGCGTATGCGTACCCATAGTGATACGGACCATACACACGCCTGTACGCTCACTATCACTATGGGTGTGCTCGCGTATGCGTAACCATAGTGATACGGACCGTACACACGCCTGTACGCTCACTATCACTATGGGTAGGCCTACGGCAGCACTCCCATAGTGATACACACGCCCTCAGAGCGAATGTACGGTGCCTTTCACACGTAACAGTGGTGACAGGCAGCACACAGGAAGGAATAGAGCTGACATACTTGTCCATGGATGGACATCAAGGCATAGTCTGGGCAGTACTACATGTGTGGGGCACAGGTGTGAAAGGCTGTGATGTGGCACATTACTCCAGAGTTGTGAAGGCAATAGATGTATGATGAGATGTGTACAGATGTTATGTGTGACGGTGCTATATGTGCCAGACATGCCCTTAACTCCTTTGACATGTGTGCATGTCGTACTGCACACTTGGGATGAGTGTCACTGGCATGGCACAGTCAACAACACACGCAAGTGCCACCTGATGCCCGCTACAGGGGTTACCACAACAGACATGTGACTACCCACGGTGCACGATGTGTCTATGTCATGTATGTGTGGTGTGTTCACATTAGCTAGATGTTGGTGTTCCCTCAAAAGCATCTGCTGTTGCAGCAACCAACATGTGTCTGTGTGTTGATGGCCATGGCACACTGTTACGCACACCAGGCCACATGTGGTATCGGATGTAAGGTGTGTATGTATGCATGGGACACGGAGTAGCATAACAAGGACCTGTCTGCATCCTCTCAATGTATGTGTGGTCAGTCATGACATGTACACCTTAATGGCAAGGTGTGTGGGCTGTCCTAGTGTAATGTCATGTGACCTGTGGCTCTAGTGTTCCGCTACCTGTCTCTGCAATCAACATCCTACTTCTGCTGATGTGTTGATGTATGTCACTCCTGTGTTGCGTCTGGCTGTTCACTTACACTGGGACACAGCTAGTCCCATGCCATGGGATGTGGAGGTTCACAATCTCCGTGTGTAGCTGGGTCTTGGTAGGAGTGTCACCTGGCAGCCATACGTGTCCAGGGCATGTAGCACATACCTGACTCCCTATGTAGCATATGTGTATTGACAGATTAACATGTGCTCAGTACATATAAATTGTTGTTGTAGTGCACTCACTCTTCCTTGTCACTTCCAAATTACTGCAGAGCGCCGCCTCTTCCCCGACCAATTCCGGACTTGGCTGACATGCAGGAGAATGACTGTATACGCTGCTACCTCTTCCCACAACCGTTGATTGAGGAGTTGACGGCAAAGCTGGCACCACACCTGCAACCGCTGCACAGGTATCCTACGGCACTGACACCCAAGCTGAAGGTAATGACAGCCCTACATTTTCTTGCCACGGGTACCTTTCAATATACCATAGCTCATGTTGGTGGCATGTCCCAGAGCATGTTCAGACGTGTGCTGCATGATTTCTTAGAGGCCATGTTGCTTCACCTGGATGAGTTCATCCATTTCCCAACACCTGAACAGTTGACTGGGGTCAAGCGTGGATTCTATGCCCTGGGAGGGATGCCCCATGTCATTGGGTCCATAGATGGGACACATGTGGCTTTGGTACCACCACAGGCACAGGAGGTAGCGTACAGGAATCGCAAACACTACCACTCCATCAATGCCCTTGTGGTGTGTCTGTCCAACATGGTGATTTCACATGTCTGTGCTCGTTTTCCAGGATCAGCACACGATGCCTACATCATGAGGTGTAGCAGGGTGCCTGAAATGATGACGCAGCTGCACAACGAACGAGCATGTGTTGTTGGTGGGTACACTCTGTCTGTCCTGTATTTTGCGTAGACTTCCAGCACGACCGCTTCTCCTGTCCTACTTATGTCCATGTGGTTTCCATGTAGGGGACGCTGGCTATCCCAACATGCCATGGCTGATCACACCTCTCCGCAACCCCTGCACGCCGGCCCAGCTCCACTACAACGTCGGCCATGGCCGGACAAGGCGAGTGATAGAGAGGAAATTTGGCCTCCTGAAGAGCCGATTCAGGTGCCTAAACAAGACCGGCGGCGCCCTCCCATATGCCCCGGCGAAGGTCTGCAAAATCTTCATGGTCTGCTGCATGCTGCACAACATGGCAGTTGAGAAAGCTGTGCCACTCATCCTGGATCAAGATGATCAGGACCATCCACCCGTGGAGGACGAAGGGCTTGGCAATGGGGCTAGTGATGTGGAGGATGTGGTTCCGCAAGAGGACATCCGGAGTCGGCTCATACGCGACTTCTTTGCTTAGTGGTGAGTACCAGTGCACACATTGGTCCCCGTGTGGCATGTGTTGCCATGTGTGTGTCCATCTGCATGTATGCCACGTGAGTCAGTGGTGTGTGTGGATGTGTCACTCGAGTAATGGTGCCAGTGATGGGTGTATTTCCACAGTCATAATTGTGACCTAGCATGTTGTCATCCTTACATGTGTCGAGTACATGCACATGCAAGTGGCTGTGCTTTTTGTGGCTGACTTCTTGTGTGTCTCTCATCCCCAGGTACTTGCGCATGCCGTCTGCTGGTTGCATTGTTGTGGCACTGCAATTCCTCATGGACACGTCATCGTGTGCTGACTCAGCGTTACACGCACGGACAAGTTTGGAAGTCTCCTTAGGGTAAGGGATGCATCAGGGGTGTATTGGGTGTGGCAGTTGGTTACGATGTGTGCACACTGCCCCTGTCGATGTTTGGTTCCTCTGCAGACATGTCGCATCACCATGGGACACATTACATGTAGCTGGATACACCTGAATAGATGGTCAGACTTGTTGACAGTCATCTGTGATGGGATAGTGGATTGTGATGATGGCATCAATGTGTGTAACACTGCCCTCGGACACATACGGTTTGCATTGGCTTGACATGGCGTGAGACTTACACATCAGAGGATCAATGGTGTATGGCAGCCTCTCCGTGAGCAGCAGGGGGTGTTTAGCTGTTACCCGACACTTGTGTGCCAGTTCCATGGCTATCACGCATTTGTGCTGCAGAAGGGGGGTGCCAGTGTTGGACCCACATGTTACTCCACATGACCTCTGTATGTGTACTCCGAGTTGCCTCTGCATTCTGGAATACATGACTAATAAAGGTGTCCCTATGCCTCCAAGGTGTCTCTTCTCAGTCAATGCTGGTGTGTTGCCATGGTGCATACGGCATGTCTGGCATGGTTTTCCGTGATAGTGGCTATGTGTCTATGTGTAGAGTAGCAAGATGCAAGCTGTTTGTGTGGGATTAGACTCTGTATTGTGCATGATGTCCATGACTGTGTGGGTATTGTGACATGTGCCATCCCCATGCATCCAACGTTGGCCAGGCCACCATTCTCTGCATCCACCTGACTCAAGCTTGCAGGACATGGTTCTGCCACCTGTCTACACATACCTGGGTGCCCCCCAGGACACTCCACATGATCCCTGACCTCTGCGCATGACTGTTGCTGTACTCAATATGTCTGTCGGCGCGGTTGTGCGGCCACCCACTCAGCTGGTTGGGCCCATCACGGGTGTGTATGGTGCTCCATGTCTGTCTTGCCTAATACATTGTGACCCATGTGTGTCCGGTGCCAGACTCAGGCCCCAGGGTATGGATGGTTGAAGTCATATGAGAACTCAGGCATGGTTAGACTTTACAAGACACATGTAAGGTAATAATGCAAAATGTAGGCATCATCTCTTTATCGTGTAACTTTTTATTTGTGTTGGGGTACGTGTTGGGGGGGGGTATGACAAGAGGGGCTTTCCGGGTGTGTGGAATCCAAAGTTCACTGGGGGAGTTGGTTTCCTTGCCATTGGAAATAATCAGAGTCCATGCCACAGTCTTTGTCAACATTGGTCAGACAGTGACCAGCAAGTCCATGTGGCAGAGAATGTCTTTTGCTGATGTGCTGCTGTTGGCCCAGTGGGCCAGGTGCCAGGCCAGATGTCCTGGGAGATGGTGCTGTTGCGCCGACCCTCACGGTCTTTTCCGTGGACGACCCGTTCTCCTGCAGGAACCCTCAGAAGCAGGCCATGACGATGTTTGGTATGCTCCGTCGGATGTCTCCTCCTCCTCCTGATCCCTCCCTGTTGAGGTTCTGGACTTTTTAGAGTCCAGAGGTGTCAGGGAAACAACACCCAAAGACCCCTGAGTTCCTTCCTGTCTTGGTGCACAAATAAACAGAGACGCGGGCTTCTCGATGGTGGTGTCAGGGACCAAGATTTATTTACTGCAGGGACACAGAAGTCATAGGAACCACACCAAGGCAGAATCTACGAGACTGTTCGAATTGCAAAAAGTGGGTTGCTCCTTAAATACACAAAATATGTCTTTAGGCAACATTACACGAATATCTTTCATGCCCAACCCGGTATCCCAAACAGACAATAAACATACACCAAACAATAATTACTCGTAGGTTTTCAGTATTCGATCAATTCTCTTTTTCAGTTTTCCATTCTTTGACCGATCCTCCCCATCATAAAAATCGTATCCTCCCCATAGTAAAAGTTCAGAGGGAGAGGAGCAGAGCCAGGTGTAAGAGATAGAAAAGTAGGATAAGAGGTGTTTATGGATCATAAACGGGCATGGCTACCGTCTTCGGCCTCTTAATCAGGACAATGGACACGAGAACCAGTATAGCAGGGCTGGCCTCAGGCAAGGGAGGCAGCTTGATTCTGCCTAGTCACGCAGCGTCAGCTTACTCGGGCTCGAGCTTACGTGTCCTTAACAAGGTGATTCTGCCGGGGTCATTGCTCGTCCATTGACTATGTGAGGGCAAGAAACAAAATGGGTGCCGTATCTAAAATGGATGCCATGACTTTACAACAGAATGCCCTATTTCTCAGTGAATTCATGCTCGTAGCGCAGCGAAAACACTGTCATGCATTAAATGGATCATTTACGGTTCATTGGTACCGAAATCGTGTCAGGACTACGATACCGAATACACGGGTTCGGATCGCTCCAGAACCTCAGACCGTCCTTTTGCCCTTACATAGGCAATAACTTACTCTATGTCAGAGTCCATCTCTATGTTCATCAGGTCACTGATATGTTGCTGGAGCATTATTCTATCTCGTGGCGTATCCAAAAACAGGTGGTCTTCTTACGCATGTTGAAACACAAAGGCCACATAAGGCAGGACCACACTGAACAATGAGACAGCACGAGAATAAAAACACCAACGCAACACCAATGACTATCAGAACTTTCCATCCCCACGCAGATAACAGATTCCAGAACCATCCCATTAGTGACCAGTCACCTTCCTCTACATGAATAGAGTCAGAGATTTTGTGTAACTTAGAAATGGCCTTATATACCGTTGGCGCATTATCTGGGATAAAAACACAGCAACTCGATTGGATAATCTTACATACCCCACCTCGATCTGCAAGTAATACATCAAGGACCATACGATTCTGTAACGTCATGAGGCGATCCACTTGAAGCTCAGCTGTCAGGTTACTAAGGGCAACCGCAGTTTCGGTAATAGTGGATTCAACTACCCGTGTTAGTTGACGTAAGTTTCTACTGTTGGCCATAGGCCCCCAGAACGGAAGGAAACCTTTGAAGAAGTCTCCTGCTTCTTGGCTAGCAGTGTCTTCCTTATTGAAAACACCTCTCACAACTCTAGTTTTGTGATAATCCGGTGCAGCAGTGTATGTCGGACGCAACAGTTGAGAGATATAACATGAGCCTGAAAAGTCAGCAGGCAACCATGTATATGCTCTGTCTTTGCAAACAAAATAGGTGCCCTTAGCAGCTAAGAATGCAGGGGAAGACTGTGACGGGAAAACGTATGTTTCGGTACAGTCACTCTTCCCTAGTCGAGCTTTCGGATTCCTCCCATTTCCTTGCAAACAGACCTGACCTTGGTGGGGTACGACCCAGATCGGAGTCGAGCTCTTACGTTTGTTCTCACCCAAAGTAATGCCATACTCCGTAACATTCCAACCCATGTAAACTCGCAATTCATCCTTGGGAATAAACGGAGTGTTATTGACATCTCTAACCATGTCAGTAATTCCTTTTACCAAGGCTCTATTAGCGGAGTTATACCTAGTGGAACGCGGAGGTCGCAGGGGATAGGTTTCTAGAGCATAGACGAACATGGTCTGAAATGCCCAGAATGATCCATTATAACTAAAGGGCAGAACCAGATAAGGGATACCCTTGTCCATGGTATGTGGTATCAAGCCACACACCCAGCAGTTCGTTGTGTTTACTACTAGTTGGTGTTGGTGCAAGAGCTGAATGAAAGTGTTATTTATAAACTCAGAGCGTCGAGCTTGCTCATGTGCAGGAAAAGGATGGAAAGAATGAAAAGAAACATCAGTCGGAGAAACAGAAACATGGGGAGATACTGTAGATGTAACAGGTGCAAAGATCAATTGAATACCAAAAATAATTCCGCCTACCAGAGTTATTAAAACAATCAGAAATGTCAGAGCACATTGCATTAGGAAATATTTGCTATTCAATATTTCATACAGTTTTGTCTTGCGAGCATTTATGACGTTAGCCCGTCGCAGTTCAGGAAGCTCCATCTTCTACAACCGTTCGCAACGGATGGTTTGTACCTGTTAAAAAATTGCCTCTGTCTACCCTGGGAGTTCCCAAAATAAACAGAAGAAACCGACCTTGTGTCCGGTTCCCTGCAAGTTAAAACAAGGCACATGTTACGACCCTACGGTAACCCAGATGGCAAGGTGAGAGAACAACACAAAAAAACAAAAAAAGGACAAAAATTATAGAGCAAACTTCCTGACTGAATGGAAATGTGAAAGAGTTTTTTTAAAATAGAAAGGTAATTATGCAATGCTATTGTTTTCTAAAATGAGAACGTAGATTGTATCTACATTTTCCCGGTCTCGTTTGATCTTGAAACAATTGATCTACAGGTGCAGTAATGTTCAAATCCACAGGTGACACATGTTCACCTTGTACAACACTCTGTTCAGGGTTCGAAGGAACAGTTCCTGGTGGGGTATCAGAGTTCTGCGTTTCAGTTCGTTTGTCCGTTATGTACTCTTCATCACTGAAGGGAATGAGCCTAGGAACAGGTTCTGTCTCGGATACACCAAATCCCTGTCTAATCCAGTTGTCGTAGGGGAGTGGGATTGGGACACGCTTCGTATGGCTAGCGTGCACCCAATTCTTCCTTCCAGCTAGGCGTACAGCAGTTCTTGTGGCCAGAAGCACTTGAAACGGGCCCACGAATCTTGGCTGGAGGTTCCGGGTTCGTTCAAAATTCCGCACCACAACTTGATCACCGGGTTTCAACGTGTGGCCTGGACTCTCTGGCAGTTTAGGCAAGGATTCAAATACCTGTTGATGAATAAGCTCAATTTAGCAGTCAGGTCAAAAAGGTAATCAATCAACATTGGATATTCGATCTGTTTGAATTCCGTTGGCCCAGGGACTCCCCAAACATTAGCAGGACAACCAAACACAATCTCATATGGGCTAAGCCCTACTCGAGAGTGTACAGTCACTCTGGTGGACAATAAAGCTAAAGGCAGTGCGTCTGGCCAAGATAGACCAGTGGAAGCTTGAATTTTAGCAAGTTTCAGCTTCAAGGTACCATTGTACCCTTCAACCAAACCTGCTGACTGTGGGTGATTCGCACTGTGGAATTTCTGGGTGATTCCCAGACCCGCACACACACTCTTCATAACTTTCCCTACAAACTCACTTCCATTGTCCGACCATACAATTCGTGGCATACCATACCTGGGGAAGTACTCTTTGAGGAGGATTTTGGCAGTAGACATAGCAGTGTTATCCTTTAACGGATACGCCTCAATCCATCTTGAAAAAGCACAGACTACCACTAGGACATATTTAAGATTATTACACCTGTCCATGTGGATAAAATCCAACTGAATCACTTCAAAGGGACAAGAAGGGGGAGCAAAGTGACCAGCTGGGGTTGGGGTTCCCTTGCAAGGATTATGCATCAGGCATATCATGCAATTTTTCACCACTCTTTCCGCACACTTAGTAATTCCATCGTTCTTCCATACTAGAGCTAACATTTTACAGATCCCTTTCGAACTAATGTGCGCCGCTCCATGCGCCATCGTGACTACCGCAAGTACATACTCATCAGGTAACATCCAACGCTGCTGCTCAGACAAATCAACCCAACATCCACTTGAATCCATTTTACCCATTTTCTCCTTCCATTCATTCTTCTCATTTTTAGTTGCTTCATTCTGGATTGCCTTCACACTTTCAATCGTATTCTCACACATTCCTGATTCAGCAATCCATCTTGCAGACATTGCAACGTACATTCGGCTCATCATGTTCTTGGCCGTCTCTTTGGCGACCTCATCAGCAAACGCATTCCCACGGCCGACATCATCCGTAATCTTTCGATGTGCACTGCACTTCACAATCGCAACTTCATTCGGTAGGGTCAGAGATTCCAAAAGGTCATTGACTAACTGTCCATGTTGGATATAAGTCCCATGGGACGTGAGAAAACCTCTTTCTTTCCACAGACGTCCAAAACTATGTGCTACGCCAAAGGCGTATTGGCTATCAGTAAACACATTCACTCTCTTTCCCTCAGCTAAAACACACGCTCTTGTTAATGCAATTAATTCTGCAGCTTGGGCAGAATTCTGACTTACTCTTGCAGTCTCAACAATCGTACTCAGAGTCGTAACTGCATACGCGGCCGTCACATCACCATTCTGTAGTTTAAAACATGACCCATCGACGTACAAAGTGCCATCTGGATCTAGTAACGGAGTATCTTTTAAATCAATCCTACCTTTTGTCTCTTCCTCAGTTCTAAAACAACAATCATGGGGCTCTGAATCACTCGACTCTTGAGTAGTCGGCAACAGCGTTGCTGGATTCAATATGTTGCATCGCTTGATCTGAATGTGACTTGCCAAAAGCGTCAGCTCATAGCCTGATAGTCTAGCACTGGTGAGGTGTTGAGTTTTCGTTCGATTCATGAGTGTATCCACAGCATGTGGAACCATGACTACTAACATGTTGTTCATGACTAGTCCAGCAGACTGTCGAATAGACACTGCAGCTGCTGCTGTAGCTCTCAAACAACTTGGCAATGCTCTGGCTACCGGATCTAATGTGGATGAAAAATATGCACAAGGTTGCTGTTTGTCACCAAATTGTTGCGTTAAAACACTCAACGCACAACCTTCTGTTTCATGGACATATAAAGTAAACGGCTTACTGTAGTCAGGAGTACCCAACACAGGAGCTGAACACAGCGCATCACGTAAGTCGGAGAAGCTCTGTTGACATTCATCAGACCATGGCAAAGGGCTCGGAACACCTTTTCCAGTCAGGGCTACCAATGGTTTTGCCATGAGAGAAAAATTTGGGATCCATTGCCTGCAGTATGACGTAATACCCAAAAACGCACGCACTTCTCTCTGTGTGCTTGGTACAGTCATCTGCGAAATTGCTTTGATTCTCTCTGGGGTCAACCTTCTTCCCTCCTTTGACAAAAGATTACCTAAGTAGTTCACTTCTTGGCAACAATATTGCAGTTTAGAAGGTGAAACCTTGTGATGTAAGTCTGACAAATGACCTAATAAAGAAATTGTAGCTGTTTTGCAACTTTCCTTGTCATCAGCAGCCACTAAAAGATCATCTACATATTGGATCAGAGCAACACCAGGAGGAAGTACAAGAGCATCTAATTGGCTTTTTAATGCTTGGCTGTAAATTGAAAGGCTCTCACAATAACCTTGTGGAGCGCGCTTGAACCTGAAACTGCGACCACCTAAGGAGAAACCAAAAATGTCTCTACTTTCCTCGGCTATCGGGATGCTGAAAAAGGCATTCTTCAAGTCTATCACTGTAAACCATGAGGCTGAGGCAGGAATCAACGTCAATAATGCAGTGATATCTGGTACCACAGGAAACTGTGGAATCACTATTTTGTTAACCTCTCTGAGGTCAATCACAAATCTGTAGATTGGAGGTTTGGAAGGGTCAGTGCGTTTCAAAATCGGCAGAACAGGACTATTGCAGACATTTCCTCTAGTTTCCTCTATCACATCTTTCTGTATCAAGTCTTTCACGATCAGTAAAAGTGCACGTTCACCTTCATTCGAAATCCGATATTGTGGGATTCGTAGGAATCTAACATTCGCTTTCAGACTCACCACATAAGGGGGAATTTCCAAAAGACCTACATCATTAGGACCAATCGCCCAAAGAGTATCAGGGAGAGAACGCAGCTCCGGTGGGAGCTTATTCATTGACATGTACATTGGAGAAATGACTCTCTTACCCAACGTGAGCTGTACTCCCGAAGGAGAACAGTACAGTGTCGCATGCAGGCGTTTCAATAGATCTAAACCAAGCAGATTCTCATTACAACCGGTTGTCAGAATAAGGGGTGCTTCTAGTTCGCATGGCCCAACAGAAATTGACAAAGGACTAGAAACAGGATTGTGAACAGGGGCGCCTGAGAAACCTACTGAAGTGTTCGTTAAGCCAGACAAAGGTGCGCCAGGGAGTTTCGCATGCATAATTGAACTTTTTGCGGCACCAGTGTCCAACAGAATCGGTTCGACCACGCCTGATGGAACTACTGCGACATAAGGTCCACTCTGATCAACTGGAACTGATACTACTCCCTCTCTTTGCCTGTGGCTGTCCTAGTACTCGCTTTTCTGAATCTCTTCATTATGTTCATAGTAATCCTCAACATGATACTGTGGAGATCTACCTGGTTGCGTAGATTGTACATTTCGCTGATCGAAATAATTTGATGGGCGATCAGCCTGTGGAGTCATTGTACCACGTCCTCTACCTCTAGGAGCTTGCATAAACCCACCACTACCTCTCTGAGCTGGGACACCACTGGTTTGTGTGTGCAGTACTGGACACTCGTTCTTATAATGACCCTCCTTTTTACAATAGGCACACTGATTCCATAATAACTGTTGTCGGGGAAGACCATAATCAAATCTTCGGGACATCCCTTGCTGGAATTGTGGCTGTTGCTGAAACTGGGGTCGCTGCTGTGAATCTGACTGATTTGAGCGAGGCGGGTACGCCTGTTGCAAAAGAACTTTAGTTTTCAAATCTTTTGTCTTCTTTTCTGACTTTTCCTTCTCTTCTTTCTCTCTATTCTCGTAATACTGAGCAGTTGCAAGTATCTATGCTGTCGTCGACACTGCCCATGCACTCTCAGAATCCTTTAACTTGTTACTAAGCTCAGGCAGTAAATTAAACACAAACTTGTCGACAAACAACCTCTGACCTCCCTCAGTACTCATATCTTGCCCACTGTGGTCTACGAATTTCTCTTCAAATCTAGTGAAGAAATCAGAGACGCTTTCGTCCTTCTTCTGCTTGCATGCTGATAATTTATCCCAGTTGACCCGTAACGCTGGCATCAGCGTTTTCATCAGATTAATTATTCTGCCAGGTAAAGCAGCAATCAGAGGCTCAGGTTTAGCACCACCAACTTGTTGAGCGTCTGCCGCTACAATAGCTGGCCAATCACCTCCTAAGGCAACTGGGTGATTCTCTTGCCGAATCTTGGCCCATATAGGCTGTGGCACTACATTGCCAAATAGCATTTCGATGTCTGCCAAATTCATGACACACGCTTGAACTGTCTGGGTTAACTCTTTATAATAACCAGCAGGATTTTTACGTGGATCCGGTAATGCCTGTTTTACTGCTAATACTTCAGCCCGTTTCCAAGGGATGTGTATCCACACTCTATGAAAATGTGCTGGAGCAGCTGTAATACCCAAGTTCGTATCAGCTTGGACTGCTTCGCGCCATATCGGTGGAACTTCCCTCACTGGATATTGACCTCGTCTTTTCCTAGTAGTCGGTGAACCATCAGAACCCCTTGGAGACCGAAGAGGAGAATCATCCCTATAAGCTAAAATCAGTTCTATCGCTTCCCTTACTTCTGAACCTATCACCATTCCTGCGGCGAACTTTTGCTGAATATTTATCAAATCAGAGGGAACGGAATCTAAGTCATCATCATCCCATTCCTCACGCAAAAGAGAACACATCACGTCAAAGACATAACGCTGAGTTGGTTCATTCCATTGCATAAATGTATCTGACACTCTTCGTGCATCGTACTTCACAGCTTTCGACATCCACCTAAGAGCTGTCGAATCTAATATTTCTAGTTCCTGGGGACCAGGAAACTGGCTACGTCTCTGTGTAGAGTCAGAAACGGGGGTCCCAATTAAAGACCTGTAGAGAGGAGTTAAGATATTAGTTACAGAGTCGGTTATTTTCCGACGAACAGAAAGCGGAGTCAGAATGTTTACAGAGTTCGGGAACAAGGAAGCTGGAGCAGATGAAATGGTAAGGGTGGGAGTAGCAGGTAAAGGAGTTTGCGAAACGACAGGCAAAGGCGGAATAGGCAACCCAGGAAGAGGGGGTGCCGAGGGAACATTAACCACAATAAGGACAGGAGCTTGAATCAAAGGAAGTGGAGCAACTATTCCAGGCTGACCAGCAGCTGGCTGCACAACAGGTAGTAACTGTGGTGCTGTATTACCCTGTGCATACGGTGGAGGTGATCTCAACAGATAAGACAACAGAGGATCCTTTTCAGAGTCTTCTATCGGCTTAGCAGGACACGATGGCAAGACTGGGTAGCATTTATCAATCACCAAATTATGTTTTCTATTCGCTATCTCTATTGCTTTCTCAGTCTCGTTGACATGCAACTGTCTAGCAGACTCCATTAATGTCAACCCTTTCTCTTTCTGTTCCGTCTTCATCTTCCTAATTTCTCTCTGTTTGGCTTCTTTACGCCATACGCGAAAAGAATCAAACATTGCCGGCCGGGCTTTCTTTTTAAACAACTTCATTTCTAGATTGTCTAGAATTTCAATTCCAAAGCTACCATGCGGTGGCCAACTAAGGACACCATCTTTTCTGGTGTAACGGACCCATACTTCATTATAAGCGATAGGACCTACACCATGTTTACAATAGAGCTCATATGTAGGAGTTCCAATCGGAGGAACCGAACACGGATCCTCCAACCGGGAATCCCCGTTGCAACTTAACCAGGACAGGAAACAATTACTACTGTTAGTCATTATAAACTAAGGACAGATTCCAACCAAAATGCGCCAAGAACTTAGGCCTATCAAATGAACCAATACCAAAACAAAGATTATCTTAACAAGAGCAACCAATGATAATCTACGAATTCAAAAACAAACGTATCCAGAGAACAAAAGGTTTTATCCGAACAAGAGCAACAAAGAACAACCAAACTGAGCGCAACCCACTTAATACTTAACTGAAATGTGGAAGACGTCACCAAGGAGAACCCGTCTACGTCTCGCCATACTAAGGTCTGCACCTCGGGTCCAAGACAGGGCGACAGTCAGGGCAGCGGTCCTCTGTAGCCGTCTGGGAACGGGAACCCTCGTGGAAGAGATCGTCGGGCCACTTTTACGACATACAGGGATCGATGAAGCGGGGTACCTCCCTCCGGAATCTTCACACGAAGCTCCTCGAAATTTTCAGGCTTTGGACCGGTACCGGATGACGTCGCCCCACGTTGGGTGCCAAATTGAGGTTCTGGACTTTTTAGAGTCCAGAGGTGTCAGGGAAACAACACCCAAAGACCCCTGAGTTCCTTCCTGTCTTGGTGCACAAATAAACAGAGACGCGGGCTTCTCGATGGTGGCGTCAGAGACCAAGATTTATTTACTGCAGGGACACAGAAGTCATAGGGCCCGATTCACAGAACTAACTTAAGACAAAATCCTAAACTTACTACTTTTGGTATTCACAGAAGTTAGGATTTTGTCTTAAGTTTGTCTTAAGACAAACTTAAGACAGACTTAGGACAGTCTTAAGACAGACTTAAGACAGTCTTAAGACAGACTTAAGACAAACTTAAGACAGACTTAAGACAGACTTAAGTTAGGATTTTGTCTTAAGTTTGTCTTAAGTTTGTCTTAAGTCTGTCTTAAGTTTGTCTTAAGTCTGTCTTAAGACTGTCTTAAGTCTGTCTTAAGACTGTCTTAAGTCTGTCTTAAGTTTGTCTTAAGACAAACTTAAGACAAAATCCTAACTTCTGTGAATACCAAAAGTAGTAAGTTTATGATTTTGTCTTAAGTTAGTTCTGTGAATCGGGCCCATAGGAACCACACCAAGGCAAAATCTACGAGACTGTTCGAATTGCAAAAAGTGGGTTGCTCCTTAAATACACAAAATATGTCTTCAGGCAACATTACACGAATATCTTTCATGCCCAACCCGGTATCCCAAACAGACAATAAACATACACCAAACAATAATTAGTCGTAGGTTTTCAGTATTCGATCAAGTCTCTTTGTCAGTTTTCCATTCTTTGACCGATCCTCCCCATCATAAAAATCGTATCCTCCCCATAGTAAAAGTCCAGAGGGAGAGGAGCAGAGCCAGGTGTAAGAGATAGAAAAGTAGGATAAGAGGTGTTTATGGATCATAAACGGGCATGGCTACCGTCTTCGGCCTCTTAATCAGGACAATGGACACGAGAACCAGTATAGCAGGGCTGGCCTCAGGCAAGGGAGGCAGCTTGATTCTGCCTAGTCACGCAGCGTCAGCTTCCTCGGGCTCGAGCTTACGTGTCCTTAACAAGGAGATTCTGCCGGGGTCATTGCTCGTCCATTGACTATGTGAGGGCAAGAAACAAAATGGGTGCCGTATCTAAAATGGATGCCATGACTTTACAACAGAATGCCCTATTTCTCAGTGAATTCATGCTCGTAGCGCAGCGAAAACACTGTCATGCATTAAATGGATCATTTACGGTTCATTGGTACCAAAATCGTGTCAGTACTACGATACCGAATACACGGGTTCGGATCGCTCCAGAACCTCACTGTGGGTGGTGATGTTCTTCGCCTGGTGGCACATGTTGTCGGCTATCCGACGGAGTGTATGGTCAATTCCCGTGAACACCGTCACGAGCTCAGCCTGTCTGTCCTCCATCCGCCCTTGGTGTCGCAGTTGACAGGCATGTTGCTCCGCATGTTGCTGGGCCTGCTGGGTCTTGATCTCCTCGAGGGTCCCCTTCATCTTGTAGAGGGTGGACACAACCTGGCTCATGCCCGTGGTGTCCTGCCGGTATGTGTCCAGGATGTTTCTTACATGGGAATACCCCCTGTGCCCCCACAGCCGGTCGCTCCTCACCCCTGCTGTCTGCCGCTCCTCGACGCCTCCTGCTGCCGCCGCTGCCTGCGGCCTCCTGCTTCCTCCACTGCCTCCTGCTGCCTCCTGACGCCTGGCGCTCGCTGCCCTCACCTTCCGCCTCCCCACCGCTGCCCTCGCTCCTGGTAGGTGCCGCCGCCGCCGCCACCTCTTTTTCATGCTATTTTCCGCCGCTGCCCCTGGTCCGCTCCTCCTTCCCGCCGACGCTGACCCCAGGCCCGCCTCCCCTTGCAGCCCATTGGTCCCCCCGCCTCCCGCCTGACCCTCCCTCCCGGCTCCTTACTTATGACGCCCCCTCTGCGACCGCGCAGCGGACACGCGCAGCGGGCGCGCCTAATGTGCGCCGAAGGTGCGCCAAAGGTAAGCCCGTCTGCGCCCGTCCGCGCCTGGACCGTGCCCAGCGCCAGACCCCCTGGCCCCCGCGTCCGCCACCCCCCCCGCAGAACCTACGCTGCCGCAACACTCATCGCACTCAACACCGGCCGAACCCCCGGATGCTACCGAGCATCACCGCGACGCACCCATGGACCCTTCGTCTGCCTCCGAACCTGCACCGCGCCCTTCAAGACGGACAACAGCGACCACCTCAAGTGCATCCTGATCAACACCCGCTCCGTCCACCGACACGCCGTGGAACTCTGGAACCTCATCGACAACGCTGCTCCTGACATCGCCTTCCTAACGGAAACCTGGATGAACGCCCCCTCAGCCCCCGACATCGCCATAGCCATCCCGGACGGCTACAAGATCATCAGGAGGGATCGCGTCAACCAGACCGGAGGTGGGATCGCTATCGTACACAAAGACACCATTCGCATCTCGACTGACTCCATCGACGCATTCAACGCCGCCGAGTACCTGCACTTCCAGATCCACATCGACCCAAAGTCCACCCTCAGAGGCACTCTCATCTACAGACCCCCGGGACCGCGCACACAGTTCTGCGATGACATCACGGACTTCATCAGCCCACACGCCCTCCCCTCCACCGACTACATCCTCCTCGGAGACCTCAACTTCCACCTGGAGAACAACAACGACCGCAACACCACCGCCCTGCTGGACAACCTCGCCAACCTACGGACTGAAGCAACTGGTCAACACCCCCACGCACTACGCCGGACACACGCTCGACCCGATCTTCTCGTCCAGCACACACATCTCCTTCAGCCACTCCACCGGACTTCACTGGACCGACCACAGCTGCGTCCACTTCAGCTTCAGGAAGAACACGATCCACCACCACCCGAAGCAGGTCCCCCACAGAAACTGGAGCAAGATCACGGCCGACTAGCTTACCTCCTCCCTCAGCCAGACCCCACCTGTCAGCACAACGGACCCCAACACAGTAGCCCGCAACTTCTTGCAGTGGCTGACCACCTGTGCCGACGACCTCGCCCCACTGAAGAACCCACCCACCAAGCCCAGAAGCAAGAAGGCCCCCTGGTTCACCGACGAACTCAAGGACTCCAAGAAGGCCTGCCGCACACTCGAGAAGGCCTGGCTCCTCGGCAAGACCGCCGACAACATGACCGCCCTCAAACTCGCAAATCGCAGACATCACCAGCTCATCCGCACCACCAAGAAGAAATCCCTGAAGGAACGACTGGACAACAACGCCCATGACAGCAAGGAGTTCTTCATCATCGTCAAGGTGTTCTCCAACCCCAGCACCGGAAGGAACGACATCGCCCCTTCATAGGACCTCGCCTCGTACTTCCACCGCAAGATTGCCGATATCCACGAGAGTTTCGGGACTCCACCCCCGCACCCATCGGTGGAACCTTCGCACACCACCGTCACTCTCCAGACTAGGACCAAGGTGACTCCCGAGGACACGGCCCGCATGATGAACACCATCCACTCCGGATCTCCAACGGACCCGTGCCCCCACCATGTCTTCAACAAAGCAGCCTCCACCATCGCACCCCACCTCAGAGACATCATCAACATCTCCTTCGACACAGCCACCTTCCCGGAGAGCTGGAAGCACGCCGAGCTCAGCGCACTGCTGAAGAAACCAACAGCGGACGCAACCGACCTCAAGAATTTCCACCCAATCTCGCTCCTTCCTTTCCCTGCCAAAGTCGCCGAGAAGATCGTCAACAAGCAACTGTCCGCCTTCCTCGAGACGAACGGATCCCTCGACCCATCGCAATCCGGCTTCAGAGCCAACCACAGCACTGAGACCGCCCTCATCGCAGCCACCGACGACATCCGGGCCCTACTCGACAACGGGGAAACCTACGGCCCTCATCCTCCTGGACCTCTCCGCAGCATTTGACACTGTCTACCACCGCACCCTAGTCCAACGCCTCAACAACACCGGTATCCAAGGGAAGGCTCTGGAATGGATCACCTCATACCTTGCCGGCAGAACACAGAGAGTACGCCTCCCTCCGTTCCGATCTGAGGCCACCGGAGTCATCTGCGGCGTCCCGCAAGGATCGTCGCTCAGCCCCGCCCTCTTCAACGTCTACATGAAACCCCTCGCGGCCATCGCACGCCAACACAACCTCAACATCATCTCCTACGCCGATGACACCCAGCTGATCCTCTCCCTCACCAGAGACCCCGACAGCGCCAGGACTAACCAGCACGAAGGGATGAAAGATGTCGCCGAGTGGATGAACATGAGCCACCTGAAGCTGAACACGGACAAGACAGAAGTCCTCATCCTTGGACCATCACCCTCCGAATGGGACGATTCCTGGTGGCCCCCAGCCCTTGGCACCGCACCAAAGCCAACGGACCACGCAAGCAACCTGGGCTTCATCCTGGACTCTTCCCTATCAATGACCAGACAAGTCAACGCCGTCTCCTCATCCTGCTTCCACACCCTCCGCATGCTCCGCAAGATCTTCCGATGGATTCCGACCGAGACCAGGAAGATGGTCACCCAGGCCCTCGTCACCAGCAGACTAGACTACGGAAACACCCTCTACGCCGGAACAACAGCCAAGCTTCAGAAAAGACTTCAGCGCATCCAGAACGCCTCCGCCCGACTCATCCTAGACGTCCCCCGAAGCAGCCACATCTCGAGCCACCTGAGAGACCTACACTGGCTCCCTGTCAACAAGAGGATCACGTTCAGACTCCTCACCCACGCACACAAATCTCTCCACGACCTGGGCCCAAGATACCTCAACAACTGCCTCGCCTTCTACGCACCCACTCGCCAGCTACGATCCTCGCACCTCGCCCTCGCCGCCGTCCCTCGCATCCAGAGAACCACCTCCGGAGGAAGATCCTTCTCCTACCTGGCGGCTAAGACATGGAACTCTCTGCCCATCCACCTTCGGCTGACCCAGGACCACCTCGCCTTCAGGAAACAGCTCAAGACCTGGCTGTTCGACCAGTAGCAGACCCCCTTCCCCAAGCGCCTTGAGACCCCTCCGGGTGAGTAGTGCATGATATAAATGCTTTGATTGATTGATTGATTGAATATACCGGTTCCGCAGCCAACTGGTCAGGCTCGCGCCTCCGCCGTCCTCCACTCCCACCACCCCTGCCCACTTGCACCTGGCCTGCCCTTGTGGGCACATCGGGTCTCCGGGACCCCTGAGGGGTGGCATTAGCGTTGTCGCCTGCCTCCTCCTGGGTGCCCGGTACACCGTGTCCCTCCTGGTCAGCCTGGCTGCGTTGTGGTGGTGGGGCAGAGATCCTGGATGTCTCCTGGGATGTGGCAGGAGTGGGGGTGGTGGTTGGCCCAGTTGTACCTGACGCAGGTGCTGCAGTTGGTTGGACACCAGAGGGGCCAGGTTGGTCGGGGTCGTCCACAGAGTGGTGAGAGTCGTCGCTGTCGGTGGGATCGTCATCCCGCAGAGCCGGGTCCTGTGAGTCTTCCCCCCCAGTGTTGGGGGGTGATCCACGACGTTGACCTGTGTGTGAGAGAGACAATGTTATTTTTGTTCCATGCAACATCCATGTTTCATTCGTTTCAAAGTTGGCACATTTCCTCTGGGTATTTGGATATGTCTTGCATTCCACTCACAGTGCACTTCTGCATGGGTATGTCCCTTGGCCACAGCTTTTGAGACTTTACCTATGTGTGACACAGTCTTACTTGCTGCGTCAATTGTGACTGCAGTCAGCAGTGGAGTGAGCAGGTGTGGCGAGCCATGCATTGGCGCCTTCCGTGTTGCACTGTACGTGGGCACATGGAGTTGTTCCACACACTTATATAACGCAGGTAGCTGTTGTTGTGCTCGTGCACAGGTTGAGACATGGCCCAGTGTTTTGCCATGGAGAAGAGAGGGGATTCAGGCACTGGCCACCCTTGTCTACATGCACGCAGTCCACCTGCTGACGAGCAGACATTCCCACACCACCCAAGGCTGAATTGGTCTCCCTGTGTCTCCCTTTCTCACTCCCTCTCTGTCCCCCTCTCCCTCCCTCCCTGTGTCAGCCTCCTCCCTCTGTCCGTCTCCCTGTGTCTCCCTCCCTCTCTCTCCCCCTCTCCCTCCCTCTGTGTGTCACCCTCTGTCACCTCAGCCCAGCTTCCTAGGCACACACTTTTTGCTGATCTTTGAATGGCCCTTGGCTTGTTCATGTGAGTTTGTTTCTGATCCCCAGGCACCCATTGGGTGTAGTGTCTGTGTCTGCGCTGCTGCTGTGGTGGTGTGTGCTGCCATTCTTTCACAGTGTTGGCTGTTCATTAGCTGCTGTCATGTGCAAAAAGGGCCTTCACACCCATGTCTTAATGCAAGGCGTCCGCCATTTGCTGGCAAGTCTTTCCTGTGTGGGGACACACTGTTTGTCTGGCTGTGACCTAGGCCATATGGGCAGAGGGCATTGTTGTCTGCTTCTGAGTTGCACTATGTGATTTTTGAGGCCCACACTCCCGCCATCCGGGTTACCGTGTCTTGTGTTGGTGTTTTCTGTGGCCTGTGACTTGGGATTGTCCAGCTGGGTGCATGGGGCATGGTGGCGCTAGTGGCATGTGCGTGTTTATGGAGTGTGGTTGAGTCATGCGATAGCTTGGGGTGGTTGCGTGCATGATTGTGAGTTTGGTTGTGGATGACATTCCCCCCATGTGAGGTGAGTTGTTTGTGTACTCACCAAGCTCTTGCAGTCCTTCTACTCCGTCCACTGCCACCATCGGCAGTATGGCCATCACCTTCTCCTTCCAGGGATGGTATTGTACGCGTCTGCGGGGCGGCCCTCCTCCAGTGATATTGGCCTGGTTGTGGTCGTCGGTCATTTTGGCTCGGACCCTCCTCCGCAGATCGTACCACCTGGCTTGGCATTCATGCCTGGTCCTTCTGGTGGACGCAACAGCATTCACAGCATCGACAATCGTCTGCCACATGGCTGTTTTTTCGGAAATGCTGGTCTGTCTGACCAATGTTCCAAAGAGGTGTGGCTCGACTCTGAGGATTTCGTCGACAAGGACCTCCAACTCTTGGCTAGTGAACTTTGGATTCTTGTTAGTGGGCATGGTGAGGGGTGTGGGTGTGGATGGTTGTGGGTGTGTGGGTGTGATTGTGCAGGTGTGTGTGTGTATGTGATGAGGGGGTGTTTGTGAAGGTGGTTGTGTGAAGGTGTGCAGGTGTAAGGTGTAGTGGAGGTTTTAGTATGGTGCAGTTGTTTCTCTGTGTGGTCTGGCAGCAGTGGGTATGTTGCATAGGATCATGGTTTGTGTGTGTTGGGCCTTTTTATTGGTTCATTGGTGGGTGTGGCTGTGTTTGAACTTTGGGTGGGTGTGTTATAAGGAGTGGTTGTGTTTTGGGCCTCTGTTTGGGAGTTTGGCAGTTGCAGGTCAGTGAATGTGTTGTATTTGTGCTTGTTGGACATGTTTTGTGGCTTTGTGCGATTCGAATAGAGTCTTCTTGTGTTGTTTTGCTTTGTCCTGGTTGTGTACGTGTGTTTTTAGCGTGTGTACGGTGTGTACATCGGCCATTTTGTTGTACAGTGCTGTCCTTGTCTCTGGCTTGGTACGACTCGTACATGCGCGATGTTGGGTGAAGGTGCTGGTGTTGGGGCCTGGGGTGCGCTCCGTACTTAGACTGTTGGGGTCGGGGTACGCTCAATACATACGCGGGTGGGGGTACGGGCCGTACATACATGGTTGGGGTCGGGGTACGCTCAATACATATGCGGGTGGGGGTACGGGCCGTACATACACGGTTGGGGTGGGGGTACGCTCCATACATACGCGGGTGGGGGTACGGGCCATACATACACAGTTGGGGTTGGGGTACGCTCAATACATACGCGGGTGAGGGTACGGGCCATACATACACGGTTGGGGTGGGGGTATGCTCCATACATACGTGGGTGAGGGTACGGGCCGTACATACACGGTTGGGGTGGGGGTGCGCTACATACATACGCGGGTGGGGGTACGAGCCGTACATACACGGTTCGGGTGGGGGTACGCTCCATACATACGCGGGTGAGGGTATGGGCTATACATACATGGTTGGGGTGGGTGTACGCTACATACATACGCGGGTGAGGGTACGAGCCGTACATACACGGTTGGGGTGGGGGTACGCTCCATACATACGCGGGTGAGGGTACGGGCCGTACATACACGGTTGGGGTGGGGGTACGCTTCATACATACGTGGGTGAGGGTACGGGCCGTACATACACGGTTGGGGTGGGGGTACGCTCCATACATACGCGGGTGAGGGTACGGGCCGTATATACACGGTTGGGGTGGGGGTACGCTCCATACATACGCGGGTGAGGGTACGGGCCGTACATACACGGTTGGGGTGGGGGTACGCTCCATACATACGCGGGTGAGGGTACGGGCCGTACATACACGGTTGGGGTGGGGGTACGCTCCATACATACGCGGGTGGGGATACGGGCCGTACGTACGGGGGTGTACATACATGGGTGGGGGTTCGACTCGTACGTACACGGGTGTTCATACACGGGTGGGGGTTCGACTCGTACGTACACGGGTGTACATACACGGGTGGGGGTTCGACTCGTACGTACACGGGTGTTCATACACAGGTGGGGGTTCGACTCATAAGTACACGGGTGTACATACACGGGTGGGGGTTTGACTCGCACGTACACGGGTGTACATACACGGGTGGGGGTTCGACTCGTACATACGAGGGCTGGGTGGGTGGTTGGGCGCGTACATACGGGGCTGGGGGGGTGATTTGGTGCGTACATACAGGGGCTGGGGGGGTGTTGGGCGCGTATGCGGGCACATGTCTCCATGGTTGCTATAGGAGTTCGGTGCGGACGGTGCTTTTTCCATCCGGTTGTAACATCGGACGCACGGGATGGATCGTACTTCCGCGGTCGGACTTCACTTTTCACATTTGTACGGTAATTAGTCCGGGGACGTGTTGGGCACATTTTCCGACCCGAGGACGTGTGGGGAATTATTCCCAATGCGATTCGTATGGACGTTTTCCCATGCGAATCGTAGTTGGCAGTTTGTACGGCACTTGTACGATTCTTACGGTAAAAAGCCCGGATACGAGTCGTACGGGGAAATTTTTTCCAGGATCGTAATCGGCACCTCTATTGGGGGTTTTGACTGAGGAGGAGATTATACCCGATTTGGCAGGAAGAAAACTTTGTGTAGATATGCAAATAGTCCCAATCTATCTTAGAAGTTTGTGTGAGCCTACAACCCACTTTATAAAAGGTTCTCCACGTGGCCTATCCATGGTACCTTTCCATATTAATGGAGCCCATATTTTAGACATTAGTTGCCTTTCCACACTTATATGGAATGCAGGGTGACAGAGAACATAGGCGGTCCAACAATCTCAGGTATAATGCATGTAATGCAACCTTTCGTACAGTGTTTACCACAAACCCAAAATGAACAAACTGCCTTCACCTTGTGTTTTGACAGTCTCTGGATGCACACACCAGTTAAGGAAATCGGGAATGACATTATGAGTGGGCTGGTAAAGATGTGTTGGTTATGCTGGGAAGAAAATTAGGGCACACAGTCACTCCCTTACAAGACATAACAAGAACTCGAATACAAGAAAATATACAAGCATCACACAGAACCACGCTAGGCATAGACAAAGAAAAAGTGAGAGGAGAGTGGCAGCTGAGTGCAGGAGAAGACAGGGCTTCAGGACAAAAAATTACCTATGATCCGATAATGTTTTTACCAACCACCTGAATCCCCCGGACACGTATCTAGGTGAACCGTACCTCTTTCAGTCTTTCATGCATGACTCATGGGTAGGGGTCACGCAGGGAGGATCGTGGCGGGGGGTTGTTATCATTAAAATCAAAAATAAAAAAAGTACTCCGTTACCGGTCCCTCTCTGCGCCGCCGCAACTCTCCTGGCTGGGTCCGCTGTGTTTTTCCACCAGGAAGCAGCCACAGGCAGCCTCCCTCCTCCTGCTCCCCTAAGCCAATCACAACGCTGCAATGGCAGCGTTGTGATTGGTGAGGCGCAGTGGAGAGCGCCCCCGCCGTCCCATTTTCTCTATGTAGGCTGCATGCAGCAGCCTACATAGAGGAAAAGGGGGAATGTGTATAACTGCTTTGTTCGGCCCTGGGGCCGACCAAACAGTCAGTACCCACAACAGTGGGTAAGCCACTCCCCCCTACCCTTGAACAGGACTGCCCGCTGCCCGCCCCCAACCAGGCACTTCTGCTTTCTCGCAGTGTGAGAAGCAGAAACATAAATGGTAGTTTTTACTGTTTGTGTTTTCTTCCTTCTCGCACTGCGAGAGAGCAGTGAGTGACGCCCCATGCCCCAAGGGGGAGCCACCACTGCTTAGAGGGAAGGCGGAGTCCAGGTCTCCTTCAGAAGGCAGGGAGCAGCAGGCAGCAGGACAACAAGCAGAAAGCAGTCCTTACAGAACAGCAGTCCAGTCTAACCCTTTAAGCAGCACAGCAGTCCTTCTGACAGAGGTTCAGTTCAAGATCCAGAACTGTCTGATTTTAGGGGGTCAGAGGCCCAGTACTTATACCCAAAAGTGCTTTTGATGTGGGGGGTGACATCAAAGCAGCTATCTGAAGTTCACAATGATCCCCTTCAATCCATCTTGTCTGTCCGGCTATCTGTGGGGGATAAATCAATGCTTAGTGTATGGACAGGACACTACCTATTAAAGTGTAAGTGTCAGCCCCTCCCATTCTTTCCTGCTCAGGAAGACCCATCAGCATGCAGGTGAATGCAAAGGAGTGCTCATAATGCAGATGAGCCTCACCTTTATCTCTTTGTGGCTGTCTAGAGAGAATGCACAAAGTATAGCTGTCACCCAACCCACACGTGTATTGGAGACAGGCTGTCAGGCACATAGAGCAGTAAGTGCAGAGTAGTGTCCACTTTCTAAAAGTAGCATTTCTGAAATAGTAATTTAAAATCCATCTTCACCAAGATACAAACATGAAAAAGCTACTCCTCTCTGATAAGGAATTACAGCTTAAAAGTGTATTAAACTATTACCAATGTTGGCCTCTGAGAGGGGTAGGCCTCACAGTATTGAAAAATAGGCTGTCTGTCACAATCAGGACGTGAAAAACATAAGTATCCTACGTTTTACTTAGATGGCACCCTGCACTTAACGTTACTTAGGGTCTACCTTAGAGGTGATGTACATGTAATTAAAGGGGAGTTTAAGGTATGGCAGATAGTTTTAAATACCAAATTGAAGTGGCAATAAAATGCACACACAAGCACTAAAGTGGCAGGACTGAGACAGGTATGAAAGGCTACTTCTGTGGGTGGTACAATCAGAACTGTAGCTGAATAGTAGCCTTTGAAGTACAGGACATGGGTATATGGGTATACGGTATATCACTTTACAAGGGACTTACCAGTACAACAAATATGCAAATCAAGTATACACCAATGTCATCTTGGTTTGAGGGGAGAAGCACATGCACTTTAGCATTGGTTAGCAGTGGTAAAGTCCTAAGGCCAACAAAAAAGAATCAGCAAAAATGGGAGGCAAAAGGCAAAAAGTCTGGGAAAAGCACACCCTAAGTATGACAGGTCTAAAAAGGCCCACCTCTAAATGAGGCAGATGAGCCATGACTGCTGGGTCACGAGCTCTGCCAATGCCCAGTGGCCTCTCCTGATCTGTTAAGCTTTAAATTAGGCCAATAGAAATGTCTGCACATACAAAACATCAATAAGAACACACGCAAACTTCAGCCCAACAAATCACTCCTGTGCCTAAAAATGAATTTATAAACAAGGCATAAAAAAAGATAAAAACACATAAAAGACGCGAATAAGCACATGCACAAGCACGATTAAGCACAAACCATGATTGATGCATTTGGAGAAATGAGAGGTGTGCTGACATGTTGTTCTTGCAGAGCAGCCTTCAGCATGACACCGGCACTCCACTAAAGTGAAAGCAGAGAGCATGGATTCTGCTTAAGAGGGAAAACGTAGAGGGTGAATGGGGATGGGGGCATGATGCCAGTTGCTCCTTTTAGATAGGACTGGATGGATTCACCTGAGGGTGTTAGTTATTTTTTCTTTTTAAGGATATTGAGCTGACTGTATTACCATAGGTGGTTGGAAAGAGTGCCAGGACATCTGGTATTTTTCTTTAAATGTGTGTTCTCTTGAGGGTGACGGTATAGGGGAAGGTGAAGCCATGTTGTGTATCACTTTCCTGTGACACCTCTTTCACGGCACAGGTGCCTTGAGGGGACTAAGATATTTGAGGGAGCGGGGATGATATATGCAAAATAACATAAAAAATGGGTAATTATCAATTACATTGAGTGTCATGCAGTTGTCTCATAGGCAGGTCGGGCCTCATTCTCATAATTTGGAATTGCTTGGTATGAAAATAACCCTATAATTAACAGCAAACCATCTCTAAATCAATACATTAAAAACAGTTTCAAGAGCTGTCATACAAGCACACAAAAGAACATAAAAAAGCACAGAGCAGGTTGTGGAGCCTTGTACAACAGGATTTATAATGGTAAAATTACTAATAGAAACTGGACATCATGTTGGAGATCTCCCTATGGGAAAGTATTGAAAAAATAAAGTGTATAATCCTTAAAACTAATTCATATTTTTTTTAATGTATATTATGACTGTCAATTAATTTAAAAATCTATTCTTATCCCAGAACTAGTAAAAACATTAAAGCACATTAACCTATTAAGATAAATGTAACCCTGGGCGTGGTTCGCGAAGTAGCACTACGCGAAGCTACGCAAAGTGCACTTCGGACTACGCGAGCTACGCGTAGCACTTCGCGAACTGCGTAGTACCCTGTTCGCACTGTGCAAGATGTCGTTTTCAATGATTGCACAGTGCGGACAAGCAACCGGCACTGTGCAATCATTGAAAACAGCATCTTGCACAGTGCGAGCTGTAGTTTTCTGCTGCTCGAGTAAATTTTTACTCGAGCAGCAGCTTTCTCAACGCGGACTGGTAGTTTCTCATCGCGAGCGGTCGCGAGCATACGCGACCACTCGCAATGAGAAACATGACCTCCTTGCGTTGAGAATCTCGCCAGGAGGTTTATTTTCCATGCTCGCGATCGCCAACTTGATGTTGCTGATCGCGAACAAGGAAAAAGTCTCGCCGGGATGTCATTTTGCTTGCTCGCGGTCGCCAACTTGACGTTGAGGGCCGCGAGCAAGCAAAAAATGACCACTACGCAACACTACGCTACGCGTGTTTGCACTGTGCTACGTGCAATTCGCGTAGTGCGAAGTAGCGCAAACTTCGCAAACTACGCATGCGTAGCGTAGTGCTTTGCCCAGGCTTAGTATTAAATGCTTAAGTGATTTTAAAGTATTCATTTAAAATATAAATATCTATTAACAACAATTTAGAAAATCCTACCGACATTAAGATTAATTTTTCTTTAATATGTAGTAATTTAAGTTCAAAGTTATGCATTGAATTATTTTTTATTAAGTTTCATTTTTTAATAGAAGTTTATATTTATGTTATATTGTTTCTTATTACGTTTTAAGTTTTAAACTATGAGCATAATAACTAATGAAAATATATACATGTTTAATAGATTCTCAAACACACACACACACACACACACACACATATACCCCAGCCACACACACACAGACACAAACACACAAAACTATAACTCGCACCCTTGTCATGCACCTTAATTACTTGCCATATTACATCACTCATGACATGTTCTGTGACATCATTGACAACATCATTGAAACTAGGGGTGGGCGGAATTTGCGGAATTAACCTTCGCAAATTATCGCGAGAATGTTTAAAATTATCGCAAACAAGCAGAAATATCGCGAAGATGCGGAAGTTTTTTTCCGGCATGTTCGCGAGATTTTCTGCATGGTTGCGGGTCGCCAACTTACCCATGTGGTTGCTTGCGGGCGCGGCCATCTTGTTTTGAGTTGTTCTCGCGGTGCATGATCGCGAGAAGAAAGACGTGATCGCGCGACGCATGACGTCACTGCGGGCGCGAACTGTCGCGAGACAGCGCAAATGGCTAAAAACAATACAACATCTCATGGAGAACGCGACCGGATCAAGAAAACTTGTCGGCGAACGCAGGGATTCAGGTAAGGCGATCGCGCGCGTGCGAGAATGTATCATTTTACAGCGCGAGCAAGAAACAAATTATCGCCAAGCTGTGGAAAACGGAATTTTTGACATTTTCGCGCTCTCCGCGGAACGCAAAAATGTCAAATTATCGCAATTTCCGCGAACGGAACGAAATTTTTGCCCAGGCCTAATTGAAACATCCGAAATGACAGCATTGATGACAATGCTGTGCATGGTGGGAGTGAGACTTATAGTTAATTAGGGCATGAGCTATAGTTACAAGAGTAAATGGAACAGGTAAATTTCAGTGGTTTTGATTTGGCCAGTGTGTAAATCTGGACTCCGCCTGTGGAAGTTGTGGAACTCAGCATCTCCCCGTGCCACAGAGAACACGGAGTTACCAATAAACTCTGTACTCTGCAATGGAGCAGAGGTTTTTCGGGTTGGTGTGCTTGAAATGTTGTTTCGCATGCAGGAGCGACTTGCCAGGCGCTCAAGAGCACCCACAAGAGTATCTAGCCATTCGCGAGCACCTTGAGATTTGCTAGCTGCCCACTAGCTCCCGCAAAATTTTACGGCTGCTAACATGGATTTAGGCCATGCCAGCCACTACCAGCGGATATTTTCTGGCATACGCAAACTAAAACGATTTACCACAGCTACAAACCGGGGAAGATTCTCTCCTCGAGAAACATCTAAACCTTCCTGAAATGGCAATTTGTAGCAAAAGTCTTTCTCAAATGGACCATTAGTGTTGGTGTTTTGTGGAGGAGTCCTTATTTTTCAAACTCTTTTTCCAACAGGAAGGAAATGCCCCAGAGTCTCCAACTTCCTGTTCATGTCCAGCAGGTTCCTCCCAGCGCTTTGTCCATCTTCTGGTCAATTTTCATTTGGACTTGGAGCTGAAAAGATCGCTCTTTGGGTATGCTGATTATACCATTGGATTTAAGGAGTTTGTATTTGAGATTTCACAAGTAAGTTAAAAAACTGCTGTAGAAGGGGGTTGTTAGTTTGATAGAGGGCATGCAACAAGATTTATTTAGATTTTTACATTTTTTATTGTGGGGGTGGCCCGTAGTTTCAGTTGGGGCCTAGTTATATTTTGCATGTAATTTTTCTTGTTTTGTAGATACAAAAAGTAGCACACTTTAGTACACTTTCTCCATGTTTTTTAACAAATTTGCAATATTCTTATAATTCACTATGTGGCCTAGTCTGGTGATGGGCCTTCCAGTCAGTAGGCCCAGTCTACTAGTCATGAGTGCATGAAATAACTGTTTCTATGGTGTATGTTGAATTGAGAGGGCATTTAAGCAATAGGTGGCATTGGATACAAATATAAAATGTGTTTTTTATGGTATTTTACTTTTGTTTCCGCGCAAACAGTGTATAAAGTGGGGTAATGCCTTTGGAGGATATGTGTTGCTGTACATTTATTTAGCCCTGTTAATTTTAGTGGTTGGCATTGCTGAATTAATGCTGAGCGATCTGTGCTACCATTCTTCCTTTATCTGACCAGTGTGTGAGTGTGTTTGTCCGAGGCCACCATTTGTCTTTGTTTCCCATGCCATGTGGCCAGCGGTCATTTTGTATAGTCAGTGGCCATAGGCCTGCATATGTTCTTTGTTTTCCAGGCCTCCTGATTGGTGTTGTGAGCATGTGGCTGGCGCCCATTTTGTGTAGCCATCCATTGTGTTTTTGCAAAAGACCTGCATGTGTTCTTTGTTGTGGCCACGCCTCCTTGCTTGACGTTTAACCATGTGGCTGGAAGCCATTTTCTGCAGGCAGCGAGTTTGCTTGTGCCTTAGGACTGAATGTGTTCTTTGTATTGGCCATGGCTCCTTGCTTGGTGTTTGACAATGTGGCTGGCGGCCTTTTTGTGTAAGCAGCCAGTGTGCTTTTGCCATAGGCCTACATGTCTTCTCTTTGTTTTAGTTTTTTTGCAGATTTATAAAGGGTTGAACTTGACCTGAAGGAATTGGAGCGCTTTACATGAGCATTAGCCACGTTACTCAAGGACACATTCATTTTTGGTAGGCACAGAGAGATTAAGTGATTTACCCAGAATCACAGTATGCTTAGCCGATGTGGATGCCCGAACCTGGTCCCCCAGGTGCAAAGTCAGCAGGTCTGGTCATGAGGCCACATCCTCTCCTCTTTGTTCGCAATGCCTTCTTGCTGAGTGTTGTTGTTGACCATGTGGTAATGGCTGGCAGCCCTTTTGTGCGTCCAGCCAGTGTGCCCCTTTGCCATAGGCTTGTATGGATGGTTGCGATAGCAGTTTAATTATATGGTTGGGGATAATTTCAGTTATTTATTAAAAAAAGTGTTTTCGTTTTTCAGTTTTAGTTTTTTATTTTAAATTACTTTTTAATGTTAATTTGTTTTTTTTATTTCTTCCCCCCATTTTCCTAACATCCGGCATCAATCCCATGTCTGCTATCGGGGCACAGCGGCATTCATTGTCTAATGAGCATTAATTGTCTAAGGATTATTCCATTGTCACCTGCACATCCCTGAGTACAACATCTGAACTTGACACACATAAAGCAAAGTCAGACAGAAGGCCTGGGCATGCCGTGGCATGTGACCACACAACATGGACATCTCTTTAACTTGTGAAACTAAGTGCCACTGCCAACTGACAGATTCAAGATTGCTCCAAAGGAAGGTGCTTCAAGAAAGTGGCCTGTAGGAAGGAGAAGCGGAAGATGATTTCCACCACTGGTGTGTCAGCCACAACCTTTTTCAGAAGACTTGTGCTTGCCTCACCGGCCTCTGGGGAGCAAGCTGGGAGCAGCACCCCTGTAACAGCAGGCCCACCCCAACCTACGCCCAAGCCAATGTCTGGCACAGAGCCAGCCAGTCTAATCATGGCATTGCCAATGAGCAGCGACATGGAAATTGACTTATCTCTTTCACAAAGTAGTTCTAATTGTTGCAGGAAACTCAGATAAGTTGACAACAACAGTCACAGCCACCAATAGTAGTTTCTCCCAAAGTAGGAGATTGAGCTTTATGCTGAGGAAGTAGAAGAAGCCACTCTCTCAGAAGATCCATTGTCTTCCAGATCTCCAGCAAGAAAAAGGAGGGTTTCTCCATCTTCTTCTTTAAACTCGCCTTCGGATGACCAAGACTCTACTTGGATCCTGCCTCAGTCTGAGCCATTTGAGGAGAGGCTGTGGAAAAGGAAGGTTCTTGAAAGCCTTAGAGTTATGAATATAGAAAACGAGGATGATGATGAGCATGTCATCATGGATGTTAGCCCAGCCCCAGTAGAGAGTGACATTAACCCATCTCAACCAGCTCTGAGGGATGTGGCACAGATACCACCACCAGCAGCTGCCATTTTTGCAAGGCCCTAACAGTGACCTACATCCACAACCACTTCAGTAGAAGTAGGCACTGCAGAGATCCAAACATCAAAGCGCCCACCAACCACCGGTTCATCCGACATTGGCAGTGGCACCAGTGAAAGGAATTGGACATCCCCAATTTGGGAATTCTTTACGGTTAGAAAGAAAGAGCTGAACATTGTCATAGGCTCCATTTGCAGAGCAAGAGTTAGTTGGGGTAAGCATAGTACAAACTATGGTACAGGAGGCCAAACAACCCATTTGAGAAAACACCACACAATCCAGAGGGAGGAGCAGCTCAGCGGTCAAACATCTACAAGTGGTGTTGGTGAAGGTGGTGAAAGGCTTTGCAGGGAATCTGAACTGATCATGGTGGAAGGTGAAGAAGAAGACATTTTCATCATGTGAATCAGCCTTGTCCACAGCAGTGCAGTAGTACTGCCCACATCAGCCACTTTGCAATGGCCCAAGACTCAGGTCGAGACACTGAGGCAAGAGCATAAAGTGGCTACCCCGCTATGACACACATTGAGCCTATCACCGTCTGCTCTCAAGAAGTCACCTGTATCACTTGCACCAGAAAAAAGAAAATCCAGGCTACTATTCCTGCCATTATTTGGCAGGAGGGGCAGTATAAACACAACCATCCCAACAGCACATTTTTACAACGCAAATCTGGCTGATATGTTAGAGCTGGACCTCATCCCTTTTTATTTTGTGGAAGGGGTGGGTTTTCTAGAATTTGTGGCAGACATCTTCCATGAAATCAAAGGTTCCCAGCAGGTACTATTTTTCCAGAGTTGCTGTTCCAGCACTACATCACAATATGCTGGAATTGCTTTGATAAGCTTTGCAGCAGAGTGCTGTTCCCACTATTCACCGAACAACAGACATATGGGCCAGTTGCCAAATTACTGATTACATGTGCATCACTGCACACTGGATCTCTTTTGTGGGAAATAGACAAATTATATCTGCAAGTGTCAGAAGCATGCAGCAGTAGCCATGTTTGCTAGGGAGAAATCCCATACTGCTGCAAACATCTTCGAAGACTTTAACAAAAAAGGTATTTAAATGGCTGCAACCAAGAGGGCTGAACATTGGACATTGGACATTGGAAGTGTTGCCACAGGCAGTAATATAGTTAATGCCATAGCATATGGTGTCCATTTCAAGGTGTTTGGTGCACTGCATTAACATTATTACACAGGAAATTATCAAAAAAGAAGACTGATCCAGCAACTTACTGTCCAGCTGAAGAAGAATCTGCACTCACTTCAGCCATTCTTTTAAAGCCCGGAAGCAGCTGAGGGTCATTCAGTGTGATAATAGAATGCTAAATAAAGCACTCATACAGGAGGTGCCAACATGTTGGAACTCAACTTATTACATGTTGCAATATCTGTTTGAGCAGTAGAGACTGATCAATAAATATGTCATGCAAAGAGGTGATGCAACTGTAAAAGACATGATCATTGAGATGGACCAATGGGGCTTAGCCAAATACTTGACAGAAATGCTGCTTCAGTTGGAAGTTTTCACACCGGAAGTCAGCAAGGGGAAAGAGCTAAAGGAGGTGTCTGAAAAGTACTGAAACAAAAATGGGTATAAGTTGGTGGAGAGTTTAATCATTTGCTTATCTGTTAATACAAGGGTGCAACGATACATTGTTTCATCCAAACATTTCATGTATCCCACAATTTTTGAGACACTGTACAAACAATTACTGGCCACTTTAATTCTCTTTTCAGACAGGGATGTTTCAAATTACAAGACATGGATTACTGAGCTAGCCAGTGACCTAGAAAAAGTATGGCAGAGAATTAGATGCCCACTCCTCCAGGGCACAAGTTCTGTAGTGCAGCCTTCAACTTCAGAGCCTGAGGGCAGTGCTGTTGGCTCACAGTAGCCAAAAACAACAAGAACACCAGAGACAACAGGAACAGGAGCATCAGCCCCCAAACCTGCATTTCATTGGTTTCTAAAGGCGGGGCTTAAGTCCAGTGCAGAGGTGAAGGCAAAAGAGGTTGAGCAAGGTGAAGCACCAATGACTATTGAGAGGATTGTCCAGTTCTCTATGGATGACCCAACAGAGGTCCATTTTGATCAAAACCCCTTGATGTGTTGGTACTGGAAGAGGTTACAATGGCCAGTGCTCATCAGGCTGACAATAAAGTATCTTGCTTGCCCGGTAATCAGGGTGTCTGCTGAGAGTGTGTTCAGTGTAGCTGTTGCAGTTATCAAAGTGAGAAAGACCAGCCTCTTGTCAAAAGCATGGAGAGATTAACCATGATCAAAATGAATCAACACTTTATACTACTGAATTACACCATACTTGATTTACAATAGGAGGAGAATGAAGGTGATTGGTCAGATTCAAGTCACGATGGTAGTGTGTTAGCTCACCAACTTCTAGGTGAACTATGTGGGTTTTAGCACAAATTCTACTTCCCTGACCACTAGGCTTGGGCCACCAACCATAGAACATTCTATTTCTATCACCGAACTGCTTTGACAATAAAATAAAAGATATAGCCAGGTGAGCATTTTATTATTTTGTTAGTGTCTGACTGACTAATGCAGCCTCACTGTTTAAGACATATTGTATTCGCGGAATGGAGTTGGACCAGTGTGTAGTGAAGAAGCACCCCCACTCCCCTCAAGGACATTCAAGAGACAAATTTGGGTCTGCCACCTTTCCATGCCTATGTATCCTTTCTTTATTCTCCTAGCCGGACTGCCCCACATTATTTGATTTTCAAGACTGGCCAATGTGTGTTTCGTGAAACAAAGAGGATCTGCAATGTACCACTATCACTGTGCTTGAATTAGAACAGGTAAATGAGATGCATGCACCAAAGGTTGATATATATTATGGGAGATTGTTGTTTGTGAGTGTGTTGAGATATTCATGTGGTGACAGGCAGTGGGACTTGGTGTTTAGCTATAACTATTGAGCTACATTGTTTTTGAGATGATTTACAATGTTGGTGGCTGTTAGACCTGTCAGCCCTTTGGGTGGTCCCTCCTCATCATTATTTTTTTTGTCCCACTTCTGCCTCATACCCTGTTATACTTTTTCCTTTTTGGGAACCACCAGACTTTTTAGTGTTGATGCAGGGTCAGGGAGCCATTTTCCCTACCCCAGGAACTTCTGTCTGAGGGCCTGAGACACAAAATGGTGGCCACCCATTGTCACCTGTGACACATCCAGAACTCACTGGAGGTTTCTAGAACCTCCTGGAACATTCTAGAATCCTGGGATAGTGGGAGGCAGTTTAGAATGTTGTGAGGCCATCTCAGAGGGGCAGTTGGCAACTGACTGGAGAAGAGAAAGGACAGAGATAGAAGGAGGTCGGAGTAAGGCAGCAGAGGTGGAAACCAGTGCTTGGAGTGGGGTCCAGAAACCCACCCTTGATGCTAGTCCCTACTGACCAAGCCCAGCCTAAAGCCCTGTGTGGGACCAAGACCAGAAGAACCATCTTAAGGATCTGAACATTTGGAACAGGCCTTAAAGAGGAAGAACAGCAAGTTCCTGACCTGTTCAGCAGTGTCCTCCTGGAGTCCTGACGTCGAGAAGCCTGGAGACCTGGGGCCTGAGGTAGAGAAGCGGCGTTGACAGAAAGCAGATGTCGTACCCGGAGCCGTCAGAGGTCGAGTGTGGGCGCCAACGGAGGTCGTGGAGAGGCGCCGGAGGTCGAGTAAGGAGTCACCTGAGGTCGAGGTGAGGCGTCGACGGGGGAGTGAAGTCCGCCCACCGGAGTCGCCGGAAACCGAAGTGAAGCGCGTCGGAGGTCGGGAGTGGAGATCGCACTCCGGAGACACCCGGAAGCGGGGAGACCGAGTCCCTGCGACGCCGGAAGGCGACATCGAGTCGAGACCGCCGAGCGACACCGAGTCGAGACCGCCCAGCGACATCGAGTCGAGACCGCCCAGCGACATCGAGTCGAGACCGCCCAGCGACATCGAGTCGAGACTGCCCAGCGACATCGAGTCGAGACCGCACAGCGACATCGATCCGGAGCCGCCTCACGGTGTCGACACGGCGCCGAGCGGAGTCGATCGTCGAGGAAGGGACAGTAAGTGGTAGAGGGAGCGTCTGAGGCCCCGTGGAGCCCTAAAAGACCATCCTAGGGGTTAAAGAGGTATTAGGACCAGCCTGGGAGTGCCAGGGGTGAACTGAGACTGGTACAGTGACCTCTGAAAAGGGCTGTGTAGTTTGGAGGGCCAGATCTTTAGATTACCCTTGTTCTGCCTCAGCTTAGGCCCAAGCCTTGACCAATCTAGGTGGGACAACCCCATGCCATCTAAATGTCCATAAGCTGTGTTTGGGCAAAGTAAAACCAAGTGACCTCATGCAAGTGATCTGATCTGTAATTGTCATTGATTGCTTTACCTTATTTATTGAAGGTGCTTTATTTATTGTCTTCCATTAATTTATTCTTGCACTGTATTTATTGTCTGACTCTATTTATTTGCCGTCTATATTTATTGCACCCCTATTTATTCTTTGCTTAATGATGACCTGAACCTATTTATTGAAATTCTGAAGTAGCATTGTTTATTTGACCTGCTCGTTTGAAGGAGAATCCTATTGTATTGTATTTATGATGTGAAGCCTGCAACTAAGAGAAAATAAGATAAAGACATATATATTTTCATCTTGACTTCCATAATTATTTTACGGTGTAGTGTCGTTTTTGGAACGGATGAACGCATGGTTATTGTGAGGGTGTGACGTACGCTTAACACAGTGCCTGACCCCCAACTGCTCGAGCCAAGCTACCACTGTGCTGGGAACCTGGTGACTGCTAACCCGGTTGCTCGGTTTCCAACATAAAATTGGTGTTCAGTGGTGGGATAGAGCTGTGCTTGCGTCTACTCGACAATAACTTTGGGTAGTCCTTAGGCCTACACCGGGAGTTTTCTCCAAGCGGACTTCCTAATTTTGAGTTTTGTTTTTTCCAAATTTACTTCTGGTGGTGGGAGGAGGTATTACAAAAAGTACCCCCCTGCATAGCTTCTGTAAGCAACTGTCTTCTACCCTGAGTGGGCAAAATGGAGTTTGTGTTGGAGGATGTGGAAACTTACACTGTGGCCCAACTCAGGGAGTTTTGTCAGTGAGAGGGGGTGTTTTGTCCCCAAGGTGCAAAGAAGGGTGAGCTCCAAACCAGCTTGAGGGCTTGGGGGGAGGCATGACGAGAAAGTAAGGTTGAGAAGGAGGACAAGGATGGAGAGCCTGACAGCGAGGGAGCTGGTGTGTACCAATCTGAGGTGGGGAACCTATTAGCGGGGCCCAGAACACTTTCAAGGAAGGGCAGCAGTGTCTCTAGCAACGGCTTATTAGAAGCAGAATTCACTGACCGGAGGGAGAAAAGACCGCTCACATGGGAGTTGGCGAAGCTGGAGAAAGTAAAGGAGGAACAGAGGATGGCTCACGAGTTGAGGCTCAGGGAGATAGATCTCCAGATCCTACGGGTCGGGGCACACACTGTTCCTAATGGTGGCAGCGAAGGCAGAGAAATCACCAGGGAACCCAAACCCTATCTGCCAAAAGACATAGTAGTTAGCTATAGTGCGGGAGATAATATCGCCAAGTGGCTAGCGGCCTATGAGGTCTCTTTAAGAGTCCATGGGGTTCCAGAGAAATATTGGGGAGGGGGATTGTATAAATACATGCCTCCAGCTGGAAGGGATACATTATTGGCCCTGGAGCAGGATGAGCAGACCTACTACCCCACCATGAAAGTGGCGCTCGTGAGAAAGTTTGGACTAACACCCGAGAAGTACAGACAGAAGTTCCGGGGTAGCCACAAACTGGGCAAACAGAATTGGGTGGATTTCCTGGACTATGCAAAGAAGGCATTAGAGGGTTGGATACAGGGCAGCGAGGTGAGGGACTACGAGGGGTTGTTTGATTTGGTGTTGAAGGAACACCTGCTCGAAAAATGTTTCCCCGAACTGCGTCAACACCTGGTGGATAGCAAGCTGACCAATCCCCGGAAGCTTGCTGAGGAGGCGGACATTTGGGCTAGTACCCGGGTGTCCACAAGGGGGACTGGAGGGGACTCTCAAAAGACCGGACAGGGCGCCCCCCAGAAGAAAGAGGGAGGGGAAAAGAAAACGGAGTTCTCTAAAGGCCCCCAAAATAGTTTCCAAGGGAAGGGAACAGGATTCACCCCTAGGGCTAACCCACCCAGAAACCCTAATCCTGGCCAGAGTCAGCAGCCAAGGGTTGTCCATTACTTCGAGTGCGGTGGTGTCGGACACTATAAGGGAGATGTGAAGTGCCCGAAAAGACCACCCCCTCCCATCGGAGGAAAGGCCCCCGGAGTAGCTAGTGTAGTGCTCGGGGAGGAGATGCCTTTAGATAAGGGAAGGGAGTGGGCGGGTGTCACTTTAGTGTCCCTGGGAGAACGGGAGATGGTTCCTAAGATCCAGGTGCCCACAAATACCACAAAGTATGGGCAGTGGGTCACCATCAATGGCCAAAGAGGGGAGGCTCTGAGAGATACAGGAGCCAGTATGACATGGTACGTAGCCAACTGGTGTCTCCAGAGCAGGTGATTCCCAATGCACTCCACCCTGCCGCGATGGCTGACGGCAGAATGGGCCACTATCCGGTGGCCGAGGTTCCATTTGAATGGGAAGGGGTTGCAGGGTTGCTTCGAGTTGCCGTAAGCCCTGCCGTGCCAGTCGATTGTCTGCTGGGGAATGACATGGAGCATAATGCTTGGAAGGAGGTGGAATACCGGACTCATGCTGAGATGATGGGTACACCTGACTGGGCCTGTGTCAGCACAGGGTCTGCGACTACCCGGAGGGGGAGTACGTTTAGGCGGGAGCCTGGAACAAAGGCACAGCCGGCTGCCGATCAAGGGAAGAACCGAGGGCAGGAGGAGCCTGCCTCGGCATCCGCGCCCAGTGTGACGGATAGGCCACCGGAGGTGGTGGACCAGGAGTCCGCGGAGGGGGATGTTACCGAACTGGAGAACCTACCCATCCCGGCCGAGTGGCACGTGGAGGGAGGGCCGACCAGGGAGGAATTCTGCAAGGGCCAGAGGGAGTGTCCTACCCTTGAGGGACTGAGGCGTCAGGCCGAAGCCCAGGCAGCAGGGAACGTTGAAGGGAACTACAACATCTACTGGGAGCATGGCCTCCTCTACAGTGAACCCAAGGCACCCATGCACGGATCGTCATGGGCCTTGGTTGTCCCTCAACGTTATCGAGCCTTTCTCCTGGAATTGGCTCATGAGATCCCCTTGGCAGGACACCTGGGGCAAGACAAGACCTTTGCCCGGCTTGTCCCACACTTTTATTGGCCTCAAATGAAAGTGTCGTCCGATACCTACTGCCGGACGTGTGTGTCTTGTCAAGCCAGTGGGAAAACAGGGGTGAAGCTGAAAGCTCCCCTGGAACCACTTCCTGTCGTTAGCACCCCCTTTGAAAGGGTGGGAATCGACATTGTGGGTCCGTTAGATCCGCCTACTACAGCTGGTCACAGGTTTATCCTGGTTCTGGTGGATCATGCCACACGGTACCCAGAGGCTATACCTCTGAGGACCATTACTGCACCTGTTGTGGCTAGGGCCCTGATGGGAATCTTTACCCGAGTGGGTTTTCCCAAGGAAGTTGTGTCTGACAGGGGGACCAACTTCATGTGAGCATACATGCGGGCTATGTGGAAGGAGTGTGGAGTGACCTACCGGTTCACCACTCCTTACCATCCCCAGACCAATGGTCTGGTGGAGAGGTTCAATAAAACCTTGAAAGGCATGATCAGAAGTCTGCCTGAAAGCCTGTGGAGGAAATGGGACGTCCTCCTACCCTGTCTATTGTTTTCTTACAGGGAAGTGCCACAGAAGGGAGTGGGCTTCAGCCCCTTCGAGCTTTTGTATGGGCACCCTGTGCGTGGACCTCTTAGCCTGGTGAGAGACGGATGGGAAAGAACTCCCAGAAAGCTTCCCCAGGACGTGGTGAGCTACATGCTGGCCTTCCGGAGCCAAATGGCTAAGTTGTGGAAGCAAGCTTCTGACAACTTGGAAGCCAGCCAAGCTGTGATAAAGGCGTGGTATGACCAAAATGCTCATCCGGTGGAGTTGGAGCCTGGCCAGAAGGTGTGGGTGATCGAACCAGGAGAGCTTAGCGCCCTCCAGGATCGCTGGTCGGGACCCTTTGAGGTGTTGGAGAAGAAGGGTAAGGCTACCTACTTTGTAGATCTGAAGACCCCTCGCCAGCCCCTACGGGTGCTGCATGCCAACCGCCTCAAACCCCACCATGAGAGGCCCGAAGTCATCTTGCTGATGGTGACTGACGGAGCAGAGGACGTGGAAAGCGAGCCTCTCCCCGACTTATTTGTGTCTCAAGAGAAGGATGGGTTGGTGGAGGGAGTGATTCTCTCCCCGTCCCTAACTCCTGAACAGCAGGAGGACTGCCGCCAGGTCCTGGGGCAGTACTCTTCGTTGTTCTACCTTGTTCCGGGTAGGACTCACCTGTGCGTCCATGATGTGGACACAGGAGACAGCCCACCTGTGAAGTCAAAGATCTACCGGATGACAGACAAGGTGAAGGCCAGCATTCACAGTGAAGTCACTAAGATGCTGGAGCTAGGAGTGATTGAACCTTCCAGCAGCCCCTGGTCCAGTCCGGTGGTATTAGTACCAAAAGCTGTACCACCGGGTGCCCAACCGGAACTGAGGTTCTGTGTGGACTACCGGGGACTGAACTCAGTAACCAAGACTGATGCCCATCCAATCCCGAGGGCGGATGAACTGATTGACCGGCTGGGAGCTGCCCAATATCTGAGTACCTTTGACCTTACTTCCGGGTACTGGCAGATCTCTCTGACTGATGGAGCTAAGGAAAGCTCAGCCTTCTCCACGCCCAAGGGCCACTACCAGTTCTGCGTGATGCCCTTTGGGCTCAAGAACGCACCTGCCACGTTTCAGCGTCTGGTGAACCAGATCCTCGCTGGTATGGAGAGTTTCTCTGCTGCTTATCTGGACGACATTGCCGTCTTCAGTAACAGCTTGGAGGATCATTTGCGTCACCTGCAAGCTGTTCTCCAGGCCCTGAAGCACGCTGGTTTAACGATCAAGGCCAGTAAATGCCAGATCGGGCAGGGGTCGGTAGTGTACCTTGGACACTTGGTGGGTAGGGGAGCGGTGCAACCCCTCCAGGCGAAAATCGAGGCCATCATGGCCTGGGAACCCCCCAAGACTCAGACCGAGGTCCGAGCTTTTCTGGGCCTCACCGGATATTACCGCCGCTTCGTGAAGGGGTATGGTACCATTGTGGCCCCCCTCACGGAGCTTACGTCCAAGAAGCAACCTCGACGGGTAGTCTGGACGGAGGCTTGTCAGCAGGCCTTTGTGAAACTGAAGCAAGCCATGTGCGAGGCCCCGGTCTTAAGGGCCCCAGACTTTTCCAAGGAGTTCATTGTCCAGACGGATGCATCGGAACATGGCATTGGGGCAGTGTTATCGCAACTCAATGAAGACGGTCTGGATCAACCCGTGGTCTTCCTATCCCGGAGACTACTACCCAGGGAACAGAAGTGGAGTGCAATAGAGCGTGAAGCCTTTGCAGTGGTATGGGCTCTGAAGAAGTTGCGGCCATACCTGTTTGGCTCGCACTTCCTAGTTCAGACCGACCACAGACCCCTTCGGTGGCTGATGCAGATGAAGGGGGAGAATCCCAAGTTGCTAAGGTGGTCTATCTCCCTACAGGGAATGGATTTTCAGGTGGAACATCGGCCTGGAGTGGACCACGCCAATGCAGACGGTCTCTCAAGGTATTTCCGCCTTAGTGATGAGAACTCCCAAGGGGTTGGGTAGCTCTCCCCACTTTCAGCTGGGGGGAACGCGTGTTAGACCTGTCAGCCCTTTGGGTGGTCCCTCCTCATCATTATTTATTTTGTCCCACTTCTGCCTCATACCCTGTTATACTTTTTCCTTTTTGGGAACCACCAGACTTTTTAGTGTTGATGCGGGGTCAGGGAGCCATTTTCCCTACCCCAGGAACTTCTGTCTGAGGGCCTGAGACACAAAATGGTGGCCACCCATTGTCACCTGTGACACATCCAGAACTCACTGGAGGTTTCTAGAACCTCCTGGAACATTCTAGAATCCTGGGATAGTGGGAGGCAGTTTAGAATGTTGGGAGGCCATCTCAGAGGGGCAGTTGGCAACTGGAGAGAGGACAGAGATAGAAGGAGGTCGGAGTAAGGCAGCAGAGGTGGAAACCAGTGCTTGGAGTGGGGTCCAGAAACCCACCCTTGATGCTAGTCCCTACTGACCAAGCCCAGCCTAAAGCCCTGTGTGGGACCAAGACCAGAAGAACCATCTTAAGGATCTGAACATTTGGAACAGGCCTTAAAGAGGAAGAACAGCAAGTTCCTGACCTGTTCAGCAGTGTCCTCCTGGAGTCCTAACGTCGAAAAGCCTGGAGACCTGGGGCCTGACGTAGAGAAGCGGCGCTGACAGAAAGCAGACATCGTACCCGGAGCCGTCAGAGGTCGAGTGTGGGCGCCGACGGAGGTCGTGGAGAGGCACCGGAGGTCGAGTGAGGGCGCCGACGGAGGTCGTGGAGAGGCGCCGGAGGTCGAGTAAGGAGTCACGTGAGGTCGAGGTGAGGCGTCGACGGGGGAGTGAAGTCCGCCCACCGGAGTCGCCGGAAACCGAAGTGAAGCGCGCCGGAGGTCGGGAGTGGAGATCGCACTCCGGAGACACCCGGAAGCGGGGAGACCGAGTCCCTGCGACGCCGGAAGGCGACATCGAGTCGAGACCGCCCAGCGACATCGATCCGGAGCCGCCTCACGGTGTTGACACGGCGCCGAGCGGAGTCGATCGTCGAGGAAGGGACAGTAAGTGGTAGAGGGGGAGTCTGAGGCCCCGTGGAGCCCTAAAAGACCATCCTAGGGGTTAAAGAGGTGTTAGGACCAGCCTGGGAGTGCCAGGGGTGAACTGAGACTGGTACAGTGACCTCTGAAAAGGGCTGTGTAGTTTGGAGGGCCAGATCTTTAGATTACCCTTGTTCTGCCTCAGCTTAGGCCCAAGCCTTGACCAATCTAGGTGGGACAACCTCATGCCATCTAAATGTCCATAAGCTGTGTTTGGGCAAAGTAAAACCAAGTGACCTCATGCAAGTGATCTGATCTGTAATTGTCATTGATTGCTTTACCTTATTTATTGAATGTGCTTTATTTATTGTCTTCCACTAATTTATTCTTGCACTGTATTTATTGTCTGACTATTTATTTGCCGTCTATATTTATTGCACCCCTATTTATTCTTTGCTTAATGATGACCTGAACCTATTTATTGAAATTCTGAAGTAGCATTGTTTATTTGACCTGCTCGTTTGAAGGAGAATCCTATTGTATTGTATTTATGATGTGAAGCCTGCAACTAAGAGAAAATAATATAAAGACATATATATTTTCATCTTGACTTCCATAATTATTTTACGGTGTAGTGTCGTTTTTGGAACGGATGAACGCATGGTTATTGTGAGGGTGTGACGTACGCTTAACACGGTGCCTGACCCCCAACTGCTCGAGCCAAGCTACCACTGTGCTGGGAACCTGGTGACTGCTAACCCGGTTGCTCGGTTTCCAACAGTGGCCTAACAACGGGTGATAATATTTTTCCTGAAGGTGACTTTTTCCTTCCCCTTTGACACTTAGCGAGATTTGTTTTCTGGGTCCATAATGCTTTGTTTTCTGATTCACAATCCTGACCAGTCATTTTAGCTACCAAACACAAATCTAGTCTACATAAACAATGACTCAATGTTTCTCTTGTTCAGCAACAGCATTGCACTACAGGTCGATCTATCTCATTTGAGTTGGGACTCAGTCGGTGTGGAGTTGGACACAATACTCGAAATAAGGAGGATAATGGAAGGACTCAGGGCATTAATACATCAAAAACTGCCAGAAGAAGGAAGTTATCAACTTCACATAAACCAGCACTTGGTGATGACTCTAAGAGGCCTACTTAACTCTGTGTATTGTGTTGAGAGGGGTGCATTAATTTTACTTGATTTTTGGAAATGCAATTTTGCTGATTGTGCGTGCTGGTTGGCTCAAATTTGAAACTATATAGTGGTTGGATGGGGGCCTGTTGTTGTAGGTAACTGGAGACAGACATGTGGTGATCATCACATTCTGCATGCACTAGGCTGCATATTATTATGATGATACATGTGGCCACTTGTCTGTGAATATTGCTACTAGTAATTGCTCTCACCTAATTGGTTGTACATCAGTCATAAAATGAATTACTGCAAAAAGGACTATTCTTCTCTATTGTGCTGCCTCTGAGTCTTCTTGTTGCATGCCTTATGAAGTTTACCTTCTGTCCTTCTTCTTGATTCTACAACATCATTATTGTTTTACCAACTGCAAGCCTTCTCTTCTCCTGCACAAGAAGGCAAAAGAATCATAACACTCAAGTTTACCTTACAAGACTGCATCAGCCAGGCACCTAAGATTGATGGACACTCCAAGAAGAATGCAGATGCACCTCCCAATTTGGCATTACAGTATAATTTTTAATTTAATAATCATTTTTTAGAACTGTGTGTGTTCTTTGCTTCACTCTTACAAACCTAAGTGACAGAACATTTAGTTATATAATAGTTTAACTTGAGTCTCTCTGATGCTGACAGACTGCTTGGTTTGCATTGCATTTAAGTTAACTGCGCCATAGTCATTCCTTTGCTTCCTTTTCCTCCCACAACAGTTTGATAATGGTTGGCTGCTCATTGCCCAGATAAATATTGGCTTTTTGTAATGTTTGTCTTTGTCACATCTTTCCCCAAATCCTCTTGCCTAGCCATTCATCAAACCCCAAACCCTCTTCCCACAGGCTGGGTGATTTATTGAGGTATGACGTAACAATTTATGGCATTAATTGATCAAACCCTTGGTGGGGCAGATGTGGTGAAAGCAACACCAACTCAATGAAGGCTCTTCAGTTCTACTTCTATTACCGAAACAATAGTCCACACTGGCTCAATTACCCACCCATGCAGAAAAGTGGTTGATATTTTAGATATAGAGAAACATCACTGGTCAGCATCATCATTCAGGCATTTGGTATTTTATGTAAATGCTTAACCAATAATCATATCCACTTCAGACTTGAAGTCCTCTTCAAGAATCACGATTCAAGTGTCATTTTTGGTTTAGTCGAAATACTAGCTCACCATTGCTCTGAATAATTTAGCATTGTTTTTTATTCACTATCAGGTATAATTTGTTGTTTAGTAGTCTGGTCTTAACTGTTTGTAAAGCTTCGATATCATAATATTTAACCCACTAACTCAGTTTTTATTACAATTTAGTTGCATGTGATGAATAATACTTCTGATTAAAATCCAGCAGTTGGAGTTCACCTAGGTGGGATTGAGACTTCACTTCTGATTCCTTCACTGTTGTTAGTACACTAGCCTGCTAATACTACCACCACTGTGGCACCTTGGGAAACCCTGCAGCCCTTACTTCTTATATTCGGTAAGAGAACTATGGTTCGTTGTTCAATTAGGTTGTTATAGGCAAGATAATGGCACCCCCCTCAGTTGTCAATATCGTTGCAGTCTGCAGAGACTAGGAGCATAGTAGGACAAGGGTACCATATAGGCATAGGACAAACCAAATTATTGTTATAAACTATCAGTACATTTTAAAAATAGGTTGAGCTAAAGGTAGCAAAGAAAAGTAAATCATCCCCAAAAACCTAGATTTGAGGAATAAATAACAAAAATGTAATATTTATTGAACAACACAAACAATAAAAAAAACACCCCTTCACCCACCTCTAACAACTGGCCCACTTCTCCCCCAAACAAATGAAATCCCGCGTCCCCAACTATTCTCCAACAGATCTCCAATTGTCTGTTGTCTGGGAAAAAGTAGTCCAAAGTCCAAACTATAGAAACCCCGATCCCAACTCCCACATCCCCACCCTCAGCAGCAACCAAGTCCCATCCACCAAAACAATATTTTAAAAAGCAGAGGGCACTAGGCGCTGTGGTTGAGGCTCAGGAGGTTGTTGAGGTGCCTCTCTATTTGTCTTTGCCAGGCTTCCATCTGTGCAAGCCTTGAAAAGACGTGGCGTAGTAAAGTGCTGTCGGAGAGAAGGCCAACAGTGAAAAATGAAGATTGTGATTGCTGGTGGGCAGCAGCCAATGGAAAACGGTGCTGATGTTGTGCATGGGAAAAAGCTGGAGGTGCTGGTGCTGTGGCCAGGCTGGGGCCCTGGGCAGCTGCCTCCTCCTCCTCCAGGGCCACTAGCCACTGGTACTTGATCATATCACCGCTAGCTTCTACTGCCACAGACGGGCTGCTACATCCTGGTGAGAGTAAAGTGCTTAGATGGTTTGGGGCTTCACCAATTAGGCCCATTTGGTAATGAATGGTCTAGTCTTACCTACAATAATGGTTCTAATAAGCTGTTTTGATCAGCCGACTTGAATTTTCTTCTAGTCTGACCTTTTCATTTGCATTTTCAAAGGCCCACTGCAAACTGTTCAAAGTGATTGGACATTTGTCTCTGCAAGGTTTGGGAAGCCTGTTGGTCTTGGGTCAAGGTTTTTTGATTTTCCCTTACATTGCTGCTAATATAAGCTATCAACAGGGATTTCAAAACAAGAATCTTTGTATTGCATGTGCATGCTGTAGGAAAGTGCCCCTTTTTGCATAGTTGCCCCCACTTTTTGCCTAATGTTGATGTACTTTGACTGAGTGTGCCCTGGTTCCCTGCCAACCAGGGACCCAGGGCCTATGTTCTTTCCCTAAAACTGTGCAGTTGAAAAAACCCAATGGGAACTCTCCGGTCACATCTAAGCCCCATGCAAAAGGTATCCTAAAACCAAGGGCACTGTGACCCGGGAAGGCCTCCAAGGGCTGCAGCACGTATTGTTCTATCCTGAGAGGCCCTGACCCTCGACACGCACATACTGCCATTGCTGGCTGTGTGTTTTGGTGCACAACAAATTGAAGAGTCGATATGGCACATATCCCTATGTGACATGCCTACAACCCATTGCCCTGGCATAGGTAGGCCACCCCTCTAGCTGTGTGCACTATACCAGTGGTAAGGGTACAGGTGTATGAGCCCTGTGCCACTACAGTGTCTAAGCCAATTCTTAGACATTGTAAATGCAGTAATGCCATACAAAGTATATGGTCTGGGAGTTTCATTATGAACTCCACAGTACCATAATGACTTTACTGAAAACTGGGAAGTTTGATTTCAAACTTCTCAGCACATTAAACCCACACTGATGCCAGTGAAAGATTTAATGGAAAATGCACTTAGAAGGCATCTTAGAGATGCTCCCTGAAAATGGCCTGCATCTTGTGTCCTGGCTGAGAGGCAGCTCGCCAGCTGCTACCACCAGACATGTTTCTGGACCCCTGGGTCAGGAGCCTGCCACTCTCGGGGTCCTGAGACAATGCACATCCTGGGACGAGGTTCCAGGCCTCCTCTCCCAGCATGGACAGGGTCCATGAAGGGGAAGTTTCAAAGGGCTGCTGCTTTTGTGAGCTACCCCAACCATTTTCATCTCCCAGCAACTAGCCCCCACCAGTTCTGACCCCCACTTTGGGGAGGAGAATCGGCAAGAAAACCAAGTTAGGAAGAGAGGTGTGCCCACCTTCGCTAACCCCACCCTCTCAGGTGGGGGAGGCGAGGTGAAGCCTGACTCTCAGTCCCCGCCATCTTGCAGATGGGGAGACTCAGCCATCCAGAGTGAAGCCTATGCCCCCCTCCCATTGGAGGGTGGCATAATAGGGGGTCTACCCAACCCATGGAAGTGACCTATTAGTCCCAACGTGTACCTACCTGAAATGCCACTAAATTTGGTATTTAGGGGCCACCCTGAACCTTGCCTCCTCAGATCAGAGCTGAAAAGAAAAAGCCAGAAGAAGAAGGACCGACCAGCAGTGTGGAGAGAAGAAGAGGAGGACATCAACTGACTTGGCCCCAGTCCTGTCGGCCTGTCCCGACCACCAGAACCTCGCTGTGGTCTGCAGCCAGCTGTCCTCCAAAACCCAGAGAACATGCCCGACCTGTTGCAACCAAAATGGACTGTGTCTCCCTTAAGCACCAGACTTGCTCAAAACCAACTGACTCTGACTGCGGCTGATTCCACGAGTCACCAACACTCCTCTCCTGGCAACCAGAGCCGGAGTGACCCAATACCCACAGTGGGTCCTGTTGATGATCCTAGCCTGGATACCAGTATCACCTGGACATCTACAAGCTCCAAGACCAAATTTCCAGCCAACAACTGAAAGATCCACTCAACCGCGGCCAAAGGTGACTCCCTGACCGACTACATAACCGAAGAAGTCCAGACAACCCACTGCCCACCCGACTCCGTCCCCGAACGCTGCAGTCACAGAACGATGGCTCCCAAAGACCCCATTCGCCTCCTCAGCTGCTGACTGACCCGAGGGACCCTCAACCAAATCTGCAGCTTCAGCCAAGACCGCAACCTACATCCGGAGGCCTCTGTGCCACTGACAATGTAGATCTTGTGTTGGCCATTGGGCTTGACCGTGCTGACCTCGACCCTAGGAGCTTTTGTTTTACAATCTGGTGGCCTGCTTTTCATAGTCCTCAAACCCACAACCATCCTTAACCCGACGGCTAACGTGTGGGCCCTGCACTCTGCACCCGGCCACCTCTGTGCCGCTGGTGGTGCTACTCGAATCCATTTGACCGAATCCTACTCACGGACCTGTAAATCCCATTCTTCTTTCTCAGGACTAAGCGTGGTTTGTGAGTAAAACTGTAAATCTGTACTGAGCTTATGAAACGTATTATCTCCCTTTTTTCCCTCTGGAAATGTACCAGCCTAGAGTCTAGAAACACCTGGTTGCGTAAGAAATGTAACCAAAACGCAATTCTAAACTGAATTGTGAAAGTAATCCTTTCTGTTGGTTGGCAATCTTTGAAAAGCCAGGTAGTCAAGCCAACCAAAAACATTTTGTAATGGAGGGGCAAAGCTATGATGAATCTGAGTTATTGAAGTTCAATGAAGTGGTGCAATAATTGGTCAAAGAAGGATCATATGGTCTTAGTTAACAAATACAATGGGGCTGTCCTCCTCATACTTCCAGTCATGCGGCACGGTCCTTAACTGCTCATATGCTATGATAATAATACATCCACAACACTGGGAGGGCCACCATGACCACGGCCACTCTCGTGTTTTACTGTTTGAGCATGAGCAAGAAAAAGAAAGCCATCCCAACATGCATGCGTAGAATACCTTAATTGGGCGAGCAATCTTCAAAGTTGAGTACCTGACCTAAAATGGGTTCTATGAGTCTTACAGTACCACCAGTCTTTAAGGGGAGTGGGAAAGCTTACTGACAAAGAAGAAGAAAAAGTAAGCTACAGACAGACTAGTACAGATAGTTTGAAGTCAAGTACAGACACTTGAAATATAGAAAATAAGTAAACAGGCTAATGAAGGGAAAAGAAGAATTTAGGAAACAGACTGAGGAGGAATTGGAAATTAATTAGGAGACATGCACATTAAAAAGGAAAAAAATCTATTTTAAATGTGGAGAGGTAAAAAATGGGGAAATAATAAAAAAAATTAACAGAAGGACTTACTGGGCCCAGCAGAGCCAACAGCACTAGTGGAGCTACCTCCAGCTCCCTCACCTGCCAGCGCCTCAGTTGTGGTATCAGTCTTGCCCCTGGATGCTGATGTAACAAATAAACAAAATAAAATTAAGAAAAGATTAGTGGCACAGTTAATCTCTCAAAAAATTATTCGATAGGGAGAGGCAAATGCAGTAAAATTTGATTCAACTTTTATAAATCAGATCTCCTCTCCTATTAGTATCATGTACCTATTACTTAATTTCCTAACGCTATTCCAAATTTCCTAAACTACATTTTGGAACTACTAATAAATTACAACTAATAATCATTGCTTCTTATCTCATTCTCGATCTCTCACTCTTTGATGGGTCAACTCAGTCTGCATTTGTTTTCAATGCAGAGATGCTGATGCATTCATAGTCACTAGTTACTTACTACACATCACAGGGAAACCGCTTGGGGATGGGGGTTGGGACTGTATGAACTACAAAAATTAAAGGCAGAGAGAAGTGAGAGAAATCCTAACTCACTAATACTAATAACTACCAATATCTTAGTGTCAGGACAGAGGAGTCTCTGCATGACTTTTTAAATAAACAGTTCAATTGAGTGCTAGAGAGTAAGATTGGATAGCGCCGCCGAGCACCTGTCGTCTCTTGGATGATCACATAATATTTGTAACCTAAACTTAACACACCTGAGTGTGAGCAGCATGACTGCTATTTGGTCAAAAACAATTAGCATAAAGAGAATACAACAAATAAGTAATTATTACTCAATGAGCCCCACAACCACCACACCCAGCAAGTCAAGCAGATCATGTTCCCTATCGAGAATGTCGGGCCACTGGTGCATAAACTATTGATGTGTGCACCGGACCGTAGAGCAGTGGCGCACAGTACGGCGCACCCTCCGCTAGTTCTGTATATGCTCCTGGAGGCCATACCCACTGCCAGGCCTGCCACCTGCTGGCAGGGTAAAGGGGAGGTGGCACTGCATATAAAAAAAAACGAGGACAGCCACCTCCACTTCTGAGAAGATGGTGCTGGGCTGCACCCCTTCATGGCGCAGCCAACTGCAATGTAGGAGGCTGCGGAGTTGTAGTGTTGGTTCGGGGAGGCCTGGCCATGCTTTCTTATGGCACTGGGTGAGATGAAGAGAATAATATTATAGGAAGGAAGGAAGCAGGGGCGTAACACAGGCCCCTGCAGCCCCCGCAGTGCTGGGGGCCCCCAAGCTCCAGGGGGCCCCCTCAGCCCAGCACTCTGGTCGGACAGCTCCTGATTGAGCCTGGAGGGGGCCCCTCCACATACCTTGCAGGGGGGCCCCCTCAAGTTTCGTTACGCCAGAGGAAGGAAGGAAGGAAGGAAGGAAGGAAGGAAGGAAGGAAGGAAGGAAGGAAGGAAGGAAGGAAGGAAGGAAGGAAGGAAGGAAGGAAGGAAGGAAGGAAGGAAGGAAGGAAGATGAGAAAGCAAATAAATTAAAAAGTACAAAAGTCAGAAAAAAAAACAATTACAAAAAAGCATAAAATAAAAAAATACAAAGACCCAGGTAAGGTAATGAATAAAAATGATGGGTAGACACGTTTCAGAGGGGCAGAATTAAACAGATTAAGAGGGATTCAAAAGCAGGTCCCAGCATCATAACAGATTAAAAGCACAAGATGGATGCACCGATGCTAACCACATGGAGCCTTCCAAGCTTGATTTCTGGTGCGAGAATGCACTTTGCATTGCATAAATTGCATAACGGGCCCGGTATCCAACTTGTACACCACAAAGTAAGATGTAGAAGCCAATGCTTTATTTATTTAGATTTTAAATTAATTAGCTTGTCCCATCCCCCTGCAGCACACTTCTGAAGGCCACTGAGATAACGCATACATTTGGAGACTGTTAATGTGGGAATTTGAGTAACTACAAACAAAGTAAACTTACTTAACATATTGAAAATTTGAAAAATCTTCTCTATATTTCTAATTTTATTTACATCACACTCTTCTGTTTCTTAGTAGTCTTTGCCAATCACTTAATAACGCTTGGAGACAATGACACTTTACTTGTTTAAGTCTGGTATAGGTGTACAACTAACTATATAAGCAGAATTAAATGATGTAATATAATATTGATTAGTTAACTGTCATCTTCTTTCCACAAAATGTATGCAGCATGTTATGTAGGTGACTGATATCTATGTATCTCTTGCTTCTTCTTTCTTCATTTATTCCCTCCTTCCCATTCAATGAATGTTCCCATAACTCTTGTCTCCCCATCTTTACTATTGTTGTGCTACAACCTATTCTGAACATCAACAGTTCTAACGGTTTGCAGCGCAGATGTTGCGAAAGCAATATCAAACCTGTCCAATAGGAAGATAAATGTACCCACACTAATCCGCACTGCCTAACCGAGCACTTCTTGCCTACAAACTCAGGAAGGCGGCAGGCCCTGACATGAATATCCTACGTCAAATCAACTGTCTCTTAAATGGGACATTCTAAACCCTGGTAGGGTAAGATACATGTCCTTTTTGGATTTCACCTGCATAGTGCTTGTGCTGTGCTTGTGAAATCACTTGCATTTAATATATCTTAAAAGAGGGCTCATCTCAGTTTCCCATAACCAAATTACTGTGTTCATTTGCTATTGAGTGGAACTTTTTTTTATCTTCCCATGACTGCCCACATTTACAATACTTCTACTAAAGCTGTTCACACTGCTTAAGCCCCTTTCATTGCCATGATAAGATCTCTTCCCTCAGAAAAGGTACACAGCTTCTAGCAGTATGATGGAATGCCTGCTTTTTATTACTTAGTTGTGTACAGCAGATGCTTTAACCTTAGAACGTTTGTGGCATTTCTTATTCATCCATCAGTACCTTTCGTTGCACTTTGTAGGCATTATCGGATTGATTTTTTCAATGTAATCTATTTGATCATTATGATCAGATACTAAATGGTGTATTAAATATTGCGCATTAAAAATAAAGTTATTATACAAGAGCTATGCTATATTTTACTACTAAACATGCAACCACAAGTGCAGTTACCTTGCAGACAACAGGGTCATGATTTGAATGGTGCAGCAGGTACAGTAGCACCAGGTCCAAACGTTGTCAGAACTCCGCTAAACACATAATAATGGTATATTTGAATACTAACCAGGCAGTCATAATTGAAGTTACCTTGCCGTTACAAGGTTCTTGATTTGAATGGTGCAGCAGGTGTTGTGGCTCTGGAGCCAAAAGCTCTAGAGAACCCACGAATCCCAGATTATTGCCAAATTTTACTTCTAGACAATCACAAGTGCATTTATCTAGCAGGCAGTAGAGTCATAATTTGTATAGTGCAACTGGTGTAGTAACCGCAGGGCCAAAAGATTAAGGAACCCCAATAAACACCAATTTAAAGTATATTTTACTACTAAGCAGGCAGTCACAAGTGCAGTTACCTTCCAGACAACAGGGTCATGATTTGAATGGTGCAGCAGGTGCAGTAGCACCGGACACAAAAGTTGTCAGAACTTCCCTTAACACATAATATTCCTATATTTTACTACTATGCAGGCAGACACAATTGAAGGTAGGTGCAGTGGCTCAGGGGCCAAAAGTTCTAGGGAACCAACAAAACCCAGATTATTGCCACAGTTTACTACTAGACAATCACAAGTGCATTGATCTAGCAGTCAATGGAGTCATGATTTGAATGGTGCAACAGAAGCGGTAACACCAGGACCAAAAGTACAAGGCACACCACTAAACACCTAATATTGCTAGATTTTACTACTGAACAGGCAGTCACAAGTGCAGCTACCTTGCAGACAACAGGGTCATGATTTGAATGGTTCAATAGGTGCAGTGGCACCAGGCACACACGTTGTCAGAACTCCTCTAAACACCTAAAATTGCTATATTTTACTACTATACAGGCAGACACAATTGCAGTTAGGTGCAGTGGCTCTGGGGCCAAAAGTTCTAGGGAACCAACTAAACCCAGATTATTGCCAAAGTTTACTACTAGACAATCACAAGTGCATTGATCTAGCAGTCAATAGAGTCATGATTTGAATGGTGCAACAGAAGCGGTAAGACCAGGACCGAAAGCCCAAAGTACACCGCTAAACACCTAATATTGTTATATTTTACTACTAAACAGGGAGTCACAAAGTGCAGTTACCTTGCAGACAACAGGGTCATGATTTGAATGGTGCAGCAGGTGCAGTGGCACCGGGCACAAAAGTTGTCAGAACTCCTCTAAACCCCTAAAATTGCTATATTTTGCTACCATACAGGCAGACACGATTGCAGTTAGGTGCAGTGCCTCTGGGGCCAAAAGTTCTAGGGAACCAACTAAACCCAGAATATTGCCAAAGTTTGCCACTAGACAATCACAGGTGCATTGATCTAGCAGTCATTAGAGTCATGATTTGAATGGTACAACAGGTGTAGTAACACCAGGGCCAAAAGATTAGGGCACCCCAATAAACACCCATTTAAAGTATATTTTACTACTAAGCAGGCAGTCAGAAGTGCAGTTACCTTCCAGACAACAGGGTCATGATTTGAATGGTGCAGCAGGTGCAGTAGCACCGGACACAAAAGTTGTCAGAACTTCCCTTAACACATAATATTCCTATATTTTACTACTATGCAGGCAGACACAATTGCAGGTAGGTGCAGTGGCTCAGGGGCCAAAAGTTCTAGGGAACCAACAAAACCCAGATTATTGCCACAGTTTACTACTAGACAATCACAAGTGCATTTATCTAGCAGGCAATAGAGTCATGGTTTGAATGGTGCAACAGAAGCGGTAAGACCAGGACCAAATGCCCAAAGTACACCGCTAAACACCTAATATTGTTATATTTTACTACTAAACAGGCAGTCACAAAGTGCACTTACCTTGCAGACAACAGGGTCATGATTTGAATGGTGCAGCAGGTGCAGTGGCACCGGGCACAAAAGTTGTCAGAACTCCTCTAAACACCTAAAATTGCTATATGTTGCTACTATACAGGCAGACACGATTGCAGTTATCTTGCAATTAAAAAGGGCTTGCTTTGTATGGTGCATCAGGTTCAGTGGCACTGGTGCCAAAAGCTCTAGGGACCCCACTAAACGCAGAGTATTGCTACATTTTACTACTAAACAGGCAGTCACAAGTGCAGTTATCGAGCAGGCAGTGGGGCAATGATTTCAATAGTGTTGCATGTGCAGAGGCACCGGTCCAAAAGTTGTCAGTACTCCTCTAGACACCGAATATTGCTATATTGAACTATGAACAGTCACAAGTGCAGCTACCTTGCCGTCAAAAGTGTCATGATTTCAATGGGCCCAAAGCTCTAGGAACACCTCTAAATACCAAATACTGCAATATATTGTACCACTAAACAGGCAGTCACAAGGGCAGTTACCTTACAAGCAAAAGCGTCATGATTTGAATTGTGCAGCTGATGAAGTGGTCTGTTGGACCAAAAGTTGTCATAACACCTCTAAACATGAAATATTGCTACATTTTACTACTAAACAGGCAGTCACAAATGCAGTTTTCTTGCAGGGACATATCTGAAAGGTGTAGCAGGTGCAGTGGCACCAGGCCCAAAAGTTGTCAGAACTTCTCTAAACACATAATATTGCTCTTACATCAATTCATTGTATTATTTCCCTCTTTCTTTTAATCTTCAAAATGCTGCCATTACTTACCTGCACTATAAAACTAGTAACAGCACAATATAGACTTTCTGTAACTTATATTGTACAAGTGCTCAGCAAGCTACTGTTGCAGGGATTCTGCTTATACACAGAACTATGCGAAGAACCCCAGGACCTCAGTGAATTGTGGTGTACCAGAAACTCACCTCAGAACCCAGAACCCAGTATCCGGCTAGCATAAGTGTCCCATTCGTTATCCGTGATTTAGCTCGGCGGTCCCAATGAAAAGACAACCCAGAACAAGCGACTCAGTCAGTGTACTCTCAGGAATGGTGGGAATCGGAAATACCTGTTCGTATATTATTCTCACATCAGTCCACAACAAGAATAAACAGAGACACGGTGAAAATAAAAAGAGTTTATTTTTATAGACCACGTGTCCTAATATGCAGTACTTTGGCTAATACAAGCAGACAAATGATTATAATCAAAACCATCAGCATCGTTACAATACCATAGAATATAAAGGGAGTGATCATGTTATAAATGACAGTGGATACTACCACCTTCCCTTAACTAAGAAGCTAATATTATTATTATGCTAATAAAAGGTCTCTTAGGCTTGAACGGGGGACCCCATACCTCAAAGATCAGCTTAGTGAAATCACATCACAGGAGCATCAGAAGTCTTCTCGCAGGAAGCCTCGTCTTCGGACTGAATATTAAACATGATGTCTGCAATATTAAAAGCACCAACTTTCAGGTATTCGCAGCTGCCTGTGTGTTATGGCTAAATAGTGAGTCGATCAACTTAGAGTAGAAAACATGCATTGTCTAACGACCCAGACTGTTCTTGTTACACCATGTACAGACCAAGGTCGCTGCGCAGAGCTCGGGATGGTAACAACAGATTGCTTTTGTGTGAGGCAAAGCGCGAGTCAGCAGTTTGTTTAAACAATAACATGTAGATGCAGTGTCGTGCGCAAAAGCAGCAAGATGGCTTTCTAACATCTAACGTGGTTATGCTAACTTAACAATGTATGTACGTATTAAGGGATTCCTTACTACATGCCCCTTGATCGAAGCACTAATCAGTAGGGAAGAAATGAGAGAACGCAGAGTTCAAATTCGACAGAGCAGAACAAGGCGTATTCAAACTGAAACCAAGTATCGGTTCAGAGAAAGTTCGAAGCAAGAAAAAAGAAAAGCAAAAAAACCTCAAAAAGGCAAAGGAAAAAAATCGAAAAACGCTGCTTTAGCCAGCAATCCAAAGTCACAGGTAATGTTCAGGACATGGTAGAAAAAACATAGCGGACGACAGTTCACTCAATCCATGAACGTGTATGCAACATACGTAGCAACTGCTTCCAACAGAAAATCGTTGGCACGGCCACTAAAAGTTTCAGCCATCCAGTTAATCAAAGAAAAGGAACATACATGTTCTTCAATAAGCGGAGCCTCTAGCACCATCAGAGGGCAACCGACGTGTTCTTCCAAATAACTCATATCCAGGAAGTCATAGGCAGCCCTTGCGATGTCCCAATTACCCAGGATTCCATGCGCCGCACCACAGGCCATAATCCGAACACCAGAACAGGCAAACTCGTGAGACACTAAGGGTCTCATCAGTCGATCATAATCCGGCACCGGAGACACCGTGCTGGTCAAGCACAAATCCAGAGGCCATTCAAAGGGACAATCTAGGCAGTGAAAGACAGGTTGTACGCAGGTAAAGTAGGAATACCGGAAGGATAATCCATACGCCAGGCTCAAAGTCGCCAATGGCAGCGTACCATAATATTCAAGCATCCTGTCACGAAGAAGATGCAGACGGGGCAGGTTGCCGTGAGGCACAGAAAGTGCAGCCATTCCGTAGTATGAAAAGTAAAAGTAGCACACCCGCCACCAGCGCCAGAATCAGCGGGACACCGCCAAAGATGCTCGAAAAAATAGAATGAAAAAATGCCGGAATCACACCAAAAATAGTTTGGAAGGAGGTCACGAGGCCTGAGCCCACAAGTTTAAAAAAATGAGCCAGGCCAGTTGTTGACGAGGCATTGAAAATTGTTTGGATCAAAGCTCCAAAATGTAGGGGGAGGTCAGTATTCAAAAGCGCCTGTACCTCAGTGCGCGTATTTGCCACGTGAAGGACAAATGTTTCTCGGGAGGAAGTCAATGGCACCTCTTTTTGGGACAATAGAGCTCTTATTCTGCTCATCTTGTTTAACTCTGCTTTCAAGGTCGGAATCAAAGGCCAGATGGAAACATCCAGCCGCCCATGCGGGGGAGGGAATAGAACATTATTGCAGCAGACTACTCTCTGCGATACTGTTACTATATATGGGATTCCCACTAACATCCCGCAGCAAGCTTCATTATTCAAAATTAAATATCTACCGTTAGCAAGCAGCGTGAAAGACGGTGTAATCACTGGCACAGGGACACCCTTGAGGACGCAGGCTAAATTTGGGGCGTGTACATTGCATGCACCGTGTAACTGAATGTGCCTACATACTACAGAATGATCAGGTGTCGAGGTACACTCCTTACCTTTCAGGTAAACCTCTGTACCGTCTCTTGTACATCTATACGTAAAAGGGAGAGACCAAACCTCATGCAGGAACGCGGTACCCAACTGTTCATATCTACCCAGGGCATAGTGTTTCATGCATGACGTAAACTTAAAAAGCGCGAAAGGGAGCGTGATCAACCCATATACTAACCACACGGCTGAATTCAATTCCGCCACAGAGAAAGGTAACGGCTGAAACTTTTCAATGTGTAACAATGAATATGTAGCATCTTTCATGGACATGAACTGTTGCTTTACAGTAAGGTTAAAGGGAAGGAATAATGATGTCGTATTCAGATAGTCTCAGGGGACCTTTCCTGCCTTTAACGTTTGTAATGTCCATGCAAACTGCATAACAGAACGCAACTGGTTTTGACCATGGTACAATACAGACATATCATCATGTACAATATCAACAATTGAAGAAACAATATTGTCTAATGTATAAATTCTGGAAGAAAGAGTGTTAATGCTGTTATCTATAACGGCTAATAGCTTTTCCAAATTTGCTTGATCTCGAAGCTGCTTCAATTTGCGACAATTTCCATACTTCGTTGTAAATAGCATACGCCCACCTCTTGGATCTGCCACCCACAGGACCTTTAACAAAATCATTCAAATCTATTTTGTCATGTAATTTTGATAAATGAACTTTGACAGATGCCAAGGTGGAATGTCGCAGCCAGGATTGACATAATTTCCCTACAGAGTAGGTAGTTACTGTATGAGAGGACTCAAACCGAGGGTCAACGCGCTGCTGCGTATACCCCGGTTTCAGAACCAGAAAACGACGTTGACAGGTATCGGAACTGCTTTGCCAAATTAACCATCCTTCACTACTAAATTTCGAAATATTGAAAGATGTATTAGAAACTAATGACTGCAAAACAGGAAGGGACAGATCTGTTCGCTTATCCCAATTTGGGTAAGCGCCCAGATCCGGAACAGAGGGGAAATTCAGTTTTTTAGTAGTGGCCAATCCGAAACAGGTGGTCTGGAAAATGGTTGAATTCAAAAACAACATATGATTTGGTACAAGAGCAAGACAGGCACGATGTAAAACTTCGGTTCCCTGAACCTGCCACGGTTTGGAACCCCAAACCGATTTAAGATCAACAGTAGCCTTCCACAAGTCATAACCTTTGATTGACAACTCATCCATAAAGGATTTAGAATATAGTAACTTGGTGTGTGTCAGTCTAACCTTCGAGGCAGACTCAGGCATCACTTTAAAATAAAAGGATGCTGGGCAGGAAACACTGAAATCAGTATAATAAGTATATTTATCAACCAATGTAGGTGAACTGCCTAAAGATGGTGTAGGGCAGTGTTCCCATTGGGTAAAATTTACAAAATTGCGAAATGTATTAGCTTTATGCAGGAAGTGATTGCCATAATGTTGAAAACAATACTGTTCTGCATAGTTAGCCGCATTCTCATATAAATCTTCTGCATCAAAAGCGGCATAATATTTCAAATCAGAAAACAGTGCCTCAATGGCATGAACATCCCAATCATCAGAACGAATGTTCTGCTTAACCACATCACCCATAGAAACACGAAATACATTAGGTACATTGATGACCTCGGTAGGACCATGAATTTGGAATTTAACAGCATCCCACGCAATTCCATCCAAAACGGGCCAGGCAGTAATATTCACAAAAGTCTGGTCCCTTTTCATGATGTGGGACGAGGAGTGGGGGGCCAAAGTTCCATTGATAAGTCTAATCGTAGATCTCTCTTTGAGATAGTGTCCATTCACCAGACGGAAAAATACTATTACAAATCCAATGGACATAAACAAAAAAATACTTATTAGCACTAGCCAGACGTATGTCCAAGGGGGAATCAAAAAATGTCTTTTGAACCAACTAGCAAAAATAGCAATGTTCGAAGGGGAAGTAGAAGGCAATGAGTTAGTGTCAAAGGAGAAACGTGACTGGTTAACTGCCGTAGATTGTAAAACAGGCGAGTGACCATTTGTAGGATAAGCATACTCAGTCTCTTCGGGCAGACCACCAGCCGGCGGTATTAACAAGGGATCAGTAACTGACTGCATCTCGATGGCAACATCAGACAAGGTGGTAGAAGCAGGAACCAACACTGAATTTCTTTGCATCGTCTGGCATGAAACTGCTGGAGTCATACTAAGAAGTATCGGCCACTCGCTGAAGTTTGACATTGTCAATAGAGATGTACCTGTTTTCTTTGCGACCAGGAAGTGGAGGTAAAATGACTGTTCTTGTACCCTGCACTCCAAGCACTGGAACTGGTGCACGATAAGAGGGGCCGAACTCCTTCCTGTTCTCCACCTTCTCACGGACCAGGTCTCCAACTCGGGGTAGCCAGCCAAATACCGGAATCTGAAGCTCAGCATCAGACGTGGAGGGCAAGTGTTCCTTCGATAGAGTGTCTCTGGCTTCTTGTAGGGTCTGCAAAACAGCACAGTGATCATCTACGTCAAAGGGTGCGGTCGACGCCGCCATGTCTAGACCATCAAGGTCTGGGACAAACATTCTGATTCCGAAGAGCATCATGTATGGGGTCCGCCCACCCAGAGACCTTCTAGGGAGATTATTAAGTGCAAGTTGGACGTTATACAAGTGGGCTAGCAAATTCCGGCCTGTGCCTAAAACTCGTGCTGTCAAAGATTGCTTTAAGTCACGGTTCATTCGCTCCACTACACTATTACCCTCAGGTCGGTAGGGGGACGAAAATTTGACTTGGACCCCCAAATTTCTCATAGCCTCCTTGTAAGCCTAAGAGGCGAACGCAGGGCTCTGATCAGAATGGAAGGTACCACACACAAAAGATCCCACAAAGACACGCAAATCCCTGATGACAGTCCGTGAATCAGCACTCCTTTGTGGCCATACCCACAGAAAACGTGTGCACGAATCCACTGCAACCAAGATATACTTGTACGCCGTATCAGAAGAAAAAGGACCGCAGTGATCTAGATAAACACAACCAAATGGTTTATTAGATATGTACAACTGTGTTTGTGGTGGGCGCGCAACAGTGGAAGGTTTAATCTGTTGGCAAATGTCACAATCAAGAACATAAGCGCGCACCTGTTTGTATAAACCGAACCACCAATAACGTTGTTGTAACAGAGATATAGTAGCGGACACGCCGGCGTGGGCAGATGCCAACTCCTCGTGCGCTGCTAGTATCAAAGCTGGTCTGCAGTCCGCGTTGGGAATAATTCTGTCACCAACATCGTTAATCCTCACTAACGGGACGTTATCAGGACTTAAGTGATAAAAATAACGAGAAGGAAAACCCTTCGGGTAATCACTTCCCTTCTCTGTAGCAGCAATAGCTGCCAAGATGTCATCATCAATCCTACTTTTAGATCTTGTAACTGCTGCCACTAAGTATGTAGCCACTGCTGTTTTTGCTGCCTCGTCAGCCAAGCTGTTACCGACAGCATGGACACCAAGTCGTTGGTGACCAAGAGTGTGAATAACATTCACGAGAGGGAGACGTTCTTTGAAGTCTGCCACTCGAACCCAAAGCAGTTTATGCTTAATTGTGCTACCTTTGGTATCGCGATATTCGTTTTGAGACCAGAAGTGTAAATTGTCATTGTAGGACTGGACACAATAAAAGGAGTCACTTACTATAAGAGTAGTGACTCAGGGATCAGCAAACTCCAGTGCAAGCACCAAAGCTCGGAGCTCCGCCAGTTGCGCGGTACAATCACCCAATGTCTGCGTATGCACGGCATCAGATTGGATTTCCCCATTTACGAATGTACCCACGACAATTGCGCAAGCCGCTGAATAGGCATGCTTCGATCCAATCGCCGGCAGCGCCGAGCCGTCAGTGTATATGACACAATGGTATTCTTCGAGCGGGCGCAAAGACAGAGGAGCCGGATGAACGAATTCATACTGCAAGTACTCCTGAGTCTGCAAAGAGGCGTCAAAGATATAAGTGACATCTGGTGATGTCAGAGTCGTAGCCCATTGTATCCACCGTGGATGCAAAGCTTTAGAATTTGGTACACTTGCTTTTGTCACCGCCTCCAGGGCAGGATACGGTGTTACAACCAGTATTTGTTTACCATGTGACAGCGCGCGTTCTTTAAGGATCGCCATCTGTACTGCCGTCAGAACTTTCTCGACAGTGGAAAAACGCAAATCAGCAGAGGTGTACAAGTGTGATTTATACGCAATGGGGACTGTATCGCCCTCATTGAACGTCAAGTACGTGAAACCCACCGCGCCAGGTACTATTCTTATTACCAGGTTAGTGCGGTTATCACGCGTAAATAAGTATTTTGAAGCAAGAAGATCAGCCTGTAAAGACTGCAGAATAGCAGAATGTTCTAGCTGCCAGCTAGACTTCGAAAAAGAAGGTTGTACCAAGGCGTAAAGCGGCTTGATACGCTGGGCATAATCAGGAATATACGTACGGCCGAAATTCAGAAAGCCCAGCAAAGATTGTAATTTTTTCAGTGTTGTAGGAGCACGCAGGCATGCGCACTTCTCCAGAAAGTGAGGAGCCAATCCCTTACCTTCATTGTTGAGCTCGTAGCCCAAACACAACACTGTATATTCCGCGATGTGAGCCAAATTAAATTTGTAGCCATAATCCGCAAAACTCACAATAATATTGTCGACTCGAGACAGATGTGGCATCAGCTCATCATCCATGAGGTAGATATCGTCAACATAGGAGTATGCGTCGGGGTCTATTCTTTCTAAGAGAGAGACCATGCGAGCAGCAAAGACGCCAGGGCTGTTTTTATAGCCCGTGGCTAATCTTGTGAACTGTTTTTGTTTGCCGCCTGAAGTAAACGCCGTCCACTGGCTACTCAGTGTGGACAGGTTATGGCTAAAAAAGCCATTGGAGATGTCAAGTGTCGTTTTAAATCTCTTACGCACGAGACTGTCGACAAGAGCCGAGCTGTGAGTATTTTGTACCGCGCAGGTCCGGCAATGCAAATTTAAGTGCCGGTAATCCAAAACTAAACGGTACGACCCGTCAGGCTTCGTCACAGTGAATAAAGGGTTATTCATAGGGGACACACAAGTTTCAATAACACCCTGATATTCCAATTGGTCAAGGATTGCAGCGACGTGCGGTCTAGCTTCACGACGCATAGGATATTGGGGCTGTGGCTGGGGCATAGACCGTAATGGAATCTCATGGCAGGGGGACAGCTGGTCCCATCCCACCTGAGTACGATACACTGCCGGCGCAAGCGCCAGTGCCCACTCCTCAGCGTACACTTCAGCCTGGTCCTTATGCACTGTGTGCGCAAAGGACGGGAGGATTACCTCCTCCCCTCTTGGAGCTTCTAAAATGAAAGCTGGGGGCCAATCTGCCTCCGCCAGGAGGATATCATAGGTGGTAGTCAGATTATCCCCAAAAATCCCCTTTGTTGTACGTTGTATGTCACCCTCAATTAGTAAGACTGTTTCGTAAAGTCTATCAGGGGGAGCCACTCTGGTGTCAGCTGTCTCAACAGTAACCAATGTATCAGTTGCTGTCACCGCCAGAAATGGACGCAGAGCTTGACGGACTATGGTAATTTCCGCTGCGCTGTCCAGGAGCGTCAGCGCCCATGTCCGGTTCCGAAGCTGTGTCCGCACTATCTGAGGCATATCTTGCCGTCAGGGCAGCCACTTTCTTCTTCTGAAACGGGGGACTTTGTCGTGCAAATTCATCCTGCTTGCCTTTACCTTCAGTCTGTCGGGGTTCGTCACGTGTTTGTGGAGCACCCCGACCTTTGCCACCGCCTCCGCCACCGGACTGTGAAGCTGATGTTTCCTGTGAAGAACGAGGAGAACGTTGTTCAGAAACCTGAAATCTATCAGGAGACTTAATAGTAGCACGATCACACAGATCATAAGTGCGCTCACTACCTGACTGAACGGGAGAGGCAGGCCGAGACCCCTGTTTCTGCTGCTGCTTTCCCTGTTGTTTTGACCGCCAACTCTGTTTCGGAAAGTTTGGACGTTCATCCTTACCAGAGGCTTCTGCCTTACCCTGCTGCTTAATTTCGGGAGTTTTCACGACAGGTTTAACTCCTAAAGAGCTACGACCCAAATCTCTGTATGCCGTCGAGATTATTTTCGCGAACTCCCGCGGCTTATCCTCTTCAGCAACTTTCTTCAGTTCATTACGAACCTGGAATTGCATAGCATCACCCTTAAGGTTACCCATTACCATGGTAGCCACCAGGTCAAACTGTCCGAGGAGCCGCATGCCTAATTCTATCGCAGACTCCGCACCGTGGTTATCTTGAACACGTTTAATAACGGAGGGCAGTACCGACATAGACGGAGTGCAAAAACACTGCGAGTACGTCGCTGCAAAGAACTTGCCCCAGTTTATACTATCATCAATGTCGGGCACCAAGTCTTTAGGCAAACTAATGGTAAGGATCCTGTGTTTCTCCACAGGAGATGTATTCGGGTAAACCGCTTCTATTTTTCAGCAAGCCAAAAAGGGAAATCATCCCTATTCGGGGGGCGCTTGCCCGTAACAGAATTAACCATAACAGGACTAATGACCACCGCGTGGTGGTCAGTAGGCTGCCCCGCAACAGCAGGTGTCCCCGCCTGCACATTGCGTGACACGTACTGTACTAAAGCCCTATGCACTGTAATAAGGGCAGTGTGCAGTACACGCAAATCAGCCACCGGCACCGTTAGGTAACGGGGATGAGGCGTATATCCGGCTAGTACCGGCCAAGTGGCCCCTGCAATTGACAAAGGGCCCATTCTCGGCGGTATAACCGCATGGGGAAGGGCGCCATTAAACCAAATAAGATGCTGCCAAGCAGATATTGGTATTTCTTGTGTCCTATACGGTGTATAGTTCGCTGGCACGGCAGTGGCAGTGTAAGTATGAAAAGAGTTATCGTCCTCACTCACCGCCGGAAGCGTCACCCAAGAGTAAAACAACTCATAAGGATGAGCCGCATCGGCGCCTACCACAAAGATTACGTTCATACCAGTGTCCGGCACTCCATACTGCGTCAAATGACGTTTCAGAGCTGCCCGACTGTGCGCCGCTATTTCAACCGCCGTAAGGACAAGTTACACTCGAAGAAATTAGTAGCACAAGGGTTCAATAACCTTTTTAATGGATGTATGTCGTTACAACGCACACTTTTACAACGCATGCATTTACAACGCATTTTTTACAACGCACAATCCATTACAACGCATGACATTACAACGCATGACACTACAACGCATTTTTAAAAACTACCTTTACAACGCATTCCATTACAACGCATACTACCATTACAACGCATACCATTACAACGCATAATATTAAATTGCATTTAAGGTAAGTATTAGATAGTATAGGGGTAAAAATTACTTTTCTAACTCCAGGGGGTGCAACAGTAGGGTAAGTGTTGGATAGTATAGGGGTAAAAATTACTATTCTAACTCCAGGGGGTGCAACAGTAGGGAAAGTGTTGGATAGAATAGGGGTTAAAATTACTATTCTAACTCCAGGGGGTGCAACAGTAGGGTAAGTGTTGGATAGTATAGGGGTTAAAATTACTATTCTAACTCCAGGGGGTGCAACAGTAGGGTAAGTGTTGGATAGTATAGGGGTAAAAATTACTATTCTAACTCCAGGGGGTGCAACAGTAGGGTAAGTGTTGGATAGTATAGGGGTAAAAATTACTATTCTAACTCCAGGGGGTGCAACAGTAGGGTAAGTGTTGGATAGTATAGGGGTAAAAATTACTATTCTAACTCCAGGGGGTGCAACAGTAGGGTAAGTGTTGGATAGTATAGGGGTAAAAATTACTATTCTAACTCCAGGGGGTGCAACAGTAGGGTAAGTGTTGGATAGTATAGGGGTAAAAATTACTATTCTAACTCCAGGGGGTGCAACAGTAGGGTAAGTGTTGGATAGTATAGGGGTAAAAATTACTATTCTAACTCCAGGGGGTGCAACAGTAGGGTAAGTGTTGGATAGTATAGGGGTAAAAATTACTATTCTAACTCCAGGGGGTGCAACAGTAGGGTAAGTGTTGGATAGTATAGGGGTAAAAATTACTATTCTAACTCCAGGGGGTGCAACAGTAGGGTAAGTGTTGGATAGTATAGGGGTAAAAATTACTATTCTAACTCCAGGGGGTGCAACAGTAGGGTAAGTGTTGGATAGTATAGGGGTAAAAATTACTATTCTAACTCCAGGGGTGCAACAGTAGGGTAAGTGTTGGATAGTATAGGGGTAAAAATTACTATTCTAACTCCAGGGGGTGCAACAGTAGAGTAAGTGTTGGATAGTATAGGGGTAAAAATTACTATTCTAACTCCAGGGGGTGCAACAGTAGGGTAAGTGTTGGATAGTAGAGGGGTAAAAATTACTATTCTAACTCCAGGGGGTGCAACAGTAGGGTAAGTGTTGGATAGTGTAGTGTAATATTATGCGTTGTAATGGTATGCGTTGTAATGGTAGTATGCGTTGTAATGGAATGCGTTGTAAAGGTAGTTTTTAAAAATGCGTTGTAGTGTCATGCGTTGTAATTTCATGCGTTGTAATGGATTGTGCGTTGTAAAAAATGCGTTGTAAGTGTAGTGCGTTGTAAAAGTTGCGTTGTAAAGGTTGTTCCCCCTTTTTAATGATCAAGCTTGAAACAACCTATATCAAGAGAAATAGGTAGGTCTAAATCCGTCAGACTTGTTATCCGGAAACAAGAATGAGGGCGTTGTGGACTAATATAAGCACTACTAAGGCGTTTCAACTCATAGACCAAACGTTAGGTGCGCCATGTTGCAGGGATTCTGCTTATACACAGAACTATGCGAAGAACCCCAGGACCTCAGTGAATTGTGGTGTACCAGAAACTCACCTCAGAACCCAGAACCCAGTATCCGGCTAGCATAAGTGTCCCATTCGTTATCCGAGATTTAGCTCAGCGGTCCCAATAAAAAGACAACCCGGAACAAGCGACTCAGTGTACTCTCAGGAATGGTGGGAATCGGAAATACCTGTTCGTATATTATTCTCACATCAGTCCACAACAAGAATAAACAGAGACACGGTGAAAATAAAAAGAGTTTATTTTTATAGATCACGTGTCCTAATATGCAGTACTTTGGCTAATACAAGCAGACAAATGATTATAATCAAAACCATCAGCATCGTTACAATACCATAGAATATAAAGGGAGTGATCATGTTATAAATGACAGTGGATACTACCACCTTCCCTTAACTAAGAAGCTAATATTATTATTATGCTAATAAAAGGTCTCTTAGGCTTGAACGGGGGACCCCATACCTCAAAGATCAGCTTAGTGAAATCACATCACAGGAGCATCAGAAGTCTTCTCGCAGGAAGGCTCGTCTTCGGACTGAATATTAAACATGATGTCTGCAATATTAAAAGCACCAACTTTCAGGTATTCGCAGCTGCCTGTGTGTTATGGCTAAATAGTGAGTCGATCAACCTAGCGTAGAAAACATGCATTGTCTAAGGACCCAGACTGTTCTTGTTACACCATGTACAGACCAAGGTCGCTGCGCAGAGCTCGGGATGGTAACAACAGATTGCTCTCGTGTGAGGCAAAGCGCGAGTCAGCAGTTTTTTTAAACAATAACATGTAGATGCAGTGTCGTGCGCAAAAGCAGCAAGATGGCTTTCTAACATCTAACGTGGTTATGCTAACTTAACAATGTATGTACGTATTAAGGGATTCCTTACTACACTACATCTTACAATAAAAAACAACTTTTTTAAAACACATAGGCAAAATTAATGCATTTACCAATGCTTGTTTATATGGCATTTAACAAATCTTGTTTCGGCGATTCTGTTTAGAAGCAGAACTGTGCCTCGGGAGAAAAGGATGCCAGAATGTAGGGACTGAGAACCTCTACCTTCTAAGTATCTTTAGGCCCAAATCCTTCTAGCTCACAGTGCCTCACCTGCACTCCTAACCTTTCCAGAGTAGCAAGTCATTTCAGCAAACCAAGACCATGAACATCTAGTCACCAAGGGAACTATGGAAACAGATCATCACCTTTCATTATCACTCATGCATGTTCATAGTAAGCAGAAGAAAGACAAAGAGGAAGTTTACAATATATTTACTGAAACTGTCAAAGTCTATTTCAAAGCTGGTTTGCTTAGTAAACAGATACAAGTAAGACAAGTAATCAACATTACTAAACAGGCTATTAACAACGAACAACCCAACCATGGAAACTAATATATCCATGTAAGTCTACCCTCACTATGTGAGAACCGGGATATATTAGTGATCTCTGGGAATAGCGATTAACCCCTTACTTGGTATGTGTGGTTAGGTGGTCCGCATCATGGGTGTAAAGTCAGGTTACGCAAGACTGTTGCTTCCATTCAAAGACTGTTCTCTCTGCTGGAAGTCTCCCCTCTAACCTCCAAGGTGCTGAGACACAGTTTATATTACAAGAACTGTTGTGTTAGAAAACTGCAGCTGTGCTACTCTATTGTGTCTAAAAACGTTATGAGAAGATGTTGAATGGGCACAGCAACAAAATACACCATGTTGTTTCACCTTGTACGAAGTATTCAGACTGAATCCCAAGAAGAGTCACTGAATATTAACCTATCTTTAACTTATACGACTGGACCTAAACTTAATTTCCATTACCTCTAAAGTGACCGATCGTTCACAGGTGCTATTAATCACATTGTGTGAGGTCACTAACCACTGTTTAGTAAAAATAAAATTAACTTGACACTTGTGCAGGTTATGTCCATCCTTTCATTGTTTAATTTAATGTTAAGTCTGTGCATATGGCATATTTTTCACAGGCTTATCTCCTGCTCTTTTACTAGTGACTACAGTCTAGTGTCTTCCATTGCTGGTGTGAACTATCTGTCCACGTCTCTTCCCCAGCGCAATTATGTAAAGAGCAGAGAGGATGGAATAAGGGACCTTCCAGTTGTGTTTTCTTTATGTGGACCTAACAGGGGGAAATGTGCACCTTTTGACTGGATTACCATAGCTTGCTCTACACATATATCATTCTATAGATTACTTTTCTCCCTCATGCGACTCCATTCTCATCTAAATCCAAGTTCCTCCAGGATAAATGAATACACTGATTCACGTTGTGTTCAAAAGTAACAGCCCCTCCAAAGACTTCCATCATCTTCACTATTAGGTGGACCACACAGTTCTCTCATGTGGACTCTTCCACACCTGATAGAACATTATTGACTCTCTTTACATGGTGGTGTTAACCAGGTTTAACCCATAGAGTTCACTGTTTACAAGTAAAAATGATCTAGCAAGTGGGTAGCAGCAGCTTATGGTAGGTTGCATGCCACCAAATCTTTGATATCCTCTGTTGTAGGGTGGGGTAGTAGTGGCCTAACTCTGACTTGCATCTAAGCTTCACCTCGGTGGATCCAAACTACTGCTACCAACTTGCTGTGAAGAGGAGGAACTTTTAGTACTTTGTCAGCTCCTGAATGATCCACTCAAACTTAGTAGGTGGTGAGTGAAATTCTGTGACTCATACTGTAGCTACTCACATATGGTTAATTCCACTTAAATCCCAAAACCTTTTAATATGCCCAAAAAGCTAAACATTTCTTAAATTGCAAAACCATATGGATTTATATTAAGCAGTCACCAGATGATGGCAAGCATGGTGAAAATAGTATGGTATGTAAGTACACACAAACATCACTCTACCTCTCTCTCTTCTCTGTACTTTCTCTTTTGCTTAAGCACAGCCAAAAGTACTCCTTGATTGGAGCATATCTCGGAATCTCAGGCATGTAACCAATAATTCTGCACATTATAACACACTACTAATCTATTACAATAAACATTTATCACCTTATTTATCAACTCATAAGTTTGAGAGAGCTTTTAGGCCTCTTAAAGGGTAGAGAAGTATTATCGAAATAATATAATGTAATAATAGAAAATTAATGCATTTTATTGTTTCAATTAATTAAAATTGTTACAAGAGAGACTGGGCGGGAATCTCTCCATCCGATTGCTTTCTTCAATCATGGTAATACATAATCATTTCCTTTGAAAAATCTGTTATTTATATCTGAAACATGGTCATTTCATTAAATAAATCTTGTAGTCACTGTACTGAATAATGAGTAAAAGGTGGCAGTGAGGAACACTCGATTAAAACTACAATCTGCCTTAAGTCATTGTTTGAGTCTTTACTTTAAAAGTTCTTTCACATGATGTGCAAATTTCGCTACTCTGGCTAGTTCCATTGGAGTCTCCAGGTAGAAGAGAAATATCATGGCTTTTGTGCAGGTACGTATACCGTATTTTAAAAACAGAGGTTTTAATAAAGTGTGACGTGCATGATCCAAACAGTGTCTTATGCAGACCAGGTGAGCCATAGATTACTCATACTGATGGCACAGTCTACAAGTGGTAACCGCCTGTGATGTTTTGCAGCTGAAGTTGATATCTTTTGTTGGCAATACCATCAACTTCACTGACAGAATTTGCTTTAAAACCGTTTTGTTTAAGGTGGAGTCAAGGTATGGCTGTCTCAGTTTATCATGGAAGGAGCTGGCTAATAGCCTGATGTTACTACTGGATGACTCTAATTCCTTCATGTCATCTTCCGTAGACAGTAGTCTGACTTTTTGTTTTAAATTGATTTTAAAATTCCGAGTTGATGGATAAAATACTGCCATTTGGACAGGTCAAGATGCAAGTCAGTGCAAGCAGTTAGAAGGCCGTTGGCTCATGGATTGTTACCTTTCACAAAAATTTCCTTCAGAATAGCCTTCATTGTATTCGGGGGTGCAGCACAAACCCCTCGGTAGTATCGAACAATGTGTTGGTAACGTTTATTTAACCTGAATTTGAGTGGACCAAGGCGTTCCGGGCATGAGCGGGTATGCGAAAAATCTTTTTGAACGCTCCACAGTTGGCACGTTCCGTAACGGTAATTGATCCCGCAGGAAATACAAGTTGACCATATGTGATTGAAGGGAGTAGCTTGGCTCTTATAACCTTTCTAATAGATTTGGTTGTCCAGCTGCTTAGTTAGAAAAGATTGAAAATCATTGTTTATTTATTTCTCACCCCTTCTCCCTTAATCTAACGATAATCCAGCAATCAAATCTACAACGCACAGTACCACTACCCTAAATGTGGCAAAAATCCACACACCCATAACACACACCCCGTGAGGCAACAATTCATAAAAAGATCCACCAAAAGCCCGACAAATCGTACCAACACTCACTACAAAACCCATTTACAAAAATACAACTTCCTCTTCCAAATCTCAGAAAATCCACCTCCAACAAACCACAAACCACCACTCTGAGGGCTACTGTTTTTATGATTATTATTTAGTAATTTATTGCTCAGTTGATAAAACACATTTCAATAAACGAATGATTGCAGTCAATATTTCTTTTAAATTATAAAAGAATTGCACTAACAGTGCAAGGTACATCAGTAAACGATTATTAAGCCTGTGAACAGCTAATACCCATTTCATATCTACTCAGTATTGTGCAATGTGCTCATGCTTTTTAGGGGCTACTAGTAACAGTAGTAGTCTGTAACAGCAGCTGTGGTAACTGTGGCAAAGGTTGGTTGCCCGCTGGTAAGCAGCACTAGATAAAAGTGCTGATATCCCTTTTTCCCCTTACTTTATTTGCAAAAGCAAGCAATTGACCAACAGAATGTCCTCCAAATTTTTCCTGCTGCAGTCAATTGGAAATTTCCTCCCATGCCCACCACTATATTGCTTTCTGTGCGCTTTGTGTCCCTGGCCCTTTACAGCATTGGGGTATGGAGCTGCTGGAGAAGTAGTACATAATGCACTACGCATTTGTATTGTAAAATCACACACAACTTCTAGTTCTCTGATGTGCACTACCAGTGCTCTATCCCTCCTCCCCAACTTCGTATCCTACCAATAGAGAGACATACATCATTTTTAGTTTACAATTTGGGTAACTTTAGAGGTTGGGTTGGGAGTAGACTAAGGGATGGTATGAGGAAAAGTCTCACATGGTTAGGATTGATGAAGGATTATTGTATTGGATTATGTTAGATTAGATTGGGTTAGGGATTAAGATTAAGCTTGATTACAGTTGCAAAAAGTGTTTAAGTGATTGTGCAATAAAACTTTACAACCGAAAGACAATATGGGCGGTAATACAGAGGATAGCCTTCCATGACAGAAGATGGAAGAGACCCAAAATGATATAGAAACATTATGGACTGATGTAAAGGGCAGAATAACAGTTAGGCGTTAGTTTATGTGTCAATTTATGTCTAGATAAAAATTAGAAATGTATTGGTAAAAGCACTTTTTTACCTCTACAGATTTTAGTTTCTATTGAAATACATATTAGCCACAATACATACTCTATAGGTATTGGAAATCCTGTTTATCGTAATGCTTTCAGTACATTTCCCATATCACTTCAAGATGCATTGCACAGAAAGGAAACACACAGCCTGACTATCTAGTCTGCCCCTTCTGTTTCCTACTTTCCTAATACTCAAAATGGAGCAGATATAAGCTCTACTGTTTTACTGTTTACGATGATGTTTAAAAGAAAGTGAGGTTACAGTGCATGCAGCACTAAGCAAAAAGACACAAACATAAACATATCCTTGCAGCATGAAGTCAAATGGTGGCAGATTCGGCTGCATGGACTTACTCCCACCCTCGCAACTCCACTATCAAGTGAGGCCCTCCTGAGCCCCTGCACTCCTGAGTTTTGGTGTTCAAGGCCCTCCTCCACCCGCAGGCAATACCTGCACCTCATCCCTGGTGGTCCAGTGGACCTCTCACTCTTTCTCTCGCTCTGTTTATCTGCTTGCTGTTTCCTTCCAACTCTTTCCTTTCAGCTTTGTTTTTCACCCTTTTACTGTCACTCTCTTTCTATCATTTTCCATCCACCTTTTCACTTTTACTCTGTTTTCACTCTACTCTTTATTCTGTGCACCTCTCTCCCACTTTTTCCTGCCGCTGCTGCCCCCGTGGCCCCTCCCCACAGCACGACCTGCCCAAGCCAGTTTCCCCTCCCCGCTCCCGCCACCCAGCTGTCCAGCTCTCCCCGACCCCTACTTGATGGCGGCCGCTGCGGGTACAGGCGAACAAGACCACTGACCTATTGTCAGTGAAATTGCTCTCCCAACCTCGCAGCTCCAACATCAAGTGAGACCTTCCTGAGCCCCTGCACTCACGAGTGTTGGTGTTCGAGGCCCTCCTCCACCCGCAGGCTATACCTGCGCCTCATCCCTGGTGGTCAAGTGGACCTCTCACTCTTTCTCTCGCTCCGTTTTTCTGCTTGCCTTTTCCATTCACCTCTTCCCTTCACCTTTGTTTTTCACTTTTACTGTTACTCTCTTTCTATCACTTTCCATCCTCCTTTAAATTTTTTCTTTGTTTTCACTCTACTCTTTATTCTGTGCACTTCTCTCCCGCTTTTCCCCGCTGCTACTGCCCCTTTCCCCCAGCACGACCAGCCAAGCCAGTTTCCCCTCCCTGCTCCCGCCTCCCGCCTCCCAGCTGTCCAGCCCTCCCATACGACAACTTAATGGTGATCGCTGTGCGTGTGTGCCAATGGTGCGCCCAAGGTGTGCCAAAGGCAAGCCCATCTGCACCCGTCCGCGACCCGAACGAGACCAGCTCCAGGACCCCTAGACCTCCGAACCTTCAACGCTACAACCATGCGGCACTCTACACACTCAATCCATATCGCAACAACAACTTCAAGCTAGCATCACCAGCCGACACCCATGGACCCTTTAGCTGTCACCGCTGCCGCCACTCCTGCAGCACTGCTAAGACCACCAATCCAGCACAACCCACCCAAAACAAAGCGACCGCACCAAAGACCCTGCAATGCATCCTCCTCAACGTTGGATCACTCCACAAACACGCCACCAAAATCTGGCACCTCCTCGTCAGCACCACCCCGGATGTTGCATTCTTCACTGAAATCTGAGCTAACACCACCTCTGGACCTGACATCGCCATCGCCATGCCCAGGGGAGGGAATCGCCATCATCCACAAATCCACCCTCCGACTGAGCACACTTGCCGATGAGACCACAGACCTGATGGAACACCTACACTTCAAGATACAGGCCAGCCCTACCACCCTCTGGGGAACTCTCATCTACAACCCCCCTGGGCCCCATGGACCATTCACCAACTCCCTCACGGACAGCATCACCCTGCAGGCCATCACGTCCACCAACTACACCTTGCTTTGAGACCTCAACTTCCACCTCGACAACCAACAAGACCCCAACACCACTTCCCTCCTGGACAACCAACACAACATAGAACTCCGCCAGATTGTGACTGACCCCACACACTCAGCAGGACACACCCTCGACCCTATCTTCACCGCAGGAAGCTCCATCACTTTCAGTCACACCACCAAACTCCCCTGGACGGACCATCGCTGCATCCATTTCACCTTCAGAACACCCACCATCCACAGAACCCAGCACCTGCTCCCAGGCAGAAATTGGACTAAAATCCCTGACGACTAGCATCACCACTTCACTCGGCAACTCCACCCCTACCATCGTGGACAACGACGACCCCAACACTGCAGCCCAAACCTTGCACAGGTGGATCTCCGACTGCACCAACACCATAGCCCCCCTCAAGAAGAACAACAACACACACGCCAGGAAAGCCAGCTGGTCCACCATCAAACTCCGACAGACCAGATGCACATGCCACCGCCTCGAAAAGTCCTGGAGGAACTCCAAATCTACAGAAGCCCACAACGACTTGGGAGCTGCCGCCAACGCCCACCACCAACTCATCAGAAATACAAGAAAGAAAGCAATCCAAGACAGAATTTCCATACACGCGCACAACAGCAAATAAATCTTCAGCATCATCAAGGAGTTCGCCCAACCAATCAGCAAGTCTACAGACATCCCTCCCTCAAAAAACCTCTGCGATATACTCAGCACCTTCTTCCACTACAAAATCAAGAACATTTTCGACAATTTCGACGAAGACAGCGAACACACAGAACCCTCACCAACTACCCCCGACACCTTGAAGCCAACGATTGACAGCTGGACAGCCCTCACCAGCGAAGACACACTGAAGACAATGAAGTCAATCCACTCCAGGGCCCCTACAGACCCCTGTCCCCACCGCATTTTCAACAGAGCCGCCGACACCATCGCCCCCATGCTTCGCCACACCATCAACCGCTCCCTCGCAAACCCCTCCTTCCCCTACAACTGGCAGCATACTGAGGTCAACCCCCTCCTGAAAAAACCCTTGGCGGACCACACCGGCCTCAAGAACTACAGACCCCTCTCCCTGCTCCCATTCCCAGCAAAAGTCATCAAGAAAGCCATCAACAACCAACTTGCCACCTTCATCGAAGAGCACAACATCCTTGACTCCTCCCAATCTGGCTTCAGAAAGAACCACCCTCCTAGCTGCAACAGAAAACATCCTCTCCCTCCTGGACAGAGGACAGACAGTAGCCCTCATCTTCCTGGACCTTTCAGCAGAGGACAGACAGTAGCCCTCATCCTCCTGGACCTTTCAGCAGCCTTCAACACAGTCTCTCACCGCACCGTAACAAGTAGACTTCACGACGCAGGGATCCGGGACAAGGCCCTCGACTGGATCGGGTCTTTCCTCTCCAGCAGAACACAGCAGGTCAGACTCCCTCCCTTCCTCTCGGGCCCCACACCGACCACCTGAGGAGTCCCCCAAGGATCCTTCCTCAGCCCCACGTTGTTCAACATCTACATGGCTTCGCTCGCCCCCATCGACAGAACCCACGGACTCAACATTGTTTCATACGCAGACACCCAACTCATCCTCTCCCTATCCAACTAACCCAACGCAGCCAAACACAACATTCAAGAAGGCATGGAGGCAGCCGCCAAATGGATGATGAGCAGCTGGCCACAACTCAACACGGACAAAACTGAAGTACTCATCAAGGGCCCACACCCCGATGCCTGGAACGACACCTGACCACGCATCACGCAACCTCAGAATCATCCTGGACTCCAAATTCAAAATGGACCGCCAGATCAACTCTGTCGCATCCTCCTGCTTCCACACCCTCCTCCTCCTACACAAGACCTTCAAATGGATCCCCCTCAAACACAGAAAGAACATCACAAACGCCCTCGTCACGAGCAGACTTGACACTGGCAACGCACTGATGTACCATAAAAATAGACTAAAGGACTATACCTACCAATAGTCCCAATACCATTATCAAATAATCAATCAGTTGGAAGTGAAGAAGGTTCAATTGTTTATTAAACAAAAATACTCTATAGAGGAGCCTCTCCGAACCTCACCCATCAGGTGCGCTGAGAAGACTATTGGCTTGTATTCAGACATGAGGTTATATACTTTTCGGTTCAACACATACAATCACTGTAAAAGGAAAAACACCAGTTGGCCCTCGAGCTCCAGGAAAGGACCATATATGGCACACATCAGACCAGTACAAAGGCTTGACTATCTATTACTGATGAGGTCAGGAGGGGTGACTCCCTTTCGTCATGGTGCCTGGTGCGCTTATCACCCCCAAAGCCAGATGCAACCTTGAGTCTTAGAACAGTCAAGTAAACAACCTACTTTCAGCTGCTACCAGTAACTCAGATGAACTGGGGCCTGACAACTGCACGTGATCAACACGTGATCACGGCCCATGCTCGAGCATATGTTCAGAAGATGGCATCTGTATTGTATCTCGGCCTACTCTTTTAGCAATAGATATACAGGGAGGAAATAAACGAGTTTCCTCCAAGCAAAAGCATATATATCAAACAGGGAGTGCACGTAAAGATGCATCATGCTAACATAATATAGGTCCAATACTCCTTATATACGGAAAATCTACTTTTTTTATCCCTGAGCACTCTACGTCAGAATCAACAAAAACCTCACCCGCAAACTTCAAAACATCCAGAATGCCGCCGCCAGACTAATCCTCAACCTGCCACGCCACTGCCACATCACCCAGCACCTGCGTAGACTACACTGGCTCCCCATCGAGGCAAGAATCACCTTCAAGATTCTCACCCACGCACACAAAGCCCTCCACAACAATGGACCAGCATACCTGACTAGCCAATTCACATTCCACGCACCCCAAAGGACCCTACGATCAGCCCAGCTCTCCCACGCTGTGGTCCCTCGCACCAGGAAGTCCAGACTGGGAGGCCGCTCCTTCTCCTTCTTCGTGGCCAGAGTCTGGAACGCCCTCCCGCTCCACCTCAGACAGATGACATCACTCCCCAACTTCACGACGAACTTCAAGACATGGCTCTTGATAGATCTCATCCTTGATGGACAGGACCCTGCGCCTCCCCCCAGTGCCTTGAGACCCTTACGTGTGAGTAGCCATTCTCAACAAACCGATGATTGATTGATTGATTGATGGAATTCCTTTCACCATTGTCACTCATGGCTCTCCATGGTCGAGCGAATGGACATGGGGAATTACATTTGCCACACATTTGCCTACTCTTGGGATGGGAATCAAGGGCACGTACCTTATAAGAAGATGGTGAGCTGTGTTGTTTGATAGCAAACTTGCAACCCTAAGTGGCAGTAGGAATTTTGGCCGAAGTGTTGAGTACACATCTTTTTATTTGCATGCATCTTTTTTGCAACCTCTTTTTGTAATATGTTTGTGCGTGAAATTGTCAGTATGCCCAGTAGTCCTTTTATTTGCAATAGCAAGAGAACTGTTTATTTCTCCAGTTTAGAAGTAGGCAAGGAACTTTCAGCAAACCTGCAGCAGGTTGTATACCCTCACATATAAACATGTGATTTCGAATGACTGAATAAGTCTTGGATTCCATCGCGGCTCACTTCAGCTTCTAAAGGGGGATCTAGAACTAATCTTTGAAAATATTCTGTGACTCCTATTGTAGAAACATCAATAGTTTGGCTCCCGCTGTGCCTAGGTTACCCTGGGCTTTCCATAGACAAGGTCACACATGCATGCCTTACTTAAAAAGCACAATCGTAATGTTTATTAGAACATTGAAATATTGGGAGCTCTATTGAGGACAATGGAGTAGCTCTGGGCTTCAAATGGCCGATAGAAGCCTGGGGATGCGCCAAACAAAATCTGTTGACCCGCAACTCTCTCCCGCTTTGCCTGTCAGCTGGGCTGGGACCTGGTCCCCCAGCCTCCATTGCTCCTGGGAAAGGGTGGGGCCTCCCTCCTACAAAACCTGTGGCAGTCTCCTGCAATGTGGGATGCATGTGGGCGTGCCCGGGCCAAGGGTGGGCCCGTCAGCGGCAGGAAGAGGTGGGGCCTGGCCTGCCCCCTTGGCTATGGACGTTCAGTCACAAGACTCTACCTATTTGCTGTTCCGGAGTGGGTTTTTGCTATAAAGGTGCTGAACCAGTCACTCAGTGCTTGGTAGTCTGACAACGTTTTTTCCCATCTTTCCCAAATCCCTCCGTTGTTAAAACCACTGGAAATGGACTCTGGTGAAATCTGTGTGTGGAACCTGTGGGGAATTGCCATGCTTCCTTGAAGATCATTTACCGAGTTGTTTGATTTTTCACCTTTTAGGGCTAAACTTATATTTAAAGAATCGTTTTTGCTCACTTTTTTGCCTAGGTGTAATAAGAGGAGCACTTGGAGGGTAAGCTGAGGGTTCACTGAGTCATGGGGAAAGGAAAAGGCCAGGATAAAGCTCAGGGTGCATCACACCCAAAAAAGAGGACTATGGGTGTAGTTTGCCATGAGACAATGTATACGATTGAGTCCATAGTCACTGAATGCCATGAAATAGCACACTATGGAATACCTCTGCCCTCCTCCCAACTAGCAAGTTCCACCAGCCCCTATCCAGATTTCGAAACCCTGACAGAACTCTCTTCTATCCCCCACCCACCATTCTTCTCCCGGCAAAAAATCTGTAAAGCAAATTCCCATGATCTTTCAGAATCTCCATAAGGCGTTTTGGAAAGGTCTTGAAAGAGGCTCATTGATTCAGAGCCCGAATCAGATCCCCTTTCATCTCATAGTGAACCACAGGACCACCCTGAAGAGGCGCATGCAATCCAAGCAGAATGCCACAACAGATTTGAGGCCCTAGCAGAGAAGGAAACTGGGGTAACAGGGTTAGGGTCAGCTGGTCATGGCGATAATTGTAAAGCATATTTGCGGGCCCTAAAAACAATTATTGACTCCCTGAGAGAAGAGGTAGTCACTTTGAGATCGGAAGTTGGTGACTTAAATGGGAGGGTAAAGGGTGGTAAGGCCATTCCACTAGAGACCAGTCCAGAATTCCCACCCAGTGCCTTCATGGGTGGAGCTGCTATATGCTCAGGGTCACCTAGGATGGACGATGTTAGACCAGCACTGAGTACCCCCCCCCCCCCGGCCTCGACCCACCTCAGTTTTTTCTCCCTGCCCAAGTGGTTGCCCTTGTAGTAATGCCTATATTAATAAACCAGTGGCATCCAGAGGCTCTTTCCAGGGCAGTGGCGAGGGTAGGCTGATAGACAGAGGTGAAGTCACATTAGATGGAGGGTGCCCTCCTATGTCCAGTCCTGGGGGAATATTTGGAAAGGGGGTACTGAAGGATGGCATATCTCCCCCAGATCTACATGCGTTGTAACAACACGTAGTCTTTACTACGCATATTTTTACAACGTATGTGCTTTTAACACGCAGGCTTTTACAATTAAATTTCGTTGTAAAGGTGTGTATGGTAAAAGCACATATGTTGTAAAAAATATAGGCTATCCACGTCGTTTTGAGGAAACAGAGGCTTTTCCTTACAACGAAGTGCACCGTTTTAGTTAGGGTCAGGGAGTCGTGCAGGGTAGTGTTTTTGGTACGGAGAGGACAGAGGGTCGGGGGGAGGGTCGTGCAGGGTTAGTGTTTTAGGCTTTAGGGTAAGGTCGGGGTCGTGCAGGGTAGTGTTTTAGGGTAGGAAGTGGACTGGGGGTCGGGGAGGGTCGTGCAGGGGTAGTGTTTTAGGGTATAGAATAGGGTCGGTGGGTCGTGCAGGGTAGTGTTTTAGAGTAGGGAGAGGATGGGGAAGGGTCGTGCATGTGTAGTATTTTAGGGTTTAGGGTAGTGTCAGGGTCATGCAGGGTAGTGTTTTAGGGTAGGGAGAGGACTGGGGGTCCGGGAGGGTCGTGCAGGGGTAGTGTTTTAGGGTTTAGGGTAGGGTCAAGGGGTTGTGCAGGGTAGTGTTTAGGGGAAGGAGAAGACTGTTGGTCGATATTATGGTAGTGCAGGAGTAGTGTTTTAGGGTTTGAGGTAGGGACGGGGGGTTGTGCAGGGTAGTGTTTTAGTGTAAGGAGAGGACTGGGGGTCGGGGGAGGGTCATGCAGGGGTAGTGTTTTAGGGTTTAGGGTAGAGTCGGAAGGTTGTGCAGGGTAGTGTTTTAGGGTAGGGAGAGGACTGGGGGTCGGGGGAGAATCATACAGGGATAGTGTTTTAGGGTCTAGGGTAGGTTCGGGGGTCATGCAGGGTCGTGCTTTAGTGTAGGGAGAGGACTGGGGATTGGGGGAGGGTCGTACAGGGATAGGGTTTTAAGGTTTAGGGTAGGATTGGGGGGTCATGCAGGGTAATATTTTAGGGTAGCAAGAGAACTGGGGGCCTGGAGGAGGGTCATGCAGGGGTAGTGTTTTAAGGTATAAGGTAGGGTCGGTGGGTCATGCAGGGTTGTGATTTAGGGTGGGGAGAAGACCGGGGATGGTCGTGCATGGTTTTAGGGTAGGTCGGGCATGCAACTTACCTTAGACTCTTTTACCAAGTGTATGCCTTTACCACGCATGCCTTTACGTTGTAATGGAATTGCGCTAAAGGCGTATTCGTTGTAGAAGTTTGCATTGTGATGGTAGGTCATGGCAAATGTATTCACGTAGTAATACCCGCGTTGTTATGGCACTCATGGTATTAGTACGCGTTGTAACATGTCATATTCTTTCTAACCTAGTTGCCAGAAAATGGTGAGTATGGTAAGGTAATTGCATTACGTATATCCAAATTTGACTCTATCCTTCCTCAAGCACATGTCTAACCACGCCCACAACCAACATTGTTCTTGTCTTACCCAGTCCACTACATCCCATCCACTTGAAACTGAGATTACCCTACTCATCCTCTAGATATAAGTTGTGGGCCTTTTAAGAATTAGCAGGCCAAAATTTAAACAATACTATGCAAAAAAAGGAAACGATTATGCTTACCAATTTATAGAGCCACCCCAGCCCCCCCCCGCCCCCGATGGCCCCCATTGCCCTAAATCCAATAATAATACATCAAGGCCGACGTTCAACACCCAAGAATTCCTGCCTCCATCTGAAAAATGGGGAGGTGCCACACTAAAAAATAGTGCTGCTATCTCTGTCACACTAAGAACATTTTTCAACCTTTTTGCAGAAGCTAATAACCTATTTCATGCAGTTCAAAAATACTGAACTTTTTTTTTTTCCTACAGGCAGGATGCCTTTATGCACACTGCACCGCATTTAGTGCAACTGGTGCGCTGTTACGAGTATGCATGTCTTGTGTACTTTTACCTTGCAACTCACTGGACAGTGGGCGCCTGTGAAGGAAAGGTGTAGGAGGTCAGTTATGCATATCTAGAGGAGGTGATAATAAAACAGTGTTAATGCTGGACCCTCCCCCTTGCACACAGCCCGCATTAAATCTGTAGTCCTTGCAAAAAAATGAGTCTGCAACGAAAATCGTATACAACACTGTGATACAATGATAATTTAGGTTTTAAGATTCTCGCTCACACTTTCCATCACACGTAACTTATAGCTTAAGGTTCAAGTTTCATTGCGGCCGTAATTGCGTGAAAGGTCATCGAATAATATACAGCTCGTAGGGCAGGTGCAAGAAGGTTAGTGATTGCAATGAAAAAAAAATAATAATTTGTACAAACAAAAAACTTAACATCAAATTGAGGGCATTTCTTAACCTTCTTTATGAATAGTGAATGCAATATTTACATTATGAAAAAATATGATTATGAAAAGTCAGTTAATTTAATGCATTGCAAAGTGCAATTTCCAACATGTGAAACATAGGCAGCTTGAAGCTGGACATGTTTCTGAGTTAGCCATTTGTCTGTGCATAGATACAAATGAATCATACCATAATTCAGTTTTTGCAAACATATTTGGGAATAGGGAATACATGTCATTATGCCCCTTAAGAACATTTCCAGAGAAAGTCATATCTACATGTCCCAGTAAGATACAATTCCCAGTCTCAAATCCTAAAGCATTTTCGATAGTCGACGCTCATAATCCTAAAAATGCATCCTCTTCTGTACCATATTGCTTGGAGTGTCTGATAGTCCAGATGATCACACTTATGGCGTCATTGAGACAGGTATATATCACGAACTGCAAGCTGGAGATGTCTAGGTCTATAGGGAGCAGTCACAATTTGTACCCATCTCCTGATGGACATAGGTGCTAAAACGGTCTCAATTGCCTTTTCATCTCTTCTAGCACCAAATCATGGATCCAAATAGCACTATAAATCATAGATCCAATTAACTTAACCAGATGTTAAGTCTAATAGTTTTAAACCCAGAGGGAACCACTCTATATATTTTTTTTCTGCAAACTTCAATGCTTCGAGTAATTACCATTTCATTGATTCTATTTCTTCATTCCCCTCCCTGTAAAGTGTGCTTACACCTAGACAACAGACATTGTGCTGTGCCGAAAGAAAATACATACACATTTGAACCCCACCAGATGTGCCTATGTAGTCCTACCTTTGCTCAGAAACTAAGATGTCGACCAGTAAAGCAGGCCAACAGACTGTCATTGAGACTGGACTCACAGCATTTTAAGGACTGGGGTAAGAAAATAGTATTGCGTTCTTGGCATTGAGAAAAAGTAAATGAAGTAATACTTCCTCATCACTTTTTGATCCCAAACCTTTCCACATAAGAATATACCAAAGTAACCATGGTAGACATTGATCATCCACAGTAGCCAGCTAGAATGGGCAATGACTGGACTAAAGGAAGAAGGACTTAGACTAGATGGTCAGTAAAGCCCCAAGTGCCAGTGTCAAAGCAAGCCAATAAGCACCAGAGCACAAAAGATAAGAGGCGCAAATAGTACATTTAGAGCGTCCAGGCCCGACATGAATAGCCCACAAGAGGCAACAGGAGAGCCAAGGAAGCCAAATTATAGGCGCACACACAACCAACAACACAGGGTAAGAGAGCAGCCAGAAGAGACAAAAAGGCAGCAGTACAAGGACTATTAAGCAAAGTTGTCATGCCCAGGCAAAAACAAGAGCCTGGGGGAGAGAACCAATCCCCTCGCCCTCTTCTTCGTACCCAAGAGCAATGATGTCAATGAAAAAAAACAGGAGTCCAAGACTCCCAAAAGAAAACGAACACCACGCGCTCATGAGAGAGCAAGGGAATGGTTTAAAACTAGCATAAACCCGGACCCAAAAGAGGCACAAAAACACATAGGCCCAAACTACGTACCACTGAAAAACCAAACCTGGATAAAGAGACACATCAACGAAAAAATCACAAGAAAACTCCAGGGCCAGCACAGGCCACACAATCGTCCGCACCTGGCATGCAAATGAAGAAGACAAGCTTGAAAGATGAACCACAGACATACCATGCACCAAGGCATATGTAATGACACCGAAGCACAGGTGAGGCCAGACAAGTGTCGTCCTTCAGCATACAAGCCGAAACGACTGAAAAACACCTGAGACACTGAAGTGAGGTAGCGACAGGCACATCCCACGCAGGTAAGAGCAGTAGGGCGGGGTAGGCGCAATCAACAGATGATGATGAGGTAAGCTTAAATAAGAAAAACAAAAAAAACACTTACCATGCGCTCGCCGCATCCCTGAGTTGGCGATGCAGCAAGTGCAAGTTAAGTGGTTTTTGTTTTATTACATTTAAGCTCACTTTGTCGTCGTCTTTAACTCCCCCCAACCCGCCTGCCAGCCCGATCACTCTTACCTGCACAGGCTATGCCTGGGTAGAAAACAGGCCTTTCCAATGCCCAAGTGGGTGAACACACAAAAAGTGATGGGAGGAATGCTAGCAATTTGTCTAACCACTGGCAATTGCTCTGGGTAGTAGCCCAAAACATTGTTCCTTTGCTCACCATGCCACCTCGGTTTGGTCCCAGCCATATGCAAATCAGTCTTGACCCTGCTCCTCATGTGAACAGACCACCCTGAACTGCCAAGCCAGGTCCTCCCTGAACTGAAACACAAGCAACTCAAGACCGGTTTTGCTCTTGTTAACTCATCAGAATAGTACAGCTTGGTTCAAGTGACCCAGTAAGCATGAGACCCATGTCTGTGCATACCAATGCCACTTAGGGCAGTACCTGAAACACACAAAAGATGATGAGATGAAAGCTTGCAATTAGTCTAAACAGCGGCAATCGCTTGAGATAGCACACCAGCCCATCGTTCCTTTGCTCACCATTCCACTTCAGTGTGGACCCAGCTAGATGCACATCAGTCTTGACCCTGGTGCTCATGGGAACAGTCGTCTGAACTTCCAAGCCAGATACTCCCTGAACTGGAACACAAGCAACCCAGGACCTGTTTTTCAGTAGTTATGGGCTTATCAGCAAGGTACATCTTGGTTCCAGTGACACAGTGAGCATGGGACCCATGTCTATACATACTCATTCCACTGAGGGCAGTATAGGAAATCAATCAAGCAATCAATGTTTTCTGATTCAGGGAGGACCTGATTGGCAGTAAAGATGTCAAGATTCTGCCATCCTGCCACTAGATGTCACTCATGAGGGCCCTTTATGAACCTGTCTTTACATCAGTATAGGTCAATCTGCACATCAATCCTTCCCATATTTATTTTTGCTTCAGCTTTTATTCCAAGTTTCAGTTTAGTGTCACTGATGCATTGTGGTCATTATAGTTTCCTTAGCCTTCAGACCCTTCCTAGATCACGTTCTGATGACGGTTTTCAGTTCACTGGCCCTTTTATGTTTGCATTCCAGTCCGATCTAAATATGTTTGCTCTGATCCATACTCTATCCCAGGCTTTCCTTTTCCCTTTCTTGTGTCTCATGGTTTCCTTCGTCTACTCTCTTACAAGTCCCTGCTCAGCCTTTACATCATTGGTGGTTCTCTGATCCTTGCACCTGGTTTATTCTTTGCACTTGGCTCTCTCCATGCACTGGTGCTCATTACCTGAGCCTCCAGCTGCTTCAGTCCTGTGAGTGCAGAGTGCAGCCCTTTGCAAATGACTTCTGTTGAGTCTCCTTGTGCTCTGTGTTTCTGCTATTACAGACCTGTCCTTTGATCCTGTTTTAGTTTCCCCATACCTATTTTCCAGTTTTTTAAAACTATTTGCAGTATCTGTTTCTGACCCTAGTTTTCCTGAATCTGTGTTCCTGTGTCAGCTATAGGTCAGAGTCTCCTGTCTGCACTCTTCTTGATCTGCCCTGCTATATGCAGACTCCTTTCCTTGTGTTATGTGTTTCAGTTTGCCTGCAAATGTCTGCCCTGCTCTTTTTGAGTGCAGATCTTTCTTAGCCTTGTTCTCAAAATGTCAGTCCTCTTCCTGACTCTGATTCTACTCCTGCTTTTGCCTGAGCCCAGTTGATGTTTTGATGTTCCTCGTTCTGTGCCTTTTTTTCTGTCTTGTATTTTTATCCTTGCTTCCAAGGGTGGCAGTTAATTTCCAAAGCTTATGCCTTTGGCACAGAGAACTACCCAGTGATCCTTCTCTATAGGAGCTGCAGGATGTCTCCCATACCTCTGTGAGATTAATCTGACCCTTGTTTTTGTATAAGATCTTTTCATCTCACAGAGATATCATTTCCAATCAGCAGAACTATATTTTGACATCGCTTGTCTAATGTTTTCCCTGCTTACCCTTCCTGTTGTTTGTACTTGTGTTTTCCCTGCAGACTTCCCGATCCCTATTCCCTGTCTGTTCCAACCTGTTTCTGTCCTACTTTCCTATCAGCTTTCTGATATTTTATTGCTACTATTCCCTTTAGAGACCACACACAAACCCAGTATCCAGTCTTGTTCCAGTCTTACCCAGCTGCTAACCTGACTGTCACCCTGCTAGTTCCCTGCTAGACCCCAGACAGAAGGAGACTCCAGTGTCTCATACTGCAGCCTCAAGCCTCAATCCCAGTTGGGAGTCAGTGAAAAGCAGGCCAGATATATGATCCAATACCACACTGCCTCCAACAAAGCCAGCAGGAAGGCAGGCATTCAAATAGACACAAGACAGGCCATGCATTGCACAAGCCACTACCCCACCAGGAAGCAGGGGGTAAGCTTGAGGCCAGCTCAGATGCCAGGACAAATCGGAACCAGTGAAGAGGTCCCAGTGCTGTGCAAAGAGGAGGGCCTTGTCCAACCCACAGTCCAAAGGGGAATTCATATCTAATATGGCACAAGATAGAGGATGCCAGTTTGAGGGAGGCATTATATGAGACAATGCAACAAGGGAAACAGATCGGGGACCTAGATCTGGAGTACGAGAAACGTACAGGCCGGTTGAGGACAACCATCAACAAGGTGGACCCTGCCTGGAGGGAAAGGATACTGAATAGAGCTAAGGGTGCCTCATGTTATACGGCGGAATTAAGAGGGGGAAAACAGGCACTACGTCAGTGTGAAAGTAAATGGCGGAAATTATATGACCAGAAGACCCGGGAGGAATATAAAGCAAAACTAGCCCTCTATAAAACATCCATCATTGCAATGAAATCCACGTATTATGAGCTGAAGATTAAGGAGGCCACGAATACTCAGAAGGAGACCTTTAATGTGCTAAGGGAGTTGAGTTAAAAGAAGGAACAGAGGACGGTTGCCAATGTGACTGACTGCAACAAGATACAGGACTTCTTCCTAGCAAAAGTCAAAGATATCCTAACAGAAATAGGTAACACCCGTATAAGCCCTTGCTCTCTATCAGTGGTAGACCCACCGGACTTCCAGGGCGGTATTCTCTCAGTCTTTCCTGCCCTAGACTTAAACTGTTTAGCGTATACTATGGCCAAAGTGAAATCTGGGTCACCAGAAGACCCCTGCCCTCCCAGGGTGTTCCAAATGGTCCTCCCTGTGATGGGCCCAGAGATGCTGTCCCTACTAACCTCCTGAGGCGGAAAGCCGGGAGATTGCCGCTAATCTGTTTTTAAATATTTGTGTGTCACCTGTGGATAAATTGTTGATTTTATAAGCACTGACTCACCCAGGCTTCACAGGACTTGGTCCTAAAAGCACACCGCACAGCTGCCCCTGCGCTGTCAGCGGACTCCCAAACAACCACGGCGCCATTACCGGCGTGCAGATAGGCCACGCCCCCTTGGAGGCCACGCCCCCTTCCCGAGCAGGTATATAACGCTGAATACTAGCATCGCCTGCCAGAACCTACTAACCTCCTGAGGCGGAAAGCCGGGAGATTGCCGCTAATCTGTTTTTAAATATTTGTGTGTCACCTGTGGATAAATTGTTGATTTTATAAGCACTGACTCACCCATGCTTCACAGGACTTGGTCCTAAAAGCACACCGCACAGCTGCCCCTGCGCTGTCAGCGGACTCCCAAACAACCACGGCGCCATTACCGGCGTGCAGATAGGCCACGCCCCCTTGGAGGCCACGCCCCCTTCCAGAGCAGGTATATAACGCTGAATACTAGCGTCGCCTGCCAGAACCTACTAACCTCCTGAGGCGGAAAGCCGGGAGATTGCCGCTAATCTGTTTTTAAATATTTGTGTGTCACCTGTGGATAAATTGTTGATTTTATAAGCACTGACTCACCCAGGCTTCACAGGACTTGGTCCTAAAAGCACACCGCACAGCTGCCCCTGCGCTGTCAGCGGACTCCCAAACAACCACGGCGCCATTACCGGCGTGCAGATAGGCCACGCCCCCTTGGAGGCCACGCCCCCTTCCCGAGCAGGTATATAACGCTGAATACTAGCGTCGCCTGCCAGAATCTACTAACCTCCTGAGGCGGAAAGCCGGGAGATTGCCGCTAATCTGTTTTTAAATATTTGTGTGTCACCTGTGGATAAATTGTTGATTTTATAAGCACTGACTCACCCAGGCTTCACAGGACTTGGTCCTAAAAGCACACCGCACAGCTGCCCCTGCGCTGTCAGCGGACTCCCAAACAACCACGGCGCCATTACCGGCGTGCAGATAGGCCACACCCCCTTGGAGGCCACGCTCCCTTCCCGAGCAGGTATATAACGCTGAATACTAGCGTCGCCTGCCAGAACCTACTAACCTCCTGAGGCGGAAAGCCGGGAGATTGCCGCTAATCTGTTTTTAAATATTTGTGTGTCACCTGTGGATAAATTGTTGATTTTATAAGCACTGACTCACCCAGGCTTCACAGGACTTGGTCCTAAAAGCACACCGCACAGCTGCCCCTGCGCTGTCAGCGGACTCCCAAACAACCACGGCGCCATTACCGGTGTGCAGATAGGCCACGCCCCCTTGGAGGCCACGCCCCTTTCCTCCCTTCCCATAAAAGTATGTGTCTTTACTGTACGCGCAGCGGACGGGTGCAGCGGGCGCGCCGTCTGCGCGCCGAAGGCGCGCCTAAGGCAAGCCTGTCTGCGCCCGTCATCGCCAAGTCATCGCCTCTCGCCAGTCCCCCTGCTCAGAAAACTCGGACGGCACACTTTTATGATAAAAATCATCTCCTAGCACTTAACCCACGCCTACGCTGTCACAAGCTAGAGGGCTGCATTGGTCAGACTGCTCTTCAGTGCAATTCCTGTAACCTAATTATATCTGAACCAAGACTGCCCCGACACAGAGCCACCAGAAGGAACCACTCCTCGCTCACAATCTCTCAGCTTAATGTCAGGTCCCTGGTAAAGCACCATTCTGAGGTATTTACGTTATTGACAGACGAGAACCCAGACATACTGTTCTTGAGTGAAACCTGGCTCAAGGATGAACTAACTAGCATCCCAAATCTTACGCTACCAGATGGATTCTCTATGTCCGCCATTAATAGAGACTCTAGGGGTGGCGGCATTGCCGCCATCTATAGAACATCATACACTTGTTCATTTGTAAAGGAAGATATTACGGGCTGCGAGTGCGCACGTGTTAAAATCACCACTAGCCCTCATTTTTCCTTCTCTGGCCTTTTTATCTATAGACCCCCGGGGCCCACCTCTAAATTCACAGAGGATTTCCGAGAGATAGCCCATGCTCTGGTTGCACGCTCCGCTAATTTCACGATCCTGGGGGACTTAAACCTCCATTTCGATTCCATCTCGGATCCAACCATCAGTAATCTCCTAGCGGACCTGACTGCCTTGCAGCTGACCCCTCTGATACAATTCCCTACTCACTCTGCTGGTCACCTACTCGACCCGGTTTTCACTAATATTCCGGAAGCCAGAGCAGATCCTCCTAAACCCATGGGATGGACTGACCACTTCCTTGTCACATTTGTGATACCGGCCGCTATCCAATCTAACAGGGCGTCGTCCGCCTCCTGTCTTAAACGGCCCTGGCACAAACTCCAGAATATGGATTTTCCTGCCAGTTTAGGAGAACCCAACTTTGAAATCACAAATGACATTAACACATCATATGCCGCCTTCCAGGATTGGGTCACCAAAGGACTCGGCACTATCATACCTGCCAAATGGACTAGAGGACGGAGCACCCCCTCTAACCCATGGTATAACGAGAACTTGAAAATTCTTAGAAAGGAATGCAAAAGAGCGGAACGTCATTGGAGGAAAGACTATAGGGACAAGGACAAAGCTCTTTATTTGGCCACACTCAAGTCATATCATAAAGCTATACGCACTGCTCGCGCATCCTTCTATGCCAAGGAAATTGACTCCAGCTCCAACCCCACGAAAACAATTTTTAAACTGGTCCAAAAACTACAAAACAGTGGCAACCTTGCCTCGTGTATTTCCTCCACTCAGCAATGCGAGGACCTTGCCACTTTCTTTACAGAAAAGGTGAGGAAGATCTACAACACCTTCTCACATATCCCTTCTGACCACACTAGCTCCCCCAATTTCTCATTTAAAGGTCCCAGGCTCACCTATCTGCCAGCTATCACTCTTGAAGACCTAGCTAAATTCTGCAGAAAAGTGAAAACCGGTGCCCCTTCAGATCCCATGAGACCAGCCCATTTTCTAGGAGCTCTGGACTTCTTTCTTCCCTCTTTGGCCACGCTCCTTAATCTCTCCTTTTCATCGGCTACAGTACCCATATGTTGGAAACAGGCCTGTGTCACTCCCATTATTAAAAAACCCAGGGGAGGCTCGAAATTTGCGACCCTTGCCCCGCTCCTCTGGAATTCTCTTCCTTTTGAACTCCGAACCCTCACTTTGTACCCGGAATTTCGGAAACATCTCAAGGCTCATTTGTTTATAAAGTCCTTTAATTAACTTTCCTGTAGCTTGCTCTTGGTTTTCTGCTCCGGTCCTTTGTTAGTTGTAGCGCCAAGAAACCGCTGGTGTATGTGCGCTTTAAAAATAATTTAAATTCAATTCAATTCAAATTCAATCTAGACCCCACAAAGCCGGAGAACTACAGGCCCGTCTCTCTGCTCCCTTGGGTGTCCAAATTAGCAGAAGCCCATGCGAACACCGTACTCACTGACCATATGGCCAAAAATAACATCTTGGACCCCTCCCAACACGGGTTTAGGCCTGGACATAGTACGGAGTCCGCCCTTCTGTCCACCACTGAACACCTCCGGAGGATTATGGACACCGGTCAGAGTGCTGCGCTGATATTGCTCGATCTCAGCGCAGCCTTTGACACGGTCTCCCATAATATCCTACTGAGTTGCCTGGAAAGCATTGGGACCAGTGATCTGGCACTCGAGTGGTTCCGATCGTTCCTCACGAGCAGATCCTTTCGCGTGTCAGCCCCCCCTTTTATCTCCCAATCACATGCTATCGGCCAAGGAGTCCCGCAGGGCTCTGCCCTCAGTCCATCCCTTTTTAATTTGTATATGCAGCCCCTTGCGGCAGTGGCCAAAGAATGGGATCTCACGCTGGTGTCGTACGCCGACGACACACAGCTGGTAATCACCCTTACTGATATGCCCTCGGTCTCTGCCACAAGATTTAGGGATGGGCTGGCCGCAATCGCCAACTGGATGACTGCAAACTGCCTACAACTGAATGCAGGGAAAACCGAGGTGCTACTTCTGGGCAAGAACACCAGTTGTTGGAATGATCACTGGTGATGCCCCTTATTGGGCCCCATCCCCCCTCCCAAATCTCTGGTCAAAAACCTAGGAGTTTGGCTAGATTCCTCGCTGAACTACCAAACTCACACTAAAAAAGTAGCAGCCACATGCATTGGGCTGCTGAGAAGCCTTAATCCCATTCTAGGCTTCTTTGACTCCAAAACACGGGAGCTCATTGTCCAATCCACCATCCTTGCCCGGTTGGACTATGCGAGCGTCCTATTATTAGGCGCTAACAAAGCCGAAACAACCAGGTTTCAGCGAATTCAGAATTCAGCGGCCAGGGCAATTGTAGGCCTTCCCAGAAGGTGCTCTGCTAGAGCCATCTTACAAAGACTCCACTGGCTCCCGGTGGAAGCCCGCATTCAATTTAAGGCACTTACCATTGCTTTCAAAATCCTTAAAACTGATGGCCCCGAACTCCTCCGATCGCTGCTAACACCTTACACCCCCCAACGCAATCTTCGCTCCATGGGCCAACACTTAGTAGTGGTCCCCCGCACGAAGCTCTGCCGTATCGGTGGTCGTTCCTTCAGGCAAAATTATGGAATTCCCTGCCCCTACACATCTGCCGCCTTGACAATCTGTCCGCTTTTCGCAAAGCAATAAAAACTCACCTCTTCCCTCTCATGTAGTCTCTACTCTCCCTACCCCCCCCCCCCCCAGTAGGTTGTGCTATGGTTCTTAGCGCCGGGACGCCCCGTTGCTGGGGCAGCTGTCGCGCTCAACAAACCTATAACATAACATTACATAACTAAACCTGTCCCTGGAAACTGGGAAAGTTCCTCACAAATTTAAGGAACCTATTGTGACTCCGCTGCTGAAGAAAGCTGGGGCGGATACCAATAATTTGAAGAATTTTTGACCTATTTCCAGACTTCCATTTTTTTCCATTTATGGCTAAGGTACTTGAGCAGCATGTGCATAGAATGCTTTCGTCCTTTTTGGAGGAACATCAGTTGATCCATGCACGGCAAGCGGGATTTAGGGCCCACAACAGCACAGACCTGGTGATGCTCTCGGTGCTGGATGAGTTGAGGCTTGCAGTTGACAAGAAGAAATCGTCAGCATGTGGGGTTCCGCAGGGCTCTGCCTTGTCCCCCTGCTCTTTACCATCTATCTTCAACTAATCGTGCTGATCAACAGCTTGACTCAGGCACAGTCCAATGTGCAGAACATTATTCATTTCACTATGAACTGGATGACCATCAATTCACTGAAAGTAAATCCTGACAAGGCGGAGGTGCTAGCTATTACCGCAAGGGCCAACCCCTGGTCCAATTCCTTCTAGCCACAAGAGCAAGGCACTACTCCGATACCGGTGCCAGTTGTGAAGAGCTTGGGTATCAGGCTGGACATGAAGTTAACCCTGAACAATCAGTGGACCACTGTGGTGGGGAATTGTGTGTGCCTTATGAGGCAACTCTGGAAACTTGTACCCCTGTTGTCATTTTCCACCATGTGCACCTTATTGTCGGCACTAATTGTGTCACGCTTGGACTACGGTAACGCAGTATACATCGGGCTACCTGACAAACTATTAGGGAAACTTCAGGTGTTTATGAACAATGCAGCAAGACTTATTGTAAAACCTCCTAGAAGAGCACGTGCCACACCTCTGCTACAACAACTACATTGGCTCCCAATTAAGCAGAGGGTTAGGTTTAAGGGCCTGTGCATCGCACACAAAGCCCTGCATGGAGCAGCACCCGGTTATATCAAGGACCGTTTGAAGAACTATGTGCCAGGACCATGCATCCGATTGTCTGAGGCAAGTCTGTTGGCATGCCAACGTTTTGATAAAGTCACCATGGGGGGGGGGCGAGCTTTTTCATTTGTGATTCACCAGCTTTGGAGCAAGCTACCGGAGAGCAAGCGCAGGGAAGCCACCTTACTGCCTTTTAGGGTACCAAGAAGGGGTCTCATAATACCGCATCCGGCTGGCGGGATCCCAGGTGCCTTATGCTATGTTAGGGCACCTATGCCCATGGTTACTTACTGGCACATGCATCAAAGCTTTTTGCGATCGCAAATGGTGCGATTCGCAAAAATCGTCCGTTTGCGATCGCAAAATTAGCTTTTGCGATGCATCAAGGGTCAAGGCCCTTGCAATTTGAGAATTCACAATTAATTGCGAGTTCTCAAATTGCGATTGCATGTAAGGAATCGCATATTGCGATTCCTTAAATGCAATGCAAGAACCACTTTGAAGTAGCGATTTCGCTACTAGGGGGCGCAAATTACCATGAAGTTGAACTTCATGGTAATTTGCAAAAACTTTGAAAAATGCACTAAAGTGCATTTTTCAAAGTTGTAGGTTACACACACACATGTCTTGGGACATGTGTGTGCACAGATCAATTTGTGCACAGATCAATTTCAGGGGTGCAACAGCGTGTCCTTTTGACACCCTTGCACCCTTGAAATTGTCTGTAGGCCAATAGGAATGAATGGGAAGCTATTCCTTATTTGTGACTCGCTATTTGTGAGTTGCAAATAAGGAATGTGTATGAATCGCTATTATTATAGCAATTCCTACATGCATAGGATTTCGCAATTCCTTAATTGCGAATCCTTAATATTCGCAATTAAGGACTCGCAAAATCCTAGCTTGATGCATGTGCCTGTTAGTCCAGAGTAAAAATCACAGGAACCTGCCTCTGCTCTGGAACTACCATTGCATCCCCCTCCACCACCTCCCCAGTATTGCAGACCTCTGCAAAGTGGTCTACCCTCTGTTGCTCAGAAATATGGCTGCATGTAGCTGGACCAGTCCCATTTGTGAAGCATGACCTGTTTACTACCCTCCAGAAAAGGGAGCTGTCACTCTCAATTGCCTGTCAGATCTGCGGTGAGTTTGCAATTAAGCACCCCACACTTTCTGGACGTTTGGCATTCACATTTCATTCCCTTCTGACCTTCCATACTCAGAGCATCTTTAGATCCTTACAAAGTATTGCCATCCACTTATTAGGTGTAAGAATATTTTGAAAATAAAAGAGTATAGGTGGCCTTTGGAGATTTGTTCCTCCGAGACATTTTCTTGTCATTATCAATATGCAGGTCACAGCATTACACTGGACTCCGATCCATCGTGGGATATAATCACATATCGGCCTGAGTCCCCAGGAATCATTTGTCCTGAAGACAACCTAGCATTCCCTGCCAGGTCGAAGCGTAGTCGACACTATACATAGATAGTCTCAAAGTACTAGAAGAAAAATTTGGTCCTTGATCTGGAAATGTAATCAGCATCTACTAGACACCCTTTTCTTCCAATAACCTTTATAAATAAGTCACCTTGTTTGGATAACAAATCGGCTATGGTCACTGCACTGTGGTCACTTATGTCACAAATATGTATATAAAATAATCCTTCTCGTAATGTATATAGATTTGGTGTGCCAACATGTTTATAATCATTTGTAATGAATAAATATGTTACTCATTTCGGCGGAAGTGAGTAAAATCAGATAATTTTGTGGGCTACCTATATTTTTGAAATTAAGAAGATTGAATGAAATTGTATGTACCTAATTTTCTTGGATACTCTACCATTATTCCTTCAGTTTATGAATGAATCACAGAAAAAGTATAGGTGAAGTATAGGTGATAGGGCCAAGATGGCCACGGGGAAAGAGCTCCAGGATCGAGATCCCGGCACCGGGATCACTAACTCAGTGTAAATCCTGACCGACCCCCCTCCCCACTATCACCCCAAGAGATTCTGGACCCACTGGACCAATACCAAACAGTGGTGATCCCGAAATCGCACTGCAGCCTCCCAAGAAACGAGGATCAACGCCCTTATACATACAGGTCGGCAAGCGCCCCCTCGAAGGTGATCACAGCAATGGATCTGTCAGGATTTCCCGTCACACAAATCATTGTTTATCCTGTGTTATTTGCAAACACCCGTATGGTGGAAAACTTAATCATATTGCAATACTCCAACAAAAATTGCCTAATTGAAACCTGTCTTTTGTTATGTTTTAGTTTTCTATTTGTTTTGGCCAATGCTTATTGTCTATAGGAATCCTTTGCCAATGTTTGTTGTAGTGTATGTATCAATGCTTGTTGTGTTTATTAAGCAGTGACACCTGTATTAAAATGAGGGCTGCTCTTGGCAGTTGAGAACATGAGCACACACCCCGGACACCTGTATTAAAATGAGGGCTGCTCTTGGCAGTTGAGAACAGAGGACACACCCGGCGACGCCCAAGATCCTGACTAGGGGTGGGCGGAATTTGCGGAATTAACCTTCGCAAATTATCGCGAGAATGTTTAAAATTATCGCAAACAAGCAGAAATATCGCGAAGATGCGGAAGTTTTTTTCCGGCATGTTCGCGAGATTTTCTGCATGGTTGCGGGTCGCCAACTTACCCATGTGGTTGCTTGCGGGCGCGGCCATCTTGTTTTGAGTTGTTCTCGCGGTGCATGATCGCGAGAAGAAAGACGTGATCGCGCGACGCATGACGTCACTGCGGGCGCGAACTGTCGCGAGACAGCGCAAATGGCTAAAAACAATACAACATCTCATGGAGAACGCGACCGGATCAAGAAAACTTGTCGGCGAACGCAGGGATTCAGGTAAGGCGATCGCGCGCGCGCGAGAATGTATCATTTTACAGCGCGAGCAAGAAACAAATTATCGCCAAGCTGCGGAAACCGGAATTTTTGACATTTTCGCGCTCTCCGCGGAACGCAAAAATGTCAAATTATCGCAATTTCCGCGAACGGAACGAAATTTTTGCCCAGGCCTAATCCTGACTATAAATAGCCCAGGGTTTCTGTCCCTCATTGCTTGGCTTTCTGTTTTCCCATCAAAGAAGGATTCCTCTCTGCGCGTCATCAAGGAGAGCATCATCAAGGATTAGAGCCTTGCCGTGTCAACATCATGTGACCACGTCTTCAGGAAAAGCTCTCTGTCTTCGAGCCGGCTCTGATGGAGTGTAGGACCTTTCAGAAAACCAGAGCACGTGTGCAGGGCAAATCGGACATCGCGTGAAAGGCTTAATTGTTCTTGTCACGCAAATTCATTTGATTTATTTGTCATGTCTAAAAGAACTTGAAAAGCATATGTGTTTTAACTCATAGATCTTTGGGTAATTTGTCACTAGTTGATTTGTTTGTTCGAAATAGCAAAAATTAGTATGATGCTGATGTTTTTAGCAGGTACTTGTTGGTCGCGATTTGAGCAGTTAAAAGTAATCAGTATTCCTGGAACTTTTAAAACACCAACAAGTTGTGTGCATACGTATTTGGCAGCGTGTGGTCAACGCGATCTTGTGTAATGAGAATTGTTTTATATTTTGACGGGTGCTATTGGGCCCTATTGAGAGCATTTAAAAGCACATAGGACTTTAATTGAATTTTGATTTTCCCAGAGTTTGGGGACTTTAAGCACAGTTGAGCAAGGTGTTATGTGGTTGTTTTTGAAGAGACATTGTAACTCACAATAAGGTGAGATAATAATGTTTTGAGATAACAAATATTATAAGTGAATTTGCATAAAACAGAATACAAGGTCTAATACAATCCTTGTTTATGTTTATAGAAAAACTAAAGTTCCATGCCTTTAATGTTTATGAGAGACAACTTATGCAAAGTAACCTAACACCAAGAAAAGGTAATTTGAATGTAAAAATATTATGGTGTAGTATTGCTTTTAACTCTGGGTAGTGAGGGTTTTCTATGCTTATGTATATATATTCTTTGTATGTTTTAGGATACACATAGGTGGTTTGCCGTGTCAACTTCACAGAACCTGGCTGGTCCAGATAGTACACCCACTTCTTGGTGAAGAGCAAAACATAGCAGTCTCTTTTCTTCTTTGTCTCGCCTCCCAAACCCCCTTCCCTCTTTGGGCACCTGCCAGGGCTTCTGTTTTTGTCAGCAGCACTGAGAGGTGTTCAGGGAGGGTTGTGGAACAAGCATCGTTCCTGCAGACGGACCTGGTTTTCAGGTGAGTGGCTGGACTCACATTTAACAGGATCCCTCTAAGCGATTCCCGGACAGCCCCGTTTCGGACCCACAAGTGTCCCAAATGGGATGGAAGATCACACCTAAGCACGGCGTCCAGAACCCCAGTTCAAGGAGAATCCTTCATCAGACCAGCACCGAGCACGCCTCACATACGAATCTGCCTGAGCCCTGGAGGGCAGCCCATGGCCTTCCCTTGGACCTCCCCTCAAGGAACAAAAGGCCCCGCAAAGCACTGATCTACTCACCGCAGTGTGGCTCAGCTCCCACGACCCTGGATTGAGAGAAAGCAGACTCAGGTCTAGCGCCAAGCTCCGAGCCACAATCGAGAATGCCTGACCTGGTAATGGCCACCATACCCACAGTTCCAAGGAGAAATATCCACTGGTAAGGACTGGACCGACCCACATAACTCCCTCAACCAAGTTGTGCACCACAAGCTTGTCACCTCCGCTCCCTGGGTCATCGGAATTCAAAGCCCTGGCCCGACCTCCACTCCCGGACATTCAAGACCCCCGATGGATGTCCCGAGGTAACTCCTGGGCATTTAAGCTGTGCGGCTGTTACCAGCCGGCCACAAAGAAGCGGTCCCCTCACCCCAGACACACAGGACATCTTCCAACAGAGGTGTGTTGACACTACAAGGAATCCAACAATAGCAGCGCTACTCGCAATCAGCCTGATCTCAAGATGGCTGCCCATGGCTGAGGCACAGAACTCCGCCGGAGGTCTCAATAGAGCCGTCGAGACCCTGCCTAGTCAAATTAAATATCTTCTCAATCGGTCCACGCACCAACTCTCCTCCAACTCGCTGGACACAGCAACAGGGATCCTCAGGTCAGTGCAAGATACACTCAGTTGCCTGACTCCAAAATGGCCACCATAGACCTAGTCTCAGAACTCAGATGGCTGTTGTAACTCTGCAGATATGTCCCTGTCATCCCAAAGAGGGTGCTAACTAAGAGTCCTGTGAGGCTACTTACCCCTGTCCCGTTTTTCCTGGCAACAAGGACTCGCAGGCTAGCGGGTTACGAATCCCAGTTGCCTGACCTCATAATGGTGGCTCCATGACCTCAGTCACCCCAGAAGACTGAGATCTCAAACGCTCTAGTGGATCAATTGTGGATAGCGGACCCTGACCTCCTCGAACCCCCCACCTGGTTAGAACCACACTCTCCCCCTATCGGTAACATTACAATCTTACCCCTTAGGGAACCACCCTCCCTCCTAACCAAGATAAAATGCCACCGGCCACGCTAATTTTCGCTTATCCCTCAGTACCAAACTACCTGAGACCTCATGGCCCGAACTCCTTCGCGATCAATTTCCCCCAACCTCTCACTTAAAGCAAAAAGAAACTTCAAACATAGACTGATTAGAGAGCACCCTGAAACACAATTCGCCAACATCTACCACTGCTCCTCCACAGGGCAGATAAGAATGGATCTTATTTTCCATACAGAAAGACCTGATAACTGGAACGACATGCTCAGAGCACAGCTCCACATATCTAAAACTACTAACATATCCCATAGCTGCAAACAGACGATCACACTCAATAACCGCCAGATGCCGAACGGGAACAACTTTATAACCATCTACTCGAACGGCACTGTCCTGATACAAGCCAACAATGATAATCTCGAGGCTTTCGACTCCCTCTTCCCCTCGCTAAGAAAGGCCCCCTTTCACACTTCCCGACCTGGCCCTACCCTTTTCCTTCCCCCGGTGAGCCTGTCTAGCCAAGAGAGTCGACCGACCTTTCCCGCGCCCTTTGTGAGAACCACCTCCCTCCTTCCTCGAGACACCTCCCGCTGCTCAGCCCTTACAAATATGGACCCCAATTCCTCTGCCAGACGGCCCCCTCACCCTCCCCTTTCACCCCCATCAGCTATCCAGGAATGAACATACATGCTTTCACAGACCCCTACGATATTACTTCACCAGCAGGCTTCACGATGTCGAAACCGCAACACGAGCCACTTAACCTCTTGCCCAAGATTCCTAACAGAGACAACACGGACAGCACCATCTCAAATAGACACCACAACACTGACATGTCCTCCACCTCTCGGGTCAACCCGGCCCAAGGCTCCCTCACCCCTTCCTCGGTAACCATGATCCATCCCCTAGCCCATCTAGAAAATCAACTAGAAACCATAATCCAGGGCCTGAACGCAATATTCAATAAACTTGACACAGTCCTATTGCCTAATGAACCACCTGCCGGGACCACCAATGTGCCAAGCTCCACGCAACTAAAGCCTGCCAAGGTGCCGCACCCTAGTGGGACCCCAGCCCCCCTCACGACCCGGCCACTGACTCCCATAAGAATGGATAATGAGAAACGTTTAGAGAGACCCAGAAGAACTAAAGCTGCACTGTCCTCATTGGAAGCGGCAGACCTAGCCTCATCAGACGACTCTTCCCCCACAACCTCCCCAAAATCCAAGATCCAAGTGATCCTCGGAATCAGAAGAGTTCACCCCCTCCGAAATCCCTAAGACCCCTGGCACTCCTCACTACCCTACCTAGGGCCCCACCTACAAAGAAACAGAGCAAAGAAGGGTCCCCCATCAACTGCATACTCATAAATTGCAGATCAGCCTCCAAACATGCAATAGAACTAGCAGAATCCATCCTCTCCCACAACATAGACATCCCGTTCATCACGGCGACATGGCTAAACAAACTCTCCTACCCTAGCTTGGATATGCTTGTGCATCTAGGTTTCAAAATTATCAATAAAGACAGAAAAGATCAAAGAGGAGGAGGCATAGCAATCATACAGAAGAACAACATCTCCATAGTGGAAACCTACACCTGCAAGTACAGCACCTTTGAATGTCTTACAGCCAACATCAAGACTAGCGACAACAGATCAACACTCTGCCATCTTCTTGATCATCCCCCAGGCAACACCACCGCATTCGGGGAACACTTCTCCGACCTGATTGCTCACTGTTTACTCAGAAACTCAAACAACTTAATTCTTGGCGACCTCAACCTATGCTGTAATGATGTAAATAACTTGCTAATTCAAACCCTGAACAATCCCCCTCATGACAACAATCTTACCCAACACTGCTCAGAAGAAACGCATCACAGAGGTGCAATCCTGGATGCTATTATTGCCCAAAGCGACTCAGTTGCTCTCGACCACATCCTTCCCGTGGACTGGTCCGACCACCACATCATCTTATTCCACATCAATCAAACAGTCTCAAACCAACCCCCCTCGCAGGACCCCCTCAAATGGAGTAGAAATACGGTCCAGATCCCCCTAGCTGATCGAGAAGAAAGGATAAGCTCACTCCTCCCCAGCACCACTGATCACCTCTCCACAACTAAACTCACCTCTCTCTACAATTCAAATATGATGTCCATCCTGGATCAACTAGCCCCTCTGAAACTAAAAAAAAACAGGAACAATCCATCCAGATCATGGTTCAACACTGACATCAATGACAAAAGAAGACAACTAAGAGCCACAGAAAGACTCTGGAGGAACAACCCTTCCTTCATCTGCCACAAACAACACACAGCAGCGCGCAGCAGGTACAATAAAAACATTAAGAATAAAAAAACATAATTTTTCGGCACCGTGCTAGACAACGCAAAAAACAGAATGAAAGAGCTCTTTAACATCATCAGGCAACAAACCTCCAAGCCCACTGCCTCCTCAACTCAGGCATCCTAAGAACTGTGCGACAACTTTGCCAACTTTTTTAAAGACAAAATCACCAACATCGAACTCTCACTAGACACCAACCACATCCCCCCACTGAAGAGCCCGATGCTGGGAATTAACAACATCGTATCCAAGAACCCTTCACAACCCTGAACATCCTTCAATCCCATTCAGAAAGCAGAGATAGTCAAACTAATCTCCACCACTAAACCCTCATCCCACACCCTCAGTCAGCTACTCCCTCAACTGACCAAAGAACTAAAACTCATCCTAGCCCCACTCTTGTGCAAGATCATAAACAGTTCCCTGAGATCGGAGTCGTACCAGACTGCCTCAAAGTCGGACAAGTCACTCCACTGCTGAAAAAAACAGGCCTAGACACAAAAGATCTGAACAAATTCAGACCTGCCTCGAACCTACCTCTTCTATCCAAAATCCTGGAAAGATGCGTACTCCCACAAATGACTCAACACTTGGACAGCATCAACCTTCTCGATCCCCACCAATAGGGTTTCAGAAAAGGCTGCAGCACTGAAACCGTGATCCTCAATGTCATTGATGATAAACACAAGTCACTTGACTTGGACCAATGCTGCCAACTCATTCTCCTAGACCTATCGGCAGCTTTTGACACGGTCGACCACAAACTTCTCATTAAGGTTCTTCAAGAATGGGCAGGTCTTGATGAGGTGGTCCTACACTGGTTCTTCTCCTTCCTCCAAAACCGCTCTCAAAGAATAAAAATTTAAAACTTCGAGTCCGACCTACACCCCGTAAGCAGGGGTGTCCCACAAGTTTTAAACATCTACATTGAACCCCTCACTACCCTATTCAAAAAATCCAACATCCCCTTCCACCTATATGCAGATGACACGCAGATCTATCAGTAAACCTCCTCCATTGAGGACATCCAGAAGCTCAACACCACGCTAAGAGATGTCCAACACTGGCTCTCAAATAATCACCTAAAACTCAATCAAGAGAAAACGGAAATACTCCTCATCTCCAACAAAGAAGAGAACCCCCAAATTGCGGAATGGCTCAAAGCTATTGATGCGCTCAATGGTAACCTCACCCTGGCGGACTCTGTAAAGTCTCTAGGTATCACCCTAGACCCGAAACTGGATATGAACAAACACATTAAAAACTCTGCAAAAAGCGCCTTACTGAACTTGAAGCTACTGAACGAAATAAAACCCTTCCTCCCGACTAGACTACAGAAATACAGTCCTCTCTGGTACAGCAAAATCTCACCTTACCATCCCCTCAAAACAACCCTCAATGCAGCAGCTAGAGTGGTCACCGGAGTTAAGAAATTCAACCACATTTAACCCGCATTCAGAGAACTAAAATGGCTCCCAATTGAAATGCGGGCTAGCTTCAGAACAGCCTGCCTCACTCACAAAGCCCTCCACACAGGCAAACCGGAATACCTGGCTTCCGAACTCAAAAAAGCAGGTCAGACCAGGAACCTCAGGAGCACCAACACTCTACTACTCATCCCGCTGAAAACACGCGAACAAAAAACTGCGGCCAGGTCCTTTGCTGGTAACGCGCCCAAAATCTGGAACTCTATTTCCCCTCACATCAGAACAATCCCCTCTTTTGCAAAATTCAAAAGACTGCTCAAAGTCATTTTCCTTGATCGCTCCCTAGTGAACCGATAGGATCCACTGAAGTGCCTTAGCCGGCACATCACTTGACTTCGACTCTGTGTCCTGTGACCTCGACCTCCTACACATCCCAGACCCCTACGTCGCTACCTCTTCCCCGAATAAGAAAGCCTATCGGCTACTCGTTATGTGTGATCTGTTCTCACCACATTTCTTTTCGTTCTATTTGATACTCTGTATGTTTGAACTCTACTCATCACGAATCACTATGTTCTACTGACTGCATCTTTGATATATGTTGTAAAGCGCTCTTATACCCTCAGGTCCAGCTAGTGCGATATAAAACTCCTAAATAAATTAATTAAAGTATATACCTGCTCAAATCTGATTTACCTTTGAATGAGTACCTTGTGATAGGAATCGGATGTCGGGTGGTTGAAGGATGGGTGAAAGGTGAAAGAAAGGATGCCTGCCTGGGTGGGTGAAACTGCATCTGTGATAGGAATCCTCCGGGGTATTTGATGGGTCAAACTCAAAGGCAAGCAAGGATGCATGGGTGGTGGTTTAAAAACAAATTACAAATGTATGTTGTTGGTGAAAGGTTAGTTGAGAGCTTAAGAAGAAAGATAGGCATGTTTACTTTGAATGGATGGATGAGAATATAAAAGACAAATAAACTGTGTCAGAGTAGCAAAGTCGATGGTGAAGATACGAATAAGATGAGAATAAAATAAATATAATGCTAGAAAAGCAATGCAATGATAACTGAAAAAATTGCTGGGAAGAGAAAGAAGGACTATATTTTTTCAAAGTTTTTGGTTCAAGGGTGTATTTTGTATTTTCGAATACTCCCTTGACTCTCAGTAGTTTTCAAGCAAACATATTTATTGTGTATATATGTACCCATACCCACCCATTATCAATCGCCTCCCTCCGACTCGAATGCCCACTCGCTACCTATGTCATTTCGACCGTGGATTTTGACCATGTCAGCCATGGGTGTCCTATCGGCTGCACGGTTACAAAATCAATCTATAGTACCTCACGTCATCACATATATAATCATTCAGATCAGATATCATCTGCCTTGTTGTAGTAGTCAGGGTGAAACTGAAATTGAGCAGATGCCATTGATGTAACAGAATATGGCCCTAATAGAAAAAAAAGATAATTGTGTGGTCGTATACTACAGCTGCCCCACTTGCAGACAGTAGTAAATAAAAATAACGTGAGTCTGCGACACGAGTATGTCTGTCTAGGGCGCAAGCTGACTGATCTGGCATGCCTATAAGGTTAATTTAGATAAACAAGAGAGAGAGAAGAAGACTTGTCTACTCCATAGTGCCTAGTAATGCCTGAAACTCCTACAAATATTAGAGGCCGAGGAAGTGGGAGGAGGAGGAGGCAGCAGCCGCTGCAGCCTCCTCTAATGCCCCAGCCAGGCCTCCCCAGTGCCTCCAGTGGTACAGCGCTGTGGTCTGGCAGCAGCCTGCCGTGTTATATTTCATATAGGTACCATAATATAGGCCCAGGTAACTTTGTTACCCTTCACCTATATTCTTCCCTACTTTACACTTATAATGGTTTACAGGGAATTACCTTTTACCTAGATATGACACTGCATTCAGAATGCGGGTTTTCCCTAGTTCGAAATATCATATATTATGCAAGAGGATTCTTGGAAGCACAGCGGGACTATCATCTACTAATATCTTCTTATAAAGTTCATGCCTGAAGTCATCCTCGGGCTGACACAGTAATACAGCGAGGTAGGACCCCTGGAAGACGTATGGGTATATATACATCACATCTTGCTAAGATAGAGAGAAGAGATCATGAATTCACGGCCGACACACTGACCAAAGACACTGAGGTTCTTGCATGCCAACACTCCAGCTCGCAGTGCTCTAAAACATCCCTTGCAGGGTGTCCAATTTGAGACCAGGATAGGGTCCCGCAGTCTCTCACTTAAAGTAAAGGGGTTAACTTTATCCTAGAGGGATTCTTGGCCTAACACCTACACACATGCTAGGTACACTTAGGTACATCTAGTTAGGGCGACATCGTAGGAGTACGGATCTTTTTATTAGCATGTATTTTATGTACTCGTATGTATTCATGATCACAGCAAGTTGGTAGAGCTATACCATCCGTTTAATTTCATAGAAACTGCTAATAATTTAAATCTTTTCCTGTCTAATGGTTGTTGCCGCTCATCTATTTTATACTAAAAACACAACTGTTCAATAAATACATATTGAAAACACCCATCCTGTTTATTCTGTGTATCTCTCTAAGACAGACTTAGTGAGCACGAGTGACTGAGTGAAAAGTAGTATATTGTTTCCACGGTCCTGAGGGATCAAGTTTATCATGTTCGATGGTTGCCAAGAACTATTTTCTCCTTGGTAAGAGGAAATTCTAATGACACTGTCAGCTAGCTGATACAGAAGGCCAATATACTCGGTGGGGTGTTCAGAATCAGCCCAACACGAATCCTACAGCGTATGCTGTCCGAACGCGCAGATCCTGTATTGGTTGAATAGGATCTACACGACAGCTGCACTTCTTCTTTGAACACTGCTGCCCACCCCTGTGCATGCAACTGAAAGGGATGTAAGTTTGTTCCTCTGGATGGTGCACCTAGAGGAGTGGATAAACACCCTGTAGAGTAGCAAGATCCAGCGAGCCCGCCGCTAGAACTCAATCGCCTTGCCCATTTTTTTATCTTATTTTTGGTGGGTGGGAATTGGGCGTTGAGGAAAAGTTGGGGTTTATGGACATTGGACTCTTATGATGGACATTGGTTGGAGTTAGGGAGAAGGGTGGGTAAGGTGTTGTGGGTTTTTCTCATTAGTTTATTTATTAGGGGAATACATTATTTATAGTTTACATATGATGTAAATGTTTTGTGTAGAAGTTACTCTTTTACTTCACACGGATTCCTTTGCTGCAGCAGGGCCGCAGCCAGTTTTTGATTGAAATAATCTGTCGATAGTGTAACACAGATAGATGCAGTTCCCTCACTTGTGACTTGACCTATTAGTATCCCTGGGCGTAGTGGGCATAGTGGGGCTACATAGAGCATCGCGTAGTGTGGCCAAATCTACGCACACTCGCGCGCTCCATGTAGCCCCACTACGCGCCGCCCGCTTCCCGCCCGCCCTCCTTTTAAAATAAGTTAAACTATGATAAAAAAATAAAATAAAATGCCTTACCTGCAGCGCGGCGTCCCGGGGCTCCCTTTTCCTCGTTGACAACTTCTTTTCACAAATGCGCATGCGCGGACGCCCGCGCATGAGCATTTCTCAAGAGAAATGCACATGCACGGGTGTCCGCGCATGCGCATTTGTGAAAAGAAGTTGTCGTCAACAGTACAGTACAGTGGGTGATGTTGTCTCCTCCTCTTTCGTGCACCTAAAAGCAAGGATGAAAGAAACTTGGCATTCATTGTTGTGGTTCAATTACTACTAGACTATACAAATATAATATAACTTAGTGTGAGGTCACAATTGTGAGTATTATTAATTGATATTATAAAATGTATTACCTCAGTTATTAAAACAATAAAAAATACAGTGTAGCCATTTGTGAGACTTTGACAACAACAAGGACTTTCATAGTGTACAGTGCACTCAGGAAGGATAGGAAAGAAGAAGAAAAACAACAAAAATACAAATGTAACGATGTGGCATTGTGCATCACGTGGGATGCAGCATCCAGGGAGCTGCAGCTGACAAATCACAATGGATCGAAGCAATAAGCCAACAGGAACAAAGGAAAAGACATGCAGGCCTATGGCAAAAGCACATTAACTGTCACCACAAAATTGCCGCCGGCCACATGGTCACTCACAACAAGCAGAAGGCCTGGAAAACAATGAACGCAAGCAGGCCAATATGGACACAGATTTTTCAAAATGGCCCCTGCCCACATGGGGAGGCTTAGCTCACACTCACACACTGGCCAGACAAAGTAGCTATGCTAAACAACACAGCTTTAATGCAACAATGCCAAGAATGAAAATCCACAGGACTAAAAAAAGGTTTGCAAGTTACAACAACCACACATAATGGCATTTAGTTAATACATATGAAAAAAGTGAAATACCAAAAAAACACATTTTGCATTTCAATCCAATGCCACCCATGCCCTGAATGATTTTTTAAATTCAACAGACACCACAGAAACAGATGTTTCATGCACCCATCATGGTAGCTCGGGGCCTATTGGTTTGAAAACCCATTGGCAGGTTAGGCCACCTAGTGAATCAATTTAAATCAATAATATTTCAAATTAATTAGAAAATGTAGTGAACTGTGCTACATTTTTTTGCTGTTTAAATGAAGAAAAGATTGCATGTAAAACAACAACCAGCAAGACGGCATGGCCACTACAAAGAAGGATTGCAGGCCTAATGCAGAAGTACATTGGCTGCCCTACACAAAATGGCTGCTAGCCAAATGGCCAAGCCACAACAACAAGAAAGGGAAGATAGACGATGAAGGCCTATGGCAAAAACACTGGCTGCCTTCACAAAATTTCCGGCAGCCACATGCCAGTCTACTACAACAAGAAGCAGTAAGCCAAGAGGAACAAAGAAAAAAACACTTTACAAAATGGGCCCCCCTAGCCACACAGGGAGGCTCAGCCAAGGCAACTGCTGGCTCACTATTACAAACACACTCATACACTAGCCAGACAAAGGAGGCAAGTTAAAAAAAACACAGCTATAATGCAACAATGCCAAAACTAAAATCCATAGGGCTAAAAAACATTTGCAGGTTACACAACAACTACACACATCCAACAAGGGTATTTATTTAACACACATGAAAAAAAAGTGAAATACCAAAAAACACATTTTGCATTTCAATCCAATGCCATCCATGCCTTAAATGATGTTTAACTTCAATAGACACCACAGAAACAGTTGTTTCATGCACCCATGAGTAGCTCTGGGCCTACTGTCTGGAAGGCCTATTGGCAGACTAGTGGACTAGTGGATAAAAGAAATATTGCAAATTGATTTCAAAAGTTGAAGAAAATGTAGTGAACATGTTTCCTTTATAAAAGAAGAAAGATTACTTACAAAGAAACAACTGGGCCCCTACTGAAACTACAGACTACCCACCACGATAACTGTTAAAAAAACAATGAAAAGTGCAAAGAAAAGTGCAAAAAAATTAGGTGCAATGCCCCAATCAAACAAACAACACCAATTTTCAAACTTACTTGTGAAATCTCCAATTCAAAAGCCCTCAAATCCAATGATATATATGATGCAACAGACACAAAGAGTGATCCTTCCAGCTCCAAATTCAAATCAAAAGTGAACAGGAGATGGACAAAGCACTGGGAGGAGCCTGCTGGACAGGAACAGAAAGTTGGAGACTCTGGGGCACTTCCTTTCTGAAAAAAAGTAAAAAAAGAAAAAGGACTCCTTGCACAAAAAAGTACAGCCAAATGTCAATCTGAGGAGTGTTTTTAATCCAAATCGTCAATTCGAGGATGTTTTGGTGATGCTCGGGAGAGAACCTCCTCCATTTTACCTGTAGGATGGACTGATCATTTCCTTGTGGATATTCGGGCTTCTTTGCCTGATAGTCCTTCTACTCCTCTGGTTAGATCAGTCCCTAGAAGGCATTGGAGTAAACTTAAGCTAGAGGACCTGCATCTTCTTCTGGCTAACGATCCACTAGGATCCCTGGAAGACGCTGAAACGGGTTATGACCGGTTTTGTCAATGGCTGACCAGGGCGCTTGACTCTTTGATTCCTATTACTACAAGTAAATTGAGCCCCAGAAGGTCGAATCCCTGGTACGACAGCGCTTTGCGTGCTTTGAAGGGGAATTGTAGGCGGGCTGAGAGAGAATGGCGGAGGTCTTATGACACGGCTAAGAAAGCGGTGTATTTGGCCTCCGTGAAGATCTATCATCGTGCCATCTGCAGAGCTCGTGCGGCGTTCTACTCTCTGGAATTCCGCAATAGCAAGAACCCATCTAAAACCATTTTCAAGGCTCTTAAAGACCTTCTGTCAAAAAGAATTTCTTTTCCGGTTATAGCTTCCATTTCTCACTGTGAGGCTTTGGCATCTTTTTTCTTGGAAAAAGTGCAGGGCATTTATCAGGCCTTTCGCTGCACGGGGTCTCCCCCGGAGCCGTGGGACATTACTCCCGCCTCTCATTTGCTGGACTCCTTTCCTCTGCTCCTCCCTGAGGTTTTTGATAAATTGGCCCAGAAGGTTAAATCTGGATCTCCTCTGGACCCGGTAAGATCTGCCCTTTTTAGGGATCAGTCTTTTGTGGGTCGGTCCTCGATTTGCTCTTTGATTAACATCTCACTGGCTACGGGTATCGTTCCAGCTAAATGGAAGCGTGCAGTAGTCTCTCCTATCCTGAAGAAGCCATCTTTGGATCCTCTAAGGTTGGAGAGCTACCGGCCCATCTCTCTGCTTCCTTGGCCGGCAAAATTGGTGGAGGCCCATGTCAACCAGGCTCTCGCCGACCATCTCACCCGTGCTAACATTCTGGATGCTACCCAGAACGGGTTCCGGGCTGGGCATAGCACGGAGACAGCCCTCCTTGCCATGGTTGAACATTTGCGTTCGGTACTGGATGGGGGACAGACGGCGGCGCTAGTATTATTAGATCTGAGCGCCGCCTTCGATACTGTCTCTCACCGCATCCTTTTACATCACCTGGAGGAGATTGGCATTGGTGGGCTAGCCCTTCAGTGGTTCCGTTCCTTTCTGGCCGACCGGTCTTTCTGCGTTGCTATACCTCCATATCAGTCCAAATTCCATCCCCTGGACCTAGGGGTGCCGCAGGGCTCCTCGCTGAGTCCCACGTTATTCAATCTTTACGTGAGACCGCTGGCTGATGTCGCCAAGCAGTGGGGCATGTATATGGTATCATATGCGGACGACACTCAGCTGGCAGTTACTATCAGCGGGGATGCGGATGTGGACGCCCCTCGGTTCCAGAATGGTCTGAGAGCGGTGGCAAGTTGGTTGAATGCCAATTCTCTCCAGCTCAACCCGAAGAAGACTGAGGTTATGGTGGTAGGGAAGGGTAAGGAACTCTGGGGGGAGAGATGGTGGCCTCCGGAACTTGGGCCGTCTCCAACTCCGGTTGCGGAGTTGAGAAATTTGGGAGTGTGGTTGGACTCCTCTTTGAGCTTCGCTGGGCATACCAAGAAAACTGCAGCCCTGCTGTTTTGGGATCCTTCGGGGTTTAAGACCTATCCTGAAGTTTTTCGACCCCCCTACCAGGCAGCTGGTGGTTCAGGCAACAGTCATATCCCGTCTGGACTATGCCACCGCGCTCCTGATAGGGACTAACCAGGCAGAAATCATCCGCCTTCAGCGGGTTCAAAATGCCGCAGCAAGAGCCGTAGTTGGCTTGCCTAGATCTTGCTCGGTCTCAAGCACTCTTCCATCATTACACTGGTTGCCGGTTAAGTCTAGAATCCATTTTAAAGTCTTATGCCTTGCTTTTAAGATTATGAGGGGATTAGCCCCCCAGATCCTTTCGAGTCTCTTAACCTGTTACACTCTAACCCGTTCTTTAAGATCTATGGGCCAAGCGTTGGCTGTAGTTCCGAGGTTTAAGCTCAGTCGAGCTTTTCGGGTAAAAGCAGCGGTGCTCTGGAACTCGCTTCCGCTGGAGATTCGCGTGATGGATGACCTTTTTCTGTTTCGGAAAGCCATAAAAACCTTCTTGTTCTGAAGTCCGTTTTCCCTTTTTTGTCCCCCTTTTTATTTTTTTTTCAGTGTTAGTTGTGTTTTACCGGTCATGCGCCCTTAGCTGGGGCAGCTGTGCGCAATACAAAAGCTCCTAACATAACATAACATAACATAACATAACCTTCTCCAGATTGCAGATTCTGCAAGTTCGGGATCGTGTTCTTCACAAAACTTCCACCGGAAGTCTGATGGCGCACCCGAATGATGTGGTCGCGATCGCAAACTCTCACGGGACAGTGCGGCCGGCTACCAAATCTCGGGGCATTTGCAAACAGATGGGAAATCTCGTAGGCGATCGCAGGCACCCTGTAAGTTGTTCCCGCGCAAAAGAAAATGCATTTTGGGCACGCAAGCAAAAAAACTCCGCTCCGTTGCTGAGTACTGGGTTTTCCAGCAACTCCGCATTCTACGCAGAATGCGCATTTGACAAAAATCTGCAAACTCTGCGAGCAGAGCGGAGTTTTATGCCCACGGTTGCTATTAACCCCTGCAACATCATCGCTTCCCAGTTCAGATCAGCAACATGCCCATTCAGCTCCACCTCCACAGAGACAATCAGTATGCCACTGGCCCTCCCTGCCAAAGAGGGCACTGTGGGTAAGAAATTAGTCTTAGAGCCTTCCATAAAAAAGGAGTTCTTCACCTCCCACATTTCATGCAGATAGATAATCGGGTAGGTTTTGCCAAACTCCACCCAGTTTGGATCAGTAAACTTGGCTGACTGTCCCATAATATTCCATGACAAAAGCTCTAGACCCTTTGGTTTCTCTGCTGGGATGGGCACTGAAGAAATAGTGGAATGTAGGGTTGGGGGGACTAAGTGGGCTCAAGGGTGTCCTCTAGTCGATTATCAGATAAAGGTGATGTGGCAGGTAAATTAATGGGTCCCAGTCAGGTACACATCTAAAAGCTACTCAATGGGGCAAATCTATTTGCAACGTTCAATGATGGGTGCTGCCGAGTTACCTGGTGACTATTACCATAAGGGCCCTGTGCCTGCCCCCTTTGAGGCCTATGAGGGCATTTGTTAAAGAACCCCAGTGGGAGAGCTAGAATACCCTGCCCATCTGGAAGCTCGCAGGAGGATAGGGTGGACAAAACATGTGCAATCCAGTTTTTATTGAAATTTTCCACCATACAGTCCCCTGCCCAGTTTTTGCTATCCATGCCTTTCCAGCTAACTCTGTGAACCATATAATTGAGTGAGCAATCCCCGCAACCACGTGGTAGTGCAGGTTGAACCAATCAATCAATCAATCAGACGTTTGTTAAGCGCGACTACTCACCCGTAAGGGTCTCAAGGAGCTGGGGGAGGGGTGGGGTTTGAAGCCTCCAGTCCATCAAGGGGGGGAGTCCAGGTTTTGAGGTTTCTTGCTTAGATGGACCAGTGAACCATATTGTTTTTTAGCTCCTGAAAGGATTCGGGCGCAGATGTTAGTCAGGATGGGACATTTCCCAGAACCACACCATATGGGGCCATCTCCTGAGGCACATTAAGTACTTCCCCCATACTTGGCTAGTGAAGTGGAGCTGTTGTTCTATGACAGCTTTCCGTAGTGAGGGCAACGTAGGTCTGGGGGTCATGGGGATATCCTTAAGACCCCTTGAGTGTCTAGTGAAATATATATCCTACGGTGGTGCTACCTGCAGGGGCAGGAGCCACAGAAACGACTGGCTCAGGAGAGGTAGTCTGCCTCCCCTGCGGAACTCTTCAAACATTAATTTGAGCCAGGGTTTCAGACATTCTGGACTCAATGTTTTTTAACCTGGACATGATAGGGTGCAGCTTGATGTGTAAAACTGCCTTAAAATCAGAGAGTAGATCCCTACTGAGGCAAATCCCCCCTAACAGGGCTAGGTAAGTTAGGGTCCATCAGGGAGTCCACACAGGTACAGGGGCTGCTTGGACCCGCATTTTCCCCCTTCTCCTCTGCTTACAACTAATGGAGGGACATGGGAAAATTGTATCATGAACTGTGGTCCCCAATTTACCCCTTGTTGACAAACCTCTTGATTCTGATGACCCCCTCTGACCCACCCACCCCCTAGCCTCACTCCAGTTGCTTACACCACTCGTCCCTTTCTCCCTCCTATGCTCCTCAAAGGTAAATAAATGGTGACTGGAAGACTGATGAGGGCTGCCCCTACACAATCATAACCTTCTCTCCAATAGTTCTATTTCGTTTGACACCACTGAGACTGCTCGGGTTAAAAATCCCTCAATAATGGTGACTCGAGGTGCAGTGGATGGGGGAGGGTACCTTAGCAGCAGGAGATTTTCTCTTCCCCCTGTTTGTACCACTCAGGCAACCTAGCACCCTTCCATTAAGGAGCCACCAAGACTGATGAGCCACCTGAGGAAACCTTATTGCACACAGGCCAAAACCGATCAAACCCCACAGCCACCCAATGCACCTTCCTCATTTGCCATTGTGTAGAAATCAGGGGGTATGCCCTATACAGACCCTGGCAGCAAATACAGTGAGGCTCTTGTATGAGCACTGACCAAACACTCCTGGTCTGGTCATTAGATAGTTACAGCTCCCTACTGCTCTCCTACCTTTGTCAAGGTCCAATGGCCACACAGGTTGTTTCGAGGAGTCAAGAGTACTCTAAGATGCTTTTCAGTCAGACCACTGTTCAACCAGGTCCCTGATCCTCCAGGAAAATACCAAAGCTACTCTTCAAAAGCAGGCCTGGGAAATGAACCCAATGGGGGAGGCCCCACCTATTCCTGGCACTGATGGACCTGCATATGGCCCAGTCTTGGCCCTGGAGCAGCCTCCGTTCATCTCATGCTGCGGGAGCTCTTTAAGCGATATGGTGTTGTTGGCCCCGCCCCTTCAGCTCATGTTGCAGCACTTCCAGGTGCTGAGTATTGTGGCCCCAGAATCCTTTGCAGCAGGGCTTGTGTGGTTTGAAGGGGCCTAGTTCCCCTGCCTGATTACCCAGATCAGAGTCCTGTGCTGCCAGAGGCCCGGGACTACTATAAGAACAAGCAGTGCTCACATTGCCGTGCCTCCATGTGCTGAGTATTGTAGCCCCATAAGTACTTCACAGCAGGGATAGTATGGTTTGAAGGGGTCTGGTCCCCCTGACTTGTCCAGATCAGTGTCCCTTGCTGCAGGAGGTCGGTGAGTGCTATAAGTGCGATGGTGTTGTTGCCCCACCCCCTCTGCTCGTGTTTCAGCACCTCCACACGCTCAGCATTGTGACACCAGAAGTCCATCAAAGCAGAGCTAGTGTGGTTTGAAGGTGTCTGGTCCCCCTGACTGATTGACCAGTTCAGTGTCCCGCGCTGCGGGAGGCCAGGGAGCGTTATAAGTGCGACGGCTTTGTTGGCTCTTCCCCCTAAGCTTGCATTGTTGCACCTCCAGGGGCTGAATATTGTGGCCTCAAAAGTCCTTCACAGCAGGGCCAGTGTTCTTTGAAGGGGTCTGGTTCCACTGACTGATTGCTCGGACCAGTGGACTATCTGATTATTCAGGATTTTAAGTCAGAGAGCTTTTTATGAAGTTTGGAATTCCTTCCCTTGTGTGGCTCGAATAGTAGTGGGTGAAGTTGATTGTAATTTGGTGAATGAACTGCCCCTTTTGTGGCATATTGTGTCTTGCATTTTGAGCTTCTAGAGTTCGGTGAATGGCTGTGCTAGCTACCATTTCCTGAATCTGCTTTCCATCCACTAAGAGTAATCTACAGGCTTGTTGTTTATTTTCTTGTACGTTCTTGATTATTACTTCTGGCCCTTTCAGCTGACTTCTGTATCACTGATATAGGGTATTGACGATCTTGGAGCTGAGAGGATAGATTAGCTGCATGGGTCTTAAATTTCTGTATGTCCGAACAGTTCCATCGTACCCTTAGGAACTGGCCAAATGGGAGATTGTCCCTAAGGGTTTTGGGATGAAAACTTGTGTATGCAAGTAAGGCTTTCTTAGACATACGTTTTCTGTAGAGCTCAGTTTCTAAAGTATATCCACAGGCCTAAGAAAGGAAGGCGTTTTCTACTCTATTCACAAGTAAACTTCAGAAAGGGACATAAATATTAATCAAGAAGCTCTGATTGAGCCATGACTACCTAAAGAACCCTCTGAATGTTCATTCTGTGTCAACACTTTTTGTAATGTGTCTGATCAAATCCAGAAATCCATCAATAGGAACTGGCACAGCCATAACCACTTTTTGATTTCAAGAGGAGTGCGACTCTGAAAGATAAATGAGTCCCTACAAGACTCAGATCTGCAACAATGAAGCAACAGAAGACATTATGGAGGCTACCACCTGTGAAGGGACATTTCCCATGTGGCTCCTGTGGAGCATGGGCCCAGACATCACACTCCAAGCATATTGGCATTGGTACGACCAAACCATTGGAGCAGAGGCACCATGCAAATTGCAATAGTGAACAGGTGATTTATCTGAGTTCTTGTCTCTGTGGGTTGAAGTATGTTGGGAGGACCACACGTAAGGATAAGACCTGAATAATGGAACATAAAAGTACCATTAGTATAACAAACCACAAAACTGAATGCATACTTCATAGAAAAGGGTCACCAGGTGGATGATTTAACTTGGACTGTACTAGACAAGCCCTTTATTCCTCAATCTGTCACTAATATTTCACAATACCTGTTTGGGATGAAAGAAAAATGGATTTTCAGAATAGGCAGTGATAAACGAGGGCTGAACAACAATATCCTTTAGACTTCACTTTCATAGACATAGGTCAGAGGTTTCTTCCTTACACCAACACATATGAGACCGTCATTCAAACATGATAGCGAGGCAAGTTACCTTATTATCAGTGCTACTAACTCCTTAACACTGTTTCTCTACGCCTGGGCTCACCAATATTCCAGCTGGCACACCCTATTGTTGTGTAGGGGTGTACCTATTATCTGTCATATGCCACAGAGCTTGATGTAATTATAACTCCCAGTATCCAGGATTCTGCTGTCTACGAACGGGGAACCAACAATCCCTTTCTTCTTTTTGCTTTTTTTCCCTCTCTTCTTCCCTTTCACGTTTGACCATGATGAGTGGACACAAGAACTTTAATTCCCATCAGTTTGTAGTTCTACTGAACTTCTAACTGCTTCATGCATGACCAAGAACTGTAGAACTACAACTTCCAGCATTTTGCTAGTTCAAGTATGTGAAGGGCGTGGCACGTGACGAGATGCGACTTACTCGCTACCCCCGATATGGATTTATCCAACTTGTTTTTTAACTGTGAGCTACTCCCTTTGGTGACACAATTGTGCCATCTGGCATAAAGAGAAACAGGTATGTGGGTTCCTGGGGCCACCTTTAAAAACGTGACACCATGTGGGTTGCATGACACAGACACACGGATTCCACCTGATCTGTCCTCAATGTCAGGTTGAACAGGGGGTGTATTAAGCGCAGGTCAGTGCACATCGTTCCTTTTGAACCTGTGTGAGTATAGAGAGCCATAGTCTAAGCGGGCATCAGTGTACCACACTTAGATCCATCGGCCCCCATCAAGCAGTTGCCATTTAGACAGCTGCAGCAGTCAACAGTAATTTGGTTTTATGAGACAATATGTACAAACTGGGCTTTTCGACATACCCTGGTATCAGCTGAGGCTAGGAGATGGAAGAAGATAGTTGATTGACATGCCTGTTACACTGCTGGTAGATGATGACTGCAACAGGTAACAGAATGGGACTCCACACTTACAGTACATGCTGCATTACCTTGATTCTCCATAACAGGTTGATATCCCACTGTAGGTCCCATTCATCTATCTTTTGGTACCCGTATGTTAACACACATCCATTTAGACAGTCAGTACCTCAGTGTGCTCTCACCATCTGACACTTAGGATTTCAATATGAATTTATCCAAATCAGTTTTAGTTTGCAATACGTCTCTTGTCTCTTTAGCTTAAGTTCTACTTGTCCGTTTGAAATTACAGGACTCAATGTTCCCTTGAGTTTTGCACCAAGGTTAAGGTGGGGCTAGTTTCCTGACATTTGCAGGTAAGTCATACATGACAATAGACCCGATTCAGGCGGGAGACTACCAATTTTCAAGCCAAAAATTGCTTAATTTTAGCTGTCTCCCCCCTGAAATTGTATTTTCTACAATAGAAGTCAATGGGGAAATTTCATTCTCACAATTCTGTTTTTTAAATCTCCCATGTCCCTGTCTAAACTGTTGGCATGTATTGGTAAGCTGATACATTGAAATTGATCACTCTCAACGTTTTCTTCATGTATTGGTCCACAGAAGTAATGATAATTATTGTGAGTTCTAGAGAATTAGAGCCCTAGTTTGGAATCAATGCTGTGCCTTATGTTGCATAATATATGTTCTATGTTTAAACATTGTTATATATCTTTTTAGGCAATTCTGTCCAGTGGATCCCTGACTGAGTGGCATACCAGTCCAACCACTGTTCTTTTATTTGAGTATATTTTTCTTTTTTACACTATGTTACCCAAACTTGCAGCGACACTCATGAGGTCCTGAAGAAGGCCGCCACAACTTTGATGAGGGTATTAGGCTGAAATATGATAATCCATGACCGTTATTGCACTCTATGACAGATTTAGTTCCTCTCTGTCATAGTTTATTTTTTAATCCTGGTCGGCGGATGCTTGTACATCTGAGCTAGTTTTAGCTCACATTCATCTGATCACATTTAATTTCCTTCACCTTACCCATTTCACAAAAGGTATTTAGTATACCTCTTTCAGACAAACAAATCATCCCTGAGCTCCTCCCTCTCAGTGAAGGGGTTGTAACCCAAGCTATGACTATATGGTGAGAGGAGGTCACCCTATGATGAAGCTGGCCACCTTCGGGTGGGGGAGAGGGGAATTGTTCTATAAAAGGGATAGCCCATTAGCATTAGCATTCTCCCTTTGTTCTACACCCAGGGTTCCTTTATTTGTTTGCCTTGGTCAAGCACATCAGATATTATTTGAGACAATAGTTTATAATCATCCTTTTACAAGAATCATTATTTTCATAAGAAATGACAAAATAGCATTTACTTTCTTAGCCAGTGCATTCAAATGGATGCTCCCAATAGTTTAGTATACAGTGTGTTTTAGTTTACTGACAAAGTGCATTCCTAGGAGGTTTGCAGGTGAGGTAGGGTACATGAGAAGACATACCTATCAGAGATAGCATCTAAGGAGCTAGACATAGTATAAGTAACATAGTAAGGAACACATGTGTAGAAATGTTACCTTTATCAATAGTTTGGCCCAAAAGAGATAGTTAAGTGAATTCAGACATTTTGAATGCAGACATACTAGCACTATGGTGGACTTGACCTTTTTTGTAGGGTTATCCCACAATCTTTTTTCTTCTTCCTCCTATCTTTCTTGTTGTTAGTTCTAGGACTCTGAGTACTTCACCACTGCTGCTCGGTGCTAAAGTTCATGTTCTCTCCCCTTTAAACATGGCATGATTGTTTTACACCAGTTTGGCATGTTTAATTTACTTGTAAGATCCTTGTATATTGGTGTCCTATATACCCAATCCTGCAACGCTGCTTATGCCACCCACTGATGTCTCCTTTCGAATCTGTCTCAGCCCTGCCACTACAGGGCCTGTGGGTGCAGTTTACTCCACATTGACTTGGCATTCAAAACGACTTGCCAAGCTTTAAATTCCCCTTTTATTGCACATTGGTCGTCCCTAGGTAGCCTTTGGTTAGGGTGTTGCGTGAGTAAAAGGTAGAACATGTGCCTTTAATGTGTGGCATGTCCTGGTAGTGACAAACAGCCTATTTTGTTTCTCACTACTGTGAGGCCTACTCCTCTCATAGGCTAGCATTGTGAATTCCTTTACATTTTTTAAGGGAGAATTCCTGATCTGAAAGGAGTATCATAGTCGTGTTTGGTATGTTTGGAATAGTGATGATAAATCCCACATACTGGTTTAGGTGAATTGTACATTACTATTTTAGAAATGCCACTTTTAGACAGTGGACATTTTTCTGTGTTTTACAGCCTGACTCCATTACACGTCTGTGCAGGGTGATAGCTGTACTTGGTGCATACTTTCTAGACAACCATCACACAGGAAGGTTGGGAATAACAGGGATTACATCTGCATACTGATAGTCTTCCTTGACTGGAAGAGGGTTCACACTTTATATTTGTATGGGCTGTGTCGTGCCCTCAAACAAGGGCGTACTGATGTCCCGAGCCAGGGCTGGGTTGAAAGGGTCTGTTGTACACTTCAAAAGGTATTTTAAAGTCACCCCCTACATCAAAGATATATTGTTGGATGATTATAGGACCTCTGACACACCCAAAGTATTTCACTTTGGGGAACTAAGGAGACTGCAACAAAGAAGAAGAGCTATGCTGACAGGAAGGACTGACGCTTTGCCACTGCTCTGCTGTGTTGCCCTGCTACAAGCTTATTGCTGTGTGTCAGGAGGGACTGCCACTTTGCAGTGGGCTCTGCTGTTTTGGCCTGCTGCTTGCTGCCTCTGCAGTGAAGGAGGAAGAATCCTGTGCTCTTCATTCAATCACACTAAGAAACCGCCTGTTGGCTTGCCAGCTCTTGTAGAAAGTCTCATGGCCTTAAAATAATTCACTGTGCTCAGACTGAGCTCTCCCTCCAATTCATGGTCTGTAGCTGTACTTTTTAAACTTCAAAGGACCACAAGACACACTCTCTACATACCCCCAGTGGCAACATCCAGAACTCCAGCACCACCAGCTCACAAGAGGCATTCCCTGCAGCTTTACCTGCCCCTATGTGGTGACCACCGTTCTTTTTGGCCAAAGGACACACAATCTGCCGTGCATTGCCTGCTGTGTGGGCCCCAAAACCTCCAAGATATGAGCATTGCTCTCCACTGCCTGAAAACATGCACTTTACATGTGTGTTGGCACCGCATTACCAAGGGAAGCAAGTGAGCAAGGACACCCTCCCCCCCCCACATTGCCTGGGAGATCATGGGTAGCCTTAGGATGGAGTGAGACTACAGGTTAAGTGACCCTGCACCAAGCTGACATCCACGTCCTGTTTACCCGCAAGGCCAGGCCAACTGAGAAGAGGATACCACTGTCAACCCAGCGAGAGTGTCCCAGGCTGCCTCCGTGAAGCCCCCAGTGAGAGCAGGCTGCTATTCCGGACCGCGACAGGCCTGCTGACAATGCCTGACTTTAGGTGCGGAGCCCAGTGAAGCCTGCTTTGTTAACCATGAGGTTGCTTCCCCGGTTTCAATAGCCTTACAACTAGATCCCCCGCACTCCTTTCATGAGGAAGGGTGAAATCACTTCTTAGGATTTATTGGAACACGCAGTAGCCCTGACAAAAGGGGACCCAGTGCTCTTATGCCTGACAAAGTGTCACACACATTCACTTGGAGAACACCCACTAGCACTGCTAACACTGGGGGCACATTGCTTTTATTTTTGACAATTGGTACATACAGAAGTACATGCGCTGTTATGTAATACGTTACATAATATGCCCAATAATCCTTGTAGTGCCAGGATAACAAATACTATTCAAGTATTGGCATAATATGCACAGTGTTTATGATTCATATCATCTTGATTTGCATTTATGTATAATATAACATTTATTTGGATAGAATCCGGTGTGGAGTCTCCATTGTGGTGTATTTATTATGTTACTGGTGTAAAGCTTCACAAATTGCGTCCGGAGATAAGCCTGACTGCTCTGTGCCAAGCCACCAGGAGGTGAGCACAGATTATCTTTGGTGTGTAATTTACTTGCTTTGACTAGAGTGGTGGGTTCTGCCTGGCTTAGACGCATTCCCTAGCCAACCAGAAATCCGATTTTCTAACACACCAGTATAAATAAGGTGGGCTTTCTGTTAATATCACATATGACCCCTCCTGATCGACAGGGATTAAAGCATTCACTTAGTAGTCAACTCTATTGGTTCTCTCCTAAAGCTAGGGAATTAGTGTTGTGTAATCTGGACAAATTCCGGTCGCTCAGTCTGATTGTGTGTGACCTTTGGTAAGTTTAGGCAACCATGTTTCGTATGCCCCAAATTCAAGCCACTGTAACATGAGAACCCCCTCATGGAGCAGAATCTCTCCTTCCGCACCCACAGCTCCATCCAAACCTTCCTCCTTCCTCCTCATAGTGGTCATTTTAACTTCTTATTTCTCCATGGCCCCGCCCTCTGACTGTTGGTGGGAAAGATTCCATTTGTAAAGACATTAGCTTAGATTCACTAGATGTTTTCTTTTTTTGGAGCAACGCAATGATTTGCACATAAAACAACTTGGAAAGACCTTTAGTCTGTTATCCTATACAGGTGGTATGAAACTGCTCCTGCACTTTGATAAAAGTTCCTGAAAACACGCTGCATTAACAGAGCAACCAACAGACACATCTTTTAAATGATCTATATAATCAGCCGGAGTTTCACCTTTGTTCTGCTTGCAATTATTAATCACAGTTCAATCAGCTTTCACGGAGCATGCATCAATATTAGCATTCAAGAGAGCATCTCTAATCGCATAAATCAGCTACACCAACAGGTGCTTGAAGTGGCCAATTACTTTTGATTTAATCGGCTATTTCTCGGTTTACTTGGCACAATAATAGACAATAATTAACACAAGCCCAGATCGGTTTGTAATGCTCAAATACAGTTTGCAACTCCTCATGAACCTCTGAGGGTTATCTCGACTACTGGGGAATCGGTGCTTTGTATCCATCCGGGCCGGGTGACCTAGAAACAGGGACAGTGAATGAACCAGGACGCAGGTATTCTCACTGGGCAGAAGGGCATCGGGCTCAGCACAGGCAATGATACCAGGGTATCCCATTTTTCCCTTCTGACAGAGGAAGGACGTTGTTTTCCTTGTTGTTTTATTTGGGACACTCTTGTCCTTCACCCTTCAATCTATTGTGAGCTTTCTTGAGTGGTAGACTACGTGCCAGGCTGCTCCAATGCACTGTGGGGGAAAAAGCAGGGTCATAATTGAGACTGCATCTGTAGTGGCAAGCGAGGAGTTTTTTGTGTCCCCTTCATACCCTATATGCAAGAAAATATAGCAGTTGCAGTTACGGTTATGGTAAGGCAATGGTTCAGGTTAACAGTGGTGTCCTCTTTTTCGCAGAGGCCTGTGCTTCTTGCACCCCACAAACCCTTGAGCAATTTCTGGGGTCTCCTACTGGCTCCAAAGTAAGGCTCTGATTACAAAACCTCAATACATATCATTGAAATACAGAGGTAGACATTCATTTGATTTTATTAGAGCAATACCAATTATGATAGTGTCTGACATAGCAGATTGCAACCAACTTTGTTTGATATAACTTCGAAAATCTCTTACTTAAACTTCCATTCTGGGGCAGAAGCTCTTGGAGCTTGGCTTTAGTGACATTTGCGGTTCACCCTGACAAGGATTGTGGTTGTTACTTAAAAAGGGTCTTAACTCCACTCAACTAAAAACCCAATTTCCTACACACAGCACGTCTTAAACCACTGCAGTATTGACTACAGGTGCTCAACCAGGTACAAAATCACATTTCAGCATCTACAATACAAAACGAATTGTGTGGAACAAATGCCTTCTGTTCAACATCCCAGCAATGCTCCAAAAATTGGACAGCAAATTTAATGTTCGATTGAATTCAGGTCAAATCAAAACAAGATTGAACCCTGAAAGTTTGGCATCAAGCATCTTTGCCATGAGAGGCAAAGTCATGTGTTATACTTCCTTCCAATTATATCTGTATATTGTAGTTTAATTGTACCAGAGAAAACAGGGGCCTCCACATATGTTCCTCAAGTGTGACAACTACTGAACTCTCATGACCACCCCTGGTTCCTGACCTCTCTGATCTCTGGCAGCAACTTGACAAACAATGAGTGATGAATAATGGGTATGGGTCAATGCAAAAATCCTACCACTCAGAGCTTGCCAAACTGTCTCCAGACACATGGTTGACCAAAATCGAATTGTAGACAGTCTTTACATTTATGTGCTTATGATTTGTGCAGCACATGGGTGCTCCAGAAAGGGGGATCCTAGATTTCATCCACATGGATCCAGTGTACATCAGGCAAGTCAAAAGATGGAATTGAAACAGACAAGTTAGCATGTGTTCCCTAAAAATGACTACAGACAAGCACTGTAGAAAATAAAAAAGGAGAGTTGTTCGGAGTTTGAGGGACAGGCATCTAAATGAGGTGCTCCGTATGTGGCTTTCCAAAATCTAACACCAGTGACCAGCTGAAGACTGAATGACTGAAGAGATATGGAAGGGACATACGGATGAATTGGATACTGAAGGTAGAGTGGGCCTGTATTTTTAAAAGCATTATATGTAAAGCAGTGAGCCTACATTTTATTATTTTAGCAGCTGTCAACCAGGGCAAGTCTCTAAGATGAGTGGAGATGAAGTGATACCTCAGCACTCCTTAAAGGAGACCGGCTGCTACATTTTGAATAGTTTGAAGATGCCTCAAATGGGATTAGAAGAGATCCAAATATAAGTGTTAGGCCTGTCAGCCTTAAGGTGGCCTTCACCCGAACATTTTGCCTTCACCCCTCCTATTTTTCTGGATTCCTTGTTGTTGGCCTTAGGACTCTGTGCACTTTACTATTGCTAGCTAGTGCTAAAGGGCTTGTGCTCACCACCTAAAACATGGTAAAAGTGTACTACACCAGATTGGCATGTTTAATTTACTTATACATCACTAATAAGGTTGTATCCAATATGCCCAGGGTGGTAAATTAAATGCAACTATTGTGCCTGTAGCAATTATTAAACCCCCCCCCCCACTTAAGTAGCCCTTAAAATATGTGCTATGATTTCCATTGCAGCCTGTATGCAGCTTTAAACTGTCAATTCAACCAAACTAACCAATTGCCAAGCCTAAAGCTCCCTTTTTATTACCTATACGTTCCCCCTAAGGTAGGCCATAGACAGCCATAAGGCTGGGTGCATTGTAATTAGGGCTCCCGGTTTTATGGTATTTATTTTTTTGACATTTCCATCTGTATTTATCCATATTTATTTTTTATCAACTTTATCTGTATTTATCCATATTTATTATGCATTTTGTGAAAAAAATTAAGTTGAATATTTCCACATTTATTTAACCAATAATTATGCAGTCATGCTTGAATGCCTGCCAGGTTTCTGTGATATGAACGCCCACAGAAGATACATCAATTCACTTATATAAACATATGCACATTTTATTATCAGCCTTGTGCATATCTACTGCTGTTTAAGCCTCTTTACAGAAATTCCTTTTATGTTTTAACCCTGTATCTTTCAATCCACACAGTTATTGGCCTGGCAGTCATTGCAAAGTGTATTTAGAATCACTCTAAAGGCACACAATTTCCGTTTTTATCCACATTTAAAAATAAATACAGACAAGAAAATAAATGGGTTTCTGTCTGTTTTTATCTGTAAAAATCAGTAAAAACGGAAAACAGGGAGCCTTAATATTAGGCATGTATGTTTATGTTTTACATGTCCTGGTAGTGAAAAAGTCACAAATTCGTTTTTCAGAATTGTGAGGCCTACCTCTACCATTGGATAGCATTGGGTTACCTTATTACATTTAATACATGCTAACTTTTGATTAGGAGCAGGAGGGATAGTCATGTTTGGTATCTGAGGAACTGCATTTTAAGATCCTATTTAATGGTAAAGTCAGATGTGAAGTCACAATTCTGAAGATTGCATTTACACAAACTTAGCAATTTCTTCTCCTAACCATTTGGTGCCTGCAGCTTGTTCCTGGGTTACACAACTGGAAACAGTTGGCAGATGGCCTTTGTATAGTCCTCCTGACCCACATCAATAAGCTGGGTCCTGCTCAGACACAAAGAATTTTCCACTAGCCTTTTGTGCCTGTAGATAGGCTTATGCCAGGGTAGAGAGAGGGGAAATTCCAGACACTTCTGACAGGAGAAGCTTTGAAAAGTTTCTCTCACTTCAAAGGAGGTACAAGGTGAAAATGGAACCCTCAACCCACTCTTCATTTCACTCTTGGACCTGTGGAAGGAGTACCAGGGAACAGCCTGCTGCTGTGGCCTGTTGTGTACTTCAGAAGGATGGCTTTGTTGCCTCCCAGAATGACTGCTCTTCTGCCTGAATCCAGAGTTCTTTACTGCTGCTTGAGCCTGCTATTCTCCTTAAACCCAGGACTGTCAGACGTGACACCAAGGAATAGTTGGCTGAACAGAGCCTTGGGGAGAAAAAAGGCTACAACATTCTTCAACCCATACCAGGGCACTGTCTGGACAAGTGAATGTTTTTTAGTCTGCCTGAGTGATTCCTCACCCTCAATAGTTTTCCTCTCCAGTCCTGGGCCCTAGGAAGTGGTGATAGGGGTGCCCAGATAGCCTAAATCCAAAACCTGGGACCTAAATGATATCCAGCCTCGTGAAGCCCTCTACAGCTAAATCCTGCAACTTCATCCCGCTTGAGATTGTTGACTTCCAAAAAAGAGACTATAGTCCACATTAAAAAATAAATTCACGCAACGCAATGCAGCCAGACAACTTGCTGCACTATATGAAAGGGAAATAACAGGAATGCGCCATATCTATCAAGATATGGGGCATTTCTGTCCTCTGCTTGTTCTGGTGCACAATATGCAGCCAAGCACCAATGCAGGTGCTCTTGCCCCATGGAACAAAGCTGCTTGTATACAGGCAAGATTATTTTTGTGCATGAAGGAACACCTTCCTGAACAAAAACAATCCTCAGAGGCATTTTTCTCTTTCTAAATGTGCTGCAGAATGCAGGACAATTAGAAAGAGGAAGCAATTAAGACAAATAAAGATATTTCTCCTTTTTGCACCTTCGGTGGGAAGGTGTACAAATCTGATGCATTCCCAAGTACTGTTGGTAAATCTGGGAATGCTTCAGAATTCATGGGACGATACGTGAGAACACTAACCCTCCACTCATGTATCGCCCCCACTTACACTGCCTTGCATTACTCCAGATTTACCAAGCACTGCAGGGCCAGGACTGGTGGCCTTGCATGGCTTGATAAATCTCATTCTAGGTTTTGCATCACCCTGCATCCGCTTCCATGGTGGAAGGGCGATGCAAAACCTTAATAAATCTGACCAAAGTCCAAATGAAGGAATCTTCACTGTGACTTTGTCCCGTAGCTCCAGGCAACAACGCCTCCTCCTCAGACACAGCCATGTGCCTTACCCCACTGAACTTTAACTTCTCAGGCATTTTTCTCTGAAATTTCTTCTAAATCTTAAGGTAAGCTGAGACTGGGCCCAAGCCACTTTGTGTATCCGAACCAAACTTCATCACGGTCAGCCATAAATTTTGACTTTGCCCCGGTCTTGCATGACTAGATGTCCCTGGTTGGTGCTTTGATCTTTTAGGCATTCATTTCTACTAAACTTTACAAATGCATAACTCTGTCCTGATGATTGGATTTTTGTTGTTTTAGTGTCAAATAATTTATTAATATTGACTCTTTTTTATTAAATTGGCGTGGAATTTTTCTTGTGTTGTATTTTTACTTTATTACTGTTAGTGTTCTGCATAAATACTTCAAACATTGCCTCTAAGTTAAGCCTGCCTGCTTTTGTACCATATGGTTAAATACAGGTTAATTTAGTGACTTTGTGGTTCACCCTAACATGGATTGTGACTGGCCTCAAATCACCCTTAACCAACTGTCCAATTTCTCACAATACAACATTACCATTGTCCAGGAGAGAAGTAAAAATAGCAGTTTTCTGGGAAAATAGATGGAGAAAAGGAAGCAATTTCCTCTGAAATCGCAGGAATTTGAAGCAACAAGGAGTGAAGACTTAAGTTGATGGTCCATGGTAAGATCTGTGCCCAACTAAATTCCTAGATTTTTAACTGAAGGTTTTGGGAGTGGGAAGGAGCCCAGAAAGTACAGTCACAAAGCTGTGGCCCAAAGGTTGATATTTCTCCGAAACACCCCTACTCCAGTTTTTCCACCATTGAATTTCAGGCAAGTCATACCCATCCATTCTGTGACTAAAGTGAGGTAGTTGCATGGTCGAGATGGATTAGTAGCTGACTCTTGTAACAGAGGCATGAGAAGTTGTGTGTCATTTTCTTAGGTTATTCGATTAGAGCCAAATTAATAAATGATCTTGGCCTGTGGGTGCAGATGAAAATTTAAAAGCATATGTCTAAGGGGTGAGCCCTGGGAATGCCTCAAGATGTGTGAAACTAGTTAACACAAAAGTCTAGATAGAACCTAGGAAGGCGTGGTGTGTGCGGAATGTAATGAGCCATTTCAGTGTGTTTCTCTTTTCTGCCCTCCTGTTTTTAATAGTTTGCCATGTGTTTGTCTTATACATTCTTTCCTCTCACTTGTCTTGGTCTCCAGACATGCATCACTGCTCTTCACATTTATTGAAGAGGCTTGCCCCCTTGTATTGTTGACTGCATCTGCAGCTGGTTCATACTGATCTTTTGTATCTGCCAAGAGTTGGAACCTATTTTTTGTTAGATAAATGCCTTCTCTGTCTTGGTGTCCTGTAATTTGGCCATGTCAAACTTCTGTTATCCTGATATAGCATTCTATGTTTCTGATTTAGCTTCATAAGAGCAGTTGCCACACGATGATCACTGACAATGTGCACTCCCCTCTTCACGATGTATCTTGCAGTCAGCATCTACAGGTGCTATTTATCAGCAGGTGGTCAAACTGGTTTCATTCTCTGCCATTGGGTGAGCACCAAGTTAGTTTGTCAATATCACGGTGGCAGAAGACAGTCCCTCCTATGACCAGATCATTTGTGGCAAAAAATTCCAATAGCCTTTCTTCATTGTCACTGATTGTTCCGCAACTTTCCTTTCCCATGGCTCTGTCATAGTTCTTGTTGTCATTTCCAACATTAGCATTCAAGTCACCTATCACAATCTCCAGGTTGTTGTTTGGCATAACTTCATGCTTAGCATGATTCTTGTAGCTCAGCTTGCATCTGGTGCCAAATATGAGAGGCTGCAAGAAACAGTACATAGAAGCAAAAGGAGCAGTCAAAAGAATGACAAGAGCAGACTAGGGGGTTTACATGGATAACCTTACCAGCCAAGCAGAGGAGGCAGCTTGTAGAGGAGAGTGGAGGAAGTTCTTCAAGATCATGAACATAGTTAGTAGTAAATATGTGCTACATAAAGCATAAAAAGCTGACCAAAAAACAGTAAACAAATCTCTCAGAACTCTGCAGAAAAGACCAGGAGATGGATGCCTGCATGTGGTATTAAGACAACAGAAAACCCAGCTAAGAAATAGAGTGGGCCATCAAAATTGCACAAGATGACCTTCTCTGGGTTAGATTAATCTCAGACTTAAAATACGACGACAGCACAAGATTCTGGGCTTCCGTCAACAAACTACTTTGGCCCAAATAATGAGGAATCACTTTCCATAACTCAGAGGCCACTTGGGCAAAGTTTCTAATGGACCATTTTAACTGCCGAGAGACCAGAAGGGCCTCACAGGCCACTCTGTAAATCATAAATTCAACCCAACCTACAGGGCTAAATATGGTATATGCAGACACAATCAAGTGGCAGATAGCTAATGGGCGAAGGGAGGGTGCCCTAGGCCCCAATGGCAATCCTCCAGCAGACTTTAAGCAGGATGGGCTGAAACATTGGTACTGTTATTTACACCAATCAGGATTTCGCGTGCACTGCTTGCCTCATGGAGAGACTCAATAGATTTGCCAATATTTAAGAGCGGCGATAAATCTCTGGAAACAAACTAATGTCTAGTAGCCCTGATTGACAACGAGGCAAAACTGTGGCTAGGACTTTGCTCAAAGAACTATCACTCTGGGCCTCCAGCAATTCTATCATCCTGTTCAATCAGACAGGCTTTGCAAAAATGTCAGGCACTGCAACAAACATCTTCGCAATCTCTCTTCTAATGGACCCAGCAAAAGGCCCCAAAATGCCTTTGCACTTTTGCTTCATTGATTACAAAGTGAGCAGCCTTGGCCACGTCGACCAGGGAAGCTTTGGACCAAGTGGGCAAGTGGGAACATACCTCAAGCCCAGCTGGACATGCTGATCCTTGCCTATAATGATAGTGGGTGGAAGTGAAGCTGGTCACTGCAACGCACCTCTCTAGGATAATCTCAACAACTTACAGCTTGAAGCAGGGGTGCATCATGATGCCGACCCTTTTCAATCATTTTTCAGCAGACCTGACACAGTAGTTGCAATCTTGCTATACCCACACTCCAAATTTAGGGGCATAGTAATCTCTAGCTTTCTCTATGCCATTGTCTTGGTTAGGCACACTCAAGTGGAGCTGCAGCGCCTGCTCAGTGTTACAAGGACCTACCCTAATACCAATGACCTGACCATCAACCTTGGGAAAGCCAAGACCATGAGGTATGCCAATAACAAAAAATGAGCACCAACATGGTTCTAGGCAGGTACCCGGATTGAAAATACAGAAGAGTACACATATAGGGGTCATTATTGATAAAAAAAACAGCTTTTTTAATGCCCAGAAAGAAGCTATAAAGAGGAAGGTTTGGCTCTGGCTGTAACACTCAAAAACATCAAAAGGAAATTGGCAAGGACTTCACTGGCACCCCTTCTTTGAGTAGTATAAGCTAATCCAATACAGATGATTTCATATGGGTGTGAACTATTAAGAGGCAGAGACGCTATAGTTTTGGACAATATAACGGCACACTTATAAAGAATAATTTTTTCATGTCCATGTTTCACTTCTATGGCACACATTTGACTAGAGTTTGGCCTGGTAAAACAGACCCTGGCCAGGTGAGGAGCCTGCCTAATATGCTTGACCAAAACAGGAAAGCAGGGCCCAAACCACTGAATTGGCTCCTATGGAAGGAGCTGCAGGATCAGGACTTGTCACAGGCAAGGGCTTATCTTTAGGAATCACTAGCAATCACTGATCTTACACAGCTTTGGGATGCACCTACTAGCTATCAAGTCTTCAAGAAGCTAGTTTGCAAATCATTAAAAATCTACTTGCTAGCCAAAGACAAGGCTTCTCTAGCATGCAGAGCCCATGGTTGCATGATACTAAATAAGACCCTTACGCCACAAAAATATTTTAACACTGGGTACCCAGCCTTTGTTAAGGAGCAGTTTCTAAGTTACCGGTTAGGGTTGTTGCCCTCAAAATTCCATCTTCCCCTCGTCTGCGGGAGGGCCTACTTGACAACTGCCCATTATGTGGCTCTGGGAAGAAAGACTTGCTCCACCTAGTCTGCTCTTGTGAAGTGCTGCTGGGCAAAAGGAGACAGCTGTTAAAAGTCCCTTTTAATCAAAGAGGCATACAAACACAGAGACAGGTGGTGCTGGCCTGCTTTGATTCAGGGAACCCATAGCTGAACTGCTCAAGGTGAGCAAAAAAGATGTCTTACAACACACCCAATTACCCTGCTATGTAGTGCCAGAAATTAATTAAACTATAGCAGAATGATATCTCTCACCAGGACGGCCCTGGTGGCACCAATGGCAAATTAACCATGTGCATAGTTTTGCTGCAATCGAGGGGGAACGTTTCCATTGCTTTGGTTGCTGTGGGAGGGCGGTCCTCAGAGGCATGCCTTCCCTTTCAAGCACTGTTTGCTCCCTGGGTGCGTCCCTATTTTCTTTGCACTCAACATAGGGGATGCATTGGTCTCTTTCCGTCTCACTACTCTGAACAGGTGATGGACAACACTGACTGCACCAGTGGGCTCAGTTTTAATGTATCCATTTCCCCCATGACAGACTGCTCAATGCTGGCCACCCACATTTAACTTATTGCTTCTGGAGCACTCATGTACAGTTGGATTTTTAAGGATGTTATTATGTGTAGCACTTTATTCAACCCTTTGTATTGCTTGTTTTATGTAAGGGGTCTGTTTGCTCATACATGGGACTTCTAACTAGGACTAAATATTTTGAGGGGGTTACTAGTAGCCATTACAGGAACAGCATTTTGTGTTTTAATCACTGCATTATATTGCAAAGATTTTAAGTACCTAAGCAATCAAGAAATACATCTGAAATCTGAGCTACATAAAACAACCCAATTATAATCAATTAAGGCAGACTACACAACAGAAAAAAGAGCAGGAAGGACGCTGAGAAGCATGCTTGGTGGAGCACTTCATAGGAGTTTTGAACAGACTAGTACCAACAAGCAAGACGAACATCCAAAAAAGCAAAGACTGGCTTGAATATTAACACACTGCCCCACTCCAGAAAGAAGAAATAATCACTGCCATCTAATCTCCCAATAATGTCTAAGCTTCCAACCAGGACACCCTGACTGCAGAAATGCTCAAGGCTGACCCCGAAACATCAGCCAATGTCCTCCAACCACTGTTTACATCAACGTGGGAGAGAAAGAAAGTACTGCAGAAGATAGTTCTTCTCATCAAGAGCTGTTATGATAATGTTACCTTCATGGTGGGAGAGAGTGACTGTAGCTTTGAAGTCAAGCCTGGTGTGAGACAAGGATGCATGATGTCAGCAGTGCTCTTCAACCTAGTCAAAGACTGGGTGATGAGATGCACAACAGAAGACCAAGCGAGAGGCATCAGATGGACTTGGTTCTCTGCACTGGATGACGACCTTGACTATGCAGATGACCAAGCCTTCTACTCTCACATGCTAGCAAATGCAGTAAAATACATTTTGCCTCAACATCTATGCACAGTAAATTGACCTGAAGATCAATACGAAAAATCAGAAGTCATGCCACTCAACATCCCAAAACCTTCACCAGTCAAGGTGAATGCAAAGGACATAGTCATGACCGAAGTGTCCATCTACCTAGGCAGTAGAATCAAGCATGATTGAGGGCATGTAATAAGAACAAGAGCAGACTGAACAAGGCCTTCAATGCCTTCAGGATGCTGAACAATGAGTAGTGGTAATCTCAGTACAACGACAAAACTAATTTGAGGCTTTACCTGACCTGGATTCTGCCCACAATTTTGTATGGACCAGAATGGTGGTGGACAACAAAAGTGACATCATTAAACTGTCAGCCTTTCACACCAATTACCTTAGAAGAATCTTATGCATTTTCTGGCCACAAACTATCTCCAACAAGTAACTAATCTCCAGATGCAAGCAAGAGAGAATGGACTCCATAATTATGAGAAAAATTGGGTGATAGAAAGGAGACACCACAAAAAGAGAACACGACTCCATCACAATATCAACACTACACTGGACCAAAGAAGGCAAATGAAAAGTAGGCAGGCCAAAGAACACCTGGATATGAACTGTGGAAACTGAAATGAAGGACCTGAACCACAGCTGGGGCACCAGAAACCTGACCAAGACAGACAGAAGAGGAGGTCCTTTGTTGCTGTCCTACAAGCCATTTGACATAACTGGCATTAACTAAGTAAGTATTTCAGTTCATTCTCACATACTCCAAAATTGTGTACCCTATGCATCAGGGAGTTATGAAAACCTGTATCAAAGACTGACCTGAGATCAAGAAAGAAAATCACGGCTGAGCCACCTTGATCAAGGATCAAATGTAAGTCCGTAGTCCCTGCAAGAAAAGCAGACTCATTAGTGTGCAAAGGAAGAAAGCCCGATTTTAAACAGTTTCACTGAAAAGCACTTTGACACCTCGTCAGGGGTACTAAGCGCTATATAAATGCAATTGCAATTACAATTTGAATTCCCAGATAGCTGTGGAGTTGTCAATTGTAATTCTTTTCCAGCACTTTAGCCAGGAGCAGCAACAATGAGACTGGTGATAGTTATCGGACTTTGATGGGTCAAGAGTCGGTTTTCTTAGAAGAGGGAAGATAACTACATGTTTCCTTTGATGAGGAACAGAGGCTGAAGAGGTGGAAAGGTTCTGTAATTCAACTTGGAGAAGACAGATTATACAGGCTCCTTCATAGATAACATATTGAGGAGCCCGCTCTAGTGGAAAACCTGATTTCGTGGTGTTAGATTTGGTGGTCTCTAGTTGGCACAGGTAGGTACTTGTGACAAATAGGGACCCTTGCCTCTAGTCAGGGTAAGGGGGTACACTCCTACAATAACCCCTGTTCACCCCCTTCGTAGACCGGCACGAGCAGACAGGCTTATCTCAGAGGCAGTGTGTAAAGCATTTGTGACCACATACAGTAATCCAGTGACAACACTACAAATAAACACCACACAGGTTTTATATAAAAAATAAGTATACTTTATATAGATTTACCACAAGACCATAAATGACAAAAATACACAATACTATTACTTTAAGATGGTAGTTTTTATCTTAGTTCAGTTCAGTTCTTAAGATTCGACACTTTACGTCAATGTACCTTATGATACGTTACGATTCCACGACAAGTAATGTCGCAGCGATGGAAATGCGGCAAAGTTCTGGTGCAAAGAAATAAAGACATGAAGATCTTCCAGATGTGGCACACTTCTCCAGGGATGCGAGAAGTTCTCGATTCGATGCGTGGACTGCAGCGGCGACACCCTTGTCAGAAGTGCGACGGCAACAGCTTCAGCTGTGACACTCTTCTCCCAGTTTGCGTGAAGCTTCCGCACAATGCGACAACTACAGCGGTGACATTCTTGTTTAGAAATGCGACGGCAGCAGCTCCGACGGCGGCGCGTTTCTCTTGGGATTTGAGGTGCTTTCCTCGATGCAGTGCAATGTGACAGTTCCAGCGGCGACACCCTTGTTCAGAAGTGCGACGCCAGCAACAGCGACGGCGACACGCTTCTTCCTCGTTGCGAGACCCTTCTCTCAATGCGGTCCAGTGCAACAACTCCAGCTGCGACACCCTTGTTCAGAAGTGCGACGGCGGCACGCTTCCTCTTTGTTGCGAGACGCTTCTCTCGATGCGGTGCAGTGTGACAACTCCAGCGGTGACACCCTTGTTCAGAAGTGCGACGGCAGCAGCAGCAACAGCGACACGCTTCGGCTTTGTTGAGTCGCGCTTCCAGCTCCTTACGACACACAGTCCCTCAGAAGGCCCAAAGCAGCAGCAAGCACTTCCAAAGAACTCTGGGGAGATGGGTGTTGAAGTCTGTTGTCCCTGAGACTTCAGCAGGAGGCAAGCTCTGTTCCAAGCCCTTGGAGATCCTTACAAGTTGAAATAAGCACACAAAGTCTCTTCGCCTTCTTTTGGCAGTCAGGGAAACCACTGCAGGCCAATCCCCCAAGCAGCACTTCAGCTTAGGGATAGTCTCTCCTCAGTTTCTTCAGGTCCCGCTCCTTAGTAAAGGTTTCTTCTTGTTCCAAAAGTGATCTAAGTTCTTTGTCCTCTGAGGGCAGAGGGGCCTTTGCCCAGTCCAAACCTGTTCTGGAGCACTCAGTTTACATGACTCCTTCTTTCCTTTCACAGTGCAGGGCAGAAACATCAGATGCCCCGCTGTCCTATTCAGGTCCCAGGTGCAACTCCTCCCTCCCATCTAGATGCAGATCTCTCTATTCACTACTGGGCGGACTCACCCTGTCACCTGGAATCCCCCAGCCCTGTCACTCAAACTCCAGACAAGGAATACACAACCTAGCAGAGGCAGCCTTGAAAGGTAGGCAAGAAAACACCTACTTTCTAAAAGTGGTATTTTCAAACACAGAATGTTAAAACCACTTCACCAAAAGATGTATTTTATCACTCAGGCATACTAAACTCGAATTTCTACCATGTTCTCTCAGTCAGTTAAGATTATAAACATGTAATAATCATTCTGGCCTATGGAGAACAGGTAGCCTTGCAATAGTGAAAAACAAAAATGACTGTAATTCACTATTAGGACATACCACACACATCAGGGCATGTCCTACCTTATACTTACAATGCACCCTGCCCTTGGGCCTACCATAGGGGGGTCTGATATGAATAAAAGGGAAGGTTTAGGGACTGGCAAGTGGGTGCACTTGCCCAGTCAGCATGACAGTACCAGACTGCACACATGCTCTTCAATTGTAGACCTTAGACACATTTTACAAGGCTGCTTCTGTGGGTGGCACAACCAGTGCTGCAAGCCCACCAGCAGCATTTGGATTTACAAGCCCTGGGCACACTCAGTGCACTGTGCTAGGGTCTGACAAGTAAACCAAATCAGTCAATTATGGAATAACCAATTCATACATCAATTTACAATAGGGAGAGAATATGCACTTTAGCACTGATCAGCAATGGTAAAGTGCCCAGAGTCATAAAACAACCAACAACAGGTCAGAAAAAATACAGGAGGAAGGCAAAAAGTTCAGGGATGACCCTGCAAAAAGGGCCAAGTCCAACACATGGTATTAAGTAAGTTAGTCAAAAGATCCAGTGAGATCAGACAGTATTTGAACAGACATGGACCTGATGACATATGAGACTCAGAGGAGATAGATGCAGCAAAAGTCGAAGCCTCCAAAGGGATAGACAATTAAATATCACTTATTATTTGTGAATAAACATAGCAAGCTCATTCCAACTGCTAACTGGAAAGGGGGATTGAAGATGTCTTACTCATAAGATCGAGAAACCATTTTACTATTAAGAAAATGTTCTTATGGGAATTTGACACCTTATTGATTTTAGCGGCATAGAAATCTGATCAGGCCTTTCTAAGGGCTCTGTGATACGTCTAAAAAACAACAGTATATTCATTCTTGCAGAGCAGGTCAAATCATTTGCGCCAATCTCTTTAAAGGCTGATGATTGTTAAACAATGGGGCCTGGGGTTTCAGGTTTTTGGTAGATGGGGCTGTAAAAGGAATAATCCGATCTAAAGTTTAGGAGAGCCAGGTATTTACTGCTGTCAACTTCATTCACATTGTTTGTGAGAATCAGTTTAGAGGCAGACAAGCAAGACTTTGAAAGTATAGACCAATGTCTAATCATAGTAGGTGGCCTCAAGTTGGAAGCTGAACACACATCCAACTAAAATGAGAGAAGTATGATGGTCAGACCACATCTGGGGAATTAGTGTACGCCAAAACTAAAACATGCATGGCATTGTGGGTGGTGACAGCATGACATGTTGAAGGATCTGAATGCCTTCCAGCTTGTAAAAGAGATTAACAAAAGAGGAGCACTTAAGGTTGTAAAAGTACAAATTAAAGGTTGCCTAAAATGTAAGAACCTGCATATTTTGAGACATAGGAGGGTATGGCTTCCAGTAGGTTACTTGAGATATTGTGTCTTGACCCTGGGGGATGGTAAACAAGAGCTTCTGAAAAGGAAAAGATATACATCAATTTTAATGAGAAAATTAAGGGGCATATTGTCAAGGACTCATCTCCGATGTATCGGCACTTTAGCGCTGCAAAAGTGGCGATAGATTTATCTACCTATTCCCAAGCTGGTGCAAACTGCAGACATCGCCAGTTTACCAGCGATAGCTGCCGACAACTAACGGTAATGAGATGCAGAGTAGGCATTCCTGTACAAAAACACAACTTCGTGACATTCTCAACGACCAGCCAGATCTCCGATCCGACCCAAAAACCGGCAATAATGCGCGTTAGCAGCAGGGATTTAACACCTGCCTCTTACTGGAGTTAAGCAGGACGACAACCTGCAGCATGAAAGGGAGACCAGCCCAAAGCCACATCTGAAGACCAACACATGACATGGAGCTACTGACCATGCAGTTCGGAGACCAAGAGGGCCACAACACCCACCACCACCACCCCCAGGCCCCCTCCTGGACCCCCCCCGGACCACCACCGAGGCAGCGCAGAACAAGACAGATGACCTTCTGAAAACGGTATGTCTCCCAGCCACATAATTTCAGAATGTGGGGAGAGGTGGGAACCACGTATGTGTGAAGGAGGAAAGTCACCCATGAATAAGAATGTGCACAATGTCAAGTGTGGCGGTGATGTGCTGGGCAGACTTCAGTATGCAGTGAACAAACATGTCCATGTGGACATATACTGCTGGTGTTCGTAGTGTTGTGGACAGTGGACACAACCATGTTACCTCAGGCAGTAGCTAAGACCGTGGACATGTAGCTTTGTCGTCGTCCCCTGTAAGCGTAAGCGGAGTGGGCTGGGTCGGCGTACTCCAGTCCAGCGTAGGGTTGTGAAGAATTCGCCCGGGGCTCTGGGCGTAGTTCAGTTATGGCCTCGACAAGGAAGTAACTAATGCGTGTGTCTCTGTTGTAGTGTCTGCGCCACCCGGCCCGCAATCGACAATGTTGCAATGTAGCATGCACCCGGTCTTGGTTCATACATGCCAAGTGTTGTTTGTATCTGTAATGCCGCAGCATGAGCCAAATGCCTAGCCCTACTCGCAGCGTGAGTTCAGCCAGGCATGGACTCTACATCTGTGTCCGCCCTATCCTTACCAAAGGTCTACACTCACGTGGCCGCCCACCTTCAACGGCCAACATCACTGAGTCATTGTCAGGCTTGTAGACATGTGCAGACAGGCATGACAATGGTGTGCCGTAGGAGTGCAAGTGATGCAGACGTGCAGCGCACACAAGTAAATAGGCTCGGGGGGAGGGAGGAGCAGCTGTGAGGCAACATGACACACAGTGATGCCACACATTTGCCACATGCAAGACATGTCAAACATGATTCCCAAAGTCGCACACATCCCACCCCTCCCCCAACCAGTCACTTCACAATTCCTGAATGCAAGCAGATGACAAACTAAATTGGGGATGAAAGCTCTTTTGTCTGAACTATCCGGAGCGAGCACAACTGCACCTCCGACCTCAGAATTGCATGTGCCTGGCACCCACTGACAGATACTATAGCAGCTGATGACGACACCCACACTACGCACAGCCTGACAAAAGAACAACATTTACACACCCCACAGACAGAAGTCCTAGCTCAAAGTTATCTTGCATGGAATGGCCTTCACACTTACTCCCACAACATCCCAGGCACACAACCGTTGCACACTGAAACAGCTCATTTATCCGAGCTGTGGCATTTCATACACAGAACTGGAGCAGGTCAGAACAGTGCCACTTCAACCAGAGCCACTGACGCAATGGCAGAACATCCCGGACACATGCACAACCTCTGTCACGTGGAACTGTACCATGCACGTATTCTGCATTTACTGGGGACACTGACATTGGCAGTGCTGCGGATCAGTTACCGGCTAAGCTTCCGCCTTGTCTTTGTCACCTGCGTTCAGCCTGTGTTGCATTGTCGATCGTGCACATTTGAGTGGTGCATGGATGTCTGCCTATCCAAGAGGACGGGAGTTGAACTGGATTTTTACATGTGTGTGAGCCCCCTGTTGGCACACAACCATGAGTGTCACCGTGATACCCGTTGATACTTGACATAGATGATGGCAGCTGGACCTGGGAGATTGCACACATCCTCATGTGCAGTGACCTCATTGAACCGCTCCCTTATTGGGCTGCAGTGCTAATTGGTGAAAGGGGGTGAACGTAGCACATTTGTCCGGACCTGCTAATGGATGGACTCGCTGTCCTGTTTGATGAAGTCGACAACGACCTCATGTTGGAAACAATGGCCTACGAAGCTGCAATTGCTTTCATGGATGAGTAACTACGTACCTACAGCTGCAACTGATTTGAACCCATTGCTCATGTCGCAACACCTTGTTGAATCTTGGAGATCTGGTCACATATCCCACGACAACAGTGGACATGGCTGCATTCGCCTGGACTCCGAGTACATGAGCTGACAGCAACGTTGGTTAACACACACCTGTGAAAGTTGAGGCACTCCCCCGGAGTGGACAGTGGCGCTTGGCAACATTCCTCATTATGAAATATTGCTGCATTGGTCTACATGTTGTGGCACTTATCTTGCCCATACTGACACGCATATGCTAATAAAGTCTACGAACCTTCACTTGTATTCAACTGTGATGAGTGTTGATTTGAATGACAATGTGTGTCACACTGCCTATCTGGGTCACAGCCATACATTCGCATTGATGGCATTACCCAGGGAGTACCTTTTTGCTGAATCACTGTCCCTACATTCATCCATACTTACATACTTGATTGATCATAGCCATGACACATCTGTGTGAATTAGAATGTTTTATTCACATTCAGTGGTGTGTTGAAGCTGGAGCAGTACAGGGCCATGCAAACCCCACTTTACATTATTGCCCCGTGGAGGGCCAGCCAGAGTCCTTTAGGGATTGACAAGTTCATCGGAAGTGGAAGACTTCAGACCACAGTGTGATTTCTGTGTCATTGGTAACCAGAAAAAATATGGCAGTCCATGTCGAGGTCCAAGGTGAGTGTCGCTGAGTGTATCGGGGGACAGTGGAAGGTGGTATTCCAGGGCACGTTGCAGAGGGCAGAACCAAGCTGAATCCGGCCATATGGTGGAGATGAATGCTGCCACTTTATCCTGACCACAAAGCCGGATTCATCATCATCTTTGTCCTCTTGAGGAAATAAAAATTATGAGGCCTATGTGTCCCCGTGTGTTCCCCGTCACTCATGTGCACATGCATGTAACCTATGCATTTCCCCTCCATGGCCTGTCTATCATGATGCTTATGCTATAACGTGGCCTGCCATCATCCAGTCTCCCATGAGAGAAACGACAAATCTGCATTGATGCCTACACGTTTTGCATCATGTTTTCCTGTACTCGTGTCATTTCATGAAAGCCCATTATTGCGGCTCAGCCAGAGCCGAAAAGAGCCAGGCCTCAGAATGCTCTGAGAGCTGCAGCTGCGTATCCTTGGCCTCGCACACTTGGGCCTCAGCCAAAGGGGCCCTGTCCGAGGTGCCGAGACAGTATTGAGCACGGTTATCTGTTTACTCCTACTAAACCAACATACCTGCCTGGAGAAGGAGGAATAAACACCACCCGTCTGCAAAGAAGAACGCCTAGCCTTTCTGTCTCTTTTTGTGTGATTGCAAAGCTCACGTCAGTGAAAAGCCCATAGCCCCCATGTAAGGCCTACGCAGTAAATGAAGAAATAAATGCCACATTGGCTCTTGGTGATGGGCAACCTATGTCACAAATCAGTCCCTGCTCCAGACTTTAGATATCAGATAATACAAGATGTGCTGGTCGTCCTGACACTGAAGGCCTCTCTTCCAGACTCCCCGGTTGCACAGCAACCCTTCCCCACGTCAGTTACACGTCGTGCTCGAGTTGAGCACAAGTAAGGCAAAGTTCCAGTAAAGTTCCAGCTGATCACGCAATCCCCTCCAGGCATCCACCCACCTATGACACTCACCTATTCTCATCAAGTGGAAGCCCACCTTCACGCCTACCTACACACCCACATGCTCTTATCTCATTCTCTCTTGCTCCGCCTGAAGCACTCCTGCTTACGTATATTATTACAATGTATATATACTGTACTCTGTGAAGAGAATATTGAGAATGTTCTGAGAAGACCCTTCCTGATCCCTTGTGGTGATGGAACTATTCTCCCTATAACTCGAGTTATTGGAATAAAGCCCTTTTGAACCTGATACCACAGACTCAGCCTCTTGCTTTATGCATGATCATATTGATATATAGAAATTCTGAGTGCGTAATATTTTATTTACGACATTTAATGGCGCCCGAACAGGGACAAATCTCTTTCCCCATGCGCCGGAGATGAAGGTCCAGTTTTGCCCCCTTCCACAGCCGTGACAGACTTCGAGTGTACACGTTGCGGGTTTTCCCGCCAACTCCCTCAGGCCAACGAAGGAGACGGACTGCGACCAGGCATCCATACGAGGCGGTGAGGATTGCGGATCGTCCCGACCCAGAGCCCACCCTGCGAGAGAGCTGTGTCCGAGGTTTCTAGAGATCCACCTAAGATACGCCATTCCCTGCGCAGCGTCAAGTGTCCGAGGCCTTCAAGTTCAAGTTCAAGTACTGCTTCCCGGTGAGTTTTTCATGGGGGTTGCAATAAAGACGGGTTCATTTAATGAACACGGTAAAGACGTGTCTCACTTGTGAGACCGGTATGTTCAAGAGCATGCATCAAGAATTAAAGTATTAAAGAATTAAAGTCCAAGTTTTCAGGTGCACCGATATAACTGTATGAATGTTATTGTCTTAGCCAGGTTCAGTTAGGTTTGAATGTGTCAGGTTTTTTATGTAAGTTTGTTTCATTGTGGTTTTTCGTTTTTTTGTTCATTGTGATTTTTGTTTTCGGTTACATTCCAACATGCCGTTATTTTCAAAACTGCGTAAGATATGTACCAGAAAAGGTGTACTAGAGGAACCAGTTAACATTCCGCCTAGAGACACACCTGGACATTTCATGTACTGTAAGCATGGTTTAGATGCCGTGTTGTTTTTAGAACTATGGGTGGATTACACGAAGGATTTAGAGACAAAGTATAGATGGCCCATCACGGGAACGTGGGATGCGGAATGCATTATGAAGGTAGAGGAAGAGATATGGAAGAGAAAATCTAGACCTGCTCAGAAGGATGCCATTGAGTAATGGCGCAAGGAGTCACATAGAAGAACAGAGAAAGAGTTCCACAAAGCAGAGAGAAGTAGACAGGAGTCCGAAAAAACCAAAGAAAAGAAATTACAGGAGGAAGGGGAACGGGTAAAAAGAGAGCAGACTGAAAGAAAAAGAAATACTGTTGTTGCTGGTATTTATCCCGTCCTTTCAGAGGAACTAGCAAAAGTGGCCCCAGCAGAAAGACCCATTAGAGTGCCACCGCAAGTACCCCGAAAAATAAAACAAATAGCATCCGAAACGTTCATTAACACCTACCTAGAGGAATCCCCACCAGCATACGTGGACGGATTTTTCCCTGCACCCCCAACGCAAGAACAGCTCCAAGAGCTCGAGGACGGCGGGGAGGGAGGATCCGGGGCAACATCAGGAGGGGGGCCGACAGTAAAAGTAGACATCTCTGAATGTATATATGACCCAGATCCAGGAAAGGACAGAATGCTCGTGTTTTCACTACGGCTTAGACGAGCAGTCGCAGATTTTGAAAAATTACCAGATATGGATAAACATCTAAAGAAAATGTACACATTCATAAGAACAGGGGAAGGTTCTGAGTGCATAGCAGAAGCTGTACAAAATAGAAAAGTAATTATTAAGAATTATATCCTTCGCTTCCTAATTAACTGTCTGATCAGGGAAAAAGACGAAGGCGACGGGGACGTAGACCGTTGTTATATTGGTTGTAGTGATCGCATAGATGCCGGTCAGCATGATAAATCAGGCCAGACAGACAACATGTTGACCAAAATCCGAAAGGCAATAATAGCGTCACACGAAGGAGGCCCAAACGAAAAGGCTGAATTATCATCTGATGATGAGGCAGGAGACAAAGACAGAATACATTATGTGGGCCATGCCCGGCGATTCGAAAGGCCAAAGGGCCTCAATCACCGTAAACAGGGAACGGCTATAAAAGAAAGATATTCCCTTGAGAGTTTGTTCCAAATCACCGAAAAAGCGGTGAATAAATGGTTAGGCAACGACCAGCCCCTCACCCTGACCGAAAATGAATTAGTACGGTCAGCCACCCTGTGGATATCCCAATATGATATATATAATAATGATATCGTAGCACAAACGTTCTTGAGCCTCCCCCCAAATGAACAGCGCATAGCTGGTGTTTACATGGTCCAACATTTGATCACGTTGTATGAGAGTCAATATTCTGGTCCTGGTCTATTGTATAAGTTGCTGGACGACATCATACTAGACAGGTGGATGAACATGGGTACTGAATTGATTAATGTCATCCTGGATCAGCGACACAAATATATAGTATACGTGACTAGGTCCCTGCTTCCCGCTCCACCACAGGTTAAGGGACAGTCATACGACAAGCTGAACCCCCTACGAGAGGTTCATCCTGTAAAGGATGCAAACAATGAGTTGCAACGGGTGTATGTCTACACCCCTTGTCAAAATTAGAGATACTGGAAATGAAAAAAAATGTTGCCCTCCCATGATAAAGACCCGGGGGGTTTTCACCGAGAACTAAAAGACATTCTTCGCTTAGGAGAATATACATATGCTGACATTCTAAAGTTATTAAAAGTACTATTGCCTGCTGGTATTTACGAGAAGCTGAAAGGACAGGACTGGGAGGTGGGAGAGAAAAAGCTCAGCTGGGATCTGTTGGAAAGAGAGGAAGAGGGAAGAGGCCCGGGGGTTGGTCTGGGTCACCGAGCTAAAGACTTACCTGAACTCCTTGTACAAGTTTTGCCCAGATTATTAATTACCAAGAAAGAAGACTGGGATGCTATTTCAGCCTGTAAACAAAAACCAGACGAGGACACTAGCGATTTTTACTCTAGGTTTGAGAAGTGTTTCACTATCAATAGTGGTCTTAAGCCCGGTAGCGATTCATATCCCCATCTTTTCGTGAGCAAACTAGTAGAAAATTCCCTACCAGAGGTGAAGTATCGGGTACTGAAAGTTGAGAGTACTTGGCAAGCAAACAGCCCTTCCCAAATGTTACAGATGTTACAATACCACCAGAACAGAATTAGAGAAGAACATGACCAGGAAAAGAGACGCATGAGAGACACAAAGATGAAGATGCTGGTGGCCCAATCGACACCGGCAAACACAAACACGAACAAGGATAGCACGAAACAAAGTAATGGGACCTGTAATTATTGCAAGAAGCCAGGCCACTTCGTAAATGAATGTGCAGTCCTGAAACACAATATAGTTATAGGTAAAACAAAGCCACCTCCTTATCCTCCCAAAGAAAATAACGCACATCAGACATCAGATACGTTTCCACCGCCGCCGCCGCCTGTCCATGCACCTGCACCAGCCCACGCCACAACACAAATGTATGAGCACGCTCAGACTAACTATCCAGAATACCAAGCATATTCATGAAGCAGCCCAGAGAGGGAATTCGACTTGCCCCTTATTCCAGTTCCTGTGGACCAAGCGGGTCCCTATGTACATGCACGTTTACTAGGACAAAATAAAAAGTTTTTGATTGACACTGGGGCAAGTAGAACTACCATCAGTCATTCCGAGGTTCCAGGGGCACCCCTCTCGGGCTCAAAGAGTATATCCCTGGGCTTTTCAGGAAAGCCTATTATTAATGAGGTTTCAGAACCAGTCTCTTTAGGAGTTGGTCCACTAATACATACAACAGACTTACTGCTTACTAAATCATGTCCAGAAAACTTACTTGGCATAAAAACATTAAAGGAACTGGGAGCAATTATCTGTTGCTCGCCAGAAGGAGTGCGACTGTATTTACGTGATTTCAAGGGACATTTTGTAATGAAAGATATTGACATCAGGCTTCAAAATGTACCGCAGCACCTATGGGCACAAGGCCCGACTGACGTAGGGTTCATGAACATCACACCACACCAGGTCACCCTCAAGGAAGGAGTGGTGCTGCCACGGATTAGACAATACAAAATCCCACCTGAGGCTGAAGTAGGGTTACTGAAAATAATCGATGAACTAATCGCACAAGGGGTGGTGATAGAGACAGATTCAAGCATATGCAATTCACCTGTTCTTCCTATTCTTAAAAGAACTGATCCCAATACATCACCTGCCCATACAAGCCCTTCTGGAAGCGATACATTTGCCGACAGCCATAGCTATCCTGAAATGCAAAGCACATACTAAAGCCACAGATACCATTTCTCAAGGCAATGATCTGGCAGACCGAACAGCTAAACAGACAGCTCAGACCCCACTAGACATGACAAAATCACAGGTACCATCAATGACCAAAGCCATGACAGTCAGGGATCCTTCCAAGGATGTACAAGACATACAGACACATGCTACTCTAGACGAATTAAAGAAATGGTCGGAACAAGGAGGGGTACTGACTGATCAGGGTTGGATGACTAAGGGCAAAACAACATGGTTTCTTCCTGATTCGATGGTACAAGTGATCATAAATACCGCACATAGTCCTGCACACTTAGGAGAGAAAGCAATGCTAGACAGCTTACAGAATATATGGTTCAACAAGCACCTGCGTGCAGCAGCGAAACAAAAGGTCAGAACATGTATGATCTGTTGCCAATTCAATCCAGGTAAAGGCATTCCGATGGAACAAGGTGGATTCCATCCACCTGACCATCCTTTTGAAGTCCTCCAGATGGATTATATCCAAATGGACAGATGTAGAGGTTACAAATATGTCCTGGTAGTAGTATGTTCACTGACACGGTGGACAGAGGCCTATCCAGTTCCTGATTATACTGCTGTAACTACCGCCAGACAATTGGTGCGAGAATTTTTCCCACGTTATGGATTACCGCGTGTCGTATATTCCGACAACGGTCAGCCTTTCTCCTCTGAACTCATGAAACAGGTGTCCCTTCTGTTAGGGTATACCTGGAAGTTCCATTGCGTACGACATCCTGAGGCAGCAGGCCTTGTAGAAAGACACAATCAGACCTTAAAGATAAAACTAGCAAAGATTTGCGCAGACAAAGGTGTAGATTGGATGGTAGCCATGCCGGTTGCCCTCTTTTACATGCGAATGGTAGCCCATTCTAGAACAGGCTTATCTCCCTATGAAGTGGTCTTTGGTAGACCACCGAATATGTGGGGCACTCCAATGCCTAAAAAGATTACTGATGTTGATAGTAACATGCTGACAGATTACCTGGCTTCCTTGATGTCTGCACTACTGTCTTGTCGTTCGCAGGTTGCTGCTGCCTTCCCTGACAACACCCAGGTCAAGGAACATTCCCTCGCTCCTGGGGATTATGTTTTAATAAGGAACTTTGATAGAACGAGCCCTCTTGAGCCGAGGTGGAAGACGCCAAAGTTGGTATTATTAACCACAAGGACCGCTGTTAAAGTCGAAGGACGGAAAGGATGGGTTCATCTTCATCATTGTAAACGCTACTTCGGGAATAACGATTCTTTTAAAAAGGACCCGAACTTTTCAGACTTTGAGCCCCCTTTACTAGAGGAGACTCCCCAGCAGGAGTACAAAGCCAAACTTAGATCTAAAAAGTCAGAACCCGTTTGATCAATTAAGTCCACTAGGTGGTGAAGCGGTTGAACATGTAGTCTGGCTTACATAAGATCTCGAACAATCATAATGAGAAAAAGAGCAAGATGAAAAGCAAATATTGTAAAATATTACGTGGTAGATGTATAGTGACTTTGATTTTTCTATTTCTTCTGTGCATCACAATGATATGTATCAGCTTAATACTACATGCTATTTTTCCTCCTATTGCTTCACTCTTCCACTCTTCCACTAATGATACCATAAAGCACACATTTAGTGATCTGCCATCCCATGAGCTATCGTATCGACTTGCCTTACGCAACAATACCTTTATTCAGATGCTGCACCATTCACATCAGACTAGCAATGCTACAGACTGCTTGGTCTGTGGCCGACTTCCCCCGTATCAGAAAGTGAAGGGAGTGTTGCCTCTTTTCCCTTTTCCATTCTCCCATAATGGTTCTTGCGGAGCATGGTTTGCCTTGATGACATCCATCAACGGTGATGCCAAAGAATGTCAAGACAAGGAGTGTAGGGGCGACTGGGTATGGGGTAACTTGAATAAAGTCATGAATGAAGCATGTTTCTCAGATGAAGAAGGTCTTCCCCAAAGGAAAGGTACAGATCTAGAAAATGAAGAGTATCTGCAAGGAAATGCAACCCTCAACTTTATAGTGTTAAATGTCAAGCCCATACACAATTTAGGTCCATCCTCAATTACAGTTCTGCCAGTAAAAGGGAACTTGTGTGTCAGAAAAGAAGGCTCAGTACATTTGGGGCACAGCGAGTGTAATACTATAATAGTGTTTAAAGACAAAGGAAAGTCCTATTTCAGAGCATCACGACACACCTACTTTATTTGTGGCCAGACAGCCTATGTGCAACTGCCCTTAGACTGGGGTGGGACGTGCTACATATAATTTCTTTTACCACCCGTTTTCTTGGCCCCATCGAACTATCATCAAGATCTCCAACTAGCACTTATCTGACACAGACGAGGGCTCGATGCCTCTGGCATTGACCAGACTGAAACAGCTTGGGAGCAATATACAGATTTCAACAAAGGATTCTTTTTCTTCATAGGTCCCGTCCAGAATAGTAAACTCATCCGCAGGCTAACAAGGATTCTAGAAACAGTTGCTAATGAGACTGCATCAGCCCTGAGGAACTTGACCCAGGAACAGTCTGCTATGAGAATGGTCGTTCTTCAGAATCGTCTTGTTCTTGACGTCATCCTGGCAGATAGGGGCGGGGCCTGTAGGGTCATCGATTCCAGCTGTTGCGTTTTCATTCCTAATAACGCACCGTCTGTATACAAAGCAATAACAAGGCTCCACAAGATTGCCCAAGTCCACGTGCCTGGGTCTTGGTCCAGTTGGCTCTGGGGAGTAATATCGGCATGGGGATGGAAAGTGTTGACCGTCTGTGGGTTAATACTACTAATGACATTCAGTTGTTGTCTATGTCTGCAGTGTGACCCGGCCATTTGCGGCCTGTGTGCTACTGCATGTGTTCCACATCCCCATTTACAAAGCATTGAAAATGGTAAAATAATGCTGCAAGAACAGATCGACTGTCTCATGAGAATAGATGTGACATGAGGGTCCACTAGGGGACAAGGAGGGAATGAGGAAATAAAAATTATGAGGCCTATGTGTCCCCGTGTGTTCCCCGTCACTCATGTGCACATGCATGTAACCTATGCATTTCCCCTCCATGGCCTGTCTATCATGATGCTTATGCTATAACGTGGCCTGCCATCATCCAGTCTCCCATGAGAGAAACGACAAATCTGCATTGAGGCCTACACGTTTTGCATCATGTTTTCCTGTACTCGTGTCATTTCATGAAAGCCCATTATTGCGGCTCAGCCAGAGCCGAAAAGAGCCAGGCCTCAGAACGCTCTGAGAGCTGCAGCTGCGTATCCTTGGCCTCGCACACTTGGGCCTCAGCCAAAGGGGCCCTGTCCGAGGTGCCGAGACAGTATTGAGCACGGTTATCTGTTTACTCCTACTAAACCAACATTCCTGCCTGGAGAAGGAGGAATAAACACCACCCGTCTGCAAAGAAGAAAGCCTAGCCTTTCTGTCTCTTTTTGTGTGATTGCAAAGCTCACGTCAGTGAAAAGCCCATAGCCCCCATGTAAGGCCTACGCAGTAAATGAAGAAATAGATGCCACATTGGCTCTTGGTGATGGGCAACCTATGTCACAAATCAGTCCCTGCTCCAGACTTTAGATATCAGATAATACAAGATGTGCTGGTCGTCCTGACACTGAAGGCCTCACTTCCAGACTCCCCGGTTGCACAGCAACCCCTCCCCACGTCAGTTACACGTCATGCTCGAGTTGAGCACAAGTAAGGCAAAGTTCCAGTAAAGTTCCAGCTGATCACGCAATCCCCTCCAGGCATCCACCCACCTATGACACTCACCTATTATCATCAAGTGGACGCCCACCTTCACGCCTACCTACACACCCACATGCTCTTATCTCATTCTCTCTTGCTCCGCCTGAAGCACTCCTGCTTACGTATATTATTACAATGTATATATACTGTACTCTGTGAAGAGAATATTGAGAATGTTCTGAGAAGACCCTTCCTGATCCCTTGTGGTGATGGAACTATTCTCCCTATAACTCGAGTTATTGGAATAAAGCCCTTTTGAACCTGATACCACAGACTCAGCCTCTTGCTTTATGCATGATCATATTGATATATAGAAATTCTGAGTGCGTAATATTTTATTTACGACACTCTGATGTGTCAGAAGCCTTACATGTGGGTGGGGGTGTTCTGTCTGCATCACTGTGTGGCACTGACACTTCAGGGGGCGGAGATGTGGATGGAGTAGTAGCAGCAGCATTCATCCATGCCAGGCATTGTGGTGGCAATGCCATAATGAGGATCTGCAGGGCATGGAAGATCCCAGCTACATCTCGCTGGTGTGCAGCCGTGGCAAACATTCTTTCCACCTGCATCCGCTTAAAGTGCTCCATCATTCTCCTTTTGTGTCCCAACTCCCGGATGACATCGCTGGAGCAACTCTGCATAGACAGTTGTTCTTGGTTCAGAGTCATGACTCCAGCAATGTCAACCATGCATTGTTGGAGAGCATGGAGCGGACAGTGGGTGTCCATTAGGGACTGTAAGTGGTCCATGATGAGACTTAGAGAGCCATGTATGGCATCTAGTTTGGTTGCCATGAGGTCGAAGCCCACCAGCAGCTGATCAGCCATCTTCTCCTGGCACCCTAATACACGGCGTTGGAATGCCATGTGTTGGTCATGGGGTCCTGGGAGACAACCGTGGTGGTGCATGCTTCCTGCTGTGTGGTCTGTGCAGGGGTTGGGGTCTCCTTGATGCAGCTGGGATGCCCTGCTCCTGGAGGTGAGGTGCCGGAGCTGTCCATTAGCTGTTGGAGGGCGTCGGTGTCGATGTTGGGGAGGTCCTCTTCATTATCAGTGCTGTGTTGTTGGGTCTGCTATGCAGGAGGTGTTGATTCTCCCTCTGCAATGTGAAGGGGTGATGCAGATTGACATTGTGTTCACATGTATGTTCACACGTTGTACAGGTTTACTGACAGACTGCATGACAATGTACATTGTGACTGTTTGTGAGGAGATGCCTATTTGATGTGGGACAGTTGACATTTCTACACCATCAGGGATGTGAGGTTGTACTTGTACATTGTCATCTCACAGTTTCCTGCTATGCCAAATGCGAATGGCCATTTTCTGCACACAGAGTGTTCTATTGTGAACGTGTTGCAGTTTGTACTACATTGTTGTCAATGTTGAGGTGCTCTGATTCTTATGTGTGTATTCTGCATTGTGGGTGAGATGCCCCTTCAGCTCTGATTTTCTGGGCCCTTATCCCTTTCAGGCGGTGTGCCTTTCACTTCTTAGCTTATATAATGCTGAGATGTTGTAGAGTTGGGTAAATTGGGCTCTTGGTCGGAGTTGTGACTCTTGGGCATGGTTTGTCCGCAGATGTGCTATACTTAATTGTGCATGTGTGCCATTGTGCCCATATTCCCCTGTCCCCCCAGTCCCTGGTTGTTACTCACCCTGTTGCTGTTGGCTCAGGTCCTGATGTGCAGTGTCCGGTCCCCCAACTCCTGCCACCATCTCCCCCATGATGGTACCATGCTGGTCCTCCGTGGGGTTGATGGGGTTCTGGTTGTCCTCTGTACTTGCTCCGGCTACCTCCATGGTGCTTCGCAGTTGTATGTGTTTTGTTTGTGTTTTTTGCTGCTGCTTTTATTGTGATTTTTCTTGCCTGACTTGTGGGACTTGCAGGCGTGGTACTGCTTATTGCTGTGTTTTTATCGCTGTTGGGCCCATCACAGCTTTTTTAACGTTTGAGTATAGACTTTTATCCCCGTCCAGGTGATTCTATCGCAGACAGTTAACACGTTATAGGGAACCGATCGCATGTCACCACCGTGTTGTGAATAGGATGTTGACACAGAGTTATTTTCCCGTGATGGACAGAGATATGTATGTTTGCGTTACCCTGTTTTGGGGCTGATTATCGCACGTTCTTGAGAATTTTCCCCCTAAGTCTTCACACGCCAGGATCTGGAAATCTGAAATGTAACAGTTTAAAATCTGGAGGTATTCCAAAACCATTAGAGTGTGCCCTGTGAGTGGGGATATTATTTCCAATCTCCCAGAAGAACTGAGAGACAAGGGTTTTCCCTGTTATCTCTTTGCCGCTAAAGCCCTTTAGTAGGTATCACCCACTTAGAGATCTAAGGCAAGTAAGCAGGTTTTACAAATTTACTTCTTTCTGGTGTTCCCTGGAGGTTTAATGTTTTAACTGAACATAGAGGATGCATATTTCCACATCCTCGTGTGGCATACTGCAACAGCGGCTTCTGCAGTTTTACTGTTGTGTAGTTTGCGTCGGAGCGCTGTCCTTCAGACTCTTTTAACACTAAAGGTGATTGCAAAAGAGCTCTCACGTTTGGTTGCACTAGTCAATTAGTAAGGATTTCACCTGTACCTCTGCTCAGAAGAATAGCTGGTTATGTTCTCTTCTGAGCCCAAGCACTTGTTGAAAATGGAACTATATGCGACTGCCTTTATCCACATGGTTTACAAACAAATGCAAAAAAATTGAATTCAGAATCAAGTCAAGAACGCACCCTCATCAAGTGTATAGATCATTACTGTGGTAGGAAAATGTTTCTTCCTCCTCTGCTTATTTGAAAGCTTCATATTTACCTCTCGTGCTCCTGTACTGTACAGGCTCGAACTCAAGGTGAGTATGGCAACCTGCATACTATGGTCCCATAGACATGAGGCAAAATGTCTCCCTTCGCTAGCAGTAATCTCTCTTACTGGAGAAAAGAAAATCTAGGGCCTTGTTCACAAGAAAGTGACGCATCTACATAGATGCGTCAGTTTTCATGCACCAGCACCAAACGTCCTTGCGCCACCATGGATGCCCTGTATTTATAATACAGTGCCCCATGGCGCAAGGATTAACAGCTGCGTCAGAAATTCTGACGCATCAGTTTTTTTAATACTAATCCTAGCTTTTTTGTTGCACCAGAGAAAGTTTGATAAGAGATTGTCCAGTTTCTTGTGAATATCATCTGTCAAAAAGAGTGGAAGCATATTTATGAGATAATTAACTAGGGGAGTGACCATCATTTGTATTTTTTCGATCCTGCCCCACCATGTGATAAACTTCGGGGACCAGGAGTCCAGAAGTTTTTTTATTTTTTCCAATAATACTTTCTCGTTCTGAAGTAACATACTCATAATGTTATAATCAAACTCAACTCCCAGGTATTTAATGTATCCAGACTGCCAGGCCAGGCCCGATTCCCCTAGAATCTCTCTGGTGCAGTGCACGTTCAGTGGTTTAACTTCTGATGTATCCCTGTTGAGCTTATACCCCGAATGAGCAGAATATTCTGTTATTGTATCCATCAGGGCAGCAATTGATGGTCCCGGTTGTTCTGTCACTATTAAGATGTCGTCTGCATATGCGGCTAATTTCACTTGAACGCCATGGATGTTTACACCTTTAATACTCGGGTTTAGTTTAATGCTCTGAATAAGGGGTTCAAGCACCAACAGGAACAGTGAGGGGATAAAGGACAGCCCTGTTGAGTGCCCTGGTGTTAAGAAAAGGGGTCAGATGGAGAACCATTGACAGCAATACGGGCCGATGGATTCGAATACAGGGACAGAACCATAGAGGAGAAAGCCTTCCCCAACTTGAAGGAAAGCATACACTGTTCCAAGAAAGCCCACAAGACTCTATCGAAGGCCTTCTCAGCGTCCAATGTAATTGCGATTGATGGCTCAGGTTTGGTAGAGGCATTCTCCAAAACATGACATAGCAGGCGTGTGTTATCGTTCGACATGCGATTGCGGAGCTACTTATCAGTTTAGGGAGGACCAAAATGAGTCTAGTGGCCAGAATCTTTGCGTATATCTTACAACCTACAGGGAGATAGGTCTATATTTTTTTGGCATAGTTGGATCTTTCCCTTCCTTTGGAATAACTATTATATTAGCCTCAAGCATAGAGTCTGGTGGTGTACCATCAAAAGCAATATGGTTAAAAACTTTCTTTAAAGTTGGGTTCAAATGATCTAAGACGGCCTTATAAAATGATGCAGAAAACTCATCGGGCCCGGGAGCTTTATTATTCTTCAATAACTTTACAGCCCGTTCGATTTGTGGTAAATATTCTTTTTACCGAAACTGAATTTCATACGGAATCTTTAAAATAAAGTAAAATAGCTCAGAATAACAAGAGGCAGAATCCGTGGTATAAGAGGTTTTCTAAATGGGCTTTATTCCATCCAAAATGGCCGACTCGAGTCGCGGCCTTCAGGTTCCGTCACCACGAGGGTTCAGGAAGTGAAGTACAATACTTTATTGACAAGAAGTAACTTTTATAGGTCATACATTTACAATGAAACAAGTGCAAAAAGGCGTAACAATTGATAAGATAAATTAACATAGTGATACGTAATTGAAACTAGGCGTAATAAGGAGCAAAAAGAAACATGATTGGCTCTGATTATCTTACATAGGTGGATCTATACGATAATACTTAACATGGATGCGTGCGCAGCAGCATGACGTGTGATTGACGTGCAACTAGGGGGTGAAGGGGACTTGACATTTAGCTCTACATGTGGAGACGAGAAGTCTAGGGGGTCATGTCAACCTAATCCCAAATCATATCTAACATCCTATGTTTAGAGAACTATGTTATCCACAAGGAAGGACTCTCGGACAGAATCTATTCTATACTAACTGTATGTGCGTGTACAAGCGTCTAAGTGTCTATATGAGAAGCGAGGGGCAGAAAACTTTCCATGGCAACAGGGCTATGAATCACTTGCAGGAGGACGGAAAGGCTGAGTCCTTTGCCTGTGAGCTAAAGGAAATGTTTACCTAAATCACTAGACAGGAATGCATCGGCTGAAGAGCAAAATAGATAATTCGAAGGTGAAATACAGCTTCTTGGCAGGCAGGCGAAAACTGGCCGAGGCAGGCACCGTTAGCTGCACAGGGAGTAGGACAAAGTTCATGGATACAGATGCGAGCTCAAGCTGAAACTGTCAGAGACAGAGAGCAGGGAAAGGCTTTGAGGAAAGAATCGGGCCTACTTGCCTGAACTGTAAAAATGGAGTACCTTAGCCATATAAAGTCGGTGGCTTTTCATACTTAGGAATTGAATATCCAGCCCATTGATGGCGGATCTGACAGAGAACATGTCGACGGTAGACACACATATGTTTGCGTCTTGGAAACTGGAACTGGAGGGAACATACATGTACTTGTGACATGCACATAGAATCGTTGGGGTCCAAGATAGGGGACATAACTGATCAGGAAAATCCACATTTCCACATTCCCTCCTTGTCCCCTACTTGCCCTTCAAGAGATATCAATCTTCATCATTCCATCGATTTGCTCATGGAGCATCATTTCTTCTTCCTTCTTTTTCCGGCATTTTGAACGAGAACTTTGATATGGAATGCATGATGTGGCACACAGACCACAAATAGCTGGTCCACATTGTAGGCATAAACAACAACTGAAGAGCATAGAAAGGCCAATACCTAGGAAAGATAGAACTCTCCATCCCCAGGCTGATATCACACTCCAAAACCACCCGGACCACGTCCAAGTGCCTGGATTCTCGTGTATCTGGCTTACAATCTTATGAAGGCGTGTTATAGCTTTATATACAGATGGCGAATTTTCTGGTATGAATATGCAGCAGCTGGATCCGATGACCCTGCAAGCTCCGCCCCTATCGGCCAGGATGACGTCAAGGACAAGACGATTCTGGAGAACAACAATTCTCATCACTGATTGTTCCTCTGTCAGATTGCCTAGGGCGGCTATAGTCTCGTTTACTACAGCTTCAAGAGTCTTGGTGAGTCTGCGTATCAGCTTACTATTTGATATTGTACCTATATAGGGAAAGATACCTTTATTGAAATCTACATACTTGTCCCATGCCGTCTCAGTATAATCGACAACTGGGAGATCTCTACGCTCTCTTTTGTGTACTAAATGAACATTTCGATAATAATCAGGGGGAGCTAGGAAAACAGGTGGCAAAAGGAATGCTATGTAACAGGTACCATCCCAATCTAGAGGCAGACGCATATATGCCGTCTGACCACATATAAAGTAAGAATGGCGAGAAGCTCTAAATGAAGATTTCCCTTGATCACTATATTCTACTGTAGTAACGCATTTGCTATGGCCCATGTGTATGGAACCAACTTTTCTCACACATAATTCACCCTTAACTGGAAATACTGACATAGTGGGCAGAATTAATTCAACTTCGGATTTGACGTTCAAAATCATGAGGTTAGGCGTAAAATTACCTAATTTATACACTTCATTTTCTAAATCAGTTCCTGTTCTACTGGGGTGACCCTCCTTATTAGGGTGACAGACTTTGAATAAAATTAGATTCAGATTTCCCCATATCCAATGTTGTTGATAAACTGCTGTGTCTGGGTCTATGGAATTTAGTAAACTAAACCATGCTCCACAGGAGCCATTGTGTGTGAACGGATGTGGAAAGAAAGGCAGAACTCCTTTGTTATTCTGATAGGGAGGGAGTCGGCCACACACCCAACAATTGGTGGCATTACTAGTCTGATGGGAATGATGTAACATACTAATGAAGGTGTTATTGCGCAGCGCAAGTCTATAAGATAATTCATGTGGCGGTAGGTCACTAAAAGAATGTTCAGCAGTAATATTATAAACATGTCTAGAAATAGGATGATATATGTGCAAAATCACACTCGTAATGATTATTAAAACACTCAATAAAAACAGAATTAATAATGTCCTCACACAGTAGCTACGCAGTGATTTACAATACGCCTGTCGTTTCAACATTTCTCTGGTATTTTCTCTACTCAGGTCCAAGGGATACATGTCAGAGACAATTCAACCGCTTCACCTTGGAGAGGACTTAAACAATCAAATTGCTCGACTGTTTGGGCCTAAGTTTTAATTTATAGTTCTGAGAGTCATTCCTTTCAACAAAGGGAAATTTTGAATCAGTCTGTGAGGGAGTGCAGGGCACAGTGTCTATATCCGAGGATAGTCCATGAAATTTCTTAACATGGCTGGAATGTATCCATCCTTTGCGGCCCTCCACTTTCACGGCTGTTCTTGTGGTCAGCAGGACTAGCTTCGGTGTTTTCCACCTGGGCTCCAATTGGGTTTTCCGATCGAAATTCCTCACAAACACCAGATCCCCCGGAGCAACGTCATGGGGTTTCACCTCAGTGTTGTCAGGAAAAGCTGCAGCTACCTGTGAACGACAAGATTGTAGTGCAGACATCAAGGAAGCCAGGTAATCTGTCAGCATATTACAATTAACATCAGTTATTTTACGTGGTACAGGCGTCCCCCACATATTTGGTGGCCTTCCGAAGATCACCTCATACGGGGATAGCCCTGTTCGAGAGTGTGCTACCATTCTTATGTAAAATAGTGCAACTGGTAAGGCTACTATCCAGTCAACACCTTTCTCCTTACATATTTTAGACAATCTGATTTTCAAAATTTGATTATGTCGTTCCACGAGACCTGCTGCCTCGGGGTGTCGGACACAGTGGAATTTCCACTGATATCCCAACAAAAGTGAGACATGTTTCATTAATTCGGATGAGAAAGGCTGGCCGTTATCTGAATATACAACACGTGGTAGCCCGTACCGTGGGAAGAATTCTCGAACTAACTGTTTGGCAGTAGTCGGGGCCGTGTAATCTGATACTGGGTACGCCTCAGTCCATCGGGAGAGAGCGCAGACAACTACAAGAACATATTTGAATCCTCGACATCGTTCCATCTGGATATAATCCATTTGGAGCACTTCAAAAGGATGATCAGGAGTCTGGAATCCACCCTGTTCTACGGGAACACTTTTTCCCGGGTTGAACTGACAACATATCATACAGGTACGGACCTTTTGTTTAGCTGCTGCTCGTAAATGTTTATTGAACCAAATGTGTTGAATGCTATCTAGCATAGCTTTTTCTCCTAAATGCGCCGGGCTGTGAATTGTAGCTATAATGGCTTGGACCATAGAGTCAGGAAGAAACCATACAGATTTCTCCTTCGTCATCCATCCCTGATCTGTCTGGATCCCTCCTAGTTCAGTCCATTTCTTTAATTCTTCTGCAGTAGCATGTGTCTGTATGTCAATTACGTCAAGTGCGGGATCCTTAATTGTCATACACTGTGTTGGTGTCTGAACTATTGGCTTTGTCATGTCTAATGTGCGATTCCGAGCAGTCTGTTTAGCTGTTCTGTCAGCTAAATCATTGCCTTGAGAAATGATATCAGTAACCTTCGTGTGTGCTTTACATTTCATAATCGATATAGCAGTGGGTAGATGTATTGCGTCTAACAAGGCATGAATGAGGGGTCCGTGCTGAATGTGGGCACCATGGGAGGTTAAATAACCTCTCTCTCGCCACAGTACGCCGAAGTCGTGTACAACTCCGAATGCATAACGTGAGTCAGTGTATACATTACCTTTCTTATTTGTGGCTTGAATACAGGCTTGTGTTAGAGCAATAAGTTCTGCTGCTTGGGCTGACAAAGTATCTATACAATTTGTCTCAATAACTTCAGTGTCTGTTGTGACTGCATACGCGGCCACTAAATCTCCTGTACTTGTTCTCATGCACGATCCGTCTACATACAACGTCAGGTCTGGATCTAACAATGGAACGTCTGTCAAGTCTTGTCTAGGTTTCGTCTTTATTTCAATGATTTCAACACAATCATGAGCTAGTGGGTCTGTTCCAATTACAGGTAATAGTGTAGCAGGATTCAATGTATTACACCGTCGGATCTCTATGTGTGGTTGAAACAATGTCAGTTCATAACCGGTAAGTCTTGCTATGGTCAAGTGTTGTGTTTGTGTTCGGTTCACAAGAACCTCTACTGCATGTGGTACTTGTACTGTCAATGGATGTCCTAATACTATGGCATCGCTTTGTCTGATTGCTAAAGCTGTCGCCGCCACTGATTTCAGGCATGCAGGCAAAGCCTGAGCTACGGGATCTAATGTACTGGAAAAATAAGCACATGGCTTGCGTGATCCTGCTTGATCCTGAGTGAGTACTGACAAGGCAGTACCTTCACGTTCTGTAACAAAGAGTGTAAAATGTTTGCTATAACATGGTGTTGCTAAAACAGGTGCTTGACATAAAGCTTCCTTTAGGCTTTCAAAAGCTTGTGTATGTTCCTGAGTCCAAGGGAGAACAGTCGATGTGGCTGCCTCCTGTGTGGTTAACTGAATGAGTGGTTTTGCTAGAAATGCGTACTGAGGGATCCACTGCCTACAATATGAAGTGAGGCCTATAAAAGCCCGCACTTCCTTTTGTGTCTGGGGTATTGACATGTTAGCAATTAACTGGATGCGATCTGGTGTAAGCTGCCTTCCCTCCTTGGACAGCGAGTGACCAAGATAAATAACTCGCTGGACACAGAATTGCAGCTTAGAAGGAGACACCTTGTGCCCCTTGTCGGCTAGAAAATGTAAAACTGTCAGAGAAGCCTTTTCACATTCAGGTTCGCTTCTCGCGGTGATCAGCAGATCATCGACATATTGAAGCAGTGCAGTATTGACTGGCATGTGGATACTGTCAAGTTCTCGTTTCAGTGCTTGGCTGTAGATGCTGGGGCTTTCTGTGAATCCTTGGGGAGCGCGTGAGAATTTAAAGCTGCGCCCATTTAAACTGAATCCGAACAAATATTGGCTTTCCGGATCTATTGGGACGCTGAAAAAGGCATTCTTGAGATCAATTACAGTAAAGAATGTTGCTTCGGAATCAATTGCTGTCAATAATGATGATATATCAGGGACCACAGGAAATTGTGGTACAATGCACTTGTTTAGTTCACGCAAATCAATAACCAATCGGTATACTGGTGGGGCAGTAGGATCAGTTCGTTTAAGAATCGGAATTATCGGTGAATTACATACATTGGAGTCTGTTTCTACAACTACTCCCTGGGCAATTAGCTCATCAATGATTTTCAGCAAAGCCACTACAGCATCATGTGGTAACTTGTATTGTCGCCTTCGTGGTAGTACCATTCCTGCTTTCAATGTGACTCGGTATGGTGTAATGTTCATGCAGCCAACATCCGTAGGGCCTTGTGCCCATAGATGTACTGGTAAAGTCTGTAGTCGGGGATCCATGTCCCTAGACACATAGTGACCTTTAAAATCACGTAGAAACAACCTTACTCCTTCCGGAGAACAACATATTATGGCTCCTAGTGCTTTCAGAGTTTTAATTCCTAACAGATTTTCTGGGCATGATTTAGTAAGCAATAAATCTGTAGTTCGTGTCAAAGGTCCTATCGTAAGTGGGAGAGGCTGTGATACTTCATTAACAATAGGTTTTCCTGAAAAACCAAGGGAAACATTTTGAGAGCCTGAGAGGGGTGCCCCTGGAACTTCACTACGTTTTATAGTTGTTCGACTTGCCCCTGTATCGAGTAAGAATTTTCTATCTTGACCTAACAATTCACTATGTACATACGGTCCTTCTTGATCTACAGGAATCTCGATGAGCGGTAAGTCAACTTCCCTCTCTAGGCTTGTTCATGCGTAACGCTGATACTCAGGATATTCATATTGTGCAGTCTGATACATTTGTCGTGTTGTGGTTTGTGTGGCAGTAGCAGGCAACGGTGGTGCAGCTGGCACAAACTGTATGGGCTGCTGTGAGGCTGGCATGGACTGTTGCTGAACTGGCATGGACTGTTGCTGAACTGGCATGGACTGTCCATGCTGCATAGCTCCTTGTTCATTCTGATCTTGTCTAACTAATCGTGGTCTCTCTTTTGCAATACCTGTAGCTATATTACGTTTCAGGACTGGACAATCGTGTACATAATGGCCTAGTTGCTTACAGTAATTGCAGGTTCCTTTTACAGGAGCTGCAGAATCACCAGAATGTGTCACACCCTTTTTGTGACCCTCTGCTGGTACTGTCTGAGAAACTAGCATTTTCATTTTTGTATCCTTCATGCGTCTATGCTCGTGCTCTTGTTCATCCCTAATTCTATTGTGATGATACAGTAACATTTGTAGCATTTGTGACGGAGTGTTACTCTGCCAGGTACTCTCGAATTTCAATATTCTATTCTTCACTGGAGGCAATGCATTTTCCACTAATTTTGTCACAAATAAATGTGGATATGAGTCACTACTTGCTTTTATACCACTGTTTATACCAAAACATTTTTCAAATCGAGCATAATAATCGCTTGTGTCTTCATCTTGCTTTTGTTTGCAGGCTGTGATTGCACCCCAATCTTCCTTTTTTGTAGTTAATAGACGTGGCAGTACCTGTACTAGTAAACCTGGTAACAGTTTAACTTTATCCCCGAGCCCTGAACCTGCAGTTCGGGCCCTTTCTTCCTCTGCTAATGCTGTCCAGTCTATCTTTTGGTCTCCCACTTCCCACTCTTTTTCTTTCAGTTTTTCATAGATGCCAGCAGGCAAAAGCACCTTTAATATCGTCATAATATCAGGAAAGGTGTACTCTCCCATTAGTAACATGTCTTTAATTTCTCGGTGGAAACCCGCTGGGTCTTTGTCATGACTAGGTACTACTTTCTTCATTTCTAATAGTTCCATTTTTGATATGGGTGTGTAAACAAATACACGGTGAAACTCATTGTCTTCGCCTTTTATTGGGTGCACTTCTCGTAAAGGATTTTGTCTATCCATATAGTACGGCGTTCTTTCTCTGTGGGGCAGCGAGAGAGAATCCGGATTTACAAAAAGGACATACTGTTTACGTGACACTAATATCTCTTTAATTAGCTTGTTACTAGAACCTCTCCATCTGTTCGTGAGTAGTTCCGTTAATATATCAGGTAAAGGACCAGGGTCAGCATGTTGGCTCTTATATAATATAAGGAGTTGCTGAATCATATAGATTCCAGCTAAACGTTGTTCGTCTGCACTGAGATTAAAAAACGTGTGTGCTACGGTCTCATCACCGTATTTTTCAGGACTGTCAATCCAGTGAACAGCTGATCTGGCTAATTCTTGCTCATCCATGGAATCGAGGAGGTGGTAACCCCTTCGTTCTCGTAGTATTTTATCTGCGGCTTGAAACAAATGTTCAGGAGACTTCAGATTTATTACAGGCGTCGGATACGTTCTGCTATTATTTGGGCATACAGAGTGTATGGGATCAGAAAAACATCTAGCATTATCACAGGATCTTCCTCTGCCTACATAGGCTATGGTCTCTGACTGTCTTGCGGAATTCCCTGATTCGGACACTTCATCTTGCTCGAACTCGTCTGTTCCCAATCTTTCTTCATGAATACGCTCTATTTCTCTACGGATTTTTCGGCACATGGCTATTATACAATTTTGCTTATCGTGTCTCCCTTCTGATATATTCTGGCTCCATCTTGTAAGAATGAGCATTGCATTCGGGTCTACCCCCGGACGGTCTTGATTTCTGATCACACTGTTTATGAGGAAACGTAACAGTTCCCCCTGTATCTCTACTTTCTGGAATTCCATAGCTCTGTTAATACATCCTGGATCTCGTCCTGTTTGAACAAAATGGTATATGTTATCTAGATGCGTAGTCATTCCTGGTAACCTTGCTAAATACTCTGCGGCTCGCCTGATGCGTAATGATGCCAGGACCATTTCGTCCTCTTTACCAACCACCGGGTCATATCTACAATTTACAAGGAGTTCCTTAAGCGTACGTTCACTTACGAATTTAGGTGTACGTGAATGCGCTGATTCTTGAAAGACAAGTTTATTTATTCTGGGTGGTGTAAAGGTATTGCTAGCACCTCCCGTGGCCCCATCTGGGGCGTCGGGTGTGAATGGGTTCGTTGAACGTGATACAGCAACTATGGGTGTCGATACCACTGTAGAATCGACTGCGGGGACAGATGTGCTTGCCAAAGCTTGTATCGGGACTTGCTGTTGCACGGGGTCGGATACCTGATCCTGACGTTGAACCCCTCCGCCAGACGGTCTATGTAGTGTGGCGTTAGCATACTCGGGAGCTGTGTCGTCTAGATATGAGGAAAGAAAAACATCTTCTGCGGTTCTGGGATGCCCTTTTTGATGTACCTTAATTGGAAATAACGGGGGTGGCAAGTCTTTTGGCATCCCTGGAACAGCCTTTGGTAGTCCTTCGGCTAGAAGGGGATACATACCATTCATAAGAGCATTTCTTTGTCTATTTACTTGTTCTGACTTCACTCGGATACCTTCCTCAATTAATAGATTTTCTTGAACTTTATTTGAACTTTCTTTACTCCTCTCTTCTTGTCTACGTGCTTTTTCTGTACGTCTATGAGATTCTTTACGCCATAACTCAACAGCGTCTTTCTGTGACTGTCTGACCTTTCTTTTCCATAACTCTTCCTCCACTTTCATGATGCACTCTGCATCCCAGGTTCCCGCTGCGGGCCACCTTTGAATTTCCGGCAATCCCTTGGTATAATCTACCCATAAATCAAGAAACAATATGGCATCTAAGCCATGCTTGTGGTACATAAAATGCCCTGGAGTGTCCCTAGGAGGAATAGGAACTGCTTCTTCAAGCACCCCTTTTCTGGTAGTAATCTGTCTTAACTTCGAGAAGAGCGGCATATTGACAACTGATCTGATACTTACTCTTGAATTCACTTAATACGAAAAACACAATAATGAACAGCGAACAAAGAACAATCATTCATACCACAATATGCAAGACATTTGAACACTTTAAACATTGAACATTAAACATTTTAACAATAACCGACAATGATGACAGTCTGCCTAACTAATCACCACGCTGAATTCTTGACAATAACTGAATACTTCGGAATACTTGATATACTGCTAAACAGTACATATACACTGCTAAACAGTGCAGACCGGATTTGTGTACCCAAATCCGTCTTGACCGGCACAACCTATGTGCGCGTCAACACGCCTCCTCGGCGATGGTACTCACCGAGTAGCTCCTTGAAACGGAAGGCCTCAGAGAATGGACAGGACTCGATGACTGCGGACAGCGGACCCTCTGGACATCGGGATTTCGGAAAACCTGGTGGGCTTCTGTATACCTCGGATCTTGCTCTCTCAGCTAGGCTCTGGTCGGGATACTTCGCACTTCTCACCGCCTCGTCTGGGTTGATCGCAGCCTCAGTCGCCCCCGCTTGACCGGAGGGAGCTTACAGGAAATCCTGCTGGTACGCGTTTATGGTCCGTCCAGCTGTGGCAGGAGACCGGGCCTGCAACGCACCGCCGGCGCGTGAGATGAGAAAGTGTCCCTGTTCGGGCGCCATTATGTGGTAAATATTCTTTTTACCGAAACTGAATTTCATACGGAATCTTTAAAATAAAGTAAAATAGCTCAGAATAACAAGAGGCAGAATCCGTGGTATAAGAGGTTTTCTAAATGGGCTTTATTCCATCCAAAATGGCCGACTCGAGTCGCGGCCTTCAGGTTCCGTCACCACGAGGGTTCAGGAAGTGAAGTACAATACTTTATTGACAAGAAGTAACTTTTATAGGTCATACATTTACAATGAAACAAGTGCAAAAAGGCGTAACAATTGATAAGATAAATTAACATAGTGATACGTAATTGAAACTAGGCGTAATAAGGAGCAAAAAGAAACATGATTGGCTCTGATTATCTTACATAGGTGGATCTATACGATAATACTTAACATGGATGCGTGCGCAGCAGCATGACGTGTGATTGACGTGCAACTAGGGGGTGAAGGGGACTTGACATTTAGCTCTACATGTGGAGACGAGAAGTCTAGGGGGTCATGTCAACCTAATCCCAAATCATTTCTAACATCCTATGTTTAGAGAACTATGTTATCCACAAGGAAGGACTCTCGGACAGAATCTATTCTATACTAACTGTATGTGCGTGTACAAGCGTCTAAGTGTCTATATGAGAAGCGAGGGGCAGAAAACTTTCCATGGCAACAGGGCTATGAATCACTTGCAGGAGGACGGAAAGGCTGAGTCCTTTGCCTGTGAGCTAAAGGAAATGTTTACCTAAATCACTAGACAGGAATGCATCGGCTGAAGAGCAAAATAGATAATTCGAAGGTGAAATACAGCTTCTTGGCAGGCAGGCGAAAACTGGCCGAGGCAGGCACCGTTAGCTGCACAGGGAGTAGGACAAAGTTCATGGATACAGATGCGAGCTCAAGCTGAAACTGTCAGAGACAGAGAGCAGGGAAAGGCTTTGAGGAAAGAATCGGGCCTACTTGCCTGAACTGTAAAAATGGAGTACCTTAGCCATATAAAGTCGGTGGCTTTTCATACTTAGGAATTGAATATCCAGCCCATTGATGGCGGATCTGACAGAGAACATGTCGACGGTAGACACACATATGTTTGCGTCTTGGAAACTGGAACTGGAGGGAACATACATGTACTTGTGACATGCACATAGAATCGTTGGGGTCCAAGATAGGGGACATAACTGATCAGGAAAATCCACATTTCCACAGATTTCTAACTCACTAATTTCTTGTTCTAGCATGAATCTGTTTTCTTCTTAAAGCTGCGGTAACTTGAGACTTTCAAGGTATTTGGTGCACTCCTCTGTGTTGAAAGTTTGGTTATTGTTATATAGCAAGTTTTTATGATTCAAAGCAAACTTTTTTTGCTGTCATTTTTGAAGTAAACGTGAAAGGAGAAGGAGCACAACTGCTGTGAAAGAAACCCCTCACCCACCTACCTAGTAGGTGGCATGCTTCATCATCGGGCCCAACTGGATTGTCTAGCACAATCCAGCTGTGCTTCAACGCCTGGAATACAGCGGAGCAGGATCTTGAGCAGAAAGTGGCGTGCTATGTGAGATGTGTTTATAAGTTAAAAAAGTCTCTGGGAGATGCCCTATGGAAAAACTTTTATTATAAGGGTCCCAGGACTAATGTAAAAAAGTTATGCGGGATATATAATTAGGAATGTAATTTTCCTGATATCCCTTGTAAATAAGGTCAACTAGTTTCAGCCTTCTTGTTGGTTCTAGAGGCTTTCGTCAGGACCACATAAAAAAAGAAAGAGCGAATGGCCTTGGGATGTTAATAAGTTGTAAATCGATTTAGCGGTGAAAGTTGTCATCTGGCTTCTCATCCAATACCTCGTATTAGCTCCTCTTAAATCTTATTAAAGTAAAATGTTATTTAGATTGAGCCAATAGGCTGGTATGTAAAAATCCAAGAGTGGTCCGGTATAATAACCATTGAACAGTGGCCAACATGTGAGTTCAAATAAGAACAAACACACATGGTTGGGGATTGTCCACCCGATATGATATCCTTGAAATCGCAGTGCGAGACAGCATCTGTCAGATCTCCATGTATCCGAGTGACTCAGTGAAATGCTGTAAATTTCACTGCGTCAGTTCTACATGGCTTTTTGCGTGGGAAAGCCCACCCTGCATACATTGCACCTGGCGTGGGTATAATGTGATGCAAGGGGCTTTACAACGTGACGCATCTTCCTAGATGCGTCATGTTGTAATTGACCTCATTGGTTGCGCCGCTGTGAGTCTTAGAAAGTGAAGCAACGGCGGCACAAGGAGGCGTATGGCGCTTGTAAATCTGCCCCGTAAAATTGACGGACACTCCAATTCATGTCATTCCTTCATTCAGTGGTTGCTCTAGAAATCTTCTGTACATTTCATCTCTGTCTTTCTAGTCTGTTGTGGATTATTAAACATTTGAATGCTTTTCCGGGCTCGACCTTGGGGTCAAGTTCAGTGCAGGATCTCAGATTTCAATTGCAATCAATCAGGTTGTCTAAATGGAAAGAACTTTCAACAGACATTTGTACACTCATGTTCCCTGCTCTGAGCTAAGGGGGCATTCCCTCTCAGTTTACACTGGCAGCCCTGTGGCCAGTGCTTAGTTTGTGCTTAGTTTGTGCCAGTCTTTTCCGGTGCACCTATTTCTTAACACTGGTCATTAACAAAAAAGTACCTGTGCATCCAGGCCATTTTTATAGCTTTGATTAACATGGAATAGTCCAAACTGACACATTTGTAGTGGTGTGATAGTAATTAAATGGCACGGGCACTGGCATTTGGCAGTGCAGGTGGGGGCAGTAGGAAGTGCAAGCTGGAGTGGCCTCCTGTGAAATACCTAGAGTCCTGTCTGTTACCTTTCTTACAAATTAAGCACTGCTTGTGGTGAATACATAGATCAACCACTGGACCGAAAACAAGATCACACTTTAATTTGTATGGGTTATTGTGATTTCTAATGCACTTTGCAAGCAGGGTTTGCATTCCACCTGAATCAGATTATTTTTAATGATCAATATCTTGGACTGGTAATTACGTTTAGACCTACCTGTCATCTGGTCAGCCCTTGACTTGCTTCCTCCCCTATTTCATAGGGAATAGTTGAGCATTTGATGGTCCCACAGTCATAAGAAACGTTACTATAAAGTACTAGATTGGCAAATAGTAGGTACTGTGTGAATTAAACCATCATCTAGAATTAAAAAAAGCGGCAACACATTATTAAAACTGAAGTAAAATAGCAAATAAACAGGACATTGGTAAAGTGAAAATGCATTAAGGAAAAATGCTTCAAAACAGACATATTTGCAGTTAGGGTGTATTTTTACTTTTTCTTCTATTGGTTGCACACAGTTCTAGTAACAAAACAGTTACATATCACAGCGGCATGCTGCAAAGAAAACAAATTAAAAGACAAGACCGTTTTTTTTATATTATAGAAACGTGACCATTCAAATATGTTTAGAAAAGGTTTCACCTTGGTGCACAAAACGTTTTCCATTAGGGCGCCGGATTCTAGGAAATAGAATTTTGGAAGCCTCATGAAAAAATGCACTCATTAAAAAACAAACTGGTTGATAGTTCAATCTTCTCTGAAATGTGTGTTTCCAGTTGAATAGCATTTAAGGCTGTTTTAGTTTTAGTCGTGGTGATGCGTCTCAGCTAATGCCATCTACTTGCTTCCCTATACATGCTTGTTTTCGTGCTCAATAAGTTCTGAGGTTTAAAGGATTTGAGTTTAGCGGAACTGGGCATTTTAAATTGCCATAGCTTCTGCATTCGCTATGGTGCAAAATAATTATGAGGAATGGGAGGTGTTGAATATTTGTTTTTCTTTCTTAGCACACATAATACTTTCAAGGGAGAGTGGCCATCTCTGTGAAAATCGGCAATCTCATGATGATTTTTATCTCGAGATTCCTATTTTCAATATCTGTTTGAGAGTATAAATGTTTGCATACATTTCCCTCCTGATTGTCCATTGTCCAGTTGTCCAAGCAGATTGGTGAGCCTTGCTAGCATACTTCAAGTGGAGCACATCTGGGGGGTTATTAGCAACAAATGGCGATATTTATCGCTAACTGCTTTTAGCGCGAGATTTTTTATCACCATCGAACACTGGAATCTATAGCCGTGTTGACGGCGTATTAGCAACAAGCCGCTAACAGGCGATAGCTTCCCTTTTTTAGTGGAAATGGACGGCAATAGAATTAGTGTGTCGGCGATAAAAAGCCTCACGCTAATGTAAAGAAAGTGGCGATGGGCCAATTAACGACCAAATCGAATCGCTAATTGGCACCAGGTCTGCATTTCTCATGTTCAGTGGGAAAAATGCACTACAAAAGGCCCGCCAAGCAGAAAAAAAAAAGAAAGATGGAAAATAGCAGAGGAGCCATGGATGAAGCTGGGACTACTGCAGAGGCCACAAACAACCCCTCAGATCCCCAGGAGGACCAGCTAGAGACCCATGTGAAGGCCGATAGGAAGAGGAACCCCAAGTTCATCCAGCAGGAAAACCAGGTCCTGATTGCGGAGGTGACTGAACACCAACAAGAACTGTTTGTCACCTCCACAGTGACATTGGCAAGAACAAACAAAATATGGCAGGACATTGTGTCCAAGGTGAATGCCGTCGGAGAGAGGAGGACAATGGACGACTGCAAGAAGCGCTGGCATGATACTAAGAGCAGAGGAGAAACCAGCAGCGAACCTGAAAGGAGCACAGCAGACTGGAGGTGGGAGTCCAGCACCACAGGAGGAGCTGGAGGAGTTGGAGGAGCATATGTCCCGAGTCATCAGTGATGTGACTGTGGTTAGAGTTGTGGGCCAGGATACTGCTGAACATGACCAGACAGAACAACAACAGGGTGAGTAACAACCAGGGACTGGGAGAACGGGTGGATGGGCCCAATGGCACTCATTCACAATTAAATATATTGCAGTGCATACCCACAATTACTTTGCATCATGTCCCGGATACCCTTGTCCATGGTGGCATAGACACATATCACCCTACTCAAACAATACATTGCAAGACACATGTTGGCGGGCACACAGACTTGGACATGTGCACAGAAAATTAAGCCCAATATAATCCAAGATCAACATCAGACCACAAAATAAGTGCTACATCAAATGGCAAAGTGGCACATTAACTTGAGATGCGTCAGGGTGGCAAAATGGCCCCCTTGCCTCATCACCACATATATGAAAATCGTCTGCACAAGGATGCATCTCTCTCTGACGCCAAAATGAGGATGCACTGTGAATGTGACTGAACATGTGCACAAAGAGGCATGCCACCACCAATGTCAGCACACCTGCAACATGTTTTTTCATGTCTGTGATATGCCTGGTCAGCTCCGCCATTTCTCGCCTGATCTCTGCAAGGAAAACATTGTTGTCATGCAGGATCCTCCTGTCCCTCACTGTGAATGGCACCACGTGATCGGCAGGTGCAGGTGGGACTGTCCCTTGGGGAGGTGTGGCCGTGGGGGGATGGGACACCTGTCCAGGCTGGGACCCACCACTGACGCCAGAGGGGCCTGAGATGGCCTGTGGCCTGTGTGCCAGTTGTTGCAAGCTCGGGCACCCCTTTCCATGTACCTGCTTTACGTTCCTCGTGGAACCTCTTCGCCATGTTGCGATACCCTTTTGCCATCTTCTTGACATGCTTCCTCACCTGGAACGCATGTTGTTCGGCTGGCGTCATGTTGTCTGTAAAATATGAACAATGGGAATTTTGAGTCCTTCAGACTATGTCAATGTTATCCATTCACATCTGTAATACAAGATCATCTCAACATGGGAGCCTACACTCAAGAGTAACTATGTGAAGTCAGAGAGTGACCTGGACAACGAAATGTTGAATCCTGGATCAGTGACTACATGCTGGGGAGACTGACATGACAGTGCATGGCATGGGACATGTACTGTCACAACCAAATGAGATTGACATTGTCAAATGATGGTGCCATGACATACCCTTACTTAGGGTGATATGTACAAGGAATCAGAGGAGGGAGGCATTAGCCCTCCGTGTGCAGCACCACCCTCATCCTCTCCTGTGACACAGTGCTGCACCACATGTACAATGCTCATGTGCAGCCCTGTGTGTCCCCCAGCAACTGTGTGCAGTTCATCAAGTCAGTGCCAACACAGGCACTCTTTCACAAGAGTGCAAGGGTGTCTGTGTGCAGGGGGGCTTGTTAATGATTTGGAAGGTTACCCTACCTGCACAGGAGCAATCCTGGGACGGCCCTACTCACACTTTAAACTATGCTGCATCATGCAGCACATATGGAAACCCATTATGTGTCTGAACGCTGACTTATACATGAGACGCTTTCCCGCTCTCCACCACTACTACACAATATGTGAGGCATTGCCGCTGAGAGAGGGAAACATTATTTCCTATAAATAGTCACTCATACATGTCTTGTATCCGCTAATCTCACTCCGTAGTAAATCAAAATACTCAGGCCTTTGCAACGCAAACTGTTACAATGCATTCCCCATTGTAACGGCACCCTGGAGTCCTGATGCTTATAGTGTTGTTATAGGTAATGTTTTCTCACACATAGCGTTGAGACCTTGACTGGACCTTATATTGCATTGGTGGCCTTATTGCTGGTGGTAGGTGCATACTTACCTCTACCCCACCTTCCAACAACACATATTAAACATAAGACTTTGCATTATAGATGTGAGATTTTTGTCAACAAATGCTAGGTTTTTAGTTCTTCTGAGATATTCTGCTATCTGTAGTTGAAAATGTTCTGCTGGTTTGAGGTTGAAAGTTAAGACTGGAGTTGAACAGATTTGCAGTAAACAAGGGGGTGTAAATCTTAGTACCAACCACCTATGTTTTGACACTGCTGGGTATTAAAAAAAATTCAATTGTCCAACCTTATGTATATGTTTGTGTTTTAGAAACCTTTTCTTGCCTGGTTTCTAGCAATATGAAGGTATTTTGGATGCTAGAATTAGTGCATCTGCTTAGAGGAGTTCAAGGACTAGTACACTTACCTTCATTAATTTTTTAAGTCATTGTACATTGAAGAACTCTCTGACAATATTGTATAAGTGTCATGCTCGATTTCTGATGCAATAAGATGAAAACTGGAATAGACATACATTCGCCTAACAGGCACTCATACCTAGGCCTGGCTTTGTTATGGGCCCCTCACTGCTAGGCTTGCGTGTGAGCTTCTGTTGTTAATTTATTGCATGGGTCAACAAAATATTAAACACGTCCCTTCTTTAAACGAAAACCTCTGAAATTCACCTGAAGCTTACCTCCCCTCAATCTTTCAGAATTAGATGTAGCTGCAAATTCAAGGGCCATATTTATCAAAATGTAATGCAGCATAGCAAGTCACTATGCTGTGTTACAAGAAACGCCAGGAATGCATCATATTTATCACAATACGATGCATTCCTGCCTTTTCCCAGCGCTGGCGCACAATGTGTTGCCTAGCACCAATGCAGGCACTCTTGCACCATGGTTCAAGGGTGCCTGAGTTGCAAGCCGGACTCTTTTTGTGCAGAACCTTCCTGCACAAAATCAATTCCTTTAGGCATTTTCCTGTTCCTATGTGGATGACAAAATGCAGCACACATAGAAAAGGTAAATAACGAGGAGAAATAAATATACTTCATTATGCCTCTCCTGTGAAGCATTCCCAGGTCTACCAGTAATGGTACATCTGCGAATGTGTTAAAATTCATGGGTGTTGCATAGGAACACCCAAACACCACCAATGGAATTCCTCACTGGGGCATAGTAAGGCAATGTAGTGATTTGCACTGTGTTGTGTTACTCTGGATTTATCCAGCCACTCAGGGCCGTTCAAAGGGTCTTTGCTTGACTTGAAAAATCGCATTTTAGAGTTTGCATCCAAGGTTGCGTTGTGCAAAAGCAACACAACCCCTTCATAAATATGGCCCCAAATCTGAGCTTTAACACTGGATGTAGAATTTTAGTCGTAGTACAGTGGTTTTGTTGCTGGAAAAATGCAACTAAATGAGGTTGGAATTTTAATACCAGCTAAAGCAATATTTTAGTTGTCCAGGTTGTAATGCCAGCTTTCTGTAATCTTTCATACTAAAATAGTCTTATCTTACTATTGCTACAGCTAGCACTATTTGATGATTTTTCAGTAGGAAAAGAACAGTGCCACACCTCTGTAATGCACCAAGTCATATCTCATTTTGATGGAAAATAAATAACCCGTTGTCCCCTGAATTAATTTTTTTAAAATAGACAAAATGGAAAACCAAAAAAAAAAGCCAAGAAAACCGTGCTGACTATATTCTGAAAACTGAATTACATCACATCAATCACTCTCCAGCATGGAGTTTTCAGTCTTCAGGGGGGCCATTTTATCAGTAATTAATTACATATGGTACTTGGTGGCCAGGGGACATCACTGCCACCCGGTTTCCCTAAGCTAAATACGCGGAATGTAAAAATCCGGCCCTAATCTGAGAGGCAATGATTCGTGCTCCTCTGCAGATGCCCTCTGACTGCTCCCCGGGGCGGGCCTTACGAGGCCAATGACATTTCTGAACGCCAGTAATTCAAGACTTACCTTTCCCTGCCAAGTAAATGCTGTGGATGGAGGCTGTAAAACATTAATCTTGTGTCTGCCGGATGACATGTCTGAAGATTTATGTGCATGGACCTTCACTACTTGACTACGTGTAAAAGAGATAAAAAATGTACAGTGCATATGAAGGTTCAACCCAAGGAAAAAATGCTAAAGCTGTATTTTTTCTGTGGTCCTAATTCTAAAACTGATACGCTTGTTTTATAGCGTAAGGAATAGGGCATCTAAAGTGGAAGCCCAGAAAATGCTAGAAGGATGGGAGAAAAGTTTAAAATTGCAAGAAAGCAGCTCATGAAATGTTTAAAAATTGTTGATCACATTTAATATCTGTATTCAACGTGCGAAAACCTAGAAGACAAAGTCGTGACTCTATCAAACGTGATTATGTAGTGGAATTTTCTGCGTGACTATCGTTTTCCTACAAGTGAGCACAATAGCCATGAGTCAGGATCAGTACATACTTTGGGAAGAATCAGCCTTATGCATCAACCCAAAATCCAGTCGGTAAAATACCGAATCCTTATTAGCTCCCGGTATTAAGTAAAAAATTCCCAATCCCAATGCATCAACCCAAAAGCAGAAATCGGTATTTAAGGAATCCTTAAATAGCGATTCTTTAAATAGGGATTCCTTAAATACCGATTCCTTAAATAGCGATTGCATTTAAGGAATCCCAAAGTGAGATTCCTTAAATGCAATGCATCAAAGGTAAAAAATGAGCGATTTCGCTAATAAGGGGAGCAAATTACCATGAAGATGAACTGCATGGTAATTTGCAAAAACTTTGAAAAATGCACTTTTGTGCATTTTTCAAAGTGTCATGTTGCGCACACACATGCCCTTAGAGCATGTGTGTGTGCAACATATGTGCACATATCATTTTCAGGGGTGCAACAGGGTGTCCTTTTGACACCCTGGCACCCTTGAAAGTGCTCCAGCTATTAGCGATTCGGTAATACCGAATCGCTAATACAGAATGGCTTTACATTCATTCCTATGGGCCTCCAAGCCCATAGGAATGAATGGGTAGGTATTCCTTATTACCGATTCGGTATTACCGATTCGGTAATAAGGAATGTTAAGGAATCGCTATTTGAATAGCGATTCCTACATGCATAGCCTTTTGCTATTCCTTATTAGCGATTCCTTATTTTTCGCTAATAAGGAATCGCAAATGCTAATGTTGATGCATATGCCCCTATATTTTCAGAGCCAGGCTACGAAATAGACGGAACAAACAATTTCTGAACCCAGCTCTATGAAATGCTTGGATTACACCAGAAAAACAAACATTCACGGTATATTACAGTGCCACAGAGATTGGGAAAGTCCATTAGGTTGTTGCCACAACACTAGTGCACTTACTTAAATAACAACAAGCATTTGCAATGCAATAGGTCTCGCATTTACACGAGTTTAAGCTACTGGCAATGTAAATGACAATGCTTTTTATTTATGTTTTAAAAACGAAATCAGAACAGAAATAAAAGGCATTGTTATTTGCAATGTCAATAGCTCAAACTCGCGTAATGCGAGACCTATTGCATTGCAAATGCTTGCTTTATCAGTGGGGTCTTAGCCTTACTCAAGTAGCAGTACCAAAGCAAGTAGTGGAGGAAAGAGGAGTGTGGAACAGAGCACATGCACTTTATATGCACTTATAGCTGTGCCTGGTTGGAAGAGCAAGAGTGTGGTCTAAGTAGGGGTTTTAGTAGCATGTGTGATGAGTAGTGGATGACACGCTTGTGTTGCTTCGTTAATATAGTTGCCGATGTATGAAGAGTGGAATGACGCAGTGGAAGAATTGATGCACTCGATTACCAACCTACCCAGGACAAATGTTTTGCCTGAGCGGCAGAGGAGCACCCCAAGAAGGCGGTCTCGCACTCGAGATCAAGAGCCGTGCTGTGGCAGTTTTTCGATTGGAAGCAACTACTGACATATCGTGCTGAACACTTACTTCGGATCCGTACACGGACCCCGTGGCTACTTAAGAACTGCTGTTTTGTTGCACCGCACACCTCGCTACTTTGTTTTTCGGAATTTACTCCACTCGCCAACTACATGACTATTTACTTATCCAGCCTTGAAAAAGTTGCATGTACAAAAAAGTAAAAGCGACGAAACACGTGTTGGCTTTGGGCTTTGAACGTTGAAATTTTGGGCCAGCTATGTGAAATAGTTACTAAAACTAGTGAATCATCACATGGATTAAAAGAGTGAAGAATATCAAGAAAAACCGGCTGTTTATTGTTGATTATTGACTTGCACTTTATTTTGCGAACTCTGCTTATTGTACTGTACTCCTAATATTGACGTCTGCTAAGGATTTGTTGTATTACCCCCAAGAATGCATAGGTCTACAGTTAGCCATGGTAATGCTCTTGATATCCATCCAGAAGCAAAAGATGCCAACCAGCAGGTATGCACTGGGTAATAAGCAGTCACAGTTAACATCTGAGGAGTCCCCTCTGGACTGGCAGAGGGAAACCCATAGGTGTGCACTACATACAGTAAGCCACATCCATAGATCTGAAGAGTCGGCGCAGGAGTGAAAGAGGCACAATCCAGAGGCATGCAGTGGTGCTGGAAGAATGTTTAAAGTGGGGGTGCTGGCCAACAACATTATATGACCTGAATGTACTTTTCAACCTGTTGATATATATTTTGAGATATGCCTACTTTTCTTTGTGAAGAAACCACATCTTTATTTGTGTATGTGTTAGGACATCTGTGGAATACTGCAGGCTACTCCTTGCACCTGTGCCCCAGGAAGTGCCACTAGTTACAAAATAATTAACCCGTGGTCAAGCAAAGTTGCCTGTTGTGAGACAGTCTGTATTTTTACACATAACCAACGCTTCTATACATATTTGCCTCTGCATTGTTATTTACCTATCTGAACTCCATCAAGGATTTATGGGGGTGCTTCCAGCGCCACTGCAGGAATGTGCAGGATTCAGAAAACTATGGTAAATGATGTACAGAGGAGCAACGGATGAGCAAACCACAGGCAAGCTCATTTGTTGCTCCTTGGAGGATTCAGGTAGCACTGATCTTAGGTGATAATTAGAAATGTAGGCACATAAACAAACTACACTAGACAACACCTGCGATAGAGGGAAGACATACAAATATGGGCAAGTTATAAATCAAGGAGCAGTTACTCAGTTCTCATGCCCTAAAAACTCACATACAGTCCATTTTCATTGTCAATTAAAAGAGTCTGGAAGATTTCAGTGTCTGCTTGCCAGAGAAAGCATGCGATACAGTCCACGCACAAGTAATAACCCAATGAGCAACCCCAGGCACTGCATATTGTTAGTCGTGTTAATGCTGTAAAAAGTCCACCCCAACCAAGACGGCATCAACCCACAGGTTTGCACTAGAGGTGGACAAGCTACCAAATTAATAACCAGAGCTGAGGGAGAGATGAGCCAAAGCGTGGCTCTAAGAGCCATAACACGAGCCAAGCCATCAACGTTTATGGCGAGCGCTCGTATGATCTAGGGTAAAACTCTCAAATAAACAGATCAACTGTATGTATGGGACAAATTAGGCTTAAACACCACGGTATTGAAAACGCCTAATAGAGTATGAAAAAACGAGGACATATGCAAAAGCGCAGAGTCAGACGTGTGCTCCTGTGGTCTGGGGTAAAAAACAGCAAGTATTCATATATTCAGCGCGTGAGGGGAAGACCCAGTACAGTGCCAGGCAAACATAATTGGGGCTGCCTGCAGGGCAAGTAATAATATATTATGCAGGTGAGGGGCAGACCCAGGAAGGAGTCAGGCAGAAGTGATTAAAGCTGCCTGAAAAGTGCAGATGAGTAGAACATCCTACCGGTGAAATTAACCAATTAAATCAACATTAACCCCCGGTTTCCAAAAGGAAAAGTTAATAATATTAACGGTTAAATGGGACGAGGTTATAAATAGACAGCTCTTAATAATATAGTGTCCGCGCGGCATCTAGCCTACCTGCCGGGGCTTAACCTGGAGGCACAAGTCGGATTGGGCTGAGGCACAGCTTGCCGGCTATGGGCAAAACATCTGAGCAGGCAGACAGAACCACTCTGCTGCATACAGATAAAGATCCCTGCCGGTCGTGAGAGAAGCCGCCATTTTGAGGCCAAATATAACAAGAGGCCACGCGGAACGAGGGAGAGGAGGGGGGCCACGCCCCCAACCAGATGGCACACTGCACGCAATTAAGTGCGAGCGGAGCAAAACTGTAATTAGGCGCTGCTGCCTCGGGACTACACAGAAGTTACCATAGGGCTAACAGCCAACAGAAATCAAGAAAAGAACAGCAATGCCAAACTTAAACCAATCACGAGGGGCAGGAGAAATTACATGGAGCTGAAGCCAATATACAGATTACTTTAAGTCTCGCTGAGACAGCACAAGCAGCGCATGCGCTGCCAAGGCGAGACCTAAAAAAGGGAGAGCGACACCTATCATGTGCCGCACTAGGAAATATGGTACTGATATTTGGTGACAGACATCCTGACTCTCAAAGTACCCACACTGAATTTAAGTGAGCAATTACCTCAATTTATGAGTTTAAACTCATTCTTTATATTCCCAAAATAGAAATTTACATGGCAATGTATTTGAACTAATGTAGTGTCATAAAAAGAAACGTTTCAAATGCATTTTTTTTTCAAATCATTTACTTTTGGCGTAAACGTTACTTTAACATAAAAACACAAGCACAATTGCTTACACATGTGCATAAGCTGAATTTTGTATACAATTCCAAAACTATTCTTGGAAAGTTATGACAAGATTACTTTTGAATTCCTTGATTTCCAAAATAAAATTGGAAATGTACTCCAAACATAGATTTAACTCTAAGGGAGTAATGGCCAGGTGTACAAAGCCCATTTGCCATTGCAAACTCTAGATTTTCAAACTCAAAGGGTGCCAAATAGCTAAATGGGGTTGTACAATGTACTAACCTCCTTTTGCAATTTAGAAAAGCCTGTCTGAATTACAGAAAGGGGCTTTGCAACCAGGTCACAGGAGGTGGTAACTCACTGACAATGGAAATGCTGTCATTGTTAGTAAGGGTGGGCGGACAACTCCGTTCCACCCACGGAATGTGCAGAGATTTGCCCTTCCGCCTTCCGCAATAATAGGTGGAGAAACAGGGCAAATCTCTGCACACTCGGGGCATAACAGAATATGTCCGCCCGCAGTATTAAATACATAAAAAAATAAACGCCGCCGATAAGGGAAGGTTATTTAAAAAAAAAATTTATGTATTTAATACTGCGGGCGGGAGGCAGGATGTGTTTAACGGAACTATGCGGAGAGTGCGGAGATTGGTTCCATCTCCGTGCTTCTCCGCGTAGGTCCCTTACGCACATTACGCCCACCCTTAATTGTCAGACAGCGTTTAAGGAATTGTGTCTGGTGGTTGCGGGGGAGGGGGAGGGGGTGGGGAGTAGACTCTGGTAGCCCAAAGTCTTTCAAAATTGGAACTATTTTATTTTATCAGCAGCGCTTCTTAATTTAAGGAACACTGGTTGCTTTATGCAAGTGCCCCTTGCCCTAACACAGCCCCTGCGTGCAACCACATGAGGGTAGACAACCCTTACCAAATTCAATGTTTAGAGGACCCCTTGATCCTTGGGTTGGAGGAGCGATTCCCCTGCAGCTGCAGACACCGACTGCATTTACCCTGTACGTCAACCTGTTGACCAATGGGACCACTGAGAGAGCATCTCGCTCCAGGCTGGGAGAGGCACCACAGTATGCACATCAATATAGAAAGAAACACGTCATTATTGATCTAAAAACTGCAGGTAGCAAAATTATTCCCTGCCAAGTTTGGAGATGCCAGGCTTTCAAGGGGTCACCCTGTCACAATACCCTGGGTACATGAGCATTTGCCACAATCAAGGCTAGTCCAGTCTGAATACCACTGATGCCAAAGCCGGCCTGCCAACATCAGTGAGACCAACAGAGAGAGTGTCCCTTGTCCTGTTTTCTCTCCCTTTCCAGGTCATCAAAGGCAAGTGAGAGCCCCTAATTACAGTGACCGTCTGGCCAGAACACCTCTGCACCCAAGCCCCCCCCAGCCAGGGTTCATGGAAACTCAGAGACCCTCAAGAGACGAGTGCCTATTAGGGTTCTGCTGGACTTGTCCCTAATTCCCCACTTGCAGACTTTCTTTTGCAGGCGCCTTTTGCCATTGACTTTACCACGTAGCACTCGAGGTTCCCAACGTGACCAGCACTTCTCCACCCGGACAGGTAAAACTGAACTGCTAGTAGTCTCTTGGACCATGGTCCCTAAGCACCTTAAATCCCTAAAGGTATTCTTCAAAACCATTCGCAAGTGTATCTATGCATTGCATGTTTCTCCTATAGGATAATATTACTGCGTTCGAGGCTTATGCCTCAAAACCATTAATCGACTATATTTTCTGTTGCTTTAAAATTCATATCTCCGAAAGTACGTACCTGATTCCAATGAACTTGGTGTCTAAAATTATATACAAATGTGTGTTATATTTCTAAATTGGTCTCAGATTTTCTTTGTGACTGTGTGTCTCATTCATTGACTCTGTGTGTGCAACAAATGCTTAACACTACTCTCTGATAAGCCTAACCTGCTTGACCACACTACCGCAGATAGAGCATTTGGGGTTATTAATTTAAGCCCTGTAAACCAATAAGGGTCTTCTATACATTTTGCATGGTGTGCCCTTACATTGGACCTACCACATAAAAAACCAGATTCCTACATTTTATGCTTGTCATGCACTGCATACGACCTCACATATTACATCACTCATGACACCTTCAACAAATATAACAATAGCAGCATTCTAATATTCTTTCTTTTAGTAAATAGCATTTGAACACACCAACCTAAGCAATTTACACTGCTACAGCAGACACTGGTACAACAGCATCCTTTAACTTTTTGGGCACGAGATGCGTTTTTGAACCTGAGAGCTTAGCAAACATTGAATGAGGAGATTAATTCAGAGTTCATTAGTACAAAGTAAATGGAAAATAAAATGAGGATTTAGATCATAACCGCTGAAAGGGAAGATGCCGCTCTGTATTTTACTCCCATCATGATTCTGGGTACATGGCCTTTCGAGCTCTATTATCACTGAATTTAAAATGACTCCAAAGATCAAGCTGCAGTGAAGCATCACGTTGTATGTGGAAATCAAAGGGCCGTTCCTGCCCAGCAAATGCCATCCATATTTCAAGAGACATCCATGTTCTAATCAAAAATGAATTAGCAGACAAGGAAACTTCAAGCACCATTTGTCATCTGAAACTCATGTTCATCAGCATGCCTCATATCTGCAACTCGGAGAGAAGCTAAGTCAATTCCAGAATTACCATAGCGTTCAGAGCTAAACAGTAATGCATTTTAAAGTGAATGCTTTGCAAATGGAATGCCATCTGAAAATAAATGATAGTACCTTTTAAAATTAAATTATCCAAGGCCTTCTTCTCTGTCCTTTCAGTAGCTGCCATTTTCATTTTGTCCCCTTGTCATGACATGGCTGTTTATGCACCTGGCACAAATGGTCTCGAATATAAAACACGATAGGACATATAGTTAAATCTGCCTTAGTGAATACTATAACTTGTATGCCTGGTAAATTCTGGCATCTATTTTAAAGGTAAATCCAGCTGAAATGTATTTGTATTTTTTGTGTTTACTCTTCTTTGCTAGATGGGCTCTCTACATATGTAGTTCATATAATACCCCCCATCACGTTGTATAAGAGGGAGCTTGTTGATGAGTGTTCGTTTAATAAAGGTTTGAAATATTTCTTCATATGATAGAGTAAATCAGTGCGTTAGAATACAGATAGAAATTAAGATGCTCTCAAATATATACCATTTTTACTGCATTGCCCATTGAAGGATACAACCTAAAATTTTCACCTGTTTTGCTGGGATGGAAGAGGTTTGATTATTTAAAAAAAAAGAAAAAAGGCAATAATAGATTTTTGATCAATCAAATAAATTATATCTTACACTATTTATGTATGGGCCAAGAATAATTTTTCTTTACATGCAGTTTTTAGATCAATAATGGTGTGTTTCTTTCTATATTGATGTGCATACTGTAGTGCCTCTCCCAGCCCGCACATTTTCACAATACCAGACCACATCAAGACTCAGGAGAGACTTATTAATCTTTCCTGCAATGCAGCGCAGCATGGCATCTTTCTGTGCTGCGTTACGTGAAAGGGAGAGAGCAGAGATGCTCCCTATCTACTAATCAAATCTAATCAAATTAATTTTATTTGATTTAGTTCTCTACTGAGAACAACAAATAATTCAATAAAACATTAAAATTACATTCGTAATTAATAATATTTGTAAACACTGATGGTAATACAAATTTTAAAAAGTTAAAAAAAATTTAAACAGGTTATAGCATACAAATTCATTAGGGGGTGATTTGAGGATGGAAATCAAACTCTGTACATTCGTGGAATTACACTTTGTTTGAATTGGATTTAAAAATCGCTTTCTGGCGACAACTACTGCGGAATTTGTTACAAACAAACAAAATATGCATCAAATCTTGAACTCCTCCTTTGCAAAGGTCACATAAGTTACTAGAATTATCATCATTTCTCCATTTACAGATTAAAGATTTAGGAGGGAGAATCCCAAACCGAAGTAAGATCATACAACGCCGGGCACCATGTCTTAAAGTAAAAGTAAGGTATTGTTGCCTTTGTTTAAATACAATTGAATCAGCATAGACCTTGTAACATTGCAATTTTGTACAGTGCTGGAAGTCGAGATCATAAGATATCCTTGGAGTCAAATGTTTTAAGAAAAGTTTCAAATGTGCCGGGGTCCAAGTTCTCAACAGATCAACTGTACATTCGGATGACTTCAATGCAAACATTACATTTTGATAAAAGACCGATTTTGTAGATCCTTCGTCAAAGATTTCCAGTTTTAGTAGAGCTCTTAAAGTACCTTGTTCAGCATGTAAAATGTTATATGCCCATCGAATAATACTAGTGATTCCTCTAGCGTATGTGCTGGTTAGAGAAAACTCAAGGCGCAGGGCCTGCACAGGTACGGCTTGATACATTTTGGTTAATTTCCGAAGAATCTTACTTTCTTTGAGTTGTATTGGATGCCAATGATTTATTGGAATATGCTCAAGGGTGTATAAAAGAACTGGAGGGATCTTGATACTATGAACTTGTAAAAGGGTTGAGAAGTGCCTATGCCCAGTGGAAGAGTATAATCTTTGGAGTGCCCTGGCATGAATATCAGCTTTGTTAGCCAGGTGCTGGAGATGAAAGTGATTTTTTAAAGTTTGAGAAAAAATACGACCTAAATAGATATATTCGTTCACTATTTCTACCGGTTGCCCTCCTAAAGTCCAGTTGTATTTAACATATCTTCGTCTTCCACAAAAAGGAACTATTTTTGTCTTTGTTATGTTAGGAACCAAAAAATGTTTGTCTGCATATGAAGTAAGTGCGTGTAAGTTCCTTTGGAGGCCAAATGGAGTAAGATCAAAGATAATCACATCATCTGCATACAACAAAGTATGAATTTTGTGTTGTGATATTTTCAGAGGAAAATTAGTTATCTGCATAAAACAATCTGGGAGATCACTGAGGTAAAGGGAAAATAAAAGAGGAGCTAGAAGACACCCTTGTCGTAGGCCATTTGATGTTTTAATTGGGGATGTGAGGCCCTTCTCTTTCCCCAATAATACTTGACACCAGGTTTCGGAATGGAGTGATACGATGATATCTAATAAGTTATCCGGAATTCCCAGATTTTTTAACTTAGACCAAAGTGTTGGTCTGTCCACTCTGTCAAATGCTGATGAAAAATCAACAACGACAGAGTAGACGACCTGTGTTTTAGAAACCACATATTTATCAATTATTGTTTGTAACATCGCATTGTTATCAGTTACTGAATGTTTGTTGCGAAACCCAGCTTGGTTAAATGGAATTGCTCCAGTTGAGAAGGCCCACTCTTTAAGATGGTCCAACACACAGGCCGTGAAGATCTTTCCTGTCGCATCTAGCAGTGCGATCTGTCGGTAGCTGCCAGGGATCAATCGGGAGCCCTTCTTACAGATAGGGATAATTATACTTCCCTTCCTAGAATTGGGAATTTTGCAAGTGGTGAAGCTATGGGAAAAGAGGCGGGCTAAAAACAAGCTCCACTCCTTTGGATTCTTTTGGAGCACCTTTATTGGAATTTGATCTGGACCCATTGCTGCAGATGTTCTTGCATTTCTTATATGAAGTTCGATTAGAGATGTTGAAGGGGCGAGATCATCGAGATTAGTAACCTGTATCTTACCTGATGGTCGTAACGAGATTTCTTTCCTCCTGTTTATTTTGTATGAGTTTTTTAAATATACTTCTCATTCCCTTGGGGGGACTGGTGAGGCTTTTAAAGGTTTTTTTGTGCCTGTTTCTTTTGCAATAAGAGTGCGGTATACACATATTTTTTTTGTTTAGCCACTATCTGAATATCCATCCATTTTCTTTCCTGTTGCGCTTTTCTTTGTTTTTCTTTCGCCCTCCTTTTGCGATTTAAAAGTATTTTAATTTCCTGTTGTCTACTGTTAGAATAACATAGGAATTGTGCCTGAATTAATTTGTTAAGCAATATTACATTTTTATCTGGATTTTTGCTTTGGTAATTTCTTGATTGAGAGGTTCGAAGATTAAATGATTTTTGCAGGAATTTCACCAATTTCTTTAAAACAACTTCAAAATTTGTTATTGGGTCTGTAGAATGTGTACTATCGAATATTTACATAAGTGCCTTTTCTATATTGTTATTATCGAATGCTCTTGTATTCCAAATAATTCGTCCTTGTACTTGATTCACGAGTGTAGGGCTTTGTGAATAGATGTTATAGCCCGCAGAGGCAGTCTTCACAATTAGGCCAGTTGTAAGATTAAGAATGGCATGATCACTTTCCTACTAAGATATGGCACACGTCTGCTCTCTCATAGAGCTGACACACTCCAGGCAGCCGAGCACCAACACATGGCACCCTTGCACCATGGTGCAAGGGGCATGAGTCACAAGAAGAATTCTTTTTGTGCAGGAATGGATAACTTACTGCACAAAAATAAACTTGTGGGGCATTTCCCTCCTACCTGTGTTGAAAAATGCAGCACACAGAAAAAGAAGAAATAATGAGGAGAACAAATATTTTTCTCCTCATTATGCCATCCTCTGGGAGACATGCGATGCAATCCCAAATAAACAAACGTTTGCAAATCGGGGATTGTGTGAAATCCATGGGTGGATGCATCGGAATGCCCATGACCCACCCATGGAATGCCTCTCAGAAGGAAACGCATAGCAGTGCAGACAGCTGCCTTACATTTCTTTATAAAGCAACAGGAGGCAGCGCAAAGCGCCCCTTGCATGGAGTTGTTAATATCTACTTGCATTTTGCATCATGGCTTCACCACAAAAGTGGTGCAACCATATGCAAAATATTAGTAAATCTGCCACTCATTTTCCACTGCACTCTTCAACTAGCACTAAGCCTTTTTGAAATTGTGATGAAGCCCTAAGAAAGCCCTCAACAGATAGCAACCCAGGGCTAAACATGTGTTGGCTGAAGCCCCAGCTCGCGGTAGTTTGGTGAAGTGGGTCAGCGCCATCATTAAGGGATCATTCCCTCATTTGAATGGGGGCATACCTCATGCAAATGAGTGAATCCCTTTGCTTCTGCACCCACGTCATATTACCAATGCAGGTGCAGAGGCAAAGAATCCCCCAGGAGACACATTGATAGTGCACACCTCCAGATAGCAGCCCTATGCAGGTGATAAAATGGGTTCCATGGACCCCTCCAGACATCCCCTTGTAGGCAGGTGCAGTTACTTACTGTATCCGTCTACAAGTGGATCTCAATTCCCCTTTAAAAGTGCAGGCAGGTTGCCGCCTTCACAGTGAAACATGGAGTGGATGTAAAGAAGCCACTCCGTATTTCAGGTGAATGCGCTGTCCCCAGGGCAGCACAAGTATGCAGCTGCCTTGGGGGCAGCCCATTTGCCATAAGGCTCTGTGCCAAGACGAAGAAGGAAGGTCCGTTAGCCCGTGCCGGTTCCCGTTTGTGTGAAGATTTATGTCTCCCAAAGAAGTTGGCACCACATAGTTTATTTGAGGGCCTGGAGGTGTGCCTTTGATTGAGATATAAGAATTGCACCACCCCTCTGCTGCAGTTGGATTTATTTCTTCTGGATTAGTGCTGACAGATGGAATTCTGGTCATTTTTCTTCACCCCTGTCCTGAGGAGGCCGTGATGTTTCATTTGGCCGAAACACGCCTGCGTCGACAGATTTTGTTTCAAGGAGTCTGATGAAAAAATGTTACGATTTATTCTAAGAAGAATTCATGCACACTTTTTTGATTGAGGCTCTGTAGTGATCTTAGAGCCAATTGTGTTTACAAGACTTCCTCCCAGTGTATTTCCTATAGGTTATAGGTGAACACTTCCTTTCCAATAATTTGGGTGCTTGGAACTTGATATTGTTGTTATTATTTCGTATTACTACTCTAAACATTCTTTGTTTTCCCTTTTGCCATTTTGTATATAAGTGTTACATATGTGTGTAAAATATGTCTTTTGTATATGTGTGTAAATATGTCCTTTGCATATGAGAAAAAGAACCCTTTAATTTGGATGAAGTAATCCCTAGATTACATTAATTAAATTATGTCATCTGTGGTATGTGATTGTTTCTTTTGTTGAATTGTTTGCCTATGAAGAACAGGACTATGTACTACCAATAGAGGAATATATCGCCTTCTATTGAGAATTTATTTTCCTTATATTTTTTCCTCCTGGCCACTTGCTCAATTTTGCCATTTGCCATAATGCGGCGCATTTTCCTTCATTGCGCCGGGCTTCTCTTTTTAAAGGTGCGCCCGGTGCAATGAAGGGAATTGCGCCGCATGTGCAATGCGGCATCTGGAGTGCCCTAGGGCCGAATGATCCCCTCTAAATCAGGAAAGTGCTAGCCTATTTACAAAGATACAAGGTTGAGGTGGCATTCCTACAGAAACATTCCTTATCACATTAAATGAACGGGCTAAAACAACATAACCCGGGGGTCAGCAAATCTTCACATCTGAAGTAATTATCTGGATACACAGGGGATTTCCCATTTCCAGAGGGCAGAACACCCCATGGTCCAGAAGGCAGGTTCCTCATACTGCAATGAACTGTTGAAGGGATTCAAGTTACATTTATCTATGTCTATGGACATTGATAGGCTCCTCCCAATTCTATGCTAACCCTCAGAAAAAAGATAGTGAATAACACCCTTGCACCATAATTTGGTGGGAAGACTGCAATAAAATGGGAAATGTGGATCTATATATATCCAAGATAACTCAAAGAGACCTTTCAGGGACTGTGGAGCAAATTCTTAAAGTATTACAACATGATAACCTAACACATATTTGGAGACAATATAACCCGTCTACCTCACAGTGCACAAGGCAAACTCTAGAATCGATTACTGGCCTAATATTTGATGTAACCCCCGGATGAGAGAGTGCAGATACCTGGTTATTTCATTGGTAGATCACCCCCATCCTCCTTTATACTGGAATGTGTTGCTTTATATGGCTCCCCCGAGTGTTTAAATGTAAAGTATTTTCTGCAGCTTTGTAATTAGACGTATGATTTACTTACACAAATATGGATCTGGGTGGCCAATGCATTGTCTAGGAAGAAAACAAAAACGTATAGCATTTGATTTTAAATATACTCTTACATTCCCCCAGAGGAAATCACTTTGCAGCACTGCTGTGCCACATTCTGTTCAGAAGTCATTTTTTGAAATTTCAGAAATGATAGTTTACAGTCACATTTTTAGCTAAATGGGCAATGTTTTCAAGCTATGTGGATCTAAAAGGATTTCAGGTTTCACATCTTGCTTTCACCACATGGCTACAAACAGAACATCAACATATTTTACCACTTAATTAGTTTTTGAAATTATACCAAATGGCAGCATTTATCTAAAAACAAATCAAGCATTACAGTAAAAGAAGGGTGAAATAGCCTTATAAAGTCTTCCTATTCCAATCCACTGTTTAGTTTACTAAAAATGTCATTAGCAACAAACAGAAATTCCCATTCACAGACACATTATGTTAATTTTATGAAGCCTTAGGAATTGCTATTTTTGGAGAAATACAGTTTATATTCCATTTAGAAAGTAAAGGTGGCATAAGTATATAGTAAATAATGCACATCAAAAACACTGTAAAAGTTGATACCTCTGATACATTTCTAAAATGAAGCAGGAAGCTGATGCATCATAGCTCTTCTTCTTCACCTGTAAGCCATGTTATGGTTCACTGCTGACCCTATAGCTAAACATACTTTAAAGTAGGTCCTGTAAATATGTCAACATCATTGAGGTCACATAATATCCAACTAAAAACGTGATATTTTTTGTGTCATGGGCCACTAGACCCACATGCTATCAGAGGATCACACAAACACCGCAGTAGTGTACTGGAACTGGCCATGAGCACGTGCACCCACGCCCTTTTATTAACAGGCTCACGTCACTCATGATGCCTGTGATGGATGGGTGTCATGTGTGTCCATCCCTCGAGGGAGTGGCTGGAATGACCAGTGCCTGCTGAGACACTAGAACGTGTCCAGCAGGACACAACATTCCTCCCAAATTTTAATGAAGACAAAACAAACACTAGTCTAACCTGTAGGGGTAAACAACAATGAACTATACACCACAGGTCCAACCGCTTCTCTCGTCAGGCAGCAAGAAGACAGCAGACAGGGACTGGTGACTCTGACTGCAGCAGGACGATCTCGGCGGGCACTCGTAATTTACCCTGAGTGGTTTAGGACACGGCCGCTGGCTTGGAGACGTCAGCTGCATCCCATCAGCTTTCCGGTGAGAACATGTCTTTCGGTCTGGCATTGCTCCACTCTGCTGACGTTGAGGATGGTCTGTGGTGGGGGTCTAACAGTTCATTAAACAGGGTGCGTCAAGAGCATTGTTGGAGTCCATGGTGAAAGTTCACGAAGGTGTTGCTGGATCGACTGAAGTCTCTGTTAGACTACTTTTAGACTACTTTGTCGTATCTGGCAACCCGTCGGTGGGGCAACATCAAGTCCAACTCTCCCGCTTGGGGAGGTCCTTTGTCGGGGTCACCACGGGACTGCTAGTGGGCTGCACTGGAGCTGTGTGTGTGCCGACAGGGGGCATCTACAAGACCACCGGGGAGCCAGTACTGAGTAGCTCGCACAACCCTCAGGGGTGGATAAGTCTAGGTTAAGATATGCTGTCGCTGCCGCAGTTCAGGTGTAAGCCAGGTTAGCAGGTAGCCTCTGGTTCCGCTTGTCGGCTGGTTTAGCAACATTGCAGGATACTCCATTCAATTGGTGCTGTTGGGGTAGTAGTGTTTGATGCATTTTGATGAGGATTGGCATGATGACATTGCCAGCCATGTGGTGAATCTGGACAACAGTTGATGATGACTTGCCGTGATGGTTACAGGCCTTCGTTCTGGAGTCGATCACTGAGAGTGAGGGTGGCCAGGTGCTTCCATTTCTTTTGGGGAGACATCTGCATCCTTGCACTTGGACTTCTTGAGCTACGAGAACGTCGGTGACAGTGGCGTGATGGACACACGGAGGAGACGTTAGGCATGACTCTGCAGTCATGGGGACCAGGAGATGTCGACAATGACCAAAGTCCACAGGCTAGCGGTGCCACAAAGGAAGTCGTGTGCTGGGGGGGTCAGTGTCCGGATTGGAGACCAACAAGCCATGGCAACTGCAACCCATGCGGTTAGAGAAAAGATGCTTTGGTGAGGACCAGCAAGGTCCTGGGGACTCCCCAAGCAAAGGAGAGTCAGAGCACATCTGGAGCAACCAGGGAAGCCCACTGAAAGTTAAAGTTCCCTTCTCAGGGACCCACAGGTTGACAGACCAGGGATCGAGACGGGGATCTCAAGAGGAATCACAAAATACAAGCCCACCGAACACTCTTGGAGTGTAGGCCGGTAATCTTTGGTGGAATCACTGCTCGGGGTCTGTACTACAAGCAGCCGCGGTCGGTAGTAGGAGTACCTGCAGGGCGGTGACGTGGGGAGGGGGGTGGGGCAGGGTGGGGGGTAGTAAACTATGGATTACGGCGGTTTACAGGTAAGTAAACATATAAATTAATAAAACAAATTTCGTTTGCGTGCACTGCATCCCCAAATGCGATGCAGTGCACGCAACGAAATTCGTTTTATTAATTTATATGTTAACTTACCTGTAAATTTCCATAATCTATAGTTTCCTACCCCCCACCCTGCCCCTCCCCCTCCCCACATCACCGCCCTGCAGGTACTCCTACTACCAACCGCGGCTGACTACAAGTAGCCCAAAGCACACCCTCAGTGATTGCCAAAAAGCATATGCTGCTGCAAATGTGCACGTGTCCAGGGGTATGGGTTGCACTGTCCCCACGAGGGCTGCGGGTCTCAGGTTTGCTGAGAGCACTGGTCGGCCTCGGAGAAGCTTGTGAACCCACCTCCTGTGTTGCAAAATCTTCGGAGTCCTTCAGGAGCTGCGTAGATGCAAACCGTTCAGATGCGTTTCAGGTGCCTGCCTTGCAAATGAGTAACTCCTTTACTCCAAGGGAGATTCTTCCATCATTCAACGTAGTGTAGCAGCGTTTCGTCCAGGTAAATCTAAAGTCCTGTAGCTAGGGGTTCCTACTTTATACCCAAAGAAAGGGTGGGACAAACTCTAGGGACCCACCTATGGGAGGGTCAAAACAGAGGGGTGGCTACTCCCATGTCCTTTGTCCAGTTTCATGCCAGAGCAGGGGCTGATAGCCCCTGCAACCGGTTTGAGCTGGACTATGCACAGGGACACCAAATGTGCCCCCAGTGCAGCACCTACCCAGCCCAATACACTAAAGCCTGTCTGGGAGGTGGTCACACCTCCCTGTGACAGGAAGCCTATTGTCCAGCCATCCCCTGCCGGAGCTTCATCCAGCAGCAGGAGGGCAGACTCATGTCTGTGGCTGGCAGCATCCATTTTGTAATGCCAGGGCCTGTAAAGCTGGTACCAAGTGTACCAGTGCTGTCATATTTCTCCCTCTAGTAGGGTAGAATCATACCTCCCACACCATTTACTGGTGTGGAGGTATGATTCCAAGGTGTTTGACACCAAACACGAAATGTTTCCATGCAGCCGTTTTAAAGTTAGCATTTACCACAAAGTTATAATGCACATAAGTATATATGGTTGGCTGCATCACAAACAACCCCAGAATATAGGTTCCGAAAGCTGCAGAAGGGCTCTGCTTATGCATGGGCACTCTCTCACATAAAACCCAGCACCTTGCCTTCAGGATTGATAAGGTCTGCCATAGGGGTGACTGATAGGTTTATACGTGTAGTGATTAGGATAGATATAGTAAACCTATCTCTACGTAAGGGATGCATGCACCACCTTACACAGCTGTTGTAGCAGTCCTGGTGTGTCATTTTGAATAGTTTCCCAGGGGTGGCATAATACATGCCGCAGCCCCTGAGAGGCCTCTTGGGTACCTATGCCCTAGGTACATAGTATATCATATACTGGGGACTTATAAGGGTACCCCAGAATCCAATCTGGAGTGTACCTAAAGTACATGCAATCAATTTATCGGAGAAAGCAGCTAGGCTGGGGTCCAGGATAGCAGGATCCCAGCCTGTCTAAGTCGAAAACAGTGAAACATCAACAAAAAGTGGGGGTAACTATAAGAAGCAGATCCTACTCTCCTACAGAGTGTGTCAGTGGAATAAGTGATGAACGGAGGGGGTCATTTTAGGCGCTGGCTGACTGCTTGCAGCGCAAAATGCAGGACCCCTCACCACTACTAGGGGTGCGGCGGCTACGTTCCCTGATGCGGCAGCGTTGCTTAGACTGTAAGCCATACTAGGGTAGAGATGGAGCTGCCAGGCTGCTTCTACATGATGGCCTGCCTTCGTTAAGGTGCAGTACCGCCCATAGCCACTAGGTGGCAGTGGAGCGCTTCAGGTCACACAGCCCAGCAGTTTTTCTGGAGCTGCAGGCCTCTACTCTGACTGAAGATTCAGGAACCGGGCTGTGTGCTGCTTTAGTGCGTTGCTATAAGGATAAGTCAGGAGCTTCTCACGCGGCCGTGGCAGCCTTCCTCATTCTGCAGGCAGTGATGTCTCATGGGCATTGTGGACACAGGTGTCGGGGCATTTCGTGCAGGGTGTGCTGTAAGATGGAAGGTAATTGCTCCCCTTTTCCTTGGTGCCACTGCTTGGGCATGGTCACGGGGCACTGCCGGCTCTTCTTAGTGCTGGGAGCCGAGCCGTGACAGTATTGCTGTCAAGGTCCTCATGCTGACAGTTGTGCTTTGGCCTTTTTCTCCCTGGTTAGGCTTGTCACCTCCCCTCAGTCAATTTGTCATCAAGAGTTACTCTCATGTGGTTGAAGTGCATGCTTGAGCCGATTTGCACTGATCCCTTTGTGGCTGCGCTATGCATAGAGGCGCGGGGCCTTTCCTATGAATCTTCTTCCACTTCAGGCATTGGATTGAAGATCAGCTCACTCACCGTCTTTTCCCTTTAACTGAAGCTCACTGGGCTGTGTTTATTTTGTGTGATTGCTGGCCTCATTAAGAATTGGAATGCCGAAACGGGGCTCTGTGTCGTGCTGGTGTGCAGTTCGCTTACGGGAGGGGCGGGGGTTTCCTCTGCAGCTCCTATGCTCTCCTCCTCTCACTACCGACCCGGGTTCGGCCGCCGCATATGGGTTAGATTGTGTTGGAGCATAATGTGGGTGTAGGCGCAGGCCAGGCATGTCTTCCCTTCCGGAGGGGCCTCATCCTCCTCTGCTGGCTTTAATTGTGCCCAGCGCTGATGCCTTTGTGTTGGCTGGACATGCTGGCAGTGGCTGTGGGGGTCATTCAGTGGTCTGGCAGCACTTCCCCCTTCTTCACTCCCAGGCCCAAACGTAAGTAAGCTTGCGGCCGTAGAGTCATGTCTTACAGGCATGCCAGTGCAGGGTGACTCGTGCTACCGATCTCCTCGGGGCACAACAGAGAAGCAACCGGTGCGCACGCAGGGTCGGACCCACTCATTGCCATTGTTGTGCATGGTACCAAAGGATCACATGAATTCCACAGTAGTGTCCTGGAACTGGTAATGAGCACGTGCACCCGGGCCCTTTTATTAACAGGCTCACATCACTTGTGACACCTGTGATGGATGGTTGTCATGTGCATGTGTGTCCAGCCCTCGAGGAAGTGGCTGCAATGACCAGTGCCTGCTGAGACACTAGAATGTGTCCAGCAGGACACAACAGTATTGTGCTTATGCTTACACAGTGAAAACTACCATTTTGGCAAATGTCAAATTCATAATGCTGCATAGAGTTGGCTGTATTTTGCAAAGTAGTCAATTGTCTGCGAATGTAAACAATGATGTTAGTCTGTAGCATTAATCTTTACTGAGGTGCAACTTTCCATATGGCAACAACTCCAGATAATAAGCCATTAAATTCTTGCCAACAAGAGGGGGGACAGGAAGGGCTTGATATAGGTCCAACGTACATGCCCTAACTTAAGCTACAAAACAGAAGGGTACGGAGTTCCTTTTAGTGGTGTATTAGCCACTAAATGTGTTCTCTAGGTGGTAAGGAGGTGGGGAATACCTCCTTTCGGAACTCAGACCCTCACACACCCAGCAAGCTAGGTGTCATGCTTCATCATATGGGTATGCTCCTCATCGGGCCGGCGCTGCAATGCTCGACGGGCACCCATAAATGGGCTCTTTTTCGGAGATCTTTTGTTCCTCGCCGTATCAGTGCTGTGGGTGTGAGGGGCCTAGGAATGTGTAGATGTAGGATGTGAATGTAAAACAGGTAAGGGAACCCTTTGTGATAAATTTTATTCTAATAGGGTCCCACCCTGGATAAAAGGATTAGAGGGGGGCGACTGTTTTGTTATAAGGTAACAAAAATTTTGCTCAACCCCCAGATGGTCAACATGTTTCTCGCCTCAATAAGTCACAGATGTGATCAAGTGGCGATTCCTCAGGACTGTGTGAATGATACAAACTATCTACAGTGAATGGTGTGGTGCAAAGCTACCTACCACTTACTCTCCCGAGGGTCATTACCCTGGAGAATGGCAGTCGAACCTAGAGAACAAAGGAAAAACTATAAAAACATGATCAAGGTGGGGGGGAGAAAAAGATATCCCCTGTTTAACTACAACTACAAGACTGAAGCTGAAACAACTTCCAAGAAAGACAATACCCTAGTAGACAAATCATCTCTTGCATGAAACGAGCAGAAATAATCATCGAGAAAGCCTTCTAGAGGTACATGAAAAAGAACCCCCTAATACTGTGACATGCGTAACCACATTCACACCCAGATCAAACTTGATCAAGAGAGCCATAAACAAACATTGGGAGATTCTGAACACAGGGACACTGGCCATACCCAAACCTAGATTTGCGATTAAACGTGCTAACAACTTAAAAGTAAGCCTGGGCAAAGCACTACGCTACGCTCGCGTAGTTTGCGAAGTTCGCGCTACTTCGCACTACGCGAACTGCACGTAGCACAGTGCGAACACGCGTAGCGTAGTGTTGCGTAGTGCTGCGGTCATTTTTTGCTTGCGAGACTTTTTCCTTGTTCGCGATCAGCAACATCAAGTTGGCGATTGCGAGCATGGAAAATAAACCTCCCGGCGAGATTCCCAACGCGAGGAGGTCAGGTTTCTCATTGCGAGTGGTCGCGAGTGGTCGCGTATGCTCGCGACCGCACGCGATGAGAAACTACCAGTTCGCGTTGAGGAAGCTGACACTCGAGTAAAAATTTACTAGAGCAGCAGAAAACTACAGCTCGCACTGTGCAAGATGCCATTTTCAATGATTGCACAGTGCCGGTTGCTTGTCCGCACTGTGCAATCATTGAAAACGACATCTGGCACAGTGCGAACAAGGTACTACGCAGTTCGCGAAGTGCTACGCGTAGCTCGCGTAGCGCGAACTGCACTTTGCGTAGCTTTGCGAAGTGCTACTTCGCGAACTACGCCCAGGGTTACTTAAAAGACATGTTGATACACACGAGACCCAGAAATAGGAATATCTCAAACCAGAGACAATAGTGGGATCTCCCCCCTGTCACAGGACACTACTCTTGCGGATCTTTCACCATTTGTCCTCAGACAAACAAACTACAGAACTGGATCTATCTGACACATTCACATGGACCTTCACTAAACACACAAATTGCAACACATCTCGCTGTGTGTACCTACTGACATGCCCTTGTGAGAAAAGATACGTCGGGATGACCATGAGAGCCATCAAGACACGAATCACTGAACATAAAAGCAGTATTCGTTGCCTTAAGACAAACACTAAACTGTATACTAATTTTGCAGAACTGAGACATCCCCCAGAAAGTATACGGTGGGTAGTTCTTGATGCACACCAACAAATAACACACACAGCTCTGTTCAGGTTTGAACAAAGGTGGGTGTTCCACCTTGACTCAGCCAATGGTGGCTTAAATGATGACATCCCTTGGAGCACCATTAAATAACCAATACGTGCTAACTGCCTCCTTCATTTCTTGGGTGAGTAGGATACACTGCACGTTAACCAATACATGCTAAACAGCCCTAGCAGGCAACCCATGTAGTGTGAACCACCTTAGCATTTATTTTGCTGGTAGTTGATTGAGGAACCTTACACTCATTGGGCATCATCTACACATTTATCTCATTCCAATACAAGAAGGTTTGGGGTTTTTAGAATACATACTCGAAGATGGCCACTATGATTCTGGTCACAATGACATCACGCCCTTCACTATTTTGTGAGCCCATTTTTTAAGGCCTAAATGACCGTAATGAGGCACCCCACATGGTGTTATTTGAGCTCGCCCCACGTACAGCATGGCACTCACTGACGTGGCGAATTTGCATCCGTTACACACTAACATACTGTTTATACCAGTATATCCCCATTTTCCAAAAACAAATCTTAAGATGTCCACCATGGTCTAGTCTACAGCGACATCACGCCGCAACTACCGCTTGATTTTGTAGTGACGTGGCGTGTTTGCAGCCATTACACACTAGCATACTGTTTATACCAGTATACCCCTACCTACCAAAAAACACACCTTAAGATGGCCACCATGGTCTAGTCTATAGCGACATCACGCCTCAACTATCGCGTGATTTCGCAGTTCACCAGCTGTGGCCAATTTGCCTACTCTGCAATCACTACGGCAAGTATTTAAACTGGCTCCCACAGTGACAAGTTACCTTCCGGGAGGCAGTAGAGCGGGTAGGTCGGACATGCAGCTCTGAACGGGAGCAGGTGAGTGTGCGCATCCTATAGGGAGGCTCAATCTGACACCGGCGGATTACTTGAGGTAAGATGTGCCGGGTACAGACGTGGGGTGCATCCAGCCACTGTGCTCCAAGCCAACACCATCAGCATTACGGTACCAGCCCTCCATGCGGCAGGGTCCCTGTGTGTGGGGGGTTCCCACACCATGCAGCTCTACTGGTACTGCCCCTTTAACCTCCAGTTCCTGACTCTACGTGCATCTCCTCCCCCAGGCATACTGCGCCTGTGTGGGCCTTTTAAACTCGTGGGTGCAAATTGGTTTGGGATCACTATATACAACATACCTGACCTAGACTATCTGCTCCTTTTCGATAATTGTACTAGTGCCAGCAAGTGAGCATCAAACTATATGTGCATGCAGGCAATGAATTGATCTGGTCTTTCATGTGTCTTCCCATATAGAGACACTACATTGAGTGTCCTTTCAATCCACTGCTTACTGATGTGGCAGTACTAGAAACCTCATAAAGGTGAGCCCACAACCTCTCACCACTACGGTACATATCACCACTTTTTAAGCATATATACACAAGGGAGTTGTATGGAAGCACATATGGAGCTTGAATGTTTTTCATAAGAGCTCTGTATGTATTTAGCAAGGAAACTTGTATTATGATTGTGCAATATTTTAACATTACGACTGAATTTAACAGGGGATATATCTTTTTCCCCCCACCTTGATCATGTTTTTATAATTTTTCCTTTGTACTCTAGGTTGACTGCCATTCTCCAGGATAATGACTCTCGGGAAGAGTAAGTGGTAGATAGCATTGCACCACACCATTCACTGTAGATAGTTTATATCATTCACACGGTCCTGAGGAATCACCACCTGATCACATCTGTGACTTTTTGAGGTGAGAAACATGTTGACCATCTGGGGTTTGAGCGGAATTTTTGTCACCTTATAACAAAACAGTCGGCCCCCTCTAATAATTTTAACCAGGGTGGGACCCTATAAGAATAAAATTATCACAAGGGGTTCCCTTACCTGTTTTACATTCACATCCTACGTCTACACATTCCTAGGCCCCTCACACCCATGGCACCGATACGGCGAGGAACAAAAGATCTCCGAAAAAGAGCCCCTTTATGGGTGCCCGTCAAGCATTGCAGCGCCGGCCTGATGAGGAGCAGACCCATATGATGAAGCATGACACCTAGCTTGCTGGGTGTGTGAGGGTCCCAGTTCCGAAAGGAGGTATTCCCCACCTCCTTACCACCTAGAGTACACATTTAGTGGCTAATACACCACTTGAAGGAACTTCCTACCCTTCTGTCTTGTGGCATAAAAATCTTTCCCACATATTACTGACTGAAAATACTGCCCTAGTGAGCCCAAATGAGTGCCTTCGTGTGCACCGCCTTTTTAGTACACCCTTCCCTCAAATTCCATTCACATCACCTTCAATCTTCATCTTTCAGCAAAATTGCAGGAATGTTATTTCCGGCCAACATTCAGAGGTTAGATTAGGGCCACTACATTCATGTGTGTTTGGTAGCTAAAGTTGATATACACGTGTGTGTAATCGTGTGTCTAAGTGGTGTGTAAGCGTTTTTCTGTGTGTGTGGGATTCTGTTGGGGCGGAGAGTCTCCTTCATGCCTCTTGGGGGTGTTGTCATTTGCAATATGTCATTTTCTCTTGTTTTGTAGTTGCTGTCATTCTTTTGTTTTTCCCTCCAGTAACCCTGACAATCTTGCAAGCTCACATGGGCCTCCTGGATTCTGAGAATCTTTAGGTGTGTGAGTATTGTCCTTCCTTGCCTTTGTGGGTCCATCGGTGGTGGTAGGTTATTTCATAGTCAAGGGTAATGTTGTCTTTACCAATTGCCTTCAGGGAAAGTTCCTACTAGCTTTTGTTGTTAAAGGATAAGCTAGTGTGTAAAGGGCAGGATGAGAATGGAGCCTGCACGCATGTCTGACATAGTGAAGTATAGAATCCATGTTTACTTCCCTGTGCATGGCAACCCAAGATAATAGAGGGATTTATGCAAGGCTACCTAGGTCTTAGCTGCCTCGGGAGCCTACACATTTACATTGCTTTCCATCCACAAATGATTTAACTGTGGAGACTTTCAGGGTCCTATAAGTGGGAATTACAAATTCTGCCATTAGTTTGCAGGTTGCTTTAAGTGCTCCTCTCAAAGTACACTCATCTCTGCCTCCTCTTTTTGGCTGGTCTGAACACAAAATGGATTTGCCCTGCTGCAGGCTCAATAAAGATCTGCTTCTGAGCTGGTTTCAGCCAGCTGATTAAGGGCTCCTGCCACCTATGGCCCTAGCATGTGTTGCTATGCTGTGCTGATTTTAGGAGTGAAAAATTGTGCTTGCTGAGGCCCCTTGCCTCCTAACACCACTAATCCACAGGAGAGCCTGTGTGTGCCCTCAGATGCCTCAGTGGGATCACAATGAACCCCCTAGGTTTCCATCGTTTGGTCTGGAGAAGTCACAGGGACAGCTAGACGGAGCTACACTGATTCCAGAGTTGCAAAATCCTTTCAAATCTTTTGCACGGTTGTGACCATTCATAACTTCCATCCGAGCTCCAATTTGCAGAGTCCATATCTCTTTTCTGATCCGTGTACATCCCCTATATGGAAAAGGTCAATCGTATCACTGGCTTTCTATAGATAATTTACTTTTAATTACAATCACTTAAAGCACAGGGATTCCAATGGATCACCACGGACCCAAATATGGTTCCAAAATATTGAGGACTCCCACCAACTGTGCCTGTGTCAAGTCTCCAGGTACTGTACAATTCCCTCTTCAACCCTGTTCTGTGTCTGATTAGAATTGCTAGGTCAGGTAGGGCTCTTCTGGCTATGTTGAGATGTGGTCACCAGTTTTGGCGTATGTGGTTTCTGTATGAAGGTACAACAACCTTGTAACATCTTGCAACCCCTTGAAGTTTGTATAATTCTCCAGTTCAGTGAAACACACTGTTAAATCTTCTTTTGTGTAATAGGGACCAGAGTAGGTGGCATCTGAACTGTATATAGTGAGAATGAGCTTGGGCTCTTGACTGAAAATGTGGCTGGAACTGTGGAACCAGTATTCATGAGCAGCTTTGAAAAACATTGCCTGTGAACCTAGCATTATGAAAAAAACAGTGCCTTATGCTTAGGCACTACAATGACATTTAGACTAGGGGTGAGCGGAATTTGCGAAATTCACTTTCGCAAATTATCGCGAAAATGTTAAAAATCTCCGCAAACACGCGGAAATATCGCGAAGATGCGGACGTTTTTTTCCTGCCCGTTCGCTGTATTTTATGCGTGGTCGCAGCTCGCCAACTTACCCATGCGGTTGGTCGCGGGCGCGGCCATCTTGTTTTCACTTGTCTCGCGATGCATGATCGCGAGAAGAAAGACATGATCGCGCGACGAATGACATCACTGCGGGCGCGAACTGTTGCGAGACAGCGCAAATGGCTACCAACAATTCAACATCTCGTGGAGAACGTGACCGGATCGGGAAAACTTGTCGGCGAACACGGGGATTCAGGTAAGGCGATCGCGCACACGCGAGAATGTATTATTTTACAGCGCGAGCAAGCAAAAAATTTACGGTAAAATGCGGATTGCGGAAATTTTGACATTTTCGTGCTCTCCGCGGAACGCGAAAATGTCAAATCATCGCAATTTCCGCGAGCGGAATGGAATTTTAGCCCAGGCCTAATTTAGACTCAGATCTCTACCTAGGCAAAGCTATAAAGTTCATGCATTGTGGTGCAAGAGAGACACAAATGAAAACTGAGATTTATGAAGCCCAACAAGGCCACCAATTTGTGACCCTATGTGGCTTCATAAAATCTCGAGAAATTGCTGTGTTGCATTAGTCTGCACAAGGGAGGCATTTCCATGGGTGTTTCATGGGTTTTTGCATGGGTGTTCCCATGCAACAGACATGGATTTTGACTCACTCCAGATTTGCAAGAACTTGTAAACCTGGTGATGTGGCAAAAGTGTATGCCTCCTCAGGTGAGGCATAATGCGGAACTGTACAGGGAAAAAAAATGACAAAAAATGACCACTGTAATCGAAAAATACAACAAGGTAGCACATGTTAGTTCTGGACTACACACTGTCTATTTGGGATCATGAAGACAGGTGCTTGTGAGACAAAAATGTCACATGCTTTGGAGGGTTGAGGCAAGTGAGTAGCCTCACAGAGTGGACTCCAACGAGTGGCCGCAGCAAGCGTCACTCGAGCTTCAAATCGATTACGGGTCGGCACTATCCGCTAACCCACTAACTGGCAGCCTTCAGCAGCCAGCCATCAGTCCTGCCTTCAGCTTTGTCACCAGAGAGGTTCATTCCTCCATTGTGGCAGAAGCAGCTAGTAATAGGTCGATGCAGCTTGCTCCATTGGCAGGACCACTCCCCGCATCCTGTGATCTCTCCAATTTCCTGTAAAGGACATCATTTGAAAAAATAATTAATTTCTTCAGAATTCCATCTGCCGCCCCTTTGGAGGGGAAAAACTAATAATAATAACAGCTATTTGTTACTTACTATTCATTGCACCTGCCCACTTTTACACTTACCTTTCCATTCTCCTGATACTCATCCAACATCCGGAATTCAGCATTCTCTCCATAATTGGCAAAGCATCCTGGCAAACAATGTAAGAGGGGCGTGGATGCGTGCCACTTGTTAATCCGACTAACTGAACCCATCTGCTGTTTAAAGAAGGTACCACAGCCCTCTCTAGATTGCAACACACTGCAGAGGACCAGGCCACTCACTAAGTGACACCGGGGACTGGCAGCAGCCTTGCAGAAATGGCCCAAGCAGATGGGGTGCATTTTGCAAATTGAATGTAGCACCTGCTTGCCACTACTAAATCTAAAGTGTTCATTCATCAAATATTGTCAAATTCTGTCAAATAGATCATTCACAGACAAAAAGGAATATGAGGTCAGGCAAGGTCAGACAACAAGCCGTGCAGAAGACCAGGAATCAAAAAAAGCCTCCAAGCAAATTGAAGTCTACTGGAGTGTCAGCCAACACATCAAATGCTGTCACAGGCAGGGCCAGCCAATTAATATTACCTCTTCAAGCATTTTTTGAGAAGTCAAGCTGTACTGGCAAATTCACGTTTTTAAAGGACCCAGCTGCAGGTATTTATTCTACAACTTAAAAGTTTGAGGGCTTGACAAACCCTCTTATGCCGCAAACATTGGTCTCATTAATAATCCACTCTGACCAGGGCCAAAAACTTAATGAAAAAAAGAGTGTAAATATTAAACCCCAGCACCAAGTGATCTACATGAGGGCAACACTGTTATGATCCATATGCAGGTCCGTGCTCCAAACTGCCAACACTCAACACCAGGAGCAGATCAAAGACCTGCTCTAGTACCCAACGAACCATCACAATGTAACATCGTCTCTACACAGGTACAGCTGCATGCCCAGAACTATCAGCACTCAACACCAAGGTTGGATCAAAAACAAGGCCCAAATCACTGCCCTGTTCATGGAAGTGTCACCTTTAACAGTGCAGGTAATCCAAACGAAGCCTTGGAGAAGTTGTGGCTCTATTCAACTTTAATAATGAATAATGCAGAACTTATATAAGCTCTGGAGGTCAAGACCATCAACCTGAGTAGCAAGCATGAAGTGGGAATACCTTCACTAATAGAAAACCTTAGTCAATTGAAACCATTGCCCCATGCTGATCCAACCAATATTTCCAAAATGGCAAAACATGTCTTAGTTCCTTCAAAATAGAAATTTTGAGCCAGTCGGAACTATAAGCTCAAGCTGATTAAACCAACCCCCCCCTCCCCCCCAAAATAATAAGACAGGATCCACCAAGTCCAACAGGGGGCCAGTTTGATGTGACAAACCAGAACTACCTTCATGCTCCCAAAATGTAGCCAAGCAATAACAAAATAGAACCATGCTTGTGCCCTCAGCTCAATGAACCCCACCAACATACAAAGGTGGAGAACATGTTGTTCTTACAATCCTCTTTATTAAGCATTCTAAATACTTCAATCTGAAGACTCAACATGAAATCAGAAAAACTGGACCTTCAGATCAACCTTATGGACTTTATGGTGTCACATATTGCTGGTATTGTTCCCGCTAAGAACCACTGAACGTGAGATACCTGATGAACCATAGACAAAGTTGACATCCCCGGATTTATTTGATACATCGCAATTAACTCCCATCATGTCAGACACCAAGCAGGAGGCCTAGCCAGCAAATGTTGACCAATCCGGTCAGATAAGATGAGCAAATACCCATGTCACTACACTAATGACTCAGACAGGATTATGGCCACAAAGAGCAACCTTGGGCCTGAAAGGGCCATTGCTGGTAGTTCTGGAACTTTTCTAGAAACACTCCAATGAATCTTTTAATCAGCTTGGAAGTGTGAAGGGGAGGAAATCATTAATGCACAGTCAATTTAGAAACACGACTTCCTGATAGACAAAAACCCAAGGACCATTGAGAAAGGTTGGTTAGGTTGATTATAAAGCCAAAAATAACTGTACATAAACACACCTCAAAACAAGGGTATAGAAATAAAAAGAAAACAGCATAAAGACAAATCTATGCACCAAATTCAGATGGTCCAACATGAACTGAACTATTAGCTAGAGAAGAAAGATACAGACAATCAAGAAATAAAAGTTCAAATTTTCCTGCAACAAGGGCTGGTGAACGGAGAGCATTTAAATCCATATCTACACCATCACTATAGTGACACCTCCATGCTAATAAGTAAGCATTTTGGATTTAAGAGGAAAGTTCCTAAGAAGTCTCTTCACCGCTAGGATGGGTCAAGCAGCATGAAGCCACTTCACAAGAGGAAGAGCTCGTTCTGAGATTGTCCCTCTCCAAAGGCAAAGAAGACGTGGGCACTATCCCTAATTCCAACAACCAGTTATTCACAGGTCGAGTCCCCATGCTGCACCACTCACACGTACTCCTCAATGGGTACATCCATGAGCGTAATTTTCCAAGGTGTTCTCCATGTACATCCTTTGCAATAATTTGTCCTTGGTTCCCGTGCCATCTCCCGTGTGAAACCAACTTTTTCCTTTAGCTCCCCAAAGTCATGTAATTGTAACTTCTTCTCTCCTTGCCTAGCAGCTAAAACAAAGACATATTTTGCCTAAAGAATGCTTCCCTGCGTGCAATGCAAAGTGTGAGAGAGAATAGCTTCCACAGTACACATGAAATTCAGACCGTTAATCTTAAAGCAAGAGTTGTCAGGGATTTGCATTTGAGGCCTACAGTTTGGGCTAACATAAGAACAAATTAAATAAATATTGCGATTGAATAACTACATTTCATTTCAACTAGCACATTTACCAAATTATAGAAAGTATTATTAATATTAACCACATCTAATACATGATTAGTGTCAAACTTCACAAGATGTGTTGTTAATGTTAGCGTTTTCTGCTAGTTACATTTATTTCCCACGTTTACTCTTCAAAATACTTTGTCAGTAAAATAAATATATTCAGTAGATACATTAATACGGTTCCCAATTCTATAACTTACAGTTGCACAAGACATGATTATATACACATGAATATGATGCACCGCTACAAAGGAGACAAAAAGCTAATAAAAAATGTCCACTCCATCAGGCCCGTTATGAGGATGGCAATGCAATACACCCTCCCTTCAAGCAAGTGCAGAACCAATGGGAGCGAATGCAGTGGAAAAAAATATGACCAGATCATATCATCTTGTTCGCTAACACTTTGCCGGAAGGTAGTGCCACAGAGATGGCACAGCTGGGACTCCTACCAAAATTATGGTAAAAGTCAATACTCAAAGCACAGGGATAGCAAAAATGCAATGCAGCTACAAAACACTCATTTAGAATTGTCACTAAGCACTTCAGGTTCAAGTTTTAACACCTCAATAGGTGGCACAAGGCCAGAAGGACTTTTGGAAAGGGGAAATATCATGAGGTTGCTCGTAGTGATACTCACACTGCACCAAATTAAATCATCGGATTGGACATCAGTCAGATTTCTGTCTAATGAAGATCGCAGCCATCCAGAGCAAACTGTCACTACATGGAGATCGGAGGAGATAGCCCTCCTTGTTAACAGTGCAAATCAACAGTTTGAATCTTAAGGGTTCTACTGGAATAGTTGCTTAACCGAAGAAACATGCAATGGATGAGACTGAAGAGCAATGGCGCTGGCTAGCGTCACCCTTAAACGCCCCAAGGAGGGAATGCCTTTTAAATCAAGGGAAAAACAACTTATAGGACACTTCCCTAAGCATTTTCCCTGGAACATCGCTGGAGCAAAGCATAAACTTACCGATGGTGCACTGCCAGCAAACTGGGGAATATACAAAATAATAGTCTTGCAAGAGACCTGGTTGACTAACCCAATGCAACTGGTTGGATTCCGTCCTCCACCATCTTGATGCAATAAATTGAATCAACACAGGAGGCCCAGAAGGGGGTCTTGAAGGATATGTATCAACTGCATTAAGTGTCATATAGGAGCAATTATCTATCTCGACTCCAGATCTACAGGTAATCAAGTTTAGCTTCCATCCTAACCATTTGATAACTCCGGTAATATTTTCCAACATCTACGCCCATCCCAATGCACAAAAATGAAAGACCGTAATATTCAAGAAACTAATCTACAAGATTGCAGAAACAAGATTCATGTACCCCACCTGGGTAATACTGGTGACAAGTGATTTTAACTCCAACTTAATATACACAACGGATGATGATGAGCATTCGGCAGCCGAAAAAGTAATCTGGGCGGTCCACTCACAGGCCATCCATCCTAGAAAATGATCTCATCGCATTGGGAAACAACTAGTCACGGCCCTGGGACTTCTGGGCTTAAGGGTAATTAATGGTGGAACTAACAATGACAACTCTCCCAGGTTTACTTATTATTGAGCGACCTGAGTGTCAATAATTTACTACACAATTCTTTCCTTGTCACTATTAAAGCCAGTATGGAAATATAAAGCCAAAATTCCTACGCAAACTGACCACTCGTGCCGAAACATGGAGCTCTGTGTTGAAACCCTGCAAGACACCTGCAGGCACCAGCAGAAATTGGAGGTCTAGAAACGATCAAATTGAAGTGTCTAAAATGGACAATCCATTCTCTCCCGAAGCTTGCTGCTAAGTCAAAAGTAATAATAGAGTCTAGTATAACATCTCATGTCACTCCAATGAAAACCTGGACATTGTTTTCAACAAGACTGCTAATGTATAGTTCAGTATCCATGCCCAGAACGAGGTATACGGCCTAGCAAACTGAAGCTTTGATGGAAAACTCCTTAAACTTGGGAAAAGAACTAAGATGAGCAATCAGGAAGGTTAGACAATCTGGCACTATAAGTTATATATAGGAGAAAAAAAAAATCTGAAGAAGCAATATAAAAACAGCTCTGGGTAGAGTGGAAAACAAAATCTCATGAGTTCTGGGTGAAGCTCCTCTTCAACTCAAAATGAACCAATACTAGAGCATTCTGGGTAACCATTAATGGCAAGAGTCATAAACAGCGCAAGTGTTTCTGAAAAAGCCTGCGCAGCTCATTTGATGAAGACAATTGCTAAACCAAAATGTTCTCCAGAGCAACAGCAAAGTAATGATGCTAGGATAGATGATGTAAAAAACCTGATTATGTTTACAACATGTAAGATGCCACCTGTACCAGTGAACCAACACTGTACAGCGGCAACAGTGGCAAAAGTGATCATGGCAGGAAGAAGTGATGGGGTGTCAGGCCCACACAGCTTCCCACAGGCAATTTATAAGCTAGACTCTGAATACTGGGCAAGCCCGTTAATGGCACTACATAATGAAGTGGAGGCAACTGTCTAATCCCCAGCAGCTGGAGATGGTCGATAATAAACCCGATCTTTAAGGGTGGGGATCGATCTAGTCCTGCGAATTACTGGTTAATCGCTCTCAGTGACTCAGCAGCCAAATACTAAGCTTCACTAATCCTGGAGAATCTAGTTGAGTGGTCAAATACATACAATCTGGGTCGTTTCAAGCAGACAGGATTTTGAAAAGGTTATGGAACAACCATTAACACTTTAGCGGTAACAACAATTGCTGACAAATGGAAGCAATATTTGCATCTAACCTTCATAGATTTTAAAGCTGCATTTGATCAGGTGGACAGAGCTCTCTTGTGGGGAAAACTAAAGCATACTAAAACCCTGTGAGCCATTGAGCAACTGTATACACACACCTGGATCCAAATCAAGTTGGCAGATGCAACAAGGGTGTCAAGGAAAATACTCACAGCTATCAGCCTTAAACAATGGTGTGTTCTCTCCCCACACCTGTTTAACCTTTTTATGCCTGAACTGTCCCCTAGCAAAGGACACACAATTGATGGACGGAATGCAGAACAAATCAAAACCTTCACCCCCAGTCAAGAGATCTGGGTTAAATCCATCATTCTTTTGCTCACCATGCCACCCCAGTTTAGACCTGGCTATATGCAAATCAGTCTTGACCCTGAGCCTCATGGGAACAGTCCAGCCCGAACTGCCAAGCCAGGTCCTCCCTGGACCGGAAGCAAGCATCCTAGGACCGGTTTCGGGGTTTCACCCCTCTTCAGCCAGGATAGCTTGATTCCAGTGGCACAGTGAGCCCAGGACTCACGTCTGAGCATACCTGGCGCACTTAGGGCGAGAAAGCAAAAGACACACAATTGATGGACGGAATGCAGAACAAATCAAAACCTTCACCCCCCAGTCAGGAGATCTGGGTTAAAACCATCATTCTTTTGCTCACCATGCCACCCCAGTTTAGACATGAGCAGGTAAACTCACACCAACCAAGACTAGGATCACTAATCCTGACTCACCTCTCATATGCGGACAACATCATCCTACTGAGTCACACAAGGGTGTGATTACAGAGATCAATGTAGAATTAGCAGAACTTGCCATGGCCAACAAATTAAAAATAAACAAGACTAAACCGGAAAAAATGTCCATTTGGACTGGAGCCAGCCCCCCACTCAAGATCGACCTAGGAGATGTAAGTCTAGAAGAACTCAGCAATTACGAATACCCGGGCCTCTATATTGATAATAAATTGAATTTCCAGGTGCACAAACAGTACATGGTGAAGAAAGGTAAGGTGCTGACCTATGCCTTTTGTGTCCTCACCAAGAAGCAGGATGTACCTTTTTTCAAGCCAATATTGGCTGTCACTTCTGCAAAACTATTGTCAATGGTGGCTTATGCAAGTGCTGTTCTGCATGGAAAAGATGCCCCAACTGTGGACAAGTTGCAAACAAGCCCCTATAGGCGAGTTTTTGGACTACCGACAAGTGCCTCTCTCACACAATTTCAATTGGAATTCGGGTTTACGCAGCAAATCATAGGGTGAAGATATGTCGCCATTAAAACATGGTACAATATACAGATAAATCAAAACGCACTATGGCAGTCTTTGGAAAACTACCCCCATTCTATCCATAGAAAATATTTGAGGTCTTCATTGCAAGAAACTGACCCAATCGACATACGGCACTTAAACTTACCACATCCTGCCTTCTGCTGTGCCATCAACAAAGCTGCTAAATTGCATGCACTCTCTCATTAATGACAAGCATCAACTTACCGCAGGTCAAATGCATAGATGGTAATACAATCTTATAACATTTTAAAGCCAGCAGCATATCTCAGCACGACATACCCTTCGTATTTAAAGAGAGAGCTGTTGGTCATCAAGCTTGGTGTCCTGCCATCTCCGGCTGCCCAACCAACATTGAAATGTAAAGGCTCAAAATCCTGCAGACTATGTAGTGCACCAAAGGAAGATATCGTGCATTTAGTTTGCATATGCCCTTCTCTGGACAAATCACATATTTTATTGCTGAAATCCATTTTTAAGGAACGGGGGATCTGAACCTGCCAGAAGACCATTATAAGGAGCCTTGATCCCTTGGACCCCCAGATAAATTGTAAATGTATGACATGTCTGATAATGAAGTTTGATTTCTCTGGGAACAGCATAAATTACAGTTGCATTGGTCAATTTAAGCAGCACTGCAGCACTTTATCGACCAAGAAATTAGATGATCAATATACTATGGCAACTTAAATACTTTTTAGTGGTTCAAGAGCCAATATTTTAATGTAAGTCCCTCCCTACATCACTAGAAGCAAGAATGATGTATTTATTTATATGTATCTATCTACTATGGCACTTTAAATACTCCTTAGTGGTTCAAAAGCCAATATTTTAATGTACCTTCTACACCAATAGAAACATGGAATATGTATTTATTTTTAGGTATCTCATGTAATTAGATTGCATAGGGCGACTGAAGTTTTAAAACCTATTACAAAACACCTCATATTAACATGTACTATATGAACATTGGTGAAAATGGTACCTTTATAGGACAGCTAGCAATTATGTATTTTCAGCTAAGATATTATAGATTTATGAATTTTTATGCATATTGTAATATTGTGATGTTTTTATTAACTTAATAAATCTAACTTGGTGTTCCCACTGTTCCCACTGTGTAACGAGGAGAAATATGTTTATTTCTCCTTGTTTGTCCTCTCTCTATGTGTAATGTATACAAAGAAAGAGGAAAATACCCATCAGGATTGTTTTTGTGCCGAAAGAAGCCCCTTCCTGCACAAAAACAATCCTGCCTACAACAAAGGCACCCTTGGGCCATGGTGCAAGCACACCTGTGCTGGTGCTGGGCTGACAAAACAGAGCCAGTGCAGGGGGATAGTACAGGAATATTCCATATTGGATCAATAACATGCATTTCTACCCTTTCTCTGTGGCGCAGGGCAGCACAGCAAGGTGACACAAAACTCATAATTACTCCCTTAGTGTCTAGGCCCTCCAATAACATTTAGACTCAGATCTCCGTCTAGGTAAATTTAGAAAGTTCAGTTTTTTTTCTCATTTTGTGTGTGTAGCATAGTTGTATGCAGTTTATAAAAGTAAAGCCCTCACTAGACATTCAGGTATTAGAGGGTATTGTTGACTGCTACTGTCTTCTGACTGTATAGCCCACACTACAGCCTGCAGTAAGGCTTAGAGTGCTCGACCTCCTTACCATTGAGAATCAATTACAATGCTAAAGAACATGAGTCATATGCGTGCACCGTTCTCATGGAATACAATATAAGATTGGGCATAGGTGTCTGTTTGAATGTGTGTGTATATGCGAGTGTGTAAGTGTGTGTCATGTGAAAAATGAGATTCAGAAAATGAAACAGTGACAGACTTTATAGGCCACATTCTCAAATCTAGATGCACCTACATCTGTATTTGGGAGAACAAATGTGTATTCTTAATTCACAGAATGAGCAGGGTAAGAATTACCATTTGCTCACGTAGTATTCCTACAAGTATGTTGGGAGTTCTCTGAGCCCAATTTGCAAATCTTTCTGTGCAACCAAAGTGTTATATTAGTGCACATAGAGCCCGATTTTATTCACAAAACATGAATGTGAACTCATAGATAGATTTACACAACATTAAAATAAGATAATTATAGCCTAATACTAAGAGTAAGTAAATCTCTCAGAAGTGAGTTGTTACAGTTTCTAAATAAGGACAATAGTTTTCTTCCCTAAAAACAGTTGTTTGTATGCCTGTCAAGCAGCATTAGAAAATCAAGAATGTTCCCCAGTGGTGAGTGTTTAGAGTAAGAGGTTTGTTTAGAGAGACAAAAACTAATTATCAAGTTCAAATATACTGATAAATTACAACATCAGAAACACGCTGTTTTGTGTGTGTTTATGTGTATATAAATATTCACTGAAAAAACCATAGGTTTCAGGGGCGTTATAGTTAGCTGGACTTTTCACTCGTACAAAACCATTGAAATTCCCCCGTTATAGTTAGTTCAGCTAACTATAACTCGCGTGCCCGCAATGCACTGCTGATGACGTCACATATTACATCACTCATGACATAGTCAGTGACATCACTCATGACATCACTGATGACATCTCAAATGACATCACTGATGACATCATCCAGTGAATGTGTGTTTTTCTGAAAATTACATATGTTTTATATATGTATATCTCAAGGTCGATGGAAGAATAAATGGGTAGATAAGTGTCTAAATGGATGATTTGTTTTTCAAAAATTGATTGTATAACTGACTGATTAAGTGTATCTTAGTGAATACATGGCTTAGTGAGTAATGTTTAAATGTGTGAATATCTGTATCAGTCTCTCACTTTGTGTATAAGCGGCTGCATGGGTTGTTGAGTAGCTACATGAGTGTCTATATAGGTTATTAGTTGGTTTTTTGAGTATCAGTATGAGTGTCTGAGTGTCTGTATGGTTCGGTGGGGGGTATTACGTAGTGCATAGGTGCATGAATGAGTGACTCACTGTTTGTATGTGTTGAAGACAGCATGTGTGCAGGACTGTATGGGTGGATGAGTGTGTGCATGGGTGTGTTAGTGAGTGATAGACTGTCTCAATAGTGTCTTTATGAGTAACTACATATGTTTTAAACTAGTATATGTGACTATTGGTGTATATAAGTGAGTATATGTGAGAGTGAGAGATTGAAAGAGTTCCTGTATGAATAAGTATGTGTTTCTATAAGTGATTGTTTAAAAGACTAAGTATGTGTAAGTTTCTGTAGAAGTAAGTGTGGTGGTGTGTGTATAACTGTATATGCAAGTAAATGGATGTTTGATTCTTTATTAGCATGAGTGACTATGTGTGTGAGTAACTCTATGGATGACTGGCGTTGTGTAACTGGATGTATAGGTGTGTGAGTAAATATGATGAGTGAGTACATGTATGAGTGACTGTATAGGACTGTTGGTGAATGAGTGGATGTGTAAGTGGATCTTAGAATTACTGAATAGGTTGTTGTAACTGGTATTGCTATGTCCATTGTTTTGAACTTTGTAGTTTCTATTTTTGAATGTGTGTATCAAAGGTTATATTAGGGGAAGAGGAGGTCTGCCACTCTATCACAAGGATGATGTCATCAGTGATGTCATTAGTGATGTCATTTGAGATGTCATCTGTGATGTCATGAGTGATGTCACTGACCATGTCATGAGTAATGTAATATGTGACGTCATCAGCAGTGCATTGCGGGCGCGCGAGTTATAGTTAGCTGAACTAACTATAACGGGGGAATTTCAATGGTTTTGTACGAGTGAAAAGTCCAGCTAACTATAACGCCCCTGAAACCTATAGTTTTTCAGTGAATTTCTAAGGTTTTTTAAATGCTAATTCCTAACTATAACGTGCCTGAAACCTATGGTTTTTTCAGTGAATTTCAAAGGTTTTTTAAACGCTAATTTCTAACTATGCCTACAGAGATAGAACATGTGAAGAAAGAAGAAAAAACGCACAGAAAGAAAAAAAAGAAATGCAGAAAGAAGCAACAGAAGTCCTCAAAGACGAAGAAAAGTGCAGGAAGAAGGATAACGTGCAGAAAGAACAAACAGAAGAGCAGAAAGAAGCCTTGTTGCAAAATCATCCTGTACCCTCAACTTTTTCAGACGGATACTGGTGGTAACTGAGTCTGACTAACCAGACCTAGAGCCAGTGCGCTGTTAAAAGACACTCAGAATACAGTGAAAACACCTACATACACTAGGGAACACTATGCGTTGGGGTCCCCCTGTGATCAGCATGACCTCCTCTGTAAACCCCTAGTATATAATAGGGCAGGGGATTAAAACTACCTCTTAAAACGCGCCACAGGGCGTGTTTGCACACGTAACCTCAGGCCCCGTCCCCTCACTTCCCCACTGTGTAAACACACCCTGTGGCCATTTTAAGTTGGGAGATTAAGTCCCCTTGAATCCTGAGAGCCCCTAGTGTCCAACTAGACCACTAGGTACCTCCAGTAAGCGCCACAGAGCTGCGTTGCATAGAGATGTAAAAAGGGGCATGGCCTAGACCACCTCTCTGCAACACAGCGGAGTGGTGCTTACTGGAAGCACCTGGTGGGCTAGTTGGCCCCCAGGGTCCCTCAGGATTGAAGGGGAATTATTTCCCCAACTTAAAACACGCCACAGGGCTTGTTTGCACACGTTAACTCAGGCCCCGTCCCCTCCCTTCACCACTGTGTAAACACGCACTGTGGCCGTTTTTAGTTGGGAGATTAAGTTCATTTGAATCCTGAGGGTCCCTAGGGTCCAACTAGCCCACTAGGTACCTCCAGTATGCGCCACAGAGCTGCGTTGCAGAGAGGTGTAAAAAGTGGCACGGCCTGGACCACCTCTCTGCAACGCAGCTCAGTGGCACTTACTGGAAGCACCTGGTGGGCTAGTTAGCCCCCAGGGGCCCTCAGGATTGAAGGGGAATTATTTCCCCAACTTAAAACGCGCCACAGGGCTTGTTTGCACACGTTAACTCAGGCACCGTCCCCTCCCTTCACCACTGTGTAAACACGCCCTGTGGCCATTTTTAGTTGGGAGATTAAGTTAATTTGAATCCTGAGAGTCCCTAGGGTCCAACTAGCCCACTAGGTACCTCCAGTATGCGCCACAGAGCTGCGTTGCAGAGAGGTGTAAAAAGTGGCACGGCCTGGACCACCTCTCTGCAACGCAGCTCAATGGCGCATACTCGAAGCACCTGGTGGGCTAGTTAGCCCCCAGGGGCCCTCAGGATTGAAGGGGAATTATTTCCCCAACTTAAAACGCGCCACAGGGCGTGTTTGCACACGTCACCTCAGGCCCCGTCTTCTCCCTTCACCACTGTGTAAACGCACCCTGTGGCCATTCTAAGTTGAGAGATTAAGTCCCCTTGAATCCTAATGGTCCCTAGGGTCAAACTAGCCCACTAGGTACCTCCAGTAAGCGCCACAGAGCTGCGTTGCATAGAGGTGTAAAAAGGGGCGTGGCCTCAGAACACCTGTCTGCAAAGCAGCTCCCTGGCGCACACTGGAGATACCTGTTGGGCTAGTTGGCCCTCAGGGACCCTCAGTATTGAAGGGGAATTAATTCCCCAACTTACAACTGGCCAGGGGGCGCGTTTGCAGAGTGCTGCAAGGAGGGGCGTGGCCTCCAGCGCGATGCCAGTCTTTTATTTATTTTATTTTTTTAAGAGGAGGGCTGTGTGGCCCCCCTTCTTTTTCTAATTTACTGGCCCTGGGGACCCCATCCCCCAGGGCCTACACCCTAATTTATTTTGTTGAAAAAAATAAATTTGGCCCTCCCAAGGCCTTAATCGGCCCCGGGGACCCCAACCCCCGGGTCATGGCCTTTTTTTAATTTAAATTCTTTAGGAGGGGGCTGCGTTGCCCCCCTCCTCAGGACACTTTTGGCTCCGGGGACCCCATCCCCCGGGACCGGCCTTTGTTTTTTATTATTTTAAAAATATATATATTTATAGAAACACCTAGGACATGCTGGAGAAACCGTATGTACCTATCACCATGATGATTTGCGTGATATTCATTAAAAGGCGACTATGCATAGAATGAATCCACATGGAATGTATTTACACCGCTAGTGAAGCTCTGACGGGTCTGACGCCCTACCGTGCCTAATCCCGGCGCCCCCGCCGGTGGGAACTCTCCAAGTAGACACCCTTGTCGTTTATTTATACAAACATGGGTAGCTATTGACGGGCACATTTAATATACACGCACACCAAGCCATTCAAAGGGGATTCGGCAAAAATTCGACCAAACTATGCAAGAAACCCCCCTCACGGTTAATAAAAAACACATCCACCGCTGGATGTATAATACTTTTTATTTTACTCTCTGGAAAGGAGACAAACCTCACTTTAGAGTCACAGCGTGCTCCTGGCTGAGCCCAAATTCTGTGTTACACCCACCAGTGCCCGCCGATTGCCTCACACCTCTGTGTTGTATTCCACCAGCTAGTGCGTATGCTATGACACTCTCTAACCCATGTGCACTGTCACACCACCCCGTGAATATGTCATGCCACACTTGCCTTCGCACGGGTTATATTGCCCCATCTAACGTGCCTTCCTCGATGTGTATGTTATAACGCACAGCGCTATGCCATACATATTACAATCTGGGATCCATATCTTTGTCACAGTGCATATGCAACGTTACACTCCCCAGCACATATTTTATATAACAACTTTAGAGACTAGTTATGTTACACAACACTGCCCTGTGCATATTACACTCCAAGGCGCATATCGCATAGCACGCGCTAGTGCCTGTGCTATCTCGCGCTCTCCAATGAATCTGTCATTGCGCACAATGTATTGCATACTATATTTCACACCCCGGTTCATCTTATATCACACTTTTTGGTGCATAGTTTATACCATATACTACATCTAGTTTTCATTTTCAATCGTGCTCTATGTTCTATATAACACTGCGTCCACCTACCCTTTTCACGGGCATTACATTTTGCGATGGGGTGGAGGGTCAGGGGGTGTTTCTGCCAAGTGAGCCCGGAGTCACAGTCACAAACATCCTCTTCTTGCTGAATAAAAGTGAGATTATGCTGCATACTTGTTCATATTTTAAGTCGTTCGCACGGACAATAAAGTTCCTAATACCCACCTTCTCTGAACAGTTAGCTTGCTGCCCCATCCACCTCCTCCCTATCATCTGTTGTCTGAATCCATGGACTAGCCTCCTCCCTCCTGCCATGAATGGTGTGATGTGCTGCCACTGCCCTCCATTTAGCATGATGTACCAGTCCACTCCTCCTGCCCTCCATTGCCCAATTCTATGGCCCATCATTGACCTCCTGCTTAGCCTATGTACTTAGCTTGCTGCCCCTATTCTCCTTCCCCCTGCCCTCCGATGTCTTTGTGCATGCCCCTGCTCCATCCTTTTTACCCACTATGTTCCATGGACCTGCCACTCCTATCTACTCTGAGTGTTCTGTTGAGCTGCCACTCCCCTCCCACCTGCCTAGCATTGTCAGATGACTGTAACCTGTCCCTGCCACCTCCACCCTGCCTGTCCACATGCCATGCCCCTATCCCCTTCCTCCTGTCCTCCATGGTCCATTTTACTGCCACACCCTTCTGCCCTCCCCGATCTGTTGTGCTGCAACTGCTCCTCCTGCCTGCCCCGCGCGGTCTGTTGTGAGGCCCCTTCCCCTGAACTCTCTTGTCTGTGCCCAGGACCTGACCCTCCCTTCTATCCTCCATGGTCCTTTGTGCATGCCCCTGCACCCTCCTTCTTGCCCATCATAGCCATTGTGCTGCCACTAACCCTCCTGCTTGCCATGCATGGTCTTCTGTGCTGCCATGGCCCCTCCCACCTTCCCTGTGTGGTCAGCTAGCTGCCCCTGACCCCCTCCCACCTTCTCTCCATGGTCTGTGTGTTTGCCACCATAGTCTCATTGTTGCTCTCCATGGTGTGTCTTGTTTCTAGTGCCCATCCTGCCTGACCTCCATGGTCATCATGCTGCTCCTGCCCTGCCACCTTGCCCCCAGCCCTCTGTTTCCATGTGAAGACCCCCTATTCCCTCCCTCCTGGCTTGTCTGTTCCATTGTAATGCCCCTGATCCGTCCCTCCTGCCCTTTATGGTCTGTTATGCTGCAGCTTTCTCTCCTGTCTGTCCATTATGGTCAGCTAGCTACCATTGCCTCTTTCCCATCTGTTCTCTGTTGTCCATGTGCATGGTCCTGTCCCCTCCCTATTGCTTTCTATGGATTGTTGTGCTGCACTCCCGTCCCGCATGCGCTGTGTGGTGTATTGTGCTGCTGCAAACCCTGATACCTGCCCTGTACGGTCAGTTTGGTGCACCTCTCCATGTCCCTCCTGTCCTCTGTCATCCGAGTCCATGTCCCTACCCCAATTGCTCCTGCCTACCATGATTCAATGTACCATACTTGCGAACATTTTGAACTTGGTAAGAGGGAGATTTTGAAAAAAAACTAGGGTATTGATTTTCCCCTTTGAGTTACATTGAAAAAGAGGAGATTGTAGACAGGAGACAGATCAAATAAAGCCCATTTGAGCTTAAAAACATTGGACGTTTCCTGGCTGAAACGGGTCTGTTGGCATGTATGGTTGTACTACCACTGCCTCTTCCTTCTGCCCACAATGGTCTATTATATTGCCACAGCCTCTCTTGCCAGTCCTGTATTTTTGGTTTGTTGCCCCTGCCCCCCTTTCCACTGCCCTCCATAGTCTGTTGTGCTGCCACTGCCCTTCCTGCCTGCCCAGTGTGGTCAAATTGTTGCCTCTGCACTCTCCTACCTGCCTTCTATTTTCAGAGTCCGTGCCCCTGGCCTCTGCCTCTCAACAGTATCCCAATGAACAACTAGATTGCTAACATTCTATATTTATTACAAAAGTGTGGAACGCCTGACGTCATCTTGATGTAATCAAAACTGTAATACCTAGAGTATTTCCTTTAGAAATTACATATATGAGAGGGTCTTATTTGCATCAAAATTATGGTTAGTGCTCTAAAAAACTAAAGTGAGGACATATTTTCTGAGTTTTCAAATAGCGACATAGAACTTTTAAATTATTTGTAATCTTTATGTTTTTTTATCCAGTTGACCACTTGATTAAATGTTGCACCTTGGCGAGAGGATGTGGTGTTACTTCCAGAGCTTCAGACTTTGCAACTGGGGAACCAGGTTGGAGTTTCTGCTTCAGCCCAACATTCTGTGATTGTGGTCAAATCAATTAATCTCCCCATGTCTACAATCAAAATGAATTTGATCTTGTGTGATGTAACCAATGCTCATGTAAAGCATTCCAATACCTGACAAGTCGGCACTATATAAAACTGCAAATACACAAAAAATAAGTGTTTTTCACACTTCTGTCATTGGGCTACATGTGGGCTACATCTGGGTGACATTTGTGCTGCATTTATGCTCTTTTGTGTCTGGTGGCCATCTTGGGAGATTTATTTGTTATGAAGTTTCCTAATTTCCTCATTTACTACAGTCTCCTCAGTAGGAAATGCTTTAATTTTTTTACTTTGATTCCATCAAGAAGGTATTCAGATATGTCACACATTTGCCATAAATTCTGAATGTTAGCACTCTAGTTGCTCATTAGATCACTGTAGTAAAGCTACTGCTCACCATGGAAGTCTGCTGCTGGTATTAAAAGTGCATATCAGAATTGTTTAATGAAATAGAAGAGGATTTGAAAAGTCACTCAAAATGTGCCCTAATTTTTCTTTCTGCAGCACTAATCATACTTTCTATGGCAAAATGAACCCCCTCATTTTGTTCCTTTTTAAATTAAATGTTTTAAGAATTACCACTTTATTCCAACCAAGATGGCTTCAGGTGTGCCATACGTTTGTCATAAGTAGGACTGTTAGCGCTCTAGTTGTTTTTTAGAACACTCTGGGAAGCTGCAGTAGAACACAAAGGAATCAACTGACAGTCTCTGCCCTTGTTGGATGTACATGTTTTACTGAGAATGTCAGACTTCATTCTCACATGACTGAGAAAGATAATGTGAATTTACAGAAAATATGCTCTCAGTTAGCTTATAGATCACCTTCCAAACCTCTGTGGGAAAAGCATGAGAAAATAGTTTTCTCTCAAACATGATTCATGATATCACAGCAGAAGGCTTTTTCACATGGTAAATCACCTTAGAACACACCACAATTCCTAAAATGAGTATGGTACCATCAACAAATGATTTATAATGTAACTAAAGTCTTAAAACCTTCTATTAACTGCAATGCTTTCTAATGAGGTGCTATCATGTATATTGGTCCCAAGATGGCTGCCAACACTTCTTGGATGAAGTGCTGACAGCCAATCAGATCTCACGATGAGATGTGTTGTTAGGCTCCGCTCAGATATATATGTGATTTTACTTTTGATTTTCTCAGGAACTACTGAACGGATTTACACCATTTAAGCAAAAGGCACATGCCTGACCTGAGGACTACCTCTTTGCCAAATTTCAAGTAATTCTGTTCAGCCGTTCGGGCTGTACCTTCGACTAAAGGTCCTATGGGAAAATGCATGGGGAAAACGTGTTTTGGGACCCCCCTTTTTTCTCAGCCCCCGCTTGACGAATCACCCCGAGACTTTCAGGGTAGGAGCTGAGCGGAGCGCCCCATTAGTTTTGAAAATTTCACGAAGATAAGTCAACCGGCGCCAAAGTTATTCAAAATAGAATTTTCAGATTTCCTATGGGAACTCGGTCCTAACTATAACTATCTACTGGCGACCGCCAGTAGATAATATGTGTGTTTGGGGGAATATGAATATGTATGTATGTGTGTGTATGTACATTTTTTTTTCACTGAAAAAAACAAAGTTTAAAGTAATGGTATAGTTAGGTGAATATGTCAGTGATAACATTTACATTTTAAAATGTTTAATAACTAGAACAAAACACAGAATGTTGCCAGTTATATGTAGCAGCACTATAAGTTGCACCCCACCATGCGCTGCTTATGACCTCACATATTACATCACTCATGACAAGTTCTATGACATCAATTATGACATCACTCATTACATCTCAAATGACATCACTGATTAAATTGATTATCCAATTAGTCTGTTAGTTGGTCTTCCAGTTTACACAGTGGTGGGTTACTGCCATATTACTTGTATACCTATTTTTGTACAGTTTGGGTGTAAGCATTTACAAAACAGATGTGCTTAATGCATCATTGGTGTGTGAAGGTTTTGAACACGTTATAAATCTTTGTATTTGAGTAACTCTGTGTGCAGATGACAATTGATAACTTGTGTCCAAGATGTTTTACACACGTTTCTGGGCTCTGCAGGACAAGTTTCCAAATGAGCAAATATTCTATTTAGTCCAGACTAAGTACTGTAAGCAGCATTGAATTATTAGACTGAATTGTTTCAGCATGACAGTTTATACTCAACGTACTATGTGCTTGCTTTGCTTCAGGAGTTGAGCTATTTGTAAAGTTTTCATCACAATATGAAGGCTACAGGTTGTATGACCTTTAGCACCTTCAGACCTTGGTTACTTTAAGCGAGTAGTGTCCTTTTGACAAGTGTTGCATAGAGTGCACACTTTTCTGCTCATTCCAATTTCATTTCTCAATGTAGGTTCAGTGACTGTTGGTGGTTTGATACAGATAAAAGCTATCTGTACTAGGGCATTGATTTTGGAGCAGACGTGTAGCATCTTGAGGAACTTGGCTTCCTCTGCACAGTTGTATATGTATTGAACATTGTGTTCAATAGCAGTTTCCAATATATAAGTGGTTGATTGTTAATGTGAACTAGGTTATATTTGAAGTATGAAATAGGGTCAATGCTGCACATAACAAATACATTCTACACCTAATGGAGTTGTGTCTGTGATGGTATTAGTGATGCTTCCTATTATTTAGAGCTATTTTATACTTACTTTCAGGCCTCTAATGCAATACTAGTTTATAGGGCTATGTGTACAAAAGAAGCATGTATGATGTCATTACTGATGTCATCAATGATGTCATTTCAGATGTCATCAGTTATTTGTTTTTTTCTAGTCCATACACTACACTACATCTGCGTAAAGGACCATGAAGTAATGTCTCCAGCGACCTTGTGTAAATATAATTTTGGCAATGTGATTGTTCCTCATGCATCTTCATACTAAAATCAGTGACAAATTAAATCCTCGTATAGCGAAGACGATGAATCTCCAGACAGCGATAAATCTCCACCAAACAAGGTCACTTTCTCTTCATATATAAAGTACATGCTCAGATCACTTTGGTAGGTTGTGCTGTTCATCAGCCGGGAAAATGGCGGGAACACCTTTGCATACTACTAGCATAGAAGTGGAGGGGACAAGCAAGTGAATCTTGTAGGTGATTTTGCGCATTTGGATACCAATAATTAAAAGGGAGAACCATTGCTGCTGCTCTCAGACCAGGAGACAAAAAAATAACCCACTCGTCTTGGACAGCCACTACAGAAGAGGTTTGCTCCAATAAATTCAATGATGTATTCATCTCTATCAATACTTTCTTTTAATTATATGAAGTGACTGATTCTGTGTTTGGTGGAGGTGTCCTCATATTACTTTGCATCAGGAACACGCCATCAAAATCGACGGGAAATGCACTCGGGTCCCTTTGGTGGAGCTGTCCATCAGCATGGAAAATGGCAGGAACACATTTTTATTTTAAAGGGGAGGGAGTGCGCAGCTCCCCTTCTTGAGGATATTATGGCCCCAGGGACCAGATCTCTCTACCTTTAAACTAGGTGGGTGGCCCTGTTCCCACCCGGGACATGCACAAACGATATGTCATGGGGAGTAGGGGAGGTCCTAAGGCCTGCAAGGCCCCCGCATGGTGAGGGAGCCTGCATTGCTCTCACCAGGTGGAATGAGCTATTTATGCTGCTTCTTCCATGCAGCAGCAATATCTTGTTCTGTTTCCCTGCCCACATCAGTGCGGGCAGAGAAACCGAAAACAAGTCTGCTCCCACTGGAGCAGACATTGTGTTTGCTCCCAAGTGACAGGATATTTGAAAATGTCCCTATTAGACAGGAGCCAATACAAGTTTCCCTTTCCACACCAGTGTGGGCAGGGAAATCTCTGTGTCCCATGGGTGGGCTACTCAGAAAACAGCAAGGGAGTCAGCCACGGGGCCCCTACAGCTGCATACGGCTTGGGGAGGGGGCCATGCGCACTCCTTAATAAGGATATTGTGTCCCAGAGGATATGATACCGGGGGGACAAAAATGGCTTGGGAAAAGTACTGCATGTCCCTTTCCCCTTAAATATTCTAAATAGCCCTGGGAGATGGGCCATAAATGGGCAAGTGGAGGGTTACCTTACTCACGCCTCCCTGCCTATATACTGAAAAACACAAAATTACATCCACCAATATTAAATTTATCCTACGCGGCTAATATTATTTTCTTTTAATTTCAAGACAGGAGACTAAGTCCCTGAGTCCTGTTGCTGAAAATTCATCAAACAACACCAAACTTATTATCAAACTAAAAACACCATGCCTATGGAAAAGAAAATGTAACTATAACTACCCAGTTGGTTAGCAACCTCACCTGGGTAAAATATATATATATTTTGTTTCCCAAAAGCCCACAAGCATTTAGAGCGCACTCGCTGCTTTTGAAACCTGAAGTTTTATTGCTGGCATACAACGGTAATTGAATCCGGTGAAGCATTTTAGGGCTGACGTGTTTTGAGAACCACATCTTCTTCCTGGGCCCGCTTCACGACTGTTTTACAGAGTTCTCTTTGCTGGAACTTAAAATACGGAATGCTCAATTAACCCCGCCTTTAGTAGGTGTGTGCTTGGTAGCTGGTTGCAGTGTTGGAATAGTGCATGCTGGGTTACATGGTCCATTCACGAGATAATGCATCCTTAGTAGGTTCTGTTGCCAGTCATTTTCAGCAAATTTACTTTCCTTAGTAGGACCTCCGACTTAAATCCGTTGTTCATTTTGAGCCCAAAAGCAGCACTGAAGACTGAAGAAAGGTTTCTTCCTCGCAGTTTCCTCCACAAGCATTTAGAGCGCACTCGCTGCTTTTGAAAATCTGAAGTTTTATTGCTGGCATACAACATACAACATATATATGTATGCACAAACACACACATATGTGTTTATTTTGTTTTGTCGTGGTCACATCAAAATAAAAAATGTATTAATTGCTCTCTCGTGAGTGTGCGGTGTTCCGGTGTAACGCAAGACCATCCTCGCAAACTGCAGCACCCGCCATGTTTCAGAGCAGCTGCTTGGAGATGATAACAAGAAACATTTATATGAAACGCCTGCACGTGGAAATCCTGGAGCCAACTAGGCAGCAGACCGAGACTGCATGGAGAAAGTGTTAGTGCACACTGCTGCTGAGGAGAAACAGATGGTGGTGAATCAGGCAGCTCAATAGGCCCGGCCCCAAATCTATAGTGTGGAGGATGTGTGGATTGTTATGAAAGATTATGAGCTCTTCATACAGCAGCATGCCCTTAAGCATGTCAGCCACACTGATAGAATTGTCAGAACAGTGTTTCCAGGGTACCGCACCGCAGATTATCTATGACATACGAGATATAGTATATATGTTACAGACATGGCCCCGAATTAAGTTTTCAGCAATGTGACTACACTGGTGGTTTACCGAGGCAGGTTACTCCAAAAGGTTCCGATGTTAGGGACACAGCAACCCATGAGGGAAGTCCATCCCATTTATCATCCTGAAATACCAGAAATGCACAACTTCACGGATACTGTAATAAGACCGCAATTCGATGCTCGGTTTCAAGAGCAATGGATCTGCACTCTTTGGAAAAGGAGCAAGGTCCTTTCCTTAAAGAGTCAGTTTCCGGATCCAAGGAAAAACCCCACTGCATATTATAAAGAATTGATAGAGGTGGCCTCCTCCACAGTGAAGACGCTAGCTGACATAGAGTTATTTTTCGTCTTGTTGGTACCGGTGGATATATGGAGACAGGTCCATACGAAGGACCATGCATTGGAGCTGGGTGGCACATGGGACGAGATCAAAGTATGGGATAAGGATCGCAAACCAAGTGAGAAGCCCAAGGCAGAGTTTTTGGCTTTACCCTGGTGTATTATCGCCTACATGCACTCCCTTATCCCACCGAAGAGAGTGGATTGGGATAAGTTGACTGCATGTCATCAGATGAAGGACGAGAGTGTGTTGGATTTATTTACCAGATTTGAAGGGGTGTGTCTAGATTTTAGTGGTCAGGAGTTGTCACAATAGGGTGATGTCTGTTTGTTTGTGAACAGATTTGTCACTAATCTGCTCCCTGAGGTTGCAACTGGCTTGCTGGCCTCGGAAAGTACCTGGACGACCTCCTCTCCTTCGGGCATATTGAGTATGGCACGGTATTAAGAACATAGAGAGAATGAGGACAAGGAAAAGGTAGAGAAGAAGTCGAAAGATTTAAAGATGAGGGTATTGATGCAGCAAGTTGCAAGAAGAGGGGGAAGAGGATGTGGTTCCGCTTCAGGCTCACAGCCACCTCGATCTAACGGGTGGTGTTTCAGGTGCACCTGTGGGACCCAACCAATGTGTGTACTGTAAGAAAGAGGGACATTGGCGGAATGAGTGCCCGGAACTGTTGCAGATAAATGGGGCTCCTAGAGGTCGGGGTTTCGTAGGACGAGGACGTGGAGGAGGAGGCCGAGAGGGGATGCAGTCAGAGGACATGTCTTACAATAGACAGAGCGTGAACTATTTTGATGACCCTCGGGGAAGACAAATACTACCATGATGACTATGATACGGACGAAGTGACGGGGTTGTCTCACAGTTAGGACAGCCAGGAGCAGGGCAAGGGACCAGTTACGGTGCCTGTAGATCAGCGTGGACCTTACATTACTGTAGATTTACAAGGTACTACCACAATTCTTTTAGTCAATACAGGGGTTATGAATAGCTCTGTTTCACATTCACTGGTCCTGGGGCAGCTCTGTTTGGCCAAAATAATGTTTCAGTGGGTTTCTCAGGCGTACCGGTTGTTAGCCCCATTTCCAAGCCTCTTGCTTTGACTAGTGGCCCTTTCATGGTTGACTCACCATTTCTACTGACGTCAAATTGTGGATAGAACTTACTAGGACTGGATCAGTTAAAAAGGTTGCATGCAACAATTTATTGTTCCCCTGACGGTGTTCACATGACTCTTGGCTCACAAGTGGCCCGTGCTAAACAATGCCTCGCCAAAGATACCCCCCTTCCTCCCGAGTTCCGAGATGTGCCACACATGCTATGGTCAACAGGTAATACTGATGTGGGGTTGCTTCAGATCCCGCCAGTCTCTATACTGATCAAGGATAATGCCAGATTGCACCGAATTCCCCGATATAGAATATCTCATGCAGGAGAAAGGGCTTTGTTGCAAATAATACAGGAGTTGATTAAGTCTGATGTGGTTGAAGAGACAGCAGTGAATATGTCCAATAGCCCTATTCTCCCTATCCTAAAAAAGGCACCCTTGGATTCTTCCGATGCTAAACCTGATGTTTTTCGTTTCATCATTGACCTTAGAGAGGTCCATAAAATTGTGGTTCCCCAGTATCCTGTGGTCCCTGACATTACCACGATCACTAAACATGATTCCCCCAGCAGCCAAATTCTTTTCAGTGACAGATTTAAAAAATGCTTTCTTTAGCATTCCAATCCATCCAGAGAGCAGATATCTGTTTTGATTTGCAATAGCCAGTCGCAGCTTTAGATTCTGTCGTGCTCCACAAGGCTATACAGAAAGCCCAAGTATTTATAGCCAGGCTTTGAAAACCAGACAACGAGAAGCCTTTTGTGCTCTATGTACATGAGGCGGACGCTTGCAAGCTCTCTGTTCTAACACAGGGTTTCGGTGGTAAGCAGAGACCCTGTGCTTACTTCTCCGCTATCCTTGATAATGTTGCCAGAGCGCTCCCGAGCTACCTGAGAGCTGCCGCGGCGGTGGCAGTATCTATCAGACAATCGGCAGGGCTCGTCCTTGATACTGACCTCACAGTCATGGTACCCCATGCTGAGGACACGCTTTTGAACAAGACAAAGACGCAGCACCTACCAGTGCGCGTCTCACTGGAAATGAGCTAGCATTGTTTGATCTGCACATTACCATCAAAATATGCGCTACCTTGAACCCAGCCTACTACCCCTCCCTTCGGAAGAAAAGGACAATAATGTCCATGATTGTTTATTACAGACCGAGGAGGAAACAAAGGGATGGGTAGACCTGACTGATGTTCCCTTATCTGACCCCCAAGGGGAACTTTATGTTGATTGCTATTGTTTCAAATAGCCAGATGGCACTACTACTGCAGCCTATGCAATCACCACGTAACATACTGTAGTTAAGACATCTCGCATTCCATACCAGTCAGCCCAAGCTGCAGAGTTAGTTGCCCTCCTAAGGGCCTGTGAATTGAGTGAGGGACTGGCTGTTAATGTCCACACTGATAGCCAGTATGCGTTCGGGGTTGCCCATAATTCTGGGCGCCTCCGGGCAGAGAGAGGGTTCCTGACCTCGCATGGGCAGAGAATACAGCATGGTCCACTAATACTTGGATTGTTATCAGCATTGACACTTTCTGATAAGCTGGCTATAATAAAATGCAGTGCCCACCAAGCTATCACAGATGATGTTGGGATGGGTAATGCGTTTGCAGACCAAACAGCTAAGGAGACAGCTAGATCAAAGAAGAACAAGATGTTTGTGGCAGGTCCTTCTAGATGGGTTCCAGACAATGGGATGTTCGAGGTTACAGTGGAAAGTGTGAAGGAAAATACAGAGAGAGGCGACTGTAGAGCTTTGCGCAGCGCGACTACGCAAATTCCGCCCACCCCTAATTTTAAATCCAAAGTTATTGATCTGGTGTGCAAGGGCTTGCAGATTATGAAGAAATTCCATGCAGCAAACCACCCCCAATCAGCAGGCCTTGTTGAGAAGTACAATGGTACTCTCAAGCTAAAGCTAGCGAAAGTTCATGAAAGTACAGGATTGCAATGGCCTGATGGATTGCCCTTAGCATTGTTGTGTACGAGAGCAACAGCGCATTCTAGGACAGGGTTGTCACTGTATGAAGTTGTCTTTGGGTCCAGCGCAAAACCTGTCTGGAGCCAAGGTGGAAGGGTCCTGCCCAGGTGTTGCTGGCCACCCGCACGGCTGTCAAGCTAAAAGGTCGGAAGCACTGGGTGCACGCATCCCATGTAAAAAATTTACCCCTACCACTTCCTTATGATGCATGTGTTCGGGAACAGATCGCTGACCAGGAAGGTGAGCTGGTGCCCCACTTTGTTCCTTTCTCTGACGCCCGGTTGAGAGGGGCCCAGACGGACAAGGTGAGTGACGAGGCCTTGTTTGAGGCGATTCCCCCTGAGATAAGGGCTACCCCGGATGCTCCAGCTCCTGGTGTACAAACACCTGAGTCCTGATACCCAACTGAGTCTGAATTCTTGCCTCTGTTTGTTGATGAGGAAGTGCCTAGGTGTACCAGGTACAATCTGCAGCCCCGATGGAAGGACAGTGCGCCAGTAGGGCAATCCAGGAGCTAGGGAAGGACTTGAGCTTAGGGAGTAGGTGCTGTGTCTCTGGTGCCTAATTTAGGCTAGAGTGAAGAACACTGGTACACTTCCCTGGACACTGTACAGGATCGTTGAGGGTATTTGCCCAGGAGGGAGGTTGCCCTATCCTGAAAGAAGAAGGATTTGTTTCTCAGTAAGGGCCGCAATTGTTTTCCAGCAAGGGCTGCGATCATGCAGCTCCTCCATGGGAGTGCTTGATGAAAAATAGGAGCTTGCTTGTGAAGCTCATACCGGACACAGGAAAGAAGAAGACCCCTCTGGTCGGTTGTATTTGTGGCTCCAATTCCTAAAAGTATCCGTTTGGTTGTGAAATAATGAGAGAGGAGCAGCCTCTAGTGGCTTCTCCGTAGCAGCAAAATGGTCCTGGGTAGTCCAGCTGGTCTACTGGAAGTAGGGTAGTGGTGGTGGTGTTCATTCTCCTGGTGACGATAACACTATTTGGGGTAGTCTGGTATTTAGAGGAACAACACCCTGTGCATACTTTGATAGGGACTATCCCGGCTCCAGCTGAGCACTCGTTTATTAGATTGGCCCCGCATAAAGAAAGACATAGATAAACTTACACTCAAAATGCATTAATCCAAATGCTTTATCAAGTTCATAGCACTTCTAACGCCACAAAGTGTTGGGTGTATGGACTGCTCCCCTCAGTTATGCATAAAAATGGATGCAAAATCCCCAGCACACAATTATATTGTAGTAAAGATGTATGAGTGCAAAGTGTGAGCACAAATGCAACAAAGGTACATTGATTCTTGTTCTCTTTTTCTTTTTTATTCCCTCAGGTCTTCAAACAGCCGACACGTGTTTCATCGCTAACATGGGAAATCGCTCCGCGACTTTATCAAGGCTTTCTTCTTCGTAAATCTATCCGTTTTCTGTGGTGATACTTTCAACCCACAGAAGGGTTCTGTTCTCCTAGAAGTCCGCTGGTGTGATCTATAAGTCACCCAAAAGTTCTGGCTTCGTGTCAGATTCGTTATCAAACGTAAATCGTGATCGCCGGTCTGTCCGCAGACCTGGTTAGATCTATGCTGGGGACAGGCAATCTTTTGTTTTAGAGGAAGCTGAGGCACTTTGGCGGGCGGAGGGTGTGAGGCTTTGCAAAATTTGGGCGATGTGGGAATATTTCTTTCCATGGCATCAGACTCTTCATCCTCTAAGAGGATGAACAGATAGTCACTATCATTGTCTAATCCTTCATCCTCCTCAGGTACGTCCTCCTCCTCCTCTTGTGCAGTACTTGCAGCTGACATTACTGCCTGGAGGAGCAGTGGATTTTCCCCTTTGATTGCCCATTGCCCAACACTGGTGGAAGGTTCATCCTCCTCATCCTCATTGTCATCATCACCTGGAACACAGAGGTTGCAACAGGATAAGTAATTGACCTAGTATAAGGTCTGGTCCAACACAAGGGTTGGCTCTACTGTACTTTGTATCAACAGATGATCCACATGGAACCTGGTTTGGGTACCCTGACAAGTGACGGCTCACACCATAGCACTGAGGGGTGAAACGGAGATGTACATTGCACAAGCAAACTCACCAGCTCCAGCCACAGCTTTGTGTCCGTTTGTGATCCCCCTGATGTCAACTGCTAAACCAGGCTCATAGGTTTTGTTGACAAAGCAGCCCCCGATCCAGCAGCTGTAGAAGGAAGTGACATCATTCTCAATCATTTGCATTACTAATTTACAAACAGGCACATGTGACACATGATATGTATGTAACTTTGTAAACACCAACTGAAGGTTCTATACGGAAGGGGATTTTGATTTTAGTCATGGTTTTGATAGGAAAACACTTCACACCACATTAACCTGATGAACATGTGCGAGAGGGTTTCACCGCTGCGGCCAGGATGTCTTGCATTACCCAGGATGGTGTTGTACCCTGCACTGGTGTCATCCTGTCAACAGCTGTGAGAGACATACATGTCCATATTTCAGTACACCAGATGGTAGCTATGAGCTAACATGTGTATGTCATTCTCAAATTCCTGGACAATGTGCAGCATGTTTACGTCATGGACTTTACATGTGGGCCCCTGCTCACATGCAGCAACTGCCAGCTGTAATCTCCACACAGCACTGACATCAATGAGATGACACATCAACAGACAAACGTGTATGAGAAGGTTACCGATATTTGAAGGAAGGGGACAAATAATCAGGATGCCACCTCATTACATTGATTACATCTTCACCATTAAGACTAACTTGTCTCATGAGTATGATGTTGTCTGTTGACAAGTTGATAGGAGATTACATTCACAGGCTGACCAGTTTCACATTTGCACATCAGTTCAAACATTGCATTGCAGAGTTCATATGGGAGATGTGCAATAGTCAGGTTCATTTTGTTTGTCATTCCCTACCCATGAAGTCACGAAGCTCATTTTGGATTGAGAGATCACACATTTGTAATGTCCATTTTTTGAGTGTCCTGTGTTCCCATAATCCATTTCCTACATCAAGGTAGAATAAAGCTGACAACGGATGATGTCTTATACAGCAGACATTCTAACCTCATATATTATACACTCACTTATGTAGGTGGAAAAAGTAGAAGAGGAGGCAAGCAGAATGCAACATATGACTCAGATCCCACATTGTGGGTAAGTTGCGAAGATTTGATGTTTTCCGCTTACACTGGATTTGTGTTGTGCCTTTCAGCCAAGAGATTTTATAATGCAACATCCTGAAAATTCACCATAGCAGCACATACATCCATCACAAAAGTACACAACTGGCATCAGTGCGACCCTCATCCACACCAATTTCAATATGATATGTCTATTGGAATTTTGCTAGGGAGTTTTCATATCATTGAATTACAATCCAGTTGTGTCTAGTACACTCAATATGACAATAGATACTATTTTTATGTCCATTCAGCACTCACTTAACATTTTGTGTCACCCTTTCACTAGCCACCATGGTGAGATCTGGTATGTGCTTAAATGCCATATCTAGGCATATTGTTATGCAGGACAACAGTGATGTAAAACACATACAACATATAGCTAAGATTAAAGGCACATTTCATGGGCATGAGCATTCAGGTACATTATTCTTGGGTTTACTTACCATGATCCTGCATCTGCCCAGTGTGTGGTCCCTGACCAGATGTCACAGCCAATCTTGTAGAAGTCACTGTGGGTCTTGGAATCTGGGAGGACATCATTGGACCTACAATGATAAGTGTGTTTGCAACTTTACATTTCTGCTGCCACATGTGATGCACTCAATTTCAGGCACAAAGGATGAGCACAAGCATTGTGGGCCCTACCGTTGCAGAAGTATGTAGCACTAATTATCATGAGTGATCACACATTCAACTTGAGCATGGTAGGGGATGGTAGGCACTTGAAATGATCATCAGATAACCAAATGCAGGAATTCCGGCCCGATAGCAGAGATTCCAGCCCGGATGCGGAAATTATGCTCCGGGTGAGTAACGTCCGCTCCGGGTGTGAAAATTCCATCAGACTGGTTATGCCTTCACAAATGTTACAGATAGCCAATCTGCTGTATTACCAGTGTATTATATGCAATGGCACTTGCAATATTGCGACCAGGATATTCATCACGTTTGTGATGGGGTAACCTGTCCACAAAACTCTAAATCAGGCCCTAAGGCCGAAGGTAGTAATCTTGAGTAGGTAAAGGCTGAAAAAGTATTTGCTCAATATGAGGACTTCAACTGCCAAAAACTTAACACTCTGAGCTTTTCCAGCCGAAAGCAGTTACTTCAGCAGAATCTTCTCCAGCAGCTATCTGGCATTGAGAGGACTTTGGATGCAGCCTGCAACCTTGCCCCATGGGTGAATTTTCAGATTCTAAGTCAGAGGGTAAAAAAATCAGGGACAATCCAGCTTGGCCTGAAATCATATATAGTTAACAGTCGTCAGCGAACAGTGACTACTGTTTGGCGCTTTACTTTTTCTTGTCCCTTTTTCCCTATATCTTTTAAAAACATATCTCGGGTTTCCCATATTGTGTTCTTGCTGTTTTGGTGTCATTTTACTCGTTTTGTTTTCGTGCTGATTTTGCTAAATTGATTGTGGTATATTCATTGTGTTTTACTTTGACTTTTGAACTGATTAGGTACTGCTAAATATTTTACACATTTTTGTTAAGTTAAGCCTGTCTGCTCTGAGTTATAGCTACCAGGGGGTTAAGCATAGGTTTCACATCTTGAAACTTTGTTGTACATTAATACGTTTGTGGTCTTATTTCATGTGGTGGACTCTCATCCATCCCAAAATAATAATCCACATCCTTTCACTCACGAAAGCTGTAGCTATTAAATAGGAAATTAGTAGATTGGACATGAGGAAAATGTTTCAACATAATTTAACACCCACAAAAGAAAAGACAACATGGGAATAATACAGCAGATCTCCATCATCCATCAGTAGACCAAACTTGACCAACATCTTAGACCTATTATGGATGAATACATTAATTATTTTCAAGATGCCAATTGATGCACATATACCATCTTACCAGTTTCCACTCCACCGACAGTAAAGGTTGAGTCCGAAAATTGCCCGCTCCCAATATAAAGCACCACCTGGAAGACTCCTACCAGGTCAAAACCTGATTACAGAAATCAAAGCCCTATAAAACTAAAACCAACCTCAGATATACAGTTCCAAAAGCAATTAGATATGTGGAAGCATTTATCTGACAGAAAAATCAAACATATTGTAGTCCACAACCCAGGACAGTCTCCAACAGCAATTAAGAGACAGACTTAGTGGCCAATATGGTTCATAGTGATACAATCTGCCTCCATGTCAAATCATTTCTCTAAGTCAGATATATAGGTTTGCACCAAAAATATGAGGCCTTGGAAAAGCTCACAGACAGGATCATTATGTGAAACATAAGGAAACGTCAAGACAAATCCATATAGAGAACACAAAACTGCAGCAAATATTTTCATGCAGAAATATAAATATTGGGTAAATGACAGTGAACTGGTGAAACCATGAGAAAAATGCATGGACTAGGTAACAATTTTTTCCACGAATTGTCCAACTTGTTACATTTCCCTTTTAGCACCCATCTTTTGATGCTGAAATGCAAACAGTGATATATTCTATCCTATTCTTTATATTTTAGATGTCCTTAGTGTTAAATATTCTCCATTTACAACATGTTATGATAAATGCATAGTTGTATTGAAGCAACAATCTAGAACAGATGAATAAATCCTATGGGTAAGGGAGATAGTACTGATAATTGCCTTGATTTGCTAGGTTTGGTGTACTGTTGCTTTAATGACTGGCTAAAATATTTAGGATTGACACCCAGAACTGTATCAAGTAATTACTTAGTAGGTATGATGTATGGCATGTTTTAAGATGCAAGGGATGATTCAATAGAGTATGCAAGTATGTATGCAGTTCTGTATTTATTTATGTATATGTATTTATACAGCATGAACCTAGACAAAAGGTAGAGGAGAACTGTACAGGTTCAAAAACAAATATAAAGGCAACCAGTGGAAGGAGAGGTAGCTTGGTTGTGGACAGATAATGCATTGTTATCTGGTGTTCTTTAAAGAGGTGAGTCTTCAACTCTTCCCTAAATTAGAGAAGGTGTTGTGGCGATCCTGCTGCATAGGGGGATGATGTTCAAGATTCTGGGTGCATAGATAGAAGAGGCCTGCTACCTTATTCTTTTCTTGTTTACACTCTTGTTTACACTTCTTAGTCTTCAGTCTGATGATGTTTGGGATGTGGGTGTGCCAACAAACACCAGAGGTGGTGAGCTTGTCTGTAAAGTAAGGGGGTTTGCTGGTCATAATGGATTTGTAAATAATGCATCTGTGATTATAGACAGTATGGGTTGGCAAGGGTAACCAGTAGAGTTCCATCAGAATGGGGGAGATGCGATCATATTTCTTCTGACCTGAAAGCGGTATGCTGTGGTTTATAGTATACCCTTGAGGGGTACCAGCGTGAAGTGAACAAGACCATGGATCATGGCGTTACCACCATCCAGATGGGTGAGTATGAGGGCATGAACAGCTATTCTGAAGTTCTTTTCTGGAAAAAATTGTTTCACTTTCCTTAGAAGAGAGACAAGGTTCCAGGCCATCTTTATTTTTTGCCCATGTGCTCCTTGAGGGTAAGCTTGGTGTCCATGATGAATTCAAGTGACATTGCATTTAGTAACAGTTAAAGTTCAAAGCTGTCAAGGTTCATGTCATTACACCAGGTTTGCACTGTTTCCTCTCTATTGTTTTTGGCAAATAGCATGAATTCTGTCTTTGTTGGGTTGAGCTTAGGATAGGTGCTGGGCATACAGATGTGGAAGATGTGAAGGTGGTGTTTGAGGCATCTGATGTCTGAAGCAGAGGAGGCTTTCAAATAGAGAAACAAAGTGTTAAACACAGATCTGATGTCTATTTCAGGTGACAGAAGAAAATATTTGAAGACATGCAGAGTTCAACTTGCTGGTTAGACGCATTCGTTTTTATATTCAACCCTTACAACTCCTCTATGGTTTTTGGTTAATGATGCATTACGGAAAATATAAATCAATAAGATGTTAATAGGAGGTGTCAAACTAGCTGACGTTTATTATTTTAAAAACAGGTTATTCGCAGTATTGATGAATAGTATCTGAGCTGTTTGCGGTAACTCAAAGTGGTCATCTCTTGGTAGGTACTTAAAACCTCCTTTGCCTGCTTTCAGGCTTCTCTCGGCGCTGAACCTCTTTATGGTGCTTCGAACAGTTTTCACAAGGATTCTTATATCTCTTTCAGATTGGATATTGTATTCAATTGTCTGGTAAACAACCTTTACAACGCAAGTTTTACAACGCACTACCATTACAACGAAACTTTTACAACGAACGCGATGTAACCACGCGATGCCATTACAACGCAAGTCTTTACATCGACTTGCGCTAGATGGCGTGCTAACATTACAAATAGTGTAGTTTACTATCCCAACACCTTCCCTACTGTTAAGTGGACTGGAGTTGGAATAGCAAATTACGCTTTTCTAATGTTAGCACGCCATCTAGCGCCAGTCGATGTAAAGACTTGCGTTGTAATGGCATAGCGTAGTAACATCGCAGTCGTTGTAACGACCACGATGTAACTGCACGCGTTGTAATGACTTGCGTTGTTACGTCATACATCCCAATTGTCTTTGATTTTCACCACTGGTGCTCGAGGACGCAGCTGGTATATTTCAAGTTAGCTGGATGAATATAGCACAATTTTTTCTGACTCTATGGAATATTATTTTTTCCCTTTGAGTTTGACAAGCGTGCAGACATTTGTAGATAGCTAATGGCCAGCATGCATGCAGTATCCGAGGCCTGTGGAGCACCTTTCAAAGTTGCTGCAAACACCTTGGCCCTAATGCTATTGTAAAATGCAAATACTGCATGGTGGGGTTTCAAGCTGATGAGTGGGATGAGGGAGCAGAGCAGATTCAAGAGGTAGCAGGAAATATAAGAGTGATTTGACCAAGACAAAGGTTTCACAAACATTTCTAAGGCTATATCTTCTGAGTAAAGACTGCGTCAGATATGTTTTAATTGGTCCACATACTTCCTGGCTGAAACTCAAGGCTTGCATCTGGTTTAAAAGGACTGATGCATGCCTTGACTAATAATTCTCCTCAGAACGCATACTCTAGCAGAAGGACGGCTGATGATGTATTGGGCTCCTGCGTGTCATCCATTATTTGCCAAAGATTCAAGCATATAAAAGCCTTAAAATTAGAAAATGTATTTTGCATTTTTTAAACAGAAATTAATATTGCTGACCTTGTATTTTACCCCTACTCTAGCTCGAGAGAAACTTTGAATGATGGGCGTAGACAAACGTTCTGGCTTAAAGATTTGGAGGAAGCATAGTATACAAATAGGCAGCTATCTATGCCCGTGCAGACATTCTACAACAGGCCATAATTCCATTTTTTGTGAATGGTCACCTGGAAAGTATTTGCTGATAAAGCTATTCCGATGAAGGTGCTTCCATTTATCAGCCATCTGCACATCTTCCCTGAGTAAAGGTGAAATGAATTTCAAAGCAAAGAGCTTACCAATTAGCATAGCATTCTACAGCAAGTCTTTCTTTATCCAGTCTGTGAGCTACGTAAGACAAATTGAGCTGACAGAATGCCAGGAAGCAATGTCTTTGAACTGTCCAAAAATATGTATAAGATGCTGTGACATTCTTTTTTTGAAACATCATAAAATTGTGAACAGCAAGCGATATATATATATATGCATATATTATCATACACAAGGTGTTGATATCGCCTATTTTTACAGCATTTTTTTATTGATGTCAAAGACCCGTCCATTTTATACCTCAATGCCTGAAAAATGAAAATAGATGACAATAGTTTATGGATAGTATTTAAATGTTTTTGAGATAGTACACATCCAGCAAAACGATAAATACACTTGTAGAATCAGGCAAGATGCTATAATGTGATTAATTTGATATATGTGAGAGCATCATTTTGATACATAATATGGGAGTTTATTTTGGTATTCTGGCGCCGAGAGTCAGAACGGACCTGACATGAGAAAACAAGTTCACTAGTCATTTCTTACACTACAAGCTGCTGGTGACCTAAATTGAGCCCCTTCTAACTTACTTCACACAGTAGACCGCTACCGCACACAGCGAAAGCCAGCTTACTATGCATCTCGATTTACCAAATGTCAGGGCTATTTGAAGTGATATTGCACACCCTTTCACATTAATGACATCACAGGAAGTGATATATGAACGCTGGCCCGGAATCTTGCCAGGAAGTGATGTCCCTTGACCTTAAACTTGTTATGTTTATGGGGAACACCCCCCTGATCACAGAGAGGGTGGTCTGGGCTGTGACCCGGAAGAGGTGCAGACAATAAATGGGGGCCGGACCGGATGATCCGGGTCAGTGCACCGAAGCGTAAGCATGGAGTAGGTGTGTGTATTTATTCCCCGATCCCGGAGCGCATGCTGCCCTCCTACCCACATACTACGATCGTCACCCTAGCTGACGACATAACAACTGGCGACGAGGGGGTCTTTCCTAACTCACGACCCACGGCGGCTGCATCTTCGCTGCCTGCTCACCCGGAGGCCGTTGTGCTTCGAGCGCCGGAGCGCTGCCTGACCCGCTCTGGTGGCGGCTGCCACGCGGAGCGCTGAGCCTCGCCCGTGAGTGCGCCTACGCGGTCTGCAACGTTTTGCTCCCTGCCATCTCCCGGTGCTGTCTTCTCCAGGGCCCGCGACGGGGCTGAAAACGTCCCGTGAAGGGGCACGCGCACGTGCCTGGTATCCCGAGCGCGTGTGGGGGCGCCCTCTTCGGATGTCCCTGCTGCCTGGCTGCATCCTCACAAGCGAGTGAGTCCCGGAGGTGCTGCACAGAAGGACGCCACCTACAGCCTGCTCTCCTTGGTCAGTTCCCGTGTGTGTGCCCTGTGACGTGGCCTGATGACCGTGGTGGATGCATCAGTGTGGCGAATGGGCTGCTGGGAGAGACGGGGTGTTCATGTCTGCTGAGTCTCGCCCAGGGAGTTTATCCTAACACCACTGGTTGACACGTGGGGCGCAATCACCTACGCTGGACGCCCGTTCCCTGAAGCCTGGCTGACGAGTGCCTGTAGGCCGAAGTTTTACTGCTGCCTGCGCCGGAGGTGCGGGTGTTAGTTCTTTTTGACTGCGTCCACTCCCGGAGCACGTCCTCTGTCACATCCAGGTCCGCCTGCGCTGGCTGTATCATGGCTACCGGCCAGTCAGCGTGAAGATGACGACGGTGCCCCCGATTGAAGCGTTCGTAGTGGACGGCCCGCCGTCCGCCCAGGTGGCTAAGTGGAAAGAATGGCTGGAGCGCCTGGAGAACTATTTTGCCGTAGTTGGCCTAAAGCCCGAAAGACATCGGCCCATGCTATTGCACCTGGGTGGTCCTGCCATTCACCGACTGGGAAAATCCGTGGTGGAAGCCGGCCCTCCCCACACCTATGCTACGCTCAAAGCAGCTTTGACCGCACATTTTGAACCCCTAGCAAACCCGGATTACGAACGTTTTCTCCTACGACAAGCTAGACAACAGCCGGAGGAATCGGTCGACACCTTCTATGCTCGTTTGAAGGAACTGGCAAGCACCTGTACCCTACCGGACACAGATGACGAGCTGCGGGCGCAGTTCATCCAGGGATGTTCGTCCGTTAAGTTGAGAGAAAGGGTACTCGAAACGCCCGGAATCTCCATGGCCGACATTCTCACCATGGGCCGGTCTAAGGAGTTGTCCAAAGTGCGCGCCGCACATATGGAGACGGCCCTTCAACGTCAAGTGAAGGCAGAGCCAGTGAACGCGGTGGTGGCGACTACCTCAAGAAAGCGTCTACAAAGAAACCGGAACACAGCAAACCACCACCCTCGACTCGTTCCTGCTACATGTGTGGAGGGTCGTACCCACACCAAGGTCCATGCCCTGCTCAAGGGAAAAGATGTTCGGCGTGTCGCCGTCTGAATCACCTAGCCAAAGTGTGCCGCTCTGCGGGGCGTCAGCGGCAACAAGGTCGGCAGATCAATGCAGTGGATGCCCCTCAACAGGGGGCTGAGGAAGACGATATGGACGACGATGAGGACGAAGGCACGGTCCATGTAATTCACGCCCTACAACCTGATGTATGTCCGAGACGGAGGGTCCCAAAGTGTAACGTCAAGATTGCAGGACATCTGACGCCGGTGCTGATTGACACAGGTGCGTCCATAAACATAATGGCCCAGTCCATGCTGAGATCCTTCCCGATACAGCCCATCTTGAAGCCAACGTCCATACAGGTGTATGCTTATGGCTCCGGCACACCACTCACTGTGTTAGGCGTCTTCACCACCGACATCACCCATGAGTCAAGTTCCGTTCGCACAAAGGTGTACGTCACCAAGGAAGGTGCGGGAATGCTGCTGGGCTGTCGTACGGCGGAACATCTGCAACTGGTGGTGTTTGCATTCGCTGTGCACTTGGAGGACGTTGAGTCACTGGTGGAAGAATTTCGAGACCTGTTTGACGGTATCGGATGCTTAAAGGACCACCTGGTACGGCTTCACATAGACCAATCAGTACAACCAGTTGCTCTCAAGCATCGGAGAGTAGCATTCCATCTGCGGCCGAAGGTCGAAGAGGAGCTAAGAAAATTGGAGGCCGCTGACATCATCGAGAGAGTGGAAGGACCGACGCCATGGGTCTCCCCCATTGTGATAGCCCGAAAACCGAAACAACCAGGTGAAGTCAGGATATGCGTGGATATGCGCTTGCCGAATCATGCCATCAAGCGGGAACGCCATCTGACACCCACGGTCGATGACATCGTTGCGGAGGTCAGCGGATCGCACTGGTTCTCGAAGATGGACCTTCGGGCGGGCTACCATCAACTCCTGCTGGATCCTGAGTCAAGGGCCATAACCACTTTCTCCACCCATGTGGGTCTGCGCCGCTACAAGCGCCTCAGTTTTGGAGTGTCCAGCGCGGCGGAAGTATTTCAAGATACCATCAGAAGTGTATTGGCTGGCCTCAGAGGTGTCATAAACGTCAGTGATGACATTTTAGTACACGCACCGACTCTGGAGAAACGCATGAACCGTCTACGATGCGTGTTCTAGAGGCTCCAGGACAGTGGCCTTACGTTGCATCGCGAAAAGTGCGAGTTCCTAAAAAAGGAGATAGCGTTTTTTGGATATCACTTCTCACAACAAGGAGTGTCACCCGACCCAGCGAAAGTTCGTGACATCCAGACGGCACCTGCCCCGACCACAGTCACCGGAGTGAGAAGCTTCCTAGGCATGGTCCCCTACTGTGGTCGGTTTATCCGGAACCTAACGAATCTAACGGCGCCCCTACGGGAACTCACGAAGAATGCCGCCATTTGGGAATGGGGTCCCATTCAAGAGAAGGCTTTTCAGGACACCAAACACGCTTTGTCCGCCGAAACCACTTTAGCGTATTTTGACCCCGCCCGGGAGTCCGAAATGTCGGTGGATGCCAGTCCCATTGGTTTGGGTGCCGTATTGTCCCAGAAGCAACTGGACGGTGAGTGGGCCCCGGTAGCCTACGCGAGCCGAGCTCTGACGGAAACAGAGCAAAGATACTCACACATAGAAAAGGAGGCGATTGCAATACATTGGGGGTGTCGTCATTTCCACCTCTACCTATATGGGCAGCCATTCACGGTCCACACTGACCACAAACCGCTGATTCCTCTCTTCATGGGCGTGTCGTCGAAACCACCTCCAAGAATTGAAAAGTGGATCCTGCAGCTGCAAGAATACCAATTCAAAGTGGTCTACCGCCCAGGGACACAAAATCCGGCGGATTTCCTATCCAGACATGCCCGGCCAGTTACCCGAGAAGAGGAGTCTGAAGCGCAGGAGACGGAGGAATATGTCAGGCTGGTGGTGGAACGCTCTCGGCCTCTGCCCATCAGGCTAGAGGACATCCTGGAAGCGACCAAACGGGATGACTGCTGGGAGATGGTGATATCAGCGGTTGGATCGGGAAGGTGGCATTCCCTGCTGGAGAACCTGACACACCGAACGGATGATGCACAAATGGCGTTAAAAGCTCTTCACAATGTCCGGTCCGAATTGGCCGTGTCCCCCGAGGGATGTCTGATGAGAGGCACGCGTCTGGTTATCCCCAGGTCACTACAGCAGCGAGTGGTGGACTTAGCTCATATCGCGCACCAAGGTGTGGTCAAGACAAAATCACGTCTGAGGAGCAAGGTGTGGTTCCCTGATCTGGACAGTGTGGTGGAGAGGACTGTCCGGTCCTGTGCGCTCTGCCAAGCGGTGGGGCCCGCTGATCCGCCGGCCCCAATCCTGACGGAAGACATACCTCCTCACCCGTGGCACCGGGTGAGTGCCGATTTTGGGAGCCTACCGGATGGCCGACACATGCTTGTCGTCATTGATGATTTTTCAAAATACCCCGAGGTTGAGATACTGGACTCAATTACTGCGAGCAACACAATACCTCGTTTCGAGAAAATCATGGCCAGTCATGGGCTAATCAAGGAGCTACGCACAGACAATGGTCCGCCATTCGCCAGCCACGAGTTCTCTGAATACCTCCGATCAAGAGGTGTCCGACACGTGAAGATCACACCCCGGTGGCCACAGGCCAATGGCGAGGCCGAGCGTTTTATGCGCACCCTAAACAAAGTACTCAGGATAGCAATATCTCGAGAACAGAACATGGAATGTGCCCTGTACACTTTCGTGAAAGAATACAGACTTACACCTCACTCTACAACTATGGCCAGCCCCGGTCTCTTGTGTAATCAACGGGTGCTGAATGATGTGTTTCCTCATTTGACACCACCCTCGCCTGCACATCGTCAAGTATCCGAACGCCTTCGGCAGAGGCGGGTCAAGAATGACCGCATGTCCAAGAGGCGCCATGCCGGGAGCAGATCGTTGGTGGCAGGTGACCTGGTGTTGGTGAAGAATCGACATCCACGAGGGAAGTTCTCCCTTCCGTTCGAACCTGAGCCCTGGGTGATTCAGACAGTCAAGGGCACAATGGTCACTGCCCAGAGGGATCACGAGACAGTCACTAGGAACATCTCCCAGTTCAAAAAGTACCAGTGTCCGGTGCGACCAAGTGAGGTGGTGCCAGAGTCCGAGGATGGCGAACCGACGGGTGACGCCCTCGACGAGGAGAGTGTCTCACCTGGGCCAGCCCCACCAATGTCCGGGGCAGCTGTGGAACATTTGTCAGGGGCAGCTGGAGCTGAAGGCGGTAGAGATGGGAGTGAAGGTCGAGGTGGACACAGATATCATCTCCGAGCCAATCCAGCAGTGTCGTCTCGACTGAGAGGTTTTGTTATGGACTAAGGAAAAGAAATGCATTGGTTGTCTTCTCTCTCTCTCTCTCTCTCTCTCTCTCTCTCTCTCTCTCTCTCTCTATCTCTATCTCAATCTCTATTTCTATCTCTATCTCTATCTCTATCTCTATCTCTATCTCTATCTCTATCTCTATCTCTCTCTCTCTCTCTCTCTCTCTCTCTCTCTCTCTCTCTTTCACTCTCTCTCTATCTCTGTAGTGGAGTGTTTTGTTTCAACCGGTGTTGTGTTTGTTTTTGTTTTGCCATGATAAAGGAGGAATGTTATGTTTATGGGGAACACCCCCCTGATCACAGAGAGGGTGGTCTGGGCTGTGACCCGGAAGAGGTGCAGACAATAAATGGGGGCCGGACCGGATGATCCGGGTCAGTGCACCGAAGCGTAAGCATGGAGTAGGTGTGTGTATTTATTCCCCGATCCCGGAGCACATGCTGCCCTCCTACCCACATACTACGATCGTCACCCTAGCTGACGACATAACAAAACTGTTGACATCTCAGCAACTGACACTGCTACAGTTCCTTAATCAATAAGGGGCATATTAGCAACGGAATGCGATAACAATCACAAATCACGCTTAGCGTGTTTTCCTGTATCGCCGTCCATCGCTGGTTGACATCGCCTTGTTAGCGGCGTATTAGCAACGCCTTGCTCAGAGGCGATGTCAAAACCAGCGATATACGGCGATAAGCAGCAATAGCGTGAGAAATCATGCAATGATTTCTCAGCGCTAATGAAATGCTTGCTAATATGCAAGTGTGAACCTAACCAGACAATCCACCTCCCATGCAAAAGGTGGTTAAGTCACCTTTCAAACGGGTGTTAGATTCCTGTGATGACCGTGGTTAGCGTGGCTTTTCATATCGCTTCGCGTGTCCGGGGCAGGATTGTAAATAGTGCGATGTTTGGTTTGCGACTGTTTCCATTTACTTTAAGTGAGGAACGCCTACTTTGCATGTAATTAGAGATAAATATCGCTGACATGCAAATCGGCAAATAAACGGGCGCTATTGCCAGTAAACTGTCGCTAACAGCTGTTAGCGACAGCTTGCTAAAAGGGCGATAAAATATCGCCGCTTTAGCGGCAAAAAGTGCCGCTAAAGCGGCGATACAGCCCTTGATACTATGCCCCCAGGGGGCATATTAACAATGCGGCGATAATTTTATCGCCTTATCAGCAAAGACACGCTATCGCGTGTTTTGCTGATTTTGCTCCCGCTTCCAGCATGCCTAACTGCGCATCGCTAATGAGATGCAAAATAGGCATGTCTGTAGAAACAACATGGGTAAACATCGCGAAGGCAGCTTCACGATATTTACAATGTGGGGAAGCGATTATTTTAATCGCGCTAAGTATGCCTTAACGCAGGAATTTAACATCTGTTAAATTCCTGACTAAGGCATACCTAACATGGGAGGTGGATTCATGTGATACGACTACAGGGTCGTCTCATCAAGCATATCGCCGTTTTACATGGAACATCGCTGGATAACCAGCAATCTTCCATGGAAAAGGGCGCTATCGCCGGAACGTACATCGCCATGGCGCTAAGCATTGTTAATACAACGCTAGCCTGATGAAATATTCCAGCAATAGAAAAAAATGCGGTATACAAGGTCAGCGCTAATTATCACTGCCTGTTGCAGATATGCCCCCATGTGATTAATGTAACAACCCAAACGTCTACCTTGATTAGGCTGCTGACAGGATATTCCAGGGAAGCATTTCTATTTTCTCTTTCTTTTACATGAAAGTGGATATGTTGATTTAAGGAGGATATAGAGACACAAAACACAGAACATCACTAGGGACATAAACTATATACATTACAATCTGTCATGTTTTTAATGATTCCCCTAGTGTATACCACAATGAGACGAATGTTGAAAAATCTTAGAGTCGGAAAACAGTGAAAAAAAAAAGTTGTTAATTCCATAAGTAATAATAGATATAGACCATATATTGAATATGAACTATGCTATTCGCTCAACTTATTCCTTATTTTTAATACATTTTGATTTATGATTTGCAAGGCAGTATTGCTCATGCAAAGCACAGTGATGAACGTTTTATTGAAATACATACTTTGTCATATATTCTCAATAACAAAAACAGCAACAACTTGTGTTTGCAATTTTAGCTGAACGTTTTTATTTATTCAGAGGAGTACACATTGCAGTCCAAGTCTCAGCCCCAGTGTAAGCTACAGAAGGTAAAGAGCGCTCCCCAAGTGCACCTACTGTTTACCGTCTGTTCTTGCAATGATGGCTGATTTTCTTCCAAACTGCTGGTGCAAAATGCTTGCCCTGAGCGAGCAAACAGAGTGAACCAGACCTCTTCTAAGGAGAATTTGTGTGCGTGTGGGGGGAGGGGGGGGATTCAGCGTGGGGGGGGAGTGGGGGGATACCCCCCAAGAAAAGTTCTGAAAAATAGGGTCAAATAATGCATATTAGACCAAATGTTTGCAAGAATTTCCTGATGAGATGTGGGCTCTAAATTGGCATTCATTAAATATTCAAGTACTCTCAAGGTGTGCCCAACGAATATGCCTCCTTTTCACGCCTGCGATCCCTGTGATGTGGGTCTGGCAGGTGTTCCTCCCCTGCCTGCGGTACATGTGACGTGGGTCTGGCAGGTGTTCCTCCCCTGCCTGTGGTCCATGTGACGTGGGTCTGGCAGGTGTCCCTCCCCTGCCTGCGGTCCATGTGACGTGGGTCTGGCAGGTGTTCCTCCCCTGCCTGCGGTCCATGTGACATGGGTCTGGCAGGTGTTCCTCCCCTGCCTGCGGTCCATGTGACGTGGGTCTGGCAGGTGTTCCTCCCCTGCCTGCAGTCCATGTGACGTGGGTCTGGCAGGTGTTCCTTTCTTTTATGCTATGAATTGAATCCAGTAAGCAAGTGCCAACATTTTGTCAGGAGTGCCTGCATACCAAGAGTTGCCTCCAGCAGCAGCAATGTGCCTTTCGTGCCTCATATGCCAAGCGTTGCCTATAGCATGCCAGTGCCAATGATTTTGTCACCGGTACCTTTCATGCTAAGAATTGTGTCCAGTAAGTCAGTGCCAGCATTTTCACTCTCAATGGGACAGCTGCTCTACTGTAAAGAGTGGATCCTCTCTTCTTCCTAAAAGTGTCTCTGAGGCAGTCACACGAGGCCAACCTGATGTCCCTTCATGATCAGCCCCAGTTCCTGTGTAAACACGGAAAGCAGGATTCATTTTAACCTTCATCAAAGGCAAGTCAACAGCATTCCTTTTTCTTCTTATGTTTTGATGTTGCATGGTGCCATAGCTTAGCACACTCACTGGAGATTGGAGATTTCCATTCCCAATCCCTGAAGAATTGTGACCAATACTCAGCATTTTGTTCCCTGTATGATTGAAAACCTGTATAGTGCTTAGTGGAATCTGGTCATTGAGGATGATGGACACCTGATGCTGCAGCTCTGCATCCCAGTGAGGCTCAAGGAGTGCCCCCAGTGGACCACGGTGGGATGAGCATCGACCATGTTGGGGGTTAGACGCTTGCTTGCCTCCACCATCGTCTGGTGCCTCAAGTAGCACTAAATCTTTTGCACCACACAGACAAGGGGAGGCAGCTACTTGAACTCTGCTGCAGCACACAAGAGGTGAGCACACAACTAGGCTTATGCCAGGCAGGCTTCCTGAAACATGGCCTTGCAATCAGCTCTTTGGTGAGCACTGGCCCTCACCTGCGCCCCTGGAAAGGACAAGGGCTAATTGGGGCCCCAGAGTGGGCCAAGGGATTGACGATCTCTTTTGTCCAGTGGCCATTCTTCTCCACAATGCCCTCCCCTTTGGGTCTGCTGACCAGCAACGGTGGCCCTGCACAGAAGATAGCTCATCTGTGTGTATCAATGACAGTGGCACACCATCCATCAAGGTGGACCTTCACTGCCAGTGCATGGACATGTGGCGAGGTGATACCTACGGCCCCCTCACTAGCATCACACAGTCGTAGTTCAGCAAACCTGACTCCAAGCAAGAGGCCATATATTGTGTGTGCTGACACACCAAGCTACATGCGGATGGATTCAATATATTGCTGACTATCTTGTGGAGTCCCAGACTGCTGCCCGGGGAGTACCTCCTGCTTGTTTAATTTCAACGTGCTCCATGATGTTCTCCACTGTTAAAACTGTTTGCTGCAATTCAATCATGAATGTCTACTGTATGTTCTGAGTGATGTTTCTAATTGATGGAGAAGTTTGTTAATGTTAATACTATTGCTAGTATTCTGTTTATTATTCCCTAATGTTCCCCCTAGCTCATGGGACTCCTAAAAGACACCACTAGTTTACCAGTGGCTCACCAGCTGAGCCCACCCTCCCATCCTCCCACCACCTCCAAATAGCCTCCTCCCAACAACTTGTCTGTTCTAGGCAAATGCTTCTGTCTGGGGACAGGGAATGGCAGGCCTGGATCCCACCGCCTCTCCCCTTGGAAGGGGATTACCATAACCTGCAGTAGGTGACATCGTTTACATACATCATGGCCCCCCTCACTGGCTTCACGGGTGAAGTGGACAAATCAAGGTTATGCTTGCTGAACACAGGTGTAGATTGGTTCTCATCTAAAGACTCACCAGATGGAGCGGGTTACCTTCCATTGCACCTAGGGCACACATACCAGATCTTCTTTATTGCTATCCCCTGCAGTGCGCCCCTATCACTGTGTGTATGCCCCACAGCTATACATACAACTGTCCACGACTAAGTCATGGTATGATATTCCGCTCCCCCCTCAACTTCCTACTCCGGTCTTGATGCCTCTCCCCATACTAAAAGACTCTCACTTATCACCTAACCCCACCACTATGTACAAATAACTGCTTCCATTAGCCCAAATCCTCTTCCTGTGGGATATGGCACAGAAATCGTATCAGATAACGATCCTGGCTGAATGACATCTCTGAGGTCACTGACCATCATATCTAGGCATGTGATTGGCCTCACGCATTTCATTATAGTAAAAAAAAGTGCTTACATATCTCAGTTGGAAATCTGTGGATGTGGATCTTCTCGAATAAACGCAAATCACAATTGTAGAGGCAGGAAAGGTCAGGGGGGAGTGGGTGGTCAGGGCCATTCACAGCTGCTGTCCCCCATCATTGGAGGCAGGACCACCTCAAGCCAAAAATGCAGAGTGGCCATCCTTTCACGTATATCGCTCTTATGCACGTTACTCAAGGCGCAGACTGTCACAAAGGGACGGTATCCGTTTTTCAAATTGCGCATTGGCAAATGACCATTTCTTCTACAGCTTAACCCGTGTGCTAAAGGAGTTTAATGGAGATTGGCACCCACTACCTACTCACAGGAGGAGACTTAAATCTGTCTTGAAACACAATATTAGGCTGCACCAGCATCAACGATGCAGCCAATACCTCAGACAGGGCTCTTATACGTGACATTCTTTTTTTTTTGTTTTTTTTTTTTTTTTTCAAAATTTTATTGAAACAATAAATCAGATACAAGCATGGGCCTACAACCACCAGGGCCGGCCGCTAGATTCAGAAATGATCGTACATTAGTTAAAGCAGTAGGCGACACCTGGGGCCCAGCCCCGTAAATGGCTCAGGATAGCTCGAGAGAAGCAGGAGACATACATTTAACATAAATAACAACAAAAAACAAAAGGCGAGGCATACAGGCAGAAAACGTGGGTCAGGCTACATCCGGGGGACTTTTACTCCAAGACTTCAATTAGCTATCATCAGGAGGGAGTATTGAAAGATCGGGGGGGGGTAACGGGAAAGGAACATCCATATATGCGATTATACAATCAGTTACGAGGAACCATCAAGGGTCAGGGGGACAAAGCAATATCGGTGTCCACTAGGGGGGGCGTACAGATACCCCCACGATATACGTTCCATTGCCCCCAAATTCTACCCCATGCCCCGGGTTTACCGCGGGCCACATATACAGTCTTCTCCCTAAACATACACCAGTCCATGTTTTCCTTCCATACTGACACGGTGGGTGGCCGCTGGGAGCCCCAAAGCTGCGCTATATCCCTCTTGGCAATCATGTAGCCCAGGGCCGCCCACCGAGTCTGCGCCGCGTTATAATCATTGGGCTCCCACACATTCAAGACACAGCGACGCACCTCCGGCAGCAGCTCCATCCCGGTGACTTGCCCCATGACCCCATGAACCCGACGCCAGTATTCCGCCACCTCCCGGCACTCCCAAAGGATATGGAGAAAGGTGGCACTGAGCCCACACCCCCGCCTGCAGAGCCCATCCTCCGAGAATCCCATCGAGACCAGACGGGGGCCCGTAACATACACCCGGTGGAGAATCTTTAGCTGAACCAGGCGGAGGCGGGCTGGAATGGCAACTTCCTTGGGGGACGATAGTGCGGACTGCCAGTCCTCGTCGTCTAATTCCACCCCGTCCCCCGTCCACGTCTCCCGAAGGCGCACCAATAGGTCGGCCCGATTGTTAATGAGTTTTTTATAAATTAAGGAGATAGTACTGTCGGGAACATGACCATCAAGTATGCGGTCCTCGAGGGGCGAAGAGGCAGGGATCTTGGTCCCCTCCCCAAAGACAGAGAGCAGGGCGTGCCGAACCTGGGCGTATCGGAAAAACTCCTTTTCCGTGAGTTCGTATTCGCTCTGGAGCGCCGCGAAGGTCTTCACCGCGCCCTTCATCCATAAGTCTCCCACTCTACTGATGCCAATCGTGTCCCAACGGTCAAACCCCTTCGTTGTCCAGAGGCTTCCCAGTCGGTCGGAGGCAAATAAAGGAGTAGCGCATGTTAGTCGCTCACTCCAGCCCATGGCTACATTGGCCGCCTTCCAAATCCGTACCGCGATCTTAGTGGGGCCCGTCAGGGTCCGTCCAGCCGAGCGGGAGTAAAGCGCCCTGTTATAGTTACCGCCGGGAAGCAGGAATTTATCCATCTCATACGCCGGATTCAAGCCAGGCGCATACGTGGCGTGGTTAATGGCTGATAGCTGCGAGGCCCAATAATACCTGCGAATGTCGGGAAGCGCGATGCCCCCGTCATACCAGGGGAGAGTAAGTTTGGCCAGGGCAATACGCGCCCGCCCGTCCCACACCAGTCTCCTCTGCAGACTCTCTACTTCCCGAAAGTAGGCTACTGGAATGATGTCGAAGGAGTTCTGAAGTGCATAGAGGAACCTGGGAAGGGACATCATTTTAAACAATGCGGCCCGACCCAGTGGGGACAGGGGCAGCCTACACCACCGAGCCGTGTCTTCCCTCAAACGTCGAAGTGGAAGCAGGAGATTGTGCTCATAGCGAGCTACCGGGTCCAACGAGATGTGTATCCCCAGGTATTTAAAGCCGGACAGAGATATTTGGATCGGAAGCCGAAGCGGCAGGAGAGGGGGGCCACCAGAGATAGGATAGACACAGGATTTAGACCAGTTAATCGTGAGACCCGAATTTCTCCCGTAGGAAGTCAGAACATCGAAGAGAACGTTAAGCGACTGCCGCGGCGAGGTAAGATACAGGAGGATATCGTCAGCATATAACGAGACCCGATCCTCAAAGCCCGGGGCCCACCGGATCCCCCTGATCGAGGGCTCCCAGCGGAGCCAAGCGGCGAGTGGCTCCAGGGCGAGAGCAAAGAGCAGAGGGGACAACGGGCACCCCTGCCTCGTACCCCTACCAAGAGCGAAGGGCCGAGAGACCCGCCCATTAACCACCACCTGAGCCATGGGTCCCGTGTAGAGAAGCTTCACCCAGCCAAGAAATCCCTCCCCAAAGCCGAATTTGGTCAAAACAGCCCAGAGGAATGGCCACTCGATGGTGTCAAAGGCCATCGTGGCATCTAAAGAAACCAGCACGGCCGGTTCAGAGAGGTACTCCGCCCTGGCGAGGGCGCCATGGAGACGCCTCAAGTTGAGGGCGGTGTTGCGATGTGGGATGAATCCGCATTGATCAGGATGAATCAGATCGCAGATGACGCTCAACAAACGATTGGCAAGGACTTTAGCCAGGATTTTAGGCTCTGCATTTAGCAGTGAGATAGGCCTGTAGGAGGCACAGCGGTCCCGTGGCTTACCGTCCTTGGGGATCACGACTATCGTGGCCAGTCGCTGGTCGACCAGAAGGGAACCGGCCTCAAGGGACTCCAGAAACATACGACGGAGGAAGGGCGCTAGTTTATCCGGGCGCAACTTATATAATTCGATAGGTAGACCGTTGGGACCCATGGCCTTGCCCGAGCGAAGGGACCGAATCGCAGTCGCGATTTCATCTACCGTCAAGGGAGCGTCCAGCTGCTCACGGTCCTCGGCAGAAAGGCCAGGCAAAGCAATGTCCCTCAGGAGAAGGCGAGAATCTTCCTCATCTCTATCAGTCACCGGGGAGTACACAGTCCGGAGGTGGTCGGCAAAACATTCCACAATCTCACCAGGCTCCGTCACACACACTCCATCCGAGACACGCAACTCCGGGACCACACGATTCACTCTCTCCCTCTTATCCAGCCACGCAATCAGCTTTCCCGCCTTGTCCCCGGCATCATACAACCGACCCTGCTGCTCCCTATACATAGTTTTGGCAGCGTCGGTGACAAGAGATCTGTATTCAAACTGTTTCAGATTAAGGGCATGGAGCCCGTCCGGAGTGACACCCGCCTCCAAGGCCGACTCCAGCCCCAAGATGTCAGTCTCCAGCTTCACCACCGCCTCACTCCTGAGCTTCTTAGCCACCACTATCTGGGAGAGGGCGTGTCCGCGGATTACAGTTTTAAAGGCTTCCCACAGGGACATTGCAGACAACACAGACCCCTCGTTTTCAAGAAAGTATTGGTCCATAGCCTTAACCAGACTCTCGCGGGTCGTGGGGTCTCGCAGGTACCACGGGTTAATGGGAGCGATCCGCCCTGCAGACCGCGACTCAGTGTCAAAGAGAAGCCACAGCGGGGAATGATCGGAGATACCCCTCGCTAGGTGCCTGACCTCTCGAATTCGACCCGCCTGCGTCGCGGGCATAAGGAAATAGTCTAACCTAGAAAGACTCCCATGTGCCCCAGAGTGAAAGGTGTATTGACATTGGGTCGGATGCATTAATCGCCAACTATCCACCAGGCCGAAGGTCTCCAACAGACCACCTAGCCAAGCCTGGGCAGCGGGGAGGGCCCTGGGTGGGTGACGATCCAGGTCACCCGAGACCACCGAATTAAAATCCCCGCCCATAAGCAAAAGGCCATCCGGAAGTTCAAGCAGCATTCGACCCAAGTCCGCGAAGGTGGAGTTCTGGAGGCCCGGTGGGACGTAAATTGAGACCAGGGCAAGGGGATGCCCCTCCCACCTCCCAGTCAGACAAACATAACGCCCTCTGTCATCTGAGACCACCCGCGTGATCTCCAACGGAAGTGAGGATCGCAGGAGAATGCCCACCCCCCTGGAGCAAGTTGTGTAACCAGAGTGAGCCACGAGGCGGTATCCCCCCCTGTTCATTGCATGGCAGACATTACCAACCAAATGCGTCTCCTGGAGAAACACCACATCAGGAGTCAGACGACGCAAATACTGCAGAACTACACCCCGTTTGATACGGTCCCCCAACCCATTGACGTTCCAAGACATCAGCTTCAACCCGTCCCCCCCCATCCCCTCCAATAGATCAGAGGTCCCCCCGCAAGCAGCACAAGTCCCAAAAGTGGAAGAAAATCAATACCTCGCCCTGCAAACAAAAACCACACTACAAAACAACCCCTCCTTCCCCCCCACCCCCCCCAACACCCAACTCCCCCCACCCTGCACCCCTGCGGGCCAAAAAAAACCCCAAAATTGCAGTGTGCCTGTCGCCCAACTAACCCCAGTCTACAAAAAGACCCCGGAGGAGGAAAGGGACCCGTCCCCGCCCGCCCCCCATACACATACTAGCAAAACACACTGAACCAAAGAAGTACAACCCAGCTGAGCAGTGCAAATTGGCAAAATCAAGGACCAAAAGTCACTCCAAAGGGGACCCGCCACCGTTGGCACCCGCAGAGGGCCCGGGACGGCCACCTCTGTCAGGCAGCGAGTCCAACCAGTCACTCACGGCCACAGGAGAGTCAAAGAAGGCAGTCCGATCATCATGTTCCACTCGGAGTTTGGCAGGGTAGAGCATAGAGTACTTTAGGCCCAGCTCACGAAGACGACGTTTCACCCCCTGGAATCCCATCCGCTGCTTCTGGACAAGTTGAGTAAAGTCCGGATAAAAGTTAATGGATGAGTTCTCATGTCGAACCGGGCCATGGACCCGCGAGGCCTGCAGAATCGCATCCCGGTCTCTGTAGTAAAACAATTTGGCCACGATAGGCCTCGGGGGGGCCCCCGGCCGTGTCCGCCCGCCCGGAACTCGATGAGCCCGTTCAACGGCAAAAAATTTACTCAAGCCCGCAGGGGTCAGCTGTTGGAGGATGAGTTCCTCGACCAGGAGGTCAACCGGGCGGTCGTCGGTGGACTCCGGTACGCCGATGACACGGATGTTGTTGCGTCGGGCCCGTCCCTCGAAGTCCTCCAGCCGCCGGGCCATCTGCTCGTTGACCACCTTGATGTCGCCAAGCGCGGCCTGCAGGCCCGACACATCCGCACCCAGGGTGGAGGTCCGTGCATCGAGAGTTTGAACCCTCTCGTTTGTTTTGGAGAGGTCCGCCCGTATTAAGGTGACATCAATCGCCACCGTATCGATCTTGCGGGCCAGGGCCTCATATTGCGTGGCGATGGTCTCCCTGATGCCATCAATGGCGCCCATGATGTCCTGTAGGGAAAGTTCCGAAGAGACGGATGTGCCACCACCGGCGACGTCTGAGGGGGGACCGGCCGTTCCAGGAGAGCCTCTGCCATGAGTGTAGCGGTCCATGTTGTTGGTCTGGACCGATCCTCCACGGAGGGAGGATTTAGTCTTACGCCCCTCGGGGCCCCCCTTGCCCCCCATGCGGCCACGGACTCCGAGGGGGACCGCCGATCAAGAGTAGTTGGGATACCAGCCCTGGAAACCAACGCCTCACCCGAGGCCACAATATGGCGGTGCGGGGGGACCCAGGGCGATAGGCACTCTAGTGGCAGGTGGAGACAAAGCTTTGTGCAGAGTTTAGGGAAACACCCCGCCACCTCAATCGCTCCACCGGCCAGCCCCCTGAGGTCTGAAAGTGAAACCGAAAGTGGCCAAGCGGCCCCTGGCACCGCGCCACAGCCGTTGTTGTTCAACTGCGACACGGCCCCACGGCCCACCTTGCCCCGGGCACCTCCGTCGGGTGGGTCCCAAAAGTTCAAACAACGATATTTCAGGATTCCCGGGTCCGATTAAATTCCTGAAAAGAGATACGTGCTCAGCTGGTCGTCCTCTCCCAGATTCCATAAACCAAATCAGGATATTGTCAGGATAAATTCCGAGGAGCAGCGAGGGTCCGGGGAGCCCTGTGCTCACGCGACCATCTTGGATGCGCGCTAGGCTCCTATACGTGACATTCTTGCAGACTGAAGGCCTCCTCTGCATCTGGCACTTCCTTGATCATGATGACAGGGACTAGGCATATGTCTCCCTGGTCCATGGTAACCTATTGAGGCTAGTCTACTTTCTCTTTTCCCAATCCATGACCTCACTGATACATGATTCCTTGATACTAGAAGGGGGCACTTTCAGAACACTCACTGATCCACCTCACTCCAGATCTGAGATTAGTAATGCTGATCCGGCAAAACCTGGTGTCTTAATCTCCCAAAATAAGAGCTGCTGCCCTGTGGCCAAACCCTGCTCAAATCCCTAGTCACTAGCTACTTAGACCAAAACAAAGGGTTTTTCACTGCAGCACAAACACTTTGGGTGGCAGCTAAAGCAATTATCCTGGGGCTAGCTAAAGGATCATCAACTATCTATCTATATGCAGATGATATTCACCTCACACTTACGGTTCTTTCTACATCTCTTCTGGCCCTGTTAGGAATAATTTCTTACTTTGCTGCAATGGCAGGTGACACACTCAATTGAGACCTGTGTCTCTCAGCAGGGATTCTATCATTGCACCAGGTGATAGCATAAGGGGCTCTCATATATTTCAAGATACTCCGTGAGGAACTCCAGTACCATCAACCCAGATGTAGAGATACATGCAAATGCATAACTATCTGTCCAGTAGACTGGGAACAAAGCCTTGGGCCCTTCCAAAATATCAGATGATAACCTACCTGGACACCTGGGGGCATGTATGAAGTGTTGCAAAAATATTTTACAAATTGCCTCTTAAGTTAAGCCTTACTGCATTGTGCCAAGCTACCTGACGGTGAGCACAGATAATTTAGGTTGTATTGCGACCTACGCTGACTGTGATTGTGCTTCCTGCTTAGACAGGTTGCTTACCTCTGCCAACCAGAAACCCCAATTTCTGATGTGCACTTGTTTCATGACTGACCTGTTTGGCCTGCATTCTGAAATGCAGTGGGGCACACATTAAGCATTGGGGTAGTGACCTCCATCACACTGCTGTGCCACTTGATAATGCTTTGTGATACAGCAGACTACTGATTATTGTGCACCCATGAACACCTACTGCTTTACATGTCCCTCACAGCAACCAAGCATTGCCTCATATGCCACTGCTGATCCCCCCACCCACCCACACATGAGGAGTGGTTCGCAGAAATGTACAAGACGTACACTTATGAGAACCTCATCTGCAATTTACAGGACTAGGCAGAAGTCCTTCTCCATGTGTGGTCGCCCTTCCTGCGTATTAGTGATCATGAATAACCTGCTGTATCCCCTTTATCCTGACCACCTGCCAGCCTATTACTGCCCCTCCCTCCCACATGATGTTATCCTCCCAGTGATTTTTTTCAGCTCTCCCTACCACAGCAGCCGTGCCTTACACTGCTTACTACTCAAAGGAACCGCCCCACTCTGACAGAGTTTCTTATTGGGAAGGGGGCAGAACGAAGGAGGTCATACTGATTTATAAGCTATGCAGAGGCGTGGCAGCCGATGGCAAGGTATGCCCAAAAGGGAAGGTCTGAGGGCACTCACTGCATTATAGAGCTGCCTCACTGGAATATGCCTCTTTATTCCGCTAGCGTCACCCTGCATGTTGTTACAATGCAGTTGTAACAACAACCGCGTTGTTACAACTCATACCATTACCCCGCAAGTCGTAACAATGACTTGTGGAGGGGGGCGCTGGACTTTGGAATAGATAATTTACTATTCCAACTCCAGTCTGAGCGGACAGTAGGGAAGGTGTTGGATTTTAAATCTAACACATTCTCCCCCCTCTGCAAGTCCATTGTAACAACATGCAGGGTGACGATTTCGTAATAAGGGCTGTTTACCACCTCACTCACATATTTACCTATCTCCCCATTCACCTTAATACCTTCGTTGTTTATCAACATTGTTCTGCCCCTTCCCTCCTTTCACTTCTCCCAAGCACACAATCTCCCTCCATTTTATCTCCCTTCTCAGCCCACCCATGAAAGACAGCCCGAATGACTGTGGCAGAGGTGGCCCCAACCGAGGACTGAGTGCTGATAGCTCAATTATATACTCTGAGAACCAATGGTACCATGCAGGGCCCCACTTGGCTATCACTTTGAAAGTCTTCCTTGACCCCGTACCCTCTGAGACCCACAAACCTCTCATTGGTCTGGCATACACTGGGATCAACTCGGCCTCCCTCTCCTGATACAACTCGAGTCAATGGGCCTGCCTTTTTTCCATTCTCCCACCTATTTTCCATCCATCTCTTTTCCCCCTTTGATTCTTTGCATAATGTTTTGCAAACTTGTTGAATGTGTTATGTATCTGCTCAGTATATCATGTGTATGACCAGGAACCATTCACAGTATTTTTGTATCTATGGTTTGGTGCATATTGTCACCTTACGTAATGACTACAAATCCTCAATAAACAATTACTCCAATTAAAAAGAAAACCTGTATAATAATAGGATCGAGCCCTATGGTAAAGAGGATCCATCACTTTCTTACCCGGGAATAGGTTGCCTTTTGCTGTTGACTGTGACAAATGTCTAAAGAACTTGCTACATAAAAAGCTTCTGCTATGTGGGCCTCATTCTAGCATCTTCATGACAAAAGGAAGAATGTTTTTCAGATCTTATTGGATATGATGAGCCACTTCCTCTTTCTAAATAGCCCATCACAGCTGACTGATTCAGCGTTCTTGGCAGGAAGCTCGCAGAACAAGATTACCCCAGTTAGCCCTTGAGGAAGCACAAGGTATGATTTTTTTTATGTTAACTTTCCACTAAAGATATTACAAATTTACTTTAACCACTAAAGTAGACTTTCAAACAAAAGTAAAAAGGAACATGGAAACACAATTCTATAATTCAATAATTGTAAAAATATACATTTAATAAATATAAGACCACGTCCTAGGAAAGTGTCACTTTGCCTACACGTCAACAAATAGCATTTGGCATATGTTCAGTGTAGAGATATAACTTTCTTTAATATGCAGGATACTCCTCTTCATATATTAAGCCCTGTGAGCTTACAAGTGACTCTTGGATGTGGAGTAGTAGTGGGCCATGAGCTTATGTCATCTGCTTGTGCATACAAGGGCCAATAGAGCTATTGTGAATCCTTACCATTAGATACTTTGGAGACTCCCACCAGCTAGAGCACACTTTCCATGTGGGAAATGTTGTGTATGCATTTTGAGAAGGGCTAGAAAAACCATTGACTTTGGATGGTAAGAAACTTGGAACTTAGAAAACTCACTAATGGTATTCAGAAAATGTATTAATAATATAATTTGCTCATGAAATCTCTGGTATATAGAGTGGACTACTGGTAAGGTGTGAATTCACATTAGCGAACATAGGAGTAACATTTTCTACTATGGGAAACAGTTGCTTAGTTGTGGAACGGACAGATGGAAGCAGAAAGCAGGGAGAGGTGAGGTATGTGGGGCTGGGAGGTGGGTCAGGATACTTTTGTGGCCTGGGGGATGGGTCGGGATTGTTTTTGGGGCTCCGGGGTGGATTGGAAATGTTTTGTGGGCTGGGGGATGGGTTGGGAATGTTTTGTGGGCTGCAGGGTGGGTAGGTGTTGTTTTGTGGGCTGGAGGTGGATTGGGGTACTTTTGTGGGCTAGGGAAGGTCGAAGGTTGTTTTGTGGGCAGGAATGTTTTGTGGGCTGGAGGGTGCGTCAGGGATGTTTTGTGGTCTGCAGGCTGCATTGGACGGAAGCAGGAAGGAGGGTGGGATCTGCAGTGAGGTAAGTGGTGCTGGAGGGTGGTGTGTCGGGTAATTTTGTGGGCTGGGGGTCGGGGTAGTTTTGTGGGCTAGGGTGGGTTGGAAATGTTTTTTGGGTTGGGGTGGGTCGGGAATGTTTTGTGGGCTGCGGTAGTTCGGGGTTGTATTGTGGGCTGGGGTATGGGTTAGGTAGTTGTGGGTGTGGGGTGTGAGTCAGGGGTAGGTTTGTGGGTTGGGATGGGTTTGTGGGCTGGGGTTGGGATGGGGTAGTCTTGTGGCTGGGGGTTGGGATAGTTTTGTGGGCTGGGGTGGTCAGGGGTAGTTTTGTGGGTGGGGTGTTTGGGGCTAGTTTTCAGGGTTGGTGGGTTGGAGGTAGTTATCAGGGCTGGCTGTTTGGAGCTAGTTTCCAGTGCTGGGGATTGCAGTAGGTTTTAGGGCTGGAGGGAGTATTTGGTTAGATTTTTTAATTAGGGTGTCTTCAGGGTTGGGGGGTTGGAGGTAGTTTTCAGGGCTTGGGTTTACTTTGGAACTAGTTTCCAGGGCTGGGGATTGCAGTAGTTTTTAGGGCTGGGGGAGTGTTTGGTTAGTTTTTTCAATTAGGGTTTAGGGTATTAGGCATCAGGGCAGGGGGAGGGGAATGGGTAGTCAGCTGTAGTTATTGGGCTTAGGGGAGGGCGGGGTAGCTTTTAGGGCTGGGCAGGGTCAGGTTTAGGAATAGGGTTTGGATAGAGTTTTAGGTATCAGGGCAGGGGTAGGGCATAGTGTGTGGTTTGGGAGGGGTAGGGGTATTTGCACCTCGGGGCGAGAGGGATGTTTGTGCCTTAGGGTGGTGGGGAGCTGGGTAGTGACCTTAGCCACGCATGCCCCTTTACCATACATGCCTTTACCACGAAAATGAATCATAAAGGCATGAATGGTAAAGGAATTAATTTTTAAGATGCAGTCGTTATTCAGACTGCGTTGATTAGGCATGCTGGGTTGGGGAAATTGTAGTTGCATCATACAACCATCTACTACTCATATGACAAGCCACATTGTAGAAGCTGGCCACACAGATAATGATGTCAAATGGGTCATCACTGAACATATGTACCCTCATACTCCTAATAATGACTAACATCTATTGGAGAAGGAACAGTGAGGGATATGTAGCATGGATACACATAAAACATGTTTGAATGCATTTCCACAAACCATTATATACTCATAATCCAGGCATAGTTCACCATTTTTGCCTCCTCCAATACAAAGGGGCAGTTACCTTATCCCACAGCATACACTGTATAATGCATCACCTTATTACATATCATAGGTTTACATAAACAAAAATATTCTTGTGGAAACCTTTGTATACACTTTGTAACCATGGGTTGTAATACTACCTTGTTTTTGTAATACTTAACATTGTTGCATGCATTTTATGGATCCACGAGTCATCCAATTAAAATGCAACTACAATCAGGAGCACAAGATGCCTACCTCATATAATAAAGTCTATGGCTACCTATCAACATTTGTACTGCGCTACAGACAACATGACCTTACACACACACAATGACTATTAATGTGGTATTCTATAGGGAAGCCAATGGTGGAATCAGGGTAGGTTAGTAATATGTTCCATTAGCAAATTGTTTTAGTGCAAATCATGCATTTTAGAACACAGAATACATATATATACTTATGATATAGAACGAAAGTTCAAAACGCGTCTATTTCTTTCTTAAAACAAACTTTGTTTTCGAAAACTGCGGTGGTGTGGCTGTTTCCTGCTGGCTGTGGCGGATGTCCATAACCAGGATTGCAGGATCACATTTGGAATATATATATATATATATATATTATCTACTGGCGGTCGCCAGTAGATAGTTATAGTTAGGACCGTGTTTCCCTAGGAAATCCGCAACATTCTATTTGGAATAACTTTGGCACCGATTGACGAATCCTCGCGAAATTCTCAAAATAGGTGGGGCGCTCCGCTCCGCTCCTTCCCTGAAAGTCTCGGGGGGATTCGTCAAGCAGGGGCTGAGAAAAAGGGGGGGTCCCAAAACGCGTTTTCCCCATGCATTTTTCCATAGGACCTTTAGTCCGAGCTACAGCCCGAACGGCTGAACAGAATTACTTGAAATTTGGCAGAGAGGTAGCCCTCAGGTCAGGGATGTGCCTTTTGAAGGTCTCGTGTAAGTCTGTTCAGTATTTCCTGAGAAAATAGCATTTAAATCAATATATATATCTATAGGCGCGCTCCGAGCGCGCACCGTAGGCTTACCGTACGCGCACGCCGCCGTGCACGAGCGCGATTCTGATTGGTTGTTAGATCTTAGTAAACATTCGAATCGGTCGAAACCAGGGAGTGTCGGCCACCATTTTGTCTCTCGCAGTCTGCGGTGGTGAAAAACAAAGGTGGAGAACGTGAAAAGGGGGCACGGTGGACAGTTCCTGACCCCCTAGCCTTTGTCAGGGGGTCCCAGAAGGAGCCCCAAGGGCAAAATTTAATTGTAATTTTTTTTCGAAAAATCGCGGAATGCGCGTAGCGTACGCGCACGCCGTAAACGGAAAAATTCCGCGAACTTCGCGTAACGATTCCGCGACTACGCGTACCGTGCGCGCACGGCAAAAAAAAAAAAAAATACATAACTTAGCATTTAAAAAAACGTACAAATTCACTGAAAAAACCATAGGTTTCACACACGTTATAGTTAGGAATTAGCATTTAAAAAACCTTGCAAATACACTTAAAAAACCATAGGTTTCACACATGTTATAGTTAGTAGGACATTTCACTCGTGAAAAACCAATGATATTCCCCCGTTATAGTTAGTGCAGGCAACTATAACTCACGCGACTGCAATCCTCTGCTGATGACGTCAGATATTACATCACTGATGACATATGTGTTTTTCTGAAAAAAAAATATTTGTAATATATGTATAGCTAAAAATTAATGGAAGAAGACATGGGTAAATAAGTGTCTAAATACAGTGATGTAATATCTGACGTCATCAGCAGAGGATTGCGGTCGCGTGAGTTATAGTTGCCTGCACTAACTATAACGGGGGAATTTCATTGGTTTTTCACGAGTGAAATGTCCTACTAACTATAACATGTGTGAAACCTATGGTTTTTTAAGTGAATATATATATATATATATATATATATATTCACTGAAAAAACCATAGGTTTCAGGCACGTTATAGTTAGGAATTAGCATTTAAAAAACCTTAGAAATTCACTGAAAAAAACATAGGTTTCAGGGGCGTTATAGTTAGCTGGACTTTTCACTCGTACACAACCATTGAAATTCCCCCGTTATAGTTAGTTCAGCTAACTATAACTCGCGCGCCCGCAATGCACTGCTGATGACGTCACATATTACATCACTCATGACATGGTCAGTGACATCACTCATGACATCACTGATGACATCTCAAATGACATCACTGATGACATCACTGAGGACATCATCCAGTGAATGTGTGTTTTTCTGAAAATTACATATGTTTCATATATGTATATCTCAAGGTCGATGGAAGAATAAATGGGTATATAAGTGTCTAAATGAATGATTTGTTTTTGAAAAATTGATTGTATAACTGACTGATTAAGTGTATTTAGTGAATACATGGCTTAGAGAGTAATGTTTAAATATGTAAATATCTGTATCAGTCTCTCACTTTGTGTATAAGTGCCTGCATGGGTTGGTGAGTTGCTACATGAGTGTCTATATAGGTTATTAGTTGGTTTTTTGAGTATCAGTATGAGTGTCCGTATGGTTCGGTGGGGGGTATTACGTAGTGCATAGGTACATGAATGAGTGACTCACTGCTTGTATGTGTTGAAGACAGCATGTGTGCAGGACTGTATGGGTGGATGAGTGTGTGCATGGGTGTGTTAATGAGTGAATGACTGTCTCCACAGTGTCTTTATGAGTAACTACATATGTTTTAAACTAGTATATGTGACTATTGGTGTATATAAGTGAGTATATGTGAGAGTGAGAGATTGGAAGAGTTCCTGTATGAATAAGTATGTGTTTCTATAAGTGATTGTTTAAAAGACTAAGTATGTGTAAGTTTCTGTAGAGGCAAGTGTGGTGGTGTGTGTATAACTGTATATGCAAGTAAATGGATGCTTGATTCTTTATTAGCATGAGTGACTATGTGTGTGAGTAACTCTATGGATGAGTGGCGTTGTGTAACAGGATGTATTGGTGTATGAGTACATATGATGAGTGAGTACATGTATGAGTGACTGTATAGGACTGTTGGTGAATGAGTGGATGTGTATGTGGATCTTAGAATTACTGAATAGGTTGTTGTAACTGGTATTGGTATGTCCATTGTTTTGAAAAATTTTGTTTCTATTGTTGAATGTGTGTATCAAAGGTCATAATAGGGGGAGAGGAGGTCTGACACTCTATCACAAGGATGATGTCATCAGTGATGTCATTTGAGATGTCATCAGTGATGTCTTGAGTGATATCACTGACCATGTCATGAGTGATGTAATATGTGACGTCATCAACACTGCATTGCGGGCGTGCGAGTTATAGTTAGCTGAACTAACTATAACGGGGGAATTTCAATGGTTTTGTACGAGTGAAAAGTCCAGCTAACTATAACGCCCCTGAAACCTATGGTTTTTTCAGTGAATTTGTCAGGTTTTTTAAATGCTAATTCCTAACTATAACGTGCCTGAAACCTATGGTTTTTTCAGTGAATTTCAAAGGTTTTTTAAATGCTAATTTCTAACTATGCCTACAGAGAAAGGACATGTGAAGAAAGAAGAAAAAACGCTCAGAAAGAAAAAAAAGAAATGCAGAAAGAAGCAGCAGAAGTCCTCAAAGACGAAGAAAAGTGCAGGAAGAAGGATAACGTGCAGAAAGAACAAACAGAAGAGCAGAAAGAAGCCTTGTTGCGAAATCATCCTGTACCCTCAACTTTTTCAGACGGATACTGGTGGTAACTGAGTCTGACTAACCAGTCCTAGAGCCACTGCTATGTTAAAAGACACTCAGAATACAGTGAAAACACCTACATACACTAGGGAACACTATGCGTTGGGGTCCCCCTGTGATTAGCATGAACTCCTCTGTAAGCCCCTAGTATATAATAGGGCAGGGGATTAAAACTACCTCTTAAAACACGCCACAGGGCGTGTTTGCACACGTCACCTCAGGCCCGTCCCCTCCCTTCCCCACTGTATAAACACACCCTGTGGCCATTTTAAGTTGGGAGATTAAGTCCCCTTGAATCCTGAGGGTCCCTAGGATCCAACTAGCCCACTAGGTACCTCCAGTAAGCGCCACAGAGCTGCGTTGCAGAGAGATGTAAAAAGGGCCACGGCCTAGACCACATCTCTGCAACGCAGCACAGTGGCGCATACTGGAAGCACCTGGTGGGCTAGTTGGCCCCCAGGGTCCCTCAGGATTGAAGGGGAATTATTTTCCCAACTTAAAATGCACCACAGGGCGTGTTTGCACACGTTAACTCAGGCCCCGTCCCCTCCCTTCACCACTGTGTAAACACGCCCTGTGGCCGTTTTTAGTTGGGAGATTAAGTTCATTTGAATCTTGAGGGTCCCTAGGGTCCAACTAGCCCACTAGGTACCTCCAGTAAGCGCCACAGAGCTGCGTTGCAGAGAGGTGTAAAAAGTGGCACGGCCTGGACCACCTCTCTGCATCGCAGCTCAGTGGCGCTTACTGAAAGCACCTGGTGTACTAGTTAGCCCCCAGGAGCCCTCAGGATTGAAGGGGAATTATTTCCCCAACTTAAAAAGCGCCATAGGGCATGTTTGCACACGTCACCTCAGGCCCCGTCCCCTCCCTTCCCCACTGTGTAAACACGCCCTGTGGCCGTTTCAAGTTGGGAGATTAAGCCCCCTTGAATCCTAAGGGTGCCTAGGGTCAAACTAGCCCACTAGGTACCTCCAGTAAGCACCACAGAGCTGTGTTGCATAGAGGTGTAAAAAGGGGCATGGTCTCAGAACACCTGTCTGCAACGCAGCTCCCTGGCGCATACTGGAGATACCTGTTGGGCTAGTTGGCCCTCAGGGACCCTCAGTATTGAAGGGGAATTAATTCCCCAACTTACAACTGGCCAGTGGGCGCGTTTGCAGAGTTCTGCAAGGAAGGGGCATGGCCTCCGGCGTGATGCCGGTCTTTTATTTATTTTATTTTTTTAAGAAGGAGGGCTGTGTGGCCCCCCTTCTTTTTCTAATTTATTGGCCCTGGGGACCCCATCCCCCAGGGCCTGCACCCTAATTTTTTTTGTTGAAAAAAATACATTTGGAAGGGGGCCGCTTGGCCCCCCTCCCAAGGCCTTAATCGGCCACGGGGACCCCAACCCCCGGGTCATGGCCTTTTTTTTTTAATTCTTTAGGAGGGGGTCTGCGTTGCCCCCCTCCTCAGGCCCTTATGGCCCCGGGGACCTCATCCCTCGGGCCGGCCTTTGTTTTTTATTATTTTTTTGTTAAAATATATTTATAGAAACACCTAGAACATGCTGGACAAACCGTATGTACCTATCACCATGACGATTTGCGTGATATTCATTTAAATGTGACTATGCATACAATGAATCCACGTGGAATGTATTTACACCGCTAGTGAAGCTCTGACTTGTCTGACGCCCTACTGTACCTAATCCCGGCGCCCCTGCCGGTGGGTACACTCAAGTAGACACCCTTGTCGTTTATTTATACACACATGGGTAGCTATTGACAGGCACATTTAATACACACGCACACCATGCCATTCAAAGGGGATTCGACAAAAATTTGACCAAACTATGAAAGAAACCCCACTCATGGTTAATAAAACACACATCCACAGACGGATGTATAATACTTTTTATTTTACTCTCTGGAAAGAAGACGAACCTCACTTGAGAGTTACAGCGTGCTCCTGGTTACACCCACTAATGCCCACCGAGTGCCACACACCTCTGTGTTGTATTCCACCAGCTAGTGCGTATGCTATGACACTCTCTAGCCCATGTGCACTGTAACACCACCCCGTGAATATGTCATGCCACACTTGCCTTCGCACGGGTTATATTGCCCCTTCTAACGTGCCTTCCTCGATGCCTATGTTATAACGCACGGTACAAAAGGGGGTGGTGATGGACGGAGCATCAGAACCAATCAAACACTCACTCCCAGTCAACAGATCTGGGTTTGATCCATCACCGTTCTGTAGCCCCCTCTGCCACCCCAGTTCAGACATGGCCATATGCAAATCAGTCTGACCCTGTGCCTCATGGTAACAGTCCAGCCCGAACTGCCAAGCCATGCCTTCCCTGGACCGGAAACAAGCTTCCTAGGACCGGTTTCTGGCATTTCAGCTGTATTCAGCCAGGCTTGCTTGAATCCAGTGGCAAAGTGAGCAAGGGACTTGGTCAACAAGTCCCTTGCTCACTCTGCCACTCTGCCACCCCAGTTCAGACATGGCCATATGCAAATCAGTCTGACCCTGTGCCTCATGGGAACAGTCCAGCCCGAAATGCCAAGCCACGCCTTCCCGGGACCGGAAACAAGCTCCCTAGGACCGGTTTCCGGCATTTCAGCCGTCTTCAGCCAGGCTTGCTTGAATCCAGTGGCAAAGTGAGCAAGGGACTCACGTCTGAGCATACCCTGCCAACTTATGGTGAACAAAGCGGTACAAAAGGGGGTGGTGATGGACGGAGCATCAGAACCAATCAAACAATGTTATAACACACAGCGCTATGCCATACATATTACAATTTGGGATCCATATCTTTGTCACAGTGCATATGCAACGTTACACTCCCCAGCACATATTTTATATTACAACTTTAGACACTAGCTAGGTTACACAACACTGCCCTGTGCATATTACACTCCAAGGCGCATATCGCATAGCACACACTAGTGCCTGTGCTATATCGCGCTCTCCAATGAATCTGTCATTGCGCACAATGTATTGCATATTATATTTCACGCCCGGTTCATCTGATACCACACTTTTTGGTGCATAGTTTCTACCATATACTATATCTAGTTTTCATTTTCAATCGTTCTCTCAGGACTATGTTCTATATAACACTGCGTCCACCTACCCTTTTCACAGGCATTCAATTTTGCGATGGGGGGTGGAGGATCAGGGGGTGTTTCTGCCATGTGAGCCCGGAGTCACAGTCACAAACGTCCTCTTCTTCCTGAATAAAAGTGAGATTATGCTGCATACTTGTTCATATTTTAAGTAGTTCGCACAGACACACATTTTAAAAACAATAACGTTCCTAATACCAACCTTCTCTGAACAGTTAGCTTGCTGCCCCATCCACCTCCTCCCTATCCTCTGTTGTCTGAATCCACTGACTAGCCTCCTCCCTCCTGCCATGCATGGTCTGCTGTGCTGCCACTGGCCTCCATTTAGCATGATGTACCAGTCCACTCCCCCTGCCCTCCATTGCCCAATTCTATGGCCCATCATTGACCTCCTGCTTAGCCTCTGTGCTTAGCTTGCTGCCCCTATTCTCCTTCCCCCTGCCCTCCGATGTCTTTGTGCATGCCCCTGCTCCATCCTTTTTGCCCACCATGTTCCAGGGACCTGCCACTCCTATCTACTCTGAGTGGTCTGTTGAGCTGCCACTTTCCTCCCACCTGCCTAGCATTGTCAGATGACTGTAACCTGTCCCTGGCACCTCCACCCTGCCTGTCCACATGCCATGCCCCTATCCCCTTCCTCCTGTCCTCCATGGTCCATTTTACTGCCACGCCCTTCTGCCCTCCCTGGTTGTGCTGCAACTGCTCCTCCTGCCTGCCCCGCGCGGTCTGTGGTGAGGCCCCTCCCCCTGAACTCTCTTGTCTGTGCCCAGGTCCTGACCCTCCCTTCTATCCTCCATGGTCCTTTGTGCATGCCCCTGCACCCTCCTTCTTGCCCATCATAGCCATTGTGCTGCCACCAACCCTCCCGCTTGCCATGCATGGTCTTCTGTGCTGCCATGCCCCCTCCCACCTTCCCTGTGTGGTCAGCTAGCTGCCCCTGACCCCCACCCACCTTCCCTCCATGGTTTGTGTGTATGCCATCATAGTCTCACTGTTGCTCTCCATGGTGTGTCTTGTTTCTAGTGCCCATCCTGCCTGACCTCCATGGTCATCTTGCTGCTCCTGCCCTGCCCCCTTGCCCCCAGCCCTCTGTTTCCATGTGCAGACCTCTATTCCCTCCCTTTGGCTCGTCTGTTCCATTATAATGCCACTGATCCATCCCTCCTGTCCTTTATGGTCTGTTATGCTACAGCTTTTTCTCCTGTCTGTCCATTATGGTCAGCTAGCTACCATTGCCTCTTTCCCCTCTGTTCTCTGTTGTCCATGTGCATGGTCCTGTTACCTCCCGATTGCTTTCTATGGATTGTTGTGCTGCACTCCCGTCCTGCATGCCCTGTGTGGTGTATTGTGCTGCTGCAAACCCTGATGCCTGCCCTGTAGGGTCAGTTTGGTGCACCTCTCCATGTCCCTCCTGTCCTCTGTTATCCGAGTCCATGTCCCTACCCCAATTCGTCCTACCTACCATGATCCAATGGACCATACTTGCGAACATTTTGAACTTGGTAAGAGGGAGATTTTGAAAAATAACTGGGGTATTGATTTTCCACTTTGAGTTGCATTGAAAAAGAGGAAATTGTAGACAAGAGACAGATCGAATAAAGCCCATTTGAGCTTAAAAACATTGGACGTTTCCTGGCTGACACGGGTCTGTTGGCATGTCTGGTTGTACTACCACTGCCTCTTCCTTCTGCCCACAATGGTCTATTATATTGTCACAGCCTCTCTTGCCAGTCCTGTATTGTTGGTTTGTTGCCTCTGCCCCCCTTTCCACTGCCCTCCATAGTCTGTTGTGCTGCCACTGCCCTTCCTGCCTGCCCAGTGTGGTCAAATTGTTGCCTCTGCACTCTCCTACCTGCCTTCATTTTTCAGAGTCCGTGCCCCTGGCCTCTGCCTCTCAACAGTATCCCAATGAACAACAAGATTGCTAACATTCTATGGGGCATATCAACAAGGGCTTTATCTCTGCTATTTTTGGCTTTAAAAGCCAAAAAAGCAGAAATAAAACTAGCACCCTATCAACAACAGGGTGCTAACACGCAAATTCGCATGTTAGCACCCTTTTACTCTACGCTTCCCCTTGCATCTCTAATGAGATGCAAAGGGGGTGTTCCACAGTAAAATAAAAGGAGAAATGTTGCTAAGCGACATTTCTCCTATTATCAAGGATATCGCTAACCCTGTTAGAGATAAAAAAAAAGCAGCGCTAACCGTGGTTAACGCTGCTTTTTTACATCTGGTATTTTTCTGACTTAGCCATGATATCCTTTGTAAGGTGGATATCATGGCTAAGTATGTCTATCCCTATCAGCAACCTATCGCCAAACCTTGTGGGATTATCGCTGTATTTCCAGTAGGGGTGGGCGGAATTTGCGGAATTAACCTTCGCAAATTATCGCGAAAATGTTTAAAATTATCGCAAACAAGCGGAAATATCGCGAAGATGCGGAAGTTTTTTTCTGGCATGTTCGCGAGATTTTCTGCATGGTTGCGGGTCGCCAACTTACCCATGTGGTTGCTTGCGGGCGCGGCCATCTTGTTTTGAGTTGTTCTTGCGGTGCATGATCGCGAGAAGAAAGACGTGATCGCGCGACGCATGACGTCACTGCGGGCGCGAACTGTCGCGAGACAGCGCAAATGGCTAAAAACAATACAACATCTCATGGAGAACGCGACCGGATCAAGAAAACTTGTCGGCGAACGCAGGGATTCAGGTAAGGCGATCGCGCGCGCGCGAGAATGTATTATTTTACAGCGCGAGCAAGAAACAAATTATCGCCAAGCTGCGGAAACCGGAATTTTTGACATTTTCGCGCTCTCCGCGGAACGCGAAAATGTCAAATTATCGCAATTTCCGCGAACGGAACGAAATTTTCGCCCAGGCCTAATTTCCAGCGACAATCTCACAATTGGCAGCTTGCGCTCGGAATTTTATCGCTTTGGAGATAAGCGTTGCTGATAGCATGCTATCTCTGCGATAAAATTCAGAGTTGGCCGGCGATAATTATCCTCACGCTAAGAGCGCTGAGCGATAATTATCGCCGGCCCTTGCTGAATGCTGATATGCCCCTATATTTATTACAAAAGTGTGGAACGCCTGACGTCATCTTGATGTAATCAAAACTGTAATACCTAGAGCATTTCCTTTAGAAATGACATATATGAGAGGGTCTTATTTGCATCAAAATTATGGTTAGTGCTCTAAAAAACTAAAATGAGGACATATTTTCTGAGTTTTCAAATAGCGACAAAGAACTTTTAAATTATTTGTAATCTTTATGTTTTTTTATCCAGTTGACCACTTGATTAAATGTTGCATTTAGGGGAGAGGATGTGGTGTTACTTCCAGAGCTGCAGACTTTGCAACTGGGGAACCAGGTTGGAGTTTCTGCTTCAGCTCAACATTCTGTGATTCTGGTCAAATCACTTAATCTCCCCATGTCTACAGCCAAAATGAATTTGATCTTGTGTGATGTAACCAATGCTCATGTAAAGCACTCCAATACCTGACAAGTCTGCACTATATAATACTGCAAATACACAAAAATACGTGTTTTACACACTTCTGTCATTGGGCTACATGTGGGCTACATCTGGGTGATATTTGTGCTGCATTTGTGCTCTTTTGTCTCTGGTGGCCATCTTGGGAGATTTATTTGTTATGAAGTTTCGTAATTTCCACATTTACTGCAGTCTCCTCAGTAGGAAATGCTTTCAGTTTTTTACTTTCATTCCATCAAGAAGGTATTCAGATATGTCACACATTTGCAATAAATTCTGAATATTAGCACTCTAGTTGCTCACTAGATTTCTGTAGTAAAGCTACTGCTCACCATGGAAGTCTGCTGCTGGTATTAAAAGTGCATGTTTCAGTCTGCTTATCAGAATTTTTTAATGAAATAGAAGAGAATTTGAGAAGTCACTCAAAATGTGCCCTAATTTTTCTTTCTTCAGCACTAATCATAATTTCTATAGCAAAATGACCCCCCTCATTGTGTTCCTTTTTAAATTAAATGTTTTAAGTGTTACCAGTTTATTCCAATCAAGGTGGCTTCAGGTGTGCCATACTTTTGTCATAAGTAAGACAGTAAGCGCTCTAGTTGTTCTTAAGAACACTCTGGGACATTCAGTCATTGGTCTATACTTGGGCTACATCTGGGTGATATTTGGGCTACATTTGGGCTCTTTTGTCTCTGGTGGCCATCTTGGGAGATTTATTTGTTATGAAGTTTCCTAATTTCCTCATTTACTGCAGTCTCCTCAGTAGGAAATACTTTCATTTTTTTATTTCGGTTCCATCAAGAAGGCATTCAGATGTGTCACACATTTGCCATACATTCTAAAAGTTAGCACTCTACTTGCTCATTAGATCACTGTAGTTAAGCTACTGCTCACCAGGGAAGTCTGCTGCTGGTATTCAAAGTGCATGTTTCAGTCTGCATGTTATATTTTTTTAATGAAATAGAAGAGGATTTGAGAAGTAAAAATGTGCCCTAATTTTTCTTTCTACAGCACTAATCATAATTTCTATGGCAAAATGAACCCCCTCATTTTGTTCCTTTGTAAATTAAATGTTTTAAGTGTTACCACTTTATTCCAATCAAGATGGCTTCAGGTGTGCCATACTTTTGTCATAAGTAAGACTGTTAGCGCTCTAGTTGTTCGTTAGAACACTCTGGGACATTCTGTCATTGAGCTATACTTGGGCTACATCTGAGTGATATTTGGGCTACATTTGGGTTCTTTTGTCTCTGGTGGCCATCTCGGGAGATTTATTTGTTATGAAGTTTCCCAATTTCCTCATTTACTGCAGTCTCCTCAGTAGGAAATACTTTCAGTTTTTACTTTGGTTCCATCATGAAGGCATTCAGATGTGTCACACATTTGCCATTAATTCTGAATGTTAGCACTCTAGTTGCTCATTCGATCACTGTAGTAAAGCTACTGCACACCAGGGAAGTCTGCTGCGGGTTTTCAAAATGCATGTTTCAGTCTGCATGTCAGAATTCTTTTATGGAATAGAAGAGGATTTGAGAAGTCAAAATGTGCCCTAATTTTTCTTTCTGCAGCACTAATCATAATTTCTATGGCAAAATGAACCCCCTCATTTTGTTCCTTTGTAAATTAAATGTTTTAAGTGTTACCACTTTATTCCAATCAAGATGGCTTCAGGTGTGCCATACTTTTGTCATAAGTAAGACTGTTAGCGCTCTAGTTGTTCGTTAGAACACTCTGGGACATTCTGTCATTGAGCTATACTTGGGCTACATCTGGGTGATATTTGGGCTACATTTGGGCTCTTTTGTCTCTGGTGGCCATTTTGGGAGACTTATTTGTTATGAAGTTTCCTAATTTCCTCATTTACTACAGTCTCTTCAGTAGGAAATACTTTCAGTTTTATACTTTGATTCCATCAAGAAGGCATTCAGATGTGTCACACATTTGCCATAAAGTCAGAATGTTAGCACTCTAGTTGCTTATTAGATCACTGTAGTAAAGCTACTGCTCACCAGGGAAGTCTGCTGCTGGTATTGAAAGTGCATGTTTCAGTCTGCATGTCTGATTTTTTTAATGAAATAGAAGAGGATTTGAGAAGTCACTCAAAACGTGCCCTAATTTTTCTTTCTGCAGCACTAATCATACTTTCTATGGCAAAATGAACCCCCTCATTTTGTTCCTTTTTAAATTAAATGTTTTAAGAGTTACCACTTTATTCCACTCAAGATGGCTTCAGGTGTGCAATATGTTTGTCATAAGTAGGACTGTTAGCGCTCTAGTTGTTCTTTAGAACACTCTGGGAAGCTGCAGTAGAACACAAAGAAATCAACTGACAGTCTCTGCCCTTGTTGGATGTACATGTTTTACTGAGAATGTCCGACTTCATTCGCACATGACTGAGAAAGATAATGTGAATTTACAGAAAATATGCTTCAGTTTAGCTTATAGATCACCTTCCAAACCTCTGTGGGAAAAGCATGAGAAAATAGTTTACTCTCAAACATGATTCATGATATTACAGCAGAAGGCTTTTTCACATGGTAAAATCACCTTAGAACACACCACAATTCCTAAAATGAGTATGGTGCCATCAACAAATGATTTATAATGTAACTAAAGTCTTAAAACCTTCTATTAACGGCAATGCTTTTTAATGAGGTTCTATCATGTATATTGGTCCCCAGATGGCTGCCAACACTTCTTGGATGAAGTACTGACAGCCAATCAGATCTCATGATGAGATGTGTGGTTAGGCTCCGCCCAGATATATCTATCTTTTTAACTCTAATTTTCTCAGGAACTACTGAACGGATTTACACCATTTAAGCAAAAGGCATGAGTCTGAACTGAGGACTACCTCTTTGCCAAATTTGGTGTAATTCCGGTCAGCAGTTCGGGCTATAGTTGCGTCAACAGATCCTATGGGAAAATGCATGGGGAAAACGCATTTTGGGACCCCCCTTTTTTCTCGTCCCCCGCTTGACGAATCAATGTGAAATTTTCAGGATAGGAGCGGACCGGAGCTGATTCGTCAATCGGCGCCAACGTTATTCCAAATAGAATGTTGCGGATTTCCTATGGAAAATAGGTCCTAACTGTAACTACCTACTGGCGAATGCCAGTAGGTAATATATATATGCCAAAATTGATTGTGTCACATCCAAACTGTATTCTTAATCATACATAGGACCTATATCCAGTATAACACTGAGAAATACCACTGGGATATTTGTTTCACATTTTTCCTTTCAGAGCAGGTCCATGGCTTTTTTGCATATGGTTGATTTCTGTGAGATATGGCATAGTGATTGAAAAATAATGAACTTTAATATGGCCCAATGTGATTGCCAGTAGCTGAGAATATTTGGATGCATTCCACCCTTTACCTTTGAGTTGTGCTAAGTGCAACAGGTATACCCAGATATGGGCCTAGTGCTCACTGTGACTCGAGACTCACACTATACACTGATGAAGCTAAAGAAGGATTAAACCATTAAAGCAGCCTGGGTCGCTGGAATTCAGCCTTGAGTGACGGCCAATGGCTGACACTGTTTGCAAACACTCCACCCATCACCTTTATCTTTACCTCATTGCGATACTCTAAGTGCAATGAGTAGGCCCAGTCACTGTGCCAGTGTACTCAAGCTATATCCTCTCCCTATTGAAGCCTACGTAGGCTGTAACAAGTCTGAAGTTATTTGTGTTCCTGTTGAAGGGGAAACTGACTTTGCAGTTTTCACTTTACTAACATACTCAAATAGGACCAATGTCAATTTGCATATAGCTGGTCTCTGTGTACAGTGCCATAGTGGGTGAAACACGATGGACTTCAGTGTCTCTGGTGTGATATCCAATGACTAAGACTATTTACATACATTCCACACATCACCTTTGTTTTTGCCCACATATTGGACCAGTACCAGACACCTGGCTGCCCAGTTGTATTTTGGCATATTTACTCTGCACAAATTTACAATTTGAGGCAGTGAGAGAAGTGTATTATGCAAAACCACACAATGTCAAGGTCAAAGCTAACCTTGCTTGCTCCAAGGTCAGTAACATGGCCACTAGACCACATTTGACCTGAAATACTATAATACCGAAAGAGGGATATGTGCCTCTTTTAATTATCAAGTCAACAAGCCCCTAAAAATTAGCATACAATTTGTAAAATAAAATACATATTACCATTCACCCCCAGTTTCAATCCTCATATCTGTATTACAGCTTTATTACTTCGATGTTTGAAGAAAACCTTTGCACGGTTCTGCATTCAATAGGCACATTGCTGGACTGGAAACAGCAACAGGCCCTGGCAATCTTCTCGACCGACCCAGGTAGTGGATGGTTGCTAGTGAGAAGCACCGCTCTCTCCTCACCGCACCTGCATTTGTTACATGGGGCCAATATTGCTGCAAAACTGGCCCCCAGGGACAAAACCGGCTCCCACGGGTCCAAGACTGGCACCCACCCTTCTGGCACGCTACTATTAAAGGAGCTTTGAATTTCAAATAAGTGCCTTAATCCCCTTTTCTGTCTTCGCCTAGTTGTCTTGTGAGCCTTGCTACCCAAATAATTCTTCTTCTGAGAGGCACTTGCCCCTCTCCTGTGCCCTGATATGCAGTGCCGCTGTCAAAAAGCACGCGCTCACCCTAATTGTACGAAATGAGACTCCGATTGGATGAACTTGGGTTCTAATTGAGCATATTTATTTACCAGCTGGACTTTTGCCCTCTTTGTGCAATTATGAACGTGGAGATACTCAATACAGGTGCGGTCATTAATTATTAGATAGTATGCAATGAATAAACTATTAAAAATCATGCCAAATGACACTGCTCACTTGAATGCAGGTGAATGTGGTTTAATATTACTACTACTTACATGGACGGCATTATGCGTTATTATTAATCTAGTTTTCAGTGCTTGGCCATTACTTAACAATCTAATTGAATTTTTTTCATGGAAATATAGTTAATTGAAGTAGACATTTTAATAACGTTTTGCATATTATTTTCTGCGCCGCTCCTACACAAGTTCAAATCATTTTGAATCTAATGTAGAAATGAATTATCTGCGCCTCTTAAGGGGTTTCATTAAACATTTTTAGTTAGACATTTGTATTTAAAAAATTTCAAGAAAATGTATGAAAACATATCATCTGATGCCTGGTCTTTCCTGCCCACTTATATTTAAATACCTATTACTCGTCTTCGTGTTTTTTTGACAGTCAAACACACAAATCAACAACATACTTGGGGAAAAAGTCCATCTCACATTCAGTTATTTATAGGGTTGCGAGAACCAGGCATAATTTGCTTTTTGAATAAGGAAGCAAAATACTGCAAAAGTTATGGGAAATGTGCATTAAGCACTATATTTTAGTGTGAAATGCACACATACATTTTGGATGCAAGGACACAATTTGTGCAAAATAAAGTGTAAAAATACAGGTGTTGAGAACAGCTGTTTGCGTTCTTCTTTTTTGTGTAGTGCCTGTAGCATTGTAATTATGCCACATGGTGTAATTTCAGGAATTTTCAGCAGCAAAATAATGCAAAATTGTGTGGCTCTGCGCGGCTTGATAAATCTTGAGTAATGCAATGCATCACAAATTGCTGTGTTATGTTACTCAGCCACAGGAAGGCGTCTCATGGGTGGACTGTGGGTGTTCCCACTCATCACCCATGAAGATTGGTGCACTCCCAGATTTACCATTACTGGTGGAGCTGGGAATGCGTCAAAATTCTATACATCACCAGGGTAGGTGCAACAAGGAGAAATATCTTTCTCCTCATTCTTTCCTCATTCTAAGGGCCCAATTCCGATGCCACTAGGAAGGCCTCCTAACAGCATTTGCTGTGTATGAATCGGATTGGGAACAAGTCTTGCCCACCGTAGGGCCCGATTCCGATCTCGTTCGGAAAGCCGTCCGGACGACTTGAATCCAGAGAGCTTTCTGAACGACTCGCGCTCCGGGAGTCAAAGCAACAGATTCGGATGTATCCGTATAGTGAAGGACTCGGTTTGGTCAGATTCCCATTGAACTCAATGGGAGCCTGTGTACCGAACGCGTAAACAGGCTCCCATTGCAAAAAGTGGTGGGTGGGGAAAAGCGTGCACACTGTGCATGCATGGAAAGGGGGGACCAATGGGTACACCCTGCGACCAATTCGGAGGGCCCCGGGGGAAGGCGGGCCTGCCACAACCCCCCTGACATCCGATTCCTACAGCCTTTTCGTCCTGGCTTAACCGAGTTGGTACAGCTGTCAGAATTGGTCATCGTACTCACTCGTTTGGAAGCTGTCCCCATTGAGCTTCACGATTCGGCTTCGAACAAACTAAGACTGACTGATCTGGGTTCGGAAACAATTCAGTGCAGACGGCTTCCTCGCATTGTACTTGGCCGTTCGGAACAGGGGAAAATTTAGACTGAAACATATGATCGGATTTGCTTCTTTCGAATCCCGTTTGGAGCCCTACCTAGCGAGATTAGAATCAGGCCCTGAATCAGAAAGGTTTGTAACCGGCTGAGTACGATGCAAGTTAGGCGTTAGGAATATCCCAATCTGGACCTGACGGCATTCAGCATGACTGAGCCATATGCAGCAGAATTGTACATCTCTACGGGCCGCGTTTCCGAACGTCTGATTACGATGCTGAATTCAGAAAGCCTTTCCAAATCGTACCATCCATTTCGAATCGGCAGTCGGAATCAGACTTTAGGGGCCCATAGCAGGCCCCCTTGCACCTGGATCAGCCCTGTGGGGGTACCCATGGATCCCCCGTATTAGCCATGCACAGTATGGAAGGCACCAGGGGGTGCCCGCCACACTGTGCTTGATTTTACCCTGCCACCAGTTTCTTCAATGGGAGACAATGCATTCGGTCGGAACATAGTCTCCTATTGAAGTCAACGGGAGTCCCACCAAATCGTATCTGATAGCATCCGGATGCATTGTACTGGGTCGGTTGGACTCTCCTAATCCGAGTTGGTCGGAAACCATTCCCTAACCGATTTGGTCGCTATGATTTCCAAACTGCATTGCAATCGGGCCTATAGAAAGAGGAAAATGCCTCAGGGGATTATTTTTGTGCAGGAAAATGTCCCTTCATTCACAAAAACCATCCTGCTTACAACACTGACACGTTGCACAATTTTGCAAGGGTGCCTGTATTGGCACTGGGCAGCACATTGTACACCAGTGTAGTGAGGACTTCCGTAATACGTCCATGCATTGTTAAGTTAGCATAACCACGTTAGATGTTAGAAAGCCATCTTGCTGCTTTTGCGCACGACACTGCACGTTTACATGTTATTGATTAAACAAACTGCTGACTCGAGTTTTGCCTCCCATGAGAGCAATCTGTTGTTACCATCCCGAGCTCTGCGCAGCGACCTTGGTCTGTACATGGTGTGACAAAACAGTTTGGGTTGTTAGACAATGCATGTTTTCCACTCTAGGTTGATCGACCCACTATTTAGCCATAACACACAGGCAGCTGCGAATACCTGAAAGCTGGTGCTTTTAATATTGCAGACATCATGTTTAGTATTCAGACCGAAGACGAGCCTTCCTGCGAGAAGACTCCTGATGCTCCTGTGATGTGAATTCACTAAGCTGATCTTTGAGGTATGGGGTCCCCTATTCAAGCCTAAGAGACCTTCTATTAGCATAATAGTAATATTAGCTTCTTAATAAAAGGAAGGTGGTAGTATCCACTGTCATTTATAACATGATAACTCCTTTTCTATTCTATGGTATTGTAACGATGCTGATGGTTTTCATTCTAATCATTTGTCTGCTTGTATTAGCCAAAGTACTGCATATGAGGACACGTGGTCTATAAAAATAAACTCTTTTTATTTTCACCGTGTCTCTGTTTTATTCTTGTTGTGGACTGATGTAAGAATAATATACGAACAGGTATTTCCGATTCCCACCATTCCTGAGAGTACACTGAGTCGCGTGTTTTGGGTTGTCTTTTCATTGGGACCGCCGAGCTAAATCTCGGATAACGAATGTGACACTTATGCTAGCCGGATACTGGGTTCTGGGTTCTGAGGTGAGTTTCTGGTACACCACAATTCACTGAGGTCCTGGGGTTCTACGCATAGTTCTGTGTATAAGCAGAATCCCTGCAACATGGCGCACCTAACGTTTGGTCTATGAGTTGAAACGCCTTAGCAGTGCTTATATTAGTCCACAACACCCTCATTCTTGTTTCCGGATAACAAGTCTGACGGATTAAAACCTACCTATTTCTGTTGACATAGGTTTCTTCAAGCTTGATCATTAAAATGGTTATTGAACCCTTGTGCTACTGATTACTTCGAGTGTAGCTTGTCCTTATGGCGGTAGAAATAGCGGCGCATAGCCGTGCAGCTCTGAAACGTCATTTGACGCAATATGGGGTGCCGGACACTGGCATGAACGTCATCTTTGTGGTAGGAGCCGATGCGGCTCATCCATTTGAGTTGTTCTACTCTTGGGTGACGATTCCGGCAGTGAGTGAAGACGATAATACCTTCCATTCTTACACTGCCACTGCGGTGCCAGCGAACTATACGCCGTATAGGACACAGGAAATACCAATATCTGCTTGGCAGCATGTTATTTGGTTTAATGGCGCCCTTCCCCATGTGGTTATACCGCCGAGAATGGGCCCTTTATCGATTGCTGGGGCCACTTGGCCGGTATTAGCCGGATTTACGCCTCATCCCCGTTACCTCACGGTGACGGTGGCTGAATTGCGTGTACTACACACTTCCCTTATTACGGTATATAGGGCGTTAGTGCAGTATGTGTCGCGCAATGTGCAGGCGGGGGCACCTGCTGTTGCGGGACAGCCTACTGACCATCACGCGGTGGTCATTAGTCCTGTTATGGTTAATTCTGTTATGGGCAAGCGCCCCCAAACGCGGGATGATTTCCCCTTTTGGCTTGCTGAAAAATTTGACCAAATAGAAGCGGTTTATCCGAATACATCTCCTGTGGAGAAACACAGGATCCTTACCATTAGTTTGCCTAAAGACTTGGTCCCCGACATTGATGATTGTGTTAACTGGGGCAAGGTCTTTGCGGCGACGTACTCGCAGTGCTTTGGCACTCCGTCTATGTCGGTGCTGCCCTCCGTTATTAAACGTGTTCAAGATAACCACGGTGCGGAGTCTGCGGTAGAATTAGGAATGCGGCTCCTCGGCCAGTTTGACCTGGTGGCTTCCATGATGATGTGTAACCTTAAAGGTGATGCTATGCAGTTCCAAGTTCGTAATGAAATGAAGAAGGTTGCTGATGAGGATAAGCCGCGGGAATTTGCGAAAATAATCTCGTCAGCATACAGAGATTTGGGTCGTAGCTCTTTAGGAGTTAAACCTGTGGTCAAAACTCCCGAAGTTAAGCAGCAGGGTAAGGCGGAAGCCTCTGGTAAGGATGACCGTCCAAACTTTCCAAAACAAAATTGGCGGTCAAAACAACAGGGAAAGCAGCAGCAGAAACAGGGCTCTCGGCCTGCCTCTCCCGTTCAGTCAGGTAGTGAACGCACTTATGATCTACGTGATCGTGCTACTATTAAGTCTCCTGATAGGTTTCAGGTTTCTGAACAACGTTCTCCTCGTTCTTCACAGGAAACATCGGCTTCACAGTCCGGTGGCGGAGGCGGTGGCAAAGGTCGGGGTGCTCCACAGACACGTGATCAGCCCCGACAGATTGAAGGTAAAGGCAAGCAGGACGAATTTGCACGACAAAGACCCCCGTTTCAGAAGAAGAAAGTGGCTGCTCTGATGGCAAGATATGCCTCAGATAGTGCGGACACAGCTTCGGAACCGGACATGGGCGCTGACGCTACTGGACAGCGCAGCGGAAATTACCATAGTCCGTCAAGCTCTGCGTCCATTTCTGGCGGTGACAGCAACTGATATATCGGTTACTGTTGAAACAGCTGACACCAGGGTGGCTCCCCCAGACAGACTTTATGAAATAGTCTTATTAATTGAGGGTGACATACAACGTACAATAAAGGAGATTTTTTGGGATAATCTGACTACCACCTATGATATCCTCCTAGCGGAGGCAGATTGGCCCCCAGCCTTCATTTTGGAAGCTCCTAGAGGGGAGGAAGTAATCCTCCCGTCCTTTGCGCACACAGTGCCTAAGGACCAGGCTGAAGTGTACGCTGAGGAGTGGGCGCTGGCGCTTGCGCCGGCGGTGTATCGTACTCAGGTGGGTTGGGACAGACTGTCTCCCTGCCATGAGATTCCATTGCGGTCTATGCCCCAGCCTCAACCCCAATATCCCATGCGTCGTGAAGCTAGACCCCACGTCGCGGCAATCCTTGAACAATTGGAATATCAGGGTGTTATTGAAACTTGTGTGTCCCCTATGAATAACCCTTTATTCATTGTGACGAAGCCTGACGGGTCGTACCGTTTAGTTTTGGATTACCGGCACCTAAATTCACATTGCCGGACCTGCGCGGTACAAAATACTCACAGCTCGGCTCTTGTCGACAGTCTTGTGCGTAAGAGATTTAAAACGACACTTGACATTTCCAATGGCTTTTTTAGCCATAACCTGTCCACACTGAGTAGCCAGTGGACGGCGTTTACTTGGGGCGGCAAACAGAAACAGTTTACAAGATTAGCCATGGGCTATAAAAACAGCCCTGGCGTCTTTTCCGCTCGCGTGGTCTCGCTCTTAGAAAGAATAGACCCCGACGCATACTCCTATGTTGACGATATCTACCTCACGGATGATGAGCTGATGCCGCATCTGTCGCGAGTCGACAATATAATAGTGAGTTTTGCTGACTATGGCTACAAATTTAATTTTGCGAAGTCTCACATCGCGGAATATACAGTGTTGTTTTTGGGCTACGAGCTCAACAACGAGGGTAAGGGATTGGCTCCTCACTTTCTGGAGAAGTGCGCATGCTTGCGTGCTCCTACGACACTGAAAAAATTACAATCTCTACTGGGCTTTCTGAATATCGGCCGTACGTATATTCCTGATTATGCCCAGCGTATCAAGCCGCTATACGCCTTGGTACAACCTTCTTTTTCGAAGTCTAGCTGGCAGCTAGAACATACTGCTATTTTACAGTCTTTACAGGCTGATCTTCTTGATTCAAAATTCTTGCTGACGCGTGATAACCGCACAAACCTGGTAGTAAGAATAGTCCCAGGCGCCGTGGGTTTCACGTATTTGACGTTCAATGAGGGTGATACCGTCCCCATTGCGTATAAATCACACTTGTACACCTCTGCTGAATTACGTTTTTCCACCGTCGAGAAAGTACTGACGGCAGTACAGATGGCGATCCTTAAGGAACGCGCACTGTCGCATGGAAAACAGATCTTGGTTGTAACACCGTATCCTGCCCTAGAGGCAGTGACTAAAGCAAGTGTACCAAATTCTAAAGCTTTGCATCCACGGTGGATACAATGGGCCACGACTCTGACATCCCCGGATGTCACTTATATCTTTGACGCCTCATTACAGACTCAGGAGTTCTTGCAGTATGAATTCGTTCATCCGGCTCCTCTGTCTTTGCGCCCGCTCGAAGAATACCATTGTGTCATATACACTGACGGCTCGGCGCAGCCCACGATTGGATCAAAGCACGCCTATTCTGCGGCTTGCACAATTGTCGTAGGTACATTCGTGAATGGTGAATTCCAATCTGATGCAGTGCATACGCAGTCATTGGGTGATTGTACCGCGCAATTGGCGGAGCTCCGGGCTCTGGTGCTTGCACTGGAGTTTGCTGATCCCCGAGTCACAACTCTTATAGTAAGTGACTCCTTTTATTGTGTCCAGTCCTACAATGACAACTTACACTTCTGGTCTCAAAACGATTACCGAGATACCAAAGGTAGCACAATTAAGCATAAACTGCATTGGGTTCGAGTGGCAGACTTTAAAGAACGTCTCCCTCTTGTGAATGTTATTCACACTCTTGGTCACCAACGACTTTGTGTCCATGCTGTCAGTAACAGCTTGGCTGACGAGGCAGCTAAAACCGCAGTGGCTACATACTTAGTGGCAGCAGTTACAAGATCCAAAAGTGAGATTGATGATGACATCTTGGCAGCTATTGCTGCTACAGAGAAGGGAAGTGATTACCCGAAGGGTTTTCCTTCTCGTTATTTTTATCACTTAAGTCCTGATAACGTCCCGTTAGTGAGGATTAACGACGTTGGTGACAGAATTATTCCCAACGCGGACTGCAGACCAGCTTTGATATTAGCAGCGCACGAGGGGTTGGCGTCAGCCCACGCCGGCGTGTCCGCTACTATATCTCTTTTACAACAACGTTACTGGTGGTTTGGTTTATATAAACAAGCGCGCGCTTATGTACTTGATTGTGACATTTGCCAACAGATTAAACCTTCCACTGTTGCGCGCCCACCACAGACACAGTTGTACATATCTAATAAACCATTTGGTTGTGTTTATTTAGATCACTGCGGTCCTTTTTCTTCTGATACTGCGTACAAGTATATCTTGGTTGCAGTGGATTCGTGCACACGTTTTCTGTGGGTATGGCCACAAAGGAGTGCTCACTCGCGGACTGTCATCAGGGATTTGCGTGTCTTTGTGGGAACTTTTGCGTGTGGTACCTTCCATTCTTCTGATCAGGGCCCTGCGTTCGCCTCTAAGGCTTACAAGGAGGCTATGAGAAATATGGGGGTCCAAGTCAAATTTTCGTCCCCCACCGACCTGAGGGTAATAGTGTGGTGGAGCGAATGAACCGTGACTTAAAGCAATCTTTGACAGCACGTGTTTTAGGCACAGGCCGGAACTGGCTAGCCCATTTGTATAACGTCCAACGTGCACTTAATAATCTCCCTAGAAGGTCTCTGGGTGGGCGGACCCCGTACATGATGCTCTTCGGAATCAGAATGTTTGTCCCAGACCTTGATGGTCTAGACATGGCGGCGTTGACCGCACCCTTTGACGTAGATGATCACTGTGCTGTTTTGAAGACTTTACAAGAAGCCAGAAACACTCTTTCGAAGGAACACTTGCCCTCCACGTCTGATGCTGAGCTTCAGATTCCGGTAGTCGGCTGGCTACCCCGAGTTGGAGACCTGGTCCGTGAGAAGGTGGAGAACAAGAAGGAGTTCGGCCCCTCTTATCGTGCACCGGTTCCAGTGCTTGGAGTGCAGGGTAAAAGAACAGTCATTTTACCTCCACTTCCTGGTCGAAAAGAAAACAGGTACATCTCTATTGACAATGTCAAACTACAGCGAGTGGCCGATACTTCTTAGTCTGACTCCAGCAGTTTCATGCCAGACGATGCAAAGAAATTCAATGTTGGTTCCTGCTTCTAACACCTTGTGTGATGTTGCCATCGAGATGCAGTCAGTTACTGATCCCTTGTTACTGCCACCGGCTGGTGGTCTGCCTGAAGAGACTGAGTATGCTTACCCTACAAATGGTCACTCGCCTGTTTTACAATCTACGGCAGTTGACCAGTCCCATTTCTCCTTTGACACTAACTCATTGCCCTCCACTCCCCCTTTGAACATTGCTGTTTTTTCTAGATGGTTTAAACGACATTTTTTGGTTGCCCCTTGGACATACATCTGGCTGTTGCTTTTCAGTATTTTTTTGTTTATGTCCATTGGATTTGTAATAGTGTTTTTGCGTCTGGTGGATGGCCACTATCTCAAAGAGAGATCAACAATTAGACTCATCAATGGAACTTTGGCCCCCCACTCATCGTCCCACATCATGAAAAGGGACCAGACTTTTGTGAATATTACTGCCTGGCCCGTTTTGGATGGAATTGCGTGGGATGCTGTTAAATTCCAAATTCATGGTCCTACAGAGGTCATCAATGTGCCTAATGTATTTCGTGTTTCTATGGGTGATGTGGTTAAGCAGAACATTCGTTCTGATGATTGGGATGTTCATGCCATTGAAGCACTGTTTTCTGATTTGAAATATTATGCCGCTTTTGATGCAGAAGATTTATATGAAAATGCGGCTAACTATGCAGAACAGTATTGTTTTCAACATTATGGCAATCACTTCCTGCATAAGGCAAACACTTTTCGTAATTTTGTAAATTGTACCCAATGGGAACACTGTCCCACCCCCTCTTTCGGTAGTTCACCTACATTAGTTGATAAGTATACCTACTTTACTGATTTCAGTGTTTCCGACCCTGTATCATTTTATTTTAAAGTTATGCCTGAGTCTGCCTCAAAGGTTAGACTGACACACACCAAGTTACTCTATTCTAAGTCCTTTATGGATGAGTTGTCAATCAAAACTTATGATCTGTGGAAGGCTAGTATAGATCTCAAATCAGTTTGGGGTTCCAAACCATGGCAGGTTCAGGGAACTGAAGCTTTACATCGTGCCTGTCTTATACCAAATCATATGTCGTTTTTGAATTCAACAATCTTCCAGACCACCTGTCTCGGATTGGCCACTACTAAAAAACTAAATTTCCCCTCTGTGCCAGATCTGGGCGCTTACCCAAATTGGGATAACCACACAGATCTGTCACTTCCTGCTTTGCAGTCATTGGTTTATAATACATCTTTCAATATTTCGAGATTTAGTAATGAAGGGTGGTTAATTTGGCAAAGCAGTTCCTATGCCTGTCAAAGTCGTTTTCTAGGTCTGAAACCGGGGTATACTCAACAACGCGTAGACCCTCGGTTTGAGTCCTCTCATACAGTAACTACCTACTCTGTAGGGAAATGATGTCAATCCTGGCTGCGACATTCCAACTTGGCATCTGTCAAAGTTCATTTATCAAAATTACATGACAAAATAGATTTGAATGATTTTGTTAAAGGTCCTGTGGGTGGCAGATCAAAGAGGTGGGTGTATGCTATTTACAACGAAGTATGGAAATTGTCGCAAATTGAAGCAGCTTCTAGATTGGGGGCTATTGACCAAGCAAATATGGAAAAGGTTTTAGCCGTTATAGATAACAGCATTAACACTCTCTCTTCAAGAATTTATACGTTAGATAATATTGTTTCTTCAGTTGTTGATATTGTGCATGATGATATGTCTGTATTGTATCATGGTCAAGACTAGTTGCGTTCTGTTATGCAGTTTGCATGGACATTGCAAACGTTAAAGGCAGGGAGGGTCCCTTGGGACTATTTGAATACAACATCTTTATTTCTTCCCTTTAACCTTACTGAGAAGCAGCGGTTCATGTCCATGAAGGATGCTACATATTCCTTGTTACATATTGAAAAATTGGAACCGTTACCTTTCTCTGTGGCGGAACTGAATTCAGCCACGTGGTTAATCCACGGGTTGATCACTCTACCTTTTGCGCTTTTTAAGTTTACGTCCTGTATGAAACATTATGCTCTGGGTAGATATGAACAGCTGGGTACCGCTTTCATGCATGAGGTTTGGTCCCTCCCCTTTATGTATATATGTACTAGAGACGATACGGAGGTTTATCTGAAGGGTGAGGAATGTACCACGACACCAGATCATTCCTTGGTTTGTAGGCACATTCAGTTGCACGGTGCTTGCAATATTCACGCCCCGAATTTGGCCTGCGTCCTCAAAGGTATCCCAGTACCAGTGATTACACCATCTTTCACGCTGCTTGCAAACGGTAGTTATTTGATTTTGAATAATGAAGCTTGCTGCGGGATGTTAGTGGGAATCCCATATATAGTAACTGTTTCGCAGAGAGTTGTCTGCTGCAATAATGTTCTATTTCCTCCCCCGCATGGGCGGCTGGATGTTTCTATCTGGCCTTCGATTCCGACCTTGAAAGCAGAGTTTAACAAGATGAGCAGAATAAGAGCTCTATTGTCCCAAAAGGAGGTGCCTTTGACTTCCTCCCGAGAAACATTTGTCCTTCACGTAGCAAATACACGCACTGAGGTACAGGCGCTTTAGAATACTGACCTCCCCCTGCATTTTGGAGCTTTGATCCCAACAATTTTCAATGCCTCATCCACGACCGGCCTGGCTCATTTTTTTAAACTTGTGGGCTCCGGCCTCGTGACCTCCTTCAAAACTATTTTTGGTGTAATTCCGGCATTTTTTCATTCTATATTCTCGAGCGTCTTTGGAGGTATCCCGCTGATTCTGGCGCTGGTGGCGGGGGTGCTACTTTTGCTTTTCATACTACGTAATGGCTGCTCTTCCTGTGCCACACGACAACCTGTCCCGTCTGCATCTTCTTCATGACAGGATGCTTGACTATTATGGTACGCTGCCATTGGCGACTTTGAGCCTGGCGTATGGATTATCCTTCCGGTATTCATACTTCACCTGCGTGCAACCTGTCTTTCACTGCCTAGATTGTCCCTTTGAATGGCCTCTGGATTTGTGCTTAACCAACACGGTGTCTCCGGTGCCGGATTATGATCGACTGATGAGGCCCTTAGGGTCTCACGAGTATGCCTGTTCTGGTGTTCGGATTATGGCATGTGGTGCGGTGCATGGCATCCTGGGTAATTGGGACATCGCAAGGGCTGCTTATGACTTCTTGAATATGAGCTATCTGGAGGAACACGTCGGTTGCCCTCTGATCGTGCTAGAGGCTCCGCTTATTGAAGAACATGTATGTTCCTTTTCTTTGATTAACTGGATGGCTGAAACTTTTGGTGGCAGTGCCAACGATTTTCTGTTGGAAGCTGTGGCTACGTATGCTGCATACACGTTCATGGATTGAGTGAACTGTCTTCTGCTATGCCTTTTCCGTAATGTAATGAACCTTACGTTACCTGTGGGTGCTGGATTAAGCAGCATTTGTTTTGATTTTTTCTCCTTTTTTAAGGTTTTTTATAATTTTTGCTTGATTTCAATTTGAGTTCGCCTTGTCCTGCTTTGTCGAAATTGAACTCTGCGTTCTCTCATGTCTTCCCTTCTGGTTAGTGATTCGATCAAGGGGGCATGTAGTGAGGACTTCCGTAATACGTCCATGCATTGTTAAGTTAGCATAACCACGTTAGATGTTAGAAAGCCATCTTGCTGCTTTTGCGCACGACACTGCACATTTACATGTTATTGATTAAACAAACTGCTGACTCGAGTTTTGCCTCCCATGAGAGCAATCTGTTTTTACCATCCCAAGCTCTGCGCAGCGACCTTGGTCTGTACATGGTGTGACAAAACAGTCTGGGTTGTTAGACAATGCATGTTTTCCACTCTAGGTTGATCGACCCACTATTTAGCCATAACACACAGGCAGCTGCGAATACCTGAAAGCTGGTGCTTTTAATATTGCAGACATCATGTTTAGTATTCAGACCGAAGACGAGCCTTCCTGCGAGAAGACTCCTGTTGCTCCTGTGATGTGAATTCACTAAGCTGATCTTTGAGGAATGGGGTCCCCTATTCAAGCCTAAGAGACCTTCTATTAGCATAATAGTGATATTAGCTTCTTAATAAAAGGAAGGTGGTAGTATCCACTGTCATTTATAACATGATAACTCCTTTTCTATTCTATGGTATTGTAACGATGCTGATGGTTTTCATTCTAATCATTTGTCTGCTTGTATTAGCCAAAGTACTGCATATGAGGACACGTGGTCTATAAAAATAAACTCTTTTTATTTTCACCGTGTCTCTGTTTTATTCTTGTTGTGGACTGATGTAAGAATAATATACGAACAGGTATTTCCGATTCCCACCATTCCTGAGAGTACACTGAGTCGCATGTTCTGGGTTGTCTTTTCATTGGGACCGCCGAGCAAAATCTCGGATAACGAATGTGACACTTATGCTAGCCGGATACTGGGTTCTGGGTTCTGAGGTGAGTTTCTGGTACACCACAATTCACTGAGGTCCTGGGGTTCTACGCATAGTTCTGTGTATAAGCAGAATCCCTGCAACACCAGCATTGGGAAATGATGGGAATGCCCCATATGATGTTAATTTTGGTGCATTCCTGCCCTTACCCTATCATGCAGCGCAGCAAGTTGGCTTGCTGCGCTGCATGATCATTTGATAAATATGCCCCTAAATGTCATATAATACATACTAACCTATCACCCATCTCTTAGCTTCCATAAATTATCAATTTGTTTGCTACTCCAGAGAATTTACACCTTATTAAAGTGTATATCAATGGGGTGCCACTCCTAGTTTATGGCAAATTACAATTAAGAGACAAAGTTAGGAGAAATAGAAAATATTCTGTTTTGGAGCATAACTATGTGATCTATATAGTGGAAATAATTATATCAATATGATGTTTGTAAGTTGCTCTAACAAATGCTTTCAGATGTTAAATGTAGAATTATTTTGACATCAGTTCAGTGTCATTCTATCCAAGATGTCCTAGAGGCTGGAGGATGCCCCAAGATTTTATTTCAAGTCATTATTTTGTGCAATCCCTGTCCTTTTGTGATTGTTGTGGTGGTGGTGATGTGAGGCTGTTGGTCCAGTACAGATAGCCACCTCGCCCTTGTCTGCTTCGTGAGTCCCTTCTTTCCTTGGTAGGAATTTTGTCAGTGTATACTGGGAGAATGTTCATTCGTTAATTTACTTCAACATTCTGCCATTTAATAACATTTTGCTAGGAGCTCTGTGTGTCTTTCGGAGCCCAACCCTGTTGTTATTTCCCATATCATTTACCTTTTTACAATTCCTTGGGGTACACAGGACCTTTTATGCAAGCCATAGATATTGTTCCTAAGTTTTTTTGTTCTTTCATCATCTCCCAGATGCTGTACAGAATGCAAGGACCTGTGCATGCTCCCAGCTTTTATCCCACCTTTGTAGATTCTTGTGCAATCAATGACTTGTATGTGTTGTATGTGTTTCATGTTAGGGAAGGATGCTCCACAGCACGTGACTTTTTCTGATTCATGCTATTCATCCTTTCTTAGTTAAGCTGATATTTGGTCAAACTTCTTGAGTTGATTACTATTTAAAAAACCTTCTGTCATGGCATCTGGGATTGTAGATGCTTTTGCAGCTCCCAGTTTTTATTTCTGATATTATGCCATATTTTTAAATCTCCATAATTTCTCTTGCTGCATATGGAATACGATGAGTAGGACTGACATATTATACCTACTGCCGGTCAATGGTTATTTGTAGCCTTGAAGTGCCCACAAACTTTCATTTAAATATGTTATGTTTTCCTTAGTATCTTTACTACTATCCTGGAGTTGCATGCAGAGCTGGGCTGCCCATTCAACCACACTGGCATTTTCCTGGTCTTCTATAGGCCAGAAGGATAACCTGAAACAAACTGGGTCTCGGGCTGAGCAAAGATTAGACACTAAAAGGCCAAAGTATACCCCATTCTCAATGTGACGACTCTATAAGAGAGAAACTCCTTGAACAGGACCCATCAATCACTTAAGGTGGTTAGTTTTTATTATCATTTGGGTCTGTGTACTTCAACATGCTGAACCAGTTCATGAAGCAGCGATCTGGTCACTTGCATAGAAGAAGCAACAAAGGAGGGTTGTCACCTGATCTCTCAAGGGTTTTGTCTGGGATGGAATTTTACCCATAGATCAAAAACGGGAGATCATAAAGTCAGCAGTATTAAATTATAATGGTGTGAACTAAAAATGGCTAAGGGTGCTCATACCTGAGCCATGCTTTCAAGAGGAGAGTTTTTTCAGGTATAACCAGTTGCACCTGTTTTCTCTTTCTCCTACTGTTCTTCTGTTTTAGAGCGGGGCCCCTTTCCCTGAGTTGAGACCAGGTTGAGGTGAGGACAGCACCCACTTGACATGGGTAAGTGCAATTCAATTTATTACATTGAATGCCACACAGCATTAATATATGCGTGTTTCGGAGTCATTTAGGATTAATGACTTCAGGCTGAGTATTTTTGTAGACACTGGGCTATTGTTTTTATTTCTCTTTTTTTCCACAGGTATCCGGTTTTGATTGCTTCTGACCTGACCGGTGCGGTAGGAATAGTTTATTCACACACCCCTCCTTTTGGATTCTTTTTTCACGTTTTTCACATTGAACCACAGCAGTATCATAGGTCCTGACGAAAGCCCTGATACTTATGATCTATTACGGGCAGAAACATGTTGACCGATCTTGCTATGGACAATAGCATAATGTCAAACTTATTTATGCCGTATTGCCATATTGCTTTTTAATTATGACAGGGGTCCTCTATCAATAAAGAACTTTTGAGCACCCTTAGCCATTTTTAGTTCACACCATTATAATTTAATACTGCTGACTTTATGATCTCCCGTTTTTGATCTATGGGTAAAATTCCATCCCAGACAAAACCCTTGAGAGATCAGGTGACAACCCTCCTTTGTTGCTTCTTCTATGCAAGTGACCAGATCGCTGCTTCATGAACTGGTTCAGCATGTTGAAGTACACAGACCCAAATGATAATAAAAACTAACCACCTTAAGTGATTGATGGGTCCTGTTCAAGGAGTTTCTCTCTTATAGAGTCGTCACATTGAGAATGGGGTATACTTTGGCCTTTTAGTGTCTAATCTTTGCTCAGCCCGAGACCCAGGTTGTTTCAGTGTTGTTATTATTGTTCTTTAGGGGAAATACAACCTGCTGGTCTATATTTCTGTAAAATTTTCCCTTAGACCTCCCCCCCACATTGATATGTGATACTAGTGTTAGAACGGCATCCGCCGTAGGTCTGGAACTTGTTTGTTGTCGAATCCATAAGTATTGGGAGTCGACACGCTCTTTTGCTGGCTTTCTTCTGGGACTACATCCTGTAACCTGCAGTGTTTGGCGTATGGTCTTTTCTTTTAAACCTGTGTTTTGATTACCCTTCCTTTCTCATTTATCACCTTTTCAGGATGTCTGAGAGACAAGGTCTTTCGTTTGATGACGCAGTAGCGTTAGACATTCTGCAGACACCTAGCATCATTAATTTACCATCTAATACTATCACTACTAAAGATGAGGACTGGAACAAAGTGCTTTTTCTTAAACGGACACATGCACGCACACAAGTCCACGGGGCAATTATGACCGAGTATTTGCGGTCAGATTGTGCACCGACAGGTCTAATAGTAACTAACGCCCCAAGGCTATTTTTGGATGATAAGGGTTTCCTTAAAGATTGGTCCTTGGTGGCTTGGCGTTGCACACGTGACTGGCTTATTTTCATTATAACAACAGCCAAGAGAATAGCAGATAACATCCTAGTTGAGATCCAACTCCTAGAGTCCCAGATCAAATCAGTTTTAGTGACATCAAGCTTCAACAAACAGTCCAAAGAGACAGATAAAACTACTAAAGAATTCAGGGATACTATACTGGCGAGTAAAATAGTCAAATTCAAAAAAGATTTGGCTAAATTCTCTATGACCAAGATATATCCTTACACTAGCGATTCCTATACTCCCCCGGTGTTCAACCAACAAGGTAGACGACCCGGTTCAAATTATTCAACATCAGGGAGTGAGAATGACTCCTCAGACTCAGATCATGGGGGTAGTTTTTCTTCCAGAGGGCGGAATTGGAACAAGAGGGGTCCCAGAAGAGGCAACTTCTATGGAGGTCCCCAACAACCACAATGGTGGCCTCCTGGTCCCTATAATTATCCACAGCCTTTCTTCCCTCATCCTGGTTTTCAGGGTCCGTTTCATCAGGACAATTTTTAACAACAGCCTTTTTTAGGGCAGGGCCAACGCCGTTCCAGAGGCCGGAGAAGATCAGCACAGCCCAGTGTTCATTGGAGTCCTCCATCATCTCGAACACGGAGCAATCTGAAAGATCCTCCAGTAGCAGGCCCAAGCAACGCGACAGCCTGATTGTGAATTTGAGTAAACGGATACTCAATAAAGACGAGACCTCGGTCCTTGAAAAAGGACTTGGGTATGTTCCCACTTACAGGGGTGATCCTTTTCAGACCAGACAAGAACTAGCTGGGTTCTTTAGGAAAGTCAGATTACGTGCTTTCTTTAAAGATAAACCACTTGAAGACAATCAAGAGGACGGGTCCAACACTGGTCTACGTCCTAAGTCGACCTTTACTCCACCAGTCCATATGGTTCTGCCAGAAATACTCACTTTTGAGAGGGCAGTTCTCAGAGATGCTGAAACCATTTTTCAAAATGATAATCGCTCCTTTTCCAACTTATCGAAGAGTGAACGCTTTGCTCTCCGTTCGTTAGCAGACGACAAGTCCATCACCATAAAGCCTGCTGACAAAGGGGGTGCAACAGTCATCATGGATTCGGAGGCATACAAAACAGAATGCAGGAGACAACTTAATAATACAAGATTCTACCACCCTATCAAGTTGGATCCAACTAAAAGACTCTTGGCGACCATTAAGAATCTGACAGATGAGGCCTTAGAACAAGGTTGGATCACTGGTCATGAGGCACAGTTCCTTTATACAGCATACCCTATCATTCCATACTTCTATGTAGTACCCAAAATACATAAAGGGGTTTTTCCTCCTCCGGGCAGACCCATAATCTCAGGGATAGGGTCTGTTCTTGAACCTCTGTCAACTTTTGTAGATTTTTTCTTGAAACCGCTTGTGAGAACTATGCCCTCTTTTGTTGAAGACACTAAAGATTTGTTACGCATCCTGGATGGGATGCCATTTGACGTCACCCAAGATTTTTTGGTGACGTAGAGTCATTGTATACATGCATTCCACAAGATGAGACACTATCTACTGTAAGAATGCTGTTGGAAGGTGCCGCTCTGGAGAGCCCGACACCAGTGGACTTTATCATGACATGTGCAACCATAGCCATGAAAGAGAACTTTTTCAAATTCGAGGAGGATCTCTTTTTACAAGTCTCCGGGACTTCCATGGGGAGCATTTTCGCACCGTCCCTAGCGAATTTGTATGTTCATCAGATCGAACAGACCGAGATACTCTCTACTACAAACCCGTTTCTAGGTCATATTTTGACCTGGAAACATTATATTGATGACATTCTGGTCATCTGGAGAGGTTCCACTGAGACGATTAGGGATTTTCATTCCTGGCTGAATAATAAGAATAAATTCCTGAAATTCACCTGCGAATTCTCGCGAGAAAGCATATCCTTTTTGGATCTACGGATTGGCTCTAACAATGGAACTCTCAACACTGAACTCTACAGGAAACCAATGGCACGGAACTCCCTCTTACATTTCCAAAGTTTTCATCCCAGAGCCCTTAGGGAGAACCTTCCATTCGGACAATTTCTTCGCATTCGTCGGAATTGTTCTGAGGGGTCCAAATACCGTGAACATGCCTCCCTCCTGTCTATACAACTACAAGAGAGGCAGTACCCCATGAAGATTATAAAGACATCCATGAAAAGAGCCAGAAACAATCATAGAGAAGCTCTGCTTGAGAAGAGGACACAGAGTCCCATGGAAGACAACAAGAGAATTACTTGTGTTAACACCTTTTGCAACTACTCTAATGCACTGAAAAAGAGCATCCTGAGAAACTGGAGAGTGCTTAAGATAGAGGGCAGTCCTCTACCTCCTCCCCTTTTTGCCTTTAAAAGGAGCTCTAACTTGAAAGACCATTTGGTGCATACACGCCCCAGGACAATGAGAAACCCAGATTCTACAACACTATGGGGCTTACCGCCAGTCGTGGGTCATTTCCCGTGTGGGACTTGCTCAGTGTGTCCCCAAACTTTTCATACAACCGAGGTAGATATAGGGACGAGCAGACCTTGGTCTCTGAAGACACACACGAATTGTAATAGTGAGAGGGTGATTTACCTGCTAAAGTGCCCCTGTAATAAAAACTATGTGGGCATGACATCACGTAAGATTAAAGTGAGAATATCGGAACACAAGAGCACCATCCGGTGCAAGAAAAGTGCGACCAAGCTCACCAATCACTTTATAACAGTGGGTCACAAAGAGAATGAGCTACAGTGGGTCATTCTAGAACAACCACACATTCCATCTCATATAACTGATATCCAGAAGTTCCTGCTACTCAGAGAACAGAGATGGGTGCACAGACTACATTCTGATACTGAGGGTCTGAATGATGATATTCCTTGGCTGTTGCTATAAGATTTTGCCTTTGCAGCCTTCATGGGTTACGTATGAAATAGACCTGTTGTTTGCTAGGCAGATGACATCATAACGTACCAAGGGAAGGGCATTGTAAACGAGGTTCAGTTCTGTTCCCCCTTGACAATACAATATCTTGGAGACGATTACTGTTTTAATGTTAGGCACTTTCTTCAGTCATTATTTACACTTTTCTTGGGCTCTAATATACATGATACTGCCCTAATTGGCTGTTTCTGTCTATACATTTATAGAACAGTATGTTGTTTTGCAGCTCGTTGAATACACTCCCGAGCGATTCACGCACTGTATTGTTAGTTATAGCTATTCACATTGTTTCCATCGTAGGGAAGCTTTTCTATACCGTATATGATTACAAGTGGCGGGTATGGAGTTCTGTCTTGAGCGGTGGCTGGATGCAACACACGCGCAGTTAGAGCGAGTGAATGTGAGCTAGCATTGACTCTACTGCACATGCGCGGTTTCGGCATTTTCCGTGACGGGCATTTCTTTGGACACCTATTCCTGCCCGTCTCACCTGTATCAACTTTGGTCCCAATATGGATAAATAGTGGTTGCCGACCCTTCCGCCGATACCTCCGGTCTTAAGTCAAAGACCGCCCCGGGGTACCGACGAATAGGTGAGTTTCCTCTGAGCACTCTTCTCTATTTATAACTTCGAGCGCGTCAGGCACTTTGATTTAATCCGCAATTTACTTTTTTAAGTATACGTTATCAATGGGAGGGTGTAGAGGCCATCCTTGGTTCCCTTGCAGCTGCGATTACTCGCTTTTTGGTTTATTTTGCCTGACTAAAAGAACTTAAATGCTCTAAAGGTCTTTCTTTGAGGCTTTTCTTTGATGCTTGTACTAGGTCTCTATGCTGCCCTATTAATGGTCTAGATTTACTATAGAGCTAGTACGGTAGCGAACACTTAACCGTTCTTTGCATTCATGGTACTCTTGTCCGGTCTTTTACGAATTTTCCACATCGGACATTCCACCTTTCTGTACTACCATTTGATTTATGGTGTTTTTATTGACCAAATTGCCATTCACTGCAATACATGGGTGCTTTTCTCATGTTCTTAAGCCATGCTTTCAAGAGGAGAGTTTTTTCAGGTATAACCAGTTGCACCTGTTTTCTCTTTCTCCTACTGTTCTTCTGTTTTAGAGCGGGCCCCTTTCCCTGAGTTGAGACCAGGTTGAGGTGAGGGCAGCACCCACTTGACATGGGTAAGTGCAATTCAATTTATTACATTGAATGCCACACAGCATTAATATATGCGTGTTTCGGAGTCATTTAGGATTAATGACTTCAGGCTGAGTATTTTTGTAGACACTGGGCTATTGTTTTTATTTCTCTTTTTTTCCACAGGTATCCGGTTTTGATTGCTTCTGACCTGACCGGTGCGGTAGGAATAGTTTATTCACACACCCCTCCTTTTGGATTATTTTTTCACGTTTTTCACATTGAACCACAGCAGTATCATAGGTCCTGACGAAAGCCCTGATACTTATGATCTATTACGGGCAGAAACATGTTGACCGATCTTGCTATGGACAATAGCATAATGTCAAACTTATTTATGCCGTATTCCCATATTGTTTATTAATTATGACAGGTGTCCTCTATCAATAAAGAACTTTTGAGCACCCTTAGCCATTTTTAGTTCACACCATTATAATTTAATACTGCTGACTTTATGATCTCCCGTTTTTGATCTATGGGTAACATTCCATCCCAGACAAAACCCTTGAGAGATCAGGTGACAACCCTCCTTTGTTGCTTCTTCTATGCAAGTGACCAGATCGCTGCTTCATGAACTGGTTCAGCATGTTGAAGTACACAGACCCAAATGATAATAAAAACTAACCACCTTAAGTGATTGATGGGTCCTGTTCAAGGAGTTTCTCTCTTATAGAGTCGTCACATTGAGAATGGGGTATACTTTGGCCTTTTAGTGTCTAATCTTTGCTCAGCCCGAGACCCAGGTTGTTTCAGTGTTGTTATTATTGTTCTTTAGGGGAAATACAACCTGCTGGTCTATTTTTCTGTAAAATTTTCCCTTAGACCTCCCCCCCACATTGATATGTGATACTCAGGAGGATAACCTGCCATGGTCTACCATTAAAGAAAGACATAGCCTAATTCTGTTCGCTTTTTCCTGCGATGTATAGTTAGTTTCAACATTTTTGCTAGGGTTTATTTCGGTTTCCAGTCCTGTCTCTGGAGGATATGGGACCTTTTGCAGTTCACAGAGGTTATTCCTGGTTTTTTTTATTTCTTGGTATTTAGCTCAAACAGTAATTCAACAAGGTCAACAAATGGAATATTACAGCATGAAGTAGTCTTTGGGCAAGTTTCCAAAGGGACTTATGAAATATATTTTCATTGGTCCGTTATAAGACTACCTACACAATTGAATATAATTCACCATCGGTATCATCTGCACAACTAAAGTCATTAGGGTAGTGTCCAGTTAAAATCAAAATGGGTGCAGCACTTTTTGCCGAGCATGTACATCTTCAACCAAATTGTCATCCTTTCTGTAGTCAAGTGAATCTCCTTCACAAATGATCATTCAAGCAGATCACTTTTCCAGGATTCTGGTTCGGGGTTTATTTGTTTAGAGTTATGAAATCAAAATACATCTCTTATCTAGCATTATGCTCAAAACTATTAATTAAAGTCAAATGTTTTCCTAATGTTTGCTTGCAAAAATAAACCCTAGCACAAAAATTATAGGAACAGGGGATAACACCACAGTGCATACTGCACTTTGAAATCTGATACATAGAGAAAGTAAAGCGGAAAAATAAAGCTATTTCTCCTCGTTTAGCCTCACCTGGGAAAGTGTAGCATTCTGGCACATTCTCAGGTTTACCAGTAATGGTAATTCTGCAAATGCACAAAAAACTATGGGGCTCATTTATGAGCCCCTGCGTCACTTTTGCGCCACCGGTGCGTCACTTTTTGTGACGCACCAGTGGCGTAAAACATGCGCCATGATGCGCCATATTTACAAAGTGACGCATCTACCTAGATGCGTCACTTTGTAAACCCCTGCGCTACATTATACCTGTGTCAGGTATAATGTATGCAGGGTGGGCGTTCCCACGTAAGTAAGCATCATAGAAGTGACGCAGTGAAATCTACGAGATTTCACTGTGCCACTTCTAGGGTGCAAATGCGTCAATATCTTACGCCTGCCTCACAGCAGACTGACGCAGGCCCTTTCACATGGGGCTTGCCCCATGTGAAAGGTCACATTGCTGGAGTTGCGTCACTTTTGTGACACACTCCAGCAATGCGTCACATTTGCGCCTACAGATACGTCAGAAATACTGACGTATCTGTGACTCCTTGCGACATGATGCGTCATACTGTAAATATGACGCATCATTGGAGTCACAGGGAGGGCACAGTGAAAAGTGAGCATCACTGTTTTCACGCAGTGATGCGTCACTTTTCATAAATGAGGCCCCATGTGAGTAGTATGGGAACACCCTTATAATGCCCATTGAACATCTTTCCAGGGCAGAGTAATGCAACTCATTGGTTTACGCTGTGCTGCGTTAGTCTGGATTTATGAAGCCACTCAGGACCACGCAAGGTGGCCTTGCATGGATTCCAAATTGCATCAAGGGCTTGCATCACTTTGTCGTTGGTTGCTCTGTGGAGAATATGAGATGGTATTGAGTGTGCATTTAAATGCAAAAATGATAGTAGGCAATCATGTTTACAGGTACTAGGTCTCAAATGGCTGAAGCAACATTGCTTGACAAGCTGACATGACTAAATTTGCTAAATATGGATAAATGTTTATTTCTTGATCACTTCATCAACATGCTTTTTTCATATTAGAAAATAGTTGCATAAATGTTTTCATCTAAACTCTGCAAAATGTTTCTACTTACACTAAGAGCTCGATTAATTTATGTTTAATTGCTTTCATTTAGGTGAGGTAATTATGTTCCCATATAGAGATACAGCATTTTAAACATGAACTTGGCCTTCTTAACTTACGTGTTTGTTCCAATAAATTGGTGCTATGCTAAATGTTTTCTTTTTGTAAATGCAAATGTTTCGATTTCTTCATTGGATCATTGTTAGAAAAATGTACAATTTGATATTTAGAAGATTAGAAAGGAGTTTTGTGCATGGAAAAGTAGTCTTGAATGAGAAAATGTCCCACATGAACTTAGAACTGATAGAACTTAGTTTCAAACCTTACATTGCTGTCTGTGGACCTTGTTCCCTGAGAGCATATGTCCAAAAGCTTCAGAATGTGTTTTCTTTAAAGAAGTTTGCTCCTAGAGTTGGTTACCATTCTTTCCAGGTGCATTCTTCCCTACCATGTCCTCTGCCTTATTCCACGTTGCCATGAGACCCTACTGAGTTTCTCAAATCTCTCTTTATGGTTTGTTCTGCTTTGATTGATATTTGATTTAGTGAACTGCCTCACATGCCGAAGCTTTATGCTTGAACTCTCTCTCTCTCAAACTGGAAATCTTTTTGAGATCTGACTGACACCATTTCTCTCCTGATTCCTAGAATTAGGGATTATTTCCTTAATTCTTAATGCCTTTTATTACAATGTATTGTTTGCTAACTGATTGAATATTGATTTCTAATACAATTCTAATGACAAAAATTGATAAATTTACTTTTGATCTAATTAAGATGACTTAATATAGATTTATAATAAAAGCTTTTAACTCCTACCAAACTTTCACCATTGACTGAAAATAGAATATAAATTGTGATTATAATTTTTGTGATGTATTGCTCCTGATCTTCTCTAAAACAACGGCAAAAATCGATTTTAAACAATTGAACCCAGAGCGGTAATAATTCTGTGTGATAGCAAACCGAGAAACTTGAAAACAAATTGTGAACTAATTCACACTCCAGCACTGCCAATTTCAAAAAGGCATTGCTTGGCACTATATATATATATATATATATATTCACTTAAAAAACCATAGGTTTCACACAAGTTATAGTTAGCTGTACATTTCGCTCGTAAAAAACCAATGAAATTCCACGTTATAGTTAGATCAGGTAACTATAACTTGCGCGACCGCAATCCACAATGTGTCATTTGAGATGTCATCATTGATGTGATGAGTGATGTCACTGACCATGTCATGAGTGATGTAATATCAGCAGTGGATTGCGGTCGCGCAAGTTATAGTTACCTGATCTAACTATAACGTGGAATTTCATTGGTTTTTCACGAGTGAAATGTCCTGCTAACTATAACATGTGTGAAACCTATGGTTTTTTCAGTGAATTTGCAAGGTTTTTTGAATGCTAATTCCTAACTATAACGTGTGTGAAACCTATGGTTTTTTCAGTGAATTTCAAAGGTTTTTTAAATGCAAATTTTTTTTTGAGATTTTTGTTAAAAAATAATATCCAGCCTATGTATAAAATAATACATGTACTATATCCTACATTATGGAATGGTTAATTTTTTTTAAATTAATGTTTACATATAGTTGTACATCCCAGTTATTATCTTCTACAACCCTTGAAACTTTTAATTTTTTTTTTAATGGATTTTTTGCCGTGCGCGTACGGTAAGCTGACGCTACGCGCTCCGTACATCATAAGTACGGTGCGCTTACGTGATACGTACGTGACGTACATACGCATACGTACTTCTTCGGCAACGCGTACACGCATGCGCGTTGCGCGGAACCAACGTCGCGGTTACGTGGGTGCGTGTAATGCGCATGCGCGAGTGCGTCCTACGTACGCGCTCCGTAAGTGCTCCGTAAGCGCATGTTTACGTCACGTTTGCGCATGCGTACTTGTTTACGAGCGCGTAGCGTAAGCTTACGGAGTGCGCACGGTAGGTCATGTGATCCACAAAGAACACTTTTCATTGGTTTAAACTACTTTCAGTTCCAGAAACTTCCAACACCACACCCATTCCCCTCATTACTGCTTGAGATCCCCTAGGAGAAGGAGCTGAATTGACATTGAGATACAATGGCAGAGCAGCAGTCCTCTTCTGAGAGTGAGCCTAGCAGCACCATCATCAGACAGAGAAGGAGGAAAAAAAAGGATTCTTTTGTGTGGGAGTATTTTACTTTTCCAGAGTGGCAGAAAAAGGTGAATGCTCCATTGGTCACTTGCACACTTTGTGACCGTGTTTTATCTAGAGGGTATCCAAGGAAGAAGTATTCCTTTGGAAATCACTCTATGATGAGACACATTAGGGATAAACATCCCAGGACCTTTGCTCGACATACTGAAGAAAACTCTTCAGTAAGTCACCGGAGCCCAACCTCAGAAGCTCAGCCGAGTACATCATCGGCAGCTCAGCTGAGCCCTTCCTCTGAGGTGGGAGCATCACCTTCTTCAGCTCCTCTGGACATTAACCCTCGATTTCGGAGGGTTTCAATGAGGTGTACAACGTGTTGTGGTCTTATTGTTTTTGGGGAGACCAGTGTTTCCCTTATTAACAATAAGATAGACCAGCACGTTTGTAGACGTTCATAATATTCCCATTCTTTCTTTCCTCTATCCCTGTATTAACACAGCGGCTCTTTTAAGAGCCAACCTTACCTCCCATTTTTTTTTATTTTTTTTTAATCTCTCCTTTTTGAAAAAAAAAAATTGCCGTGCGCGTACGGTACGCGTAGTCGCGGAATCGTTACGCGAAGTTCGCAGAATTTTTCCATTTACGCCGTGCGCGTACGCTACGCGCATTCTGCGATTTTTCGAAATTACAATTAATTTTTGCCCTTGGGGGTCTTTCTGGGACCCCCTGACAAAGGCTAGGGGGTCAGGAACTGTCCACCCTGCCCCCTTTTCACATTCTCCACCTTTGTTTTTCACCCCCTCAGAGTGCGAGAGCCAAAATGGTGGCCGACACTTCCTGGTTTCGACCGATTCGAATGTTTACTAAGATCTAACAACCAATCAGAATCACGCTTGCGCACAGCGGCGTGCGGGTACGGTAAGCTTACGGTAAGCGCTCGGAGCGCGCCTATAGATATATATATTGATTTAAATGCTATTTTCTCAGGAAATACTAAACAGATTTGCACGAGACCTTCAAAAGGCACATCCCTGACCTGAGGGCTACCTCTCTGCCAAATTTCAAGTAATTCTGTTCAGCCGTTCGGGCTGTAGCTCGGACTAAAGGTCCTATGGAAAAATGCATGGGGAAAACGCGTTTTGGGACCCCCCCTTTTTCTCAGCCCCCGCTTGACGAATCCCCCCGAGACTTTCAGGAATTTAAAAAACCTTAGAAATTCACAGAAAAAAATAGGTTTTAGGGAAAGTTATAGTTAGTTGGACATTTCACTCGTACAAAACCATAGAAATTCCCCCGTTATAGTTAGTACAGCTAACTATAAGTCATGCCCCCGCAATGCAATGCTGATGACGTCACATTTGCATCACTCATGACATGGTCAGTGACATCACTCATGACATCACTGATGATATCTCAAATGACATCACTGATGACATCACTGATGAAATCATCATGCTGTGACTGTGTGTTTCTGTAAAGTTTAAATATGTATTATATATATAGGGAAAGGTGTATTGAAGAGTGAGTGGGTGTACAAGTGTCTGAATGGATGATTTAGTAGGTGTGTGACTGACTCTATAAGTGAGTAGTTAAACATATCTTACTGAATGCATGTGTTAGTGACTGAATATCTGTATACGTCTGTCTGTTGGTGTGTAAGTGGCTGCATGGGTTTGTGAATACCTACATGAGTGTAAATATGGGTTATTGATTGGTTGTCTGAGGATCTGTATGGGTGCCTGAGTGTTTGTGTGGGTGGGGTGTGTGTGACTCTGTGCATAGATGTGTGAGTGGGTGATTCACTGGGCGCATGGTTTCAAGAGTGCATCTGTATGGGTAGGTGAGTGTGTGTATAGGTGTGTTGGTGAGTGAATGTATATCTCAGTGGTACATGTGTGAGTAAATACATATGTGAAAGGTAGTATATATGTGTATTGGAGTATATAAATGGCTATAAGTTAGAGTGTGTGATTGTGGGAGTGGCTATAATGATGGGTGTGTGCTTGTATCAGTGATTGTATAAGAGCATAAGAATGTGCTTGTATTTGTATGAGTAATTGAGCTGGTGTGTGTATAACTGTATAGGTGAGTAAATGGCAGTGTGATTAATTATTTGCATGACTGACTAGGTGTGTGAGTACCTCTATGGATGAGTGGCAGTGTGTGAGTGTCTATATAGGTATATGAGTGCATATGATAGTCCTGTTCTGAGTGACCATAAGTATAAGTGACTGTACGGGTGAGTGAGTGGATGTGTGTGTAAACCTAAGAATAAGTGAGTGGGTATGTACTTATTGGTGATGGAGTGTCTATTGTTTTGAGAATAGCAATCTGTAATTTAGAGTGGGTGTATCAAAGGTTATATTAGGGTTTGAGAAGATGCATCTAATTATCACATGGATGATGTCATCAGTGATGTCATTTGAGATGTCATCAGTGATGTCACTGACCATGTCATGAGTGATGTAATATGTGATGTCATCAGCAGTGCATTGCGGGGGCGCAAGTTATAGTTAGTTGTACTAACTATAACGGGGGAATTTCTATGGTTTTGTACGAGTGAAATGTCCAACTAACTATAACTTTCCCTAAAACCTATGTTTTTTTCAGTGAATTTCTAAGGTTTTTTAAATGCTAATTTCTAACTATAGCATGCCTGAAACCTGTGTTTTTTTCAGTGAATTTCAAAGGTTTTTCAAATGCTAGTTTCTAACTATGGCTACAGAGGTAGGACATGTGAAGAAAGAAGAAAAAACGCACAGAAAGAAGCAAAGGAAATGCAGAAAGAAGCAACAGAAGTCCACAAAGATGAAGAAAAGTGCAGGAAGAAGCAAGATATGTGCAGAAAGAAACAACAGAGGAGCAGAAAGAGGCCGTGTTGCAAAATCATCCTGTGCCCACATCTTTTTCAGATGGGTACTGGTGGTAACTGACTCCGGGTAACCAGGCCTAGAGCCAGTGCTATGCTAAAAGACACTTAGAATAAACTGAAAACACCTACATACACTAGGGAACACTATGCGTTGGGGTACCCATGTGATTAGCATGACCTCCTCTGTAAAGCCCTAGTACATAATAGGGCAGGGGGATTAAAGCTACCTCTTAAAACGTGTAACGGGGCCCATTTGCATAGTGGTGAAGGGAGGGGGGGCCTGAGGTAACATGTGTGCAAACACTCCCTGTGGCCGTTTTAAGTTGGGAGATTAAGTTCCCTTGAATCCTGAAGGTGCCTGGGGTCCAACTAGCCAACCAGGTACCTCCAGTAAGTGCCACAGAGCTGCGTTGCAGAGAGGTGTAAAAAGGGGCTTTGCCTGGACCACCTCTCTGCAACGCAGGTCTGTGGCGCTTAATGGAGGTACCTGGTGGGCTAGTTGGCCCCCAGGGGCCCTCAGGATTGAAGGGGAATTAATTCCCCAACTTAAAACTCGTCAGAGGGTATGTTTGCACACATCTCACCTCAGGCCCCACCCCCTCCCTTCACCACTGTCAAACACACCCGTGGCACATTTTAAGTTGGGGGATAAAGTCTACTTGTATCCTTAGGGTCCCTGGGGTTTAACTAGCCCACCAGGTACCTCCAGCAAGCACCACAGAGCTGTGTTGCAGAGAGGTGTAAAAAGGGGCGTGGCCTCTGAACACCTCTCTGCAACGCAGCTGCCTGGCACATACTGGAGGTACCTGGTGGGCGAGTTGGCCCTCTGGGATCCTCAGCATTGAAGGGGACTTAGTTCCCTAACTTAAAACTCGCCAGGGGGCGCGTTTGCACAATGGTGAAGGAAGGGGGTGGGGACTGAGGTGACTATCCCTGGGCAAAAATTCCGTTCCGCTCGGAGAAATTGCGATAATTTGATATTTTCGCATTCCGCGGAGAGCGCGAAAATGTCAAAATTTCCACAATCCGCATCTTACCGAAAAAAAATTCTTGCTCGCGCTGTAAAAAAATACATTCTTCCGTGCGCGCGATCGCCTTACCTGAATCCCCGCATTCGCCGACAAGTTTTCCCGATCCGGTCGCGTTCTCCTTGAGATGTTGGATTGTTGGTAGCCATTTGCACTGTCTCGTGCCCGCATAAACGTCATTCGTCGCGCGATCACGTCATTCGTCGCGCAATCACGTCTTTCTTCTCGTGATCATGCACCGTGGGAGTATGAGATGATTGAGATCTCGAACAGGTCATTCTCCACCGCGAGTGAGAGCGTGAGGACGCGGGCACGTTATATCGAACGCGAAAAGGAGCAAGAGACCCCAAACACGTCATATCCAATGCAACAGGGAGCAAAAGAACGCGATCAAGTCATTTTGGACACGCCATCGACATCCGACAGAAAGTAATGTGAAGCTCGAGAACTCGAGCATGTAAAATTTTCAATTTGGAGAAGAATATCAGCTCTAGCAGCATGAAACATTCTGCAAATGATGATTTGGATGAAAACAACTCCTCAGATTGACATTTGGCTGTCCTTTTTTGTGCAAGGAGTGCTTTTTTTAAAAGGTGGGGAGAGGGAGGAAGTGCCACAGAATCTCCAACTTCCTGTTCCTGTCCAGCAGGCCCCTCCCAGTGCTTTGTCCATCTCCTGCTCATTCTGCCTTTGGATTTTGAGCTGGAAAGATCACTCTTTTTGTCTGCTGCATCATTGCAATTGGATTTGAGGATTGTTTTTAATTGGATAGTTTACAAGTAAGTGGTTGTTGTGTCTGTTTGATTGGGGGCATTGCAGTTGTTGTACCTACAATTTATTTTTGGTAACTATCATTCCTTTTTTTTAAAACGTTGTGGGTAGTAGTAGTCAGTAGTAGGCCCGAGCTAGTCATAGCCTCATGGGTGTGTGCATGATGAAGCAACTGTTCCTTTGGTGTTTTTTGAATGTATTTCATTTTCAAGCATCATTTAGAGCCTGGATTGAGTTGGGAAATGTGTTTTTTTGGGGTGGGCTTTCTGTTGTTGGGCCTGGCCTTGTGGCTGGTGGCCATTTAGAAGCCTAGGCCTGCAAGCTTGTCTGGCCTTGTCTGCCAACAGGCCTGCTTTCATCCAGTAGGATCAGAGCAGGTAGCCACCGCTTTATTAATCAAGTGTTTCTGTGTGGTCTGTTAAATTTAGACATTATTTAGGGTATGGATGGCATTGGATTGAGTTGGGAAGTGTGTTTTTTGGGGTGGGCTTTCTGATGTTGTTGGGACTGGCCATGTGGCTGGTGGCCATTTTGAAGCCTAGGCCTGCAAGCTTGTCTGGCCTTGTCTGCCAACAGGCCTGCTTTCATCCAGTAGGATCAGAGCAGGTAGCCACAGCTTTATTAATCAAGTGTTTCTGTGTGGTCTGTTGAATTTAGACATCATTTAGGGCATGGATGGCATTGGATTGAGTTGACAAGTGTGTTTTTGTGGGGTGGGATTTCTGATGGTGGTTGTCTTAAAGACATGTCTTTGTTGTGTGTGTCTGGTGTGTGTTGTTGTGCAATGCATGCACCCTGCAGACCTTTTTGGGGCCTGTGAATGTTCGTATTTGCATTAAGAAGGCAGAGCAGTGTACTTTGGCATGCATCCTTTACCTGGATTTTATAGGCCTTTTGTCAGCTCCTGGTGTTTCCCAGGCCCCCTGCTTGTTTGTGATTTGTGAGTGTCCATGTGGCTGGTGGCCTTTTTTTGTGGTGGGAGTTATTGGTGTCCTGCTTTTGCCATATAGGCCTGCATGGTTTTCCTATCTGCTTACTGCTTCTATCCATCCACCCCTTTGCCAGCAGCAGCTCCATGAATGATGAGATGCTCAAATAATTTAATGGCAAATAGGGTCCACCCCACTTCCATTACATTTTTATTTTGGTGGTTCTTATTATCTTTCCTATCCTTCCTGAGAGTGTAGTGTGTGTAACTGTGTACACAGTAGTATAACATAGTCCTTGTTGACAAAGTCTCAGAAATGGCTAGACTATCTCTTTTGTTTGCACTAGTACATTAGTAAGTAACTGAACCACAACAACAAATGCAACATTTCACTGATGTTCTTCTCCTGGCTTATTTGCTTTAAGGTGCACAAAAATCCAGAGGAGGAGGTGTCATCATCATCACCCGTTGTACTGCCAGCCAGACAGAAGTCCTGCTGCGCATCACGTCCACGTGTGACAAGAACTTGTTGTGCATCTGCGTCCTGCCTGACATCTGAAGAAGATGGCCCCAAAGAAAGGTACCAGGTCCAGTACCAAGAAAGTTGCTGGTGAGAAGAAGGAACAGAAAAAGGATGTGCCATTAACCACGACTGGTGTGCCGGCCAATGTTTTTTTTGGCACCAAAAAATTTACGCCTGCAGCAGCGTTGACCGGGAACCAAGCTGGGAGCAGCAGCTCAGCACCAGCGGTCCAACCCCACCAACCTAGGCCCAAGCCCTTGAGTGTCGCAGAGGTAGCCAGTCTACTAACGAGCATCGATGTTGAAATGTCATTATCGCAAAGTAGTACACAATCAACGCAGGCGGAAACTCAGCAGATAAGTGTGCAGCCGCAACAAGAACAGCAGCAGCCGCAACAAGAAGAGCAGCAGCCGCAAGAACAGCCCACCATAGTAGTTGTTGCTCCTGATGTAGGGGCATTTCAGGAAATCGAGCTTCCTGCAGACAAAGTGAAGCAAACCACTGTTTCAGAAGATCTATTTTCTTCCAGAACACCAGCTTAGTCCATCATCTTCTTCTTCAAGTCCCGCTTCTGATGATCGTGATGCCACTTGGCAGCCACCAACTCAGTCTGAGAGTGATGCACGCCACAAGACAATGCTTCTGAAAAGGAAGCTCCTAGAAAAACTTAGAGTTATGGAGGTAGATGTAGAAGAGGGGGGTGATGTTGATGAAGACGAGCCAGTCATCACGCACATCACTCCCACCCCAAAGGGATTGGAGACCAACATTCTCACCCTATCCAGAAAGGCTGCTACTGAGCGGGATGTAGCACGGATATCACCCACACAGGTTACACCACCACTACCTCCAGCTGCCATATTTTACAAGGCCCGGCAGGGACCTACATCCAGCTCAACCATCTCAGTAGGTAGTGGTAGTAAAAGTCACAGTGTAGCTGCACAGAGTCACATTCCAAGCACACCCTATAGTTCATCTGGTATTGAAAGTGGCACATCCAGAAGTGCCAGAAAGTTCTCCTCCCCAGTTTGGGACTTCTTTTCTGTTAGCACCAAGGAGGAGAACGTTGCTATATGCTCAATTTGTCGGAAGGTGTTTGGCGGGGTTAGCTTGGTACAACTATGGTACCAGAGGCCAAGCAAGTCATCTCAGAATACACCACAATATCGTGTGGGAGAATCACCTACTTCAGTTAAAAGAAAGTAGAAAAACTCAACCCATTGAAGTTGGTCAGGAAGAATCAGGGGACAATATTATTGCGGTGGAAGGTGAAGAAGAGGGAGGCATTTCTAGCCCTGTCCCCAGTAGTTTAGTGGTACCGCCCACATCCTCCTCAGTAACATCTGAGTTGCACCGCAGTAAGAGCCATACTCAGAGTCAGGCTGAGACACCAAGGCGACCGAGTACCGCAATGAGACAAACTGCGTCGTTGAGCCTAAGTGGGTTAATGAAAACAAAAGCACCACAAAGGAAAGGAATCCAGCCTACCATTGAGAGCATGCTTAGGTTGGAGGGGCAGTTCCAACGCAACCACCCAACGGCGCGGTTGTACAATGCGAAGCTGGCTAAAATGTTAGCGCTGGACCTTCTCCCTTTTTCATTTGTGGAAGGGGTGGGTTTCCTTGAATTTGTGTCAGCCATCTACCCGAAATGGAAGGTTCCCAGCAGGTCCTATTTCGCAAGAATTGCTGGTCCGGCACTACATCATGATGTGCTGGAATTGGTTGGACAAGCTTTGCAGCAGAGTGCTGTTCACAATATCCACCTGACAACAGGCATGTGGACCAGTTGCCAAGCCACAGATTACATGTGCATCGCTGCACACTGGGTCTCTTTTGTGGGGGTTAGAGATAAGCTATCTGAACGAGGTGCTGTTGACACAGCTGCGATTTTTAAAGGTACTCGGAAACATGCAACTGTAGCCATGTTCGCCATGGAGAAATCTCATACTGCTGTAAACATTTTGCAAGAGTTTCGCAGCAAGGTTTTTGAATGGCTGCGCCCAAGAGTGCTTAGTATTGGTTTTGTTGCCATAGACAATGGCAATAATGTACTTAAGGCCATGGATCTTGGTTCCCATTTCAGGGTTCCGTGTTTGGCACACTGCATAAACATTATAGTTCAAGACTTTCTGAAAAAAGAACCCATAGTCACCAAATTACTGGCCATCTGCTGAAGAATATGCACTCATTTCAGCCATTCTTTTAAAGCTCGGAAGCAGCTGAGGATCATTCAACGTGAATATAGGATGCCAGTCAAAGCACTCATCCAGGAGGTGGCAACACGCTGGAACTCAGCCTATTACATACTTGATCGTCTGTTTGAGCAGTACAGGCCACTCAATGAATATGTCATGCAAAGAGGGGATGCTACTGTGAAAAGCATGACCCTTCAGATGGAGCAATGGGGCCTAGTTAAATGCCTGACTGAGATGCTTCGTCCTTTTGAGGTCTTCACACGTGAAGTCAGCAAGGAGGACTGTACAATGGGCCAAGCTATCCCATTATTGCAAATGCTAGAGCATCAGCTGAAGAAGGTGTCTGAATCATACAAAGGTGTAGAGGACAAAAAGGGAGCCTATGACTTGGTGGAGAGCTTAGCCCGTCGCTTAGCTGAAAATACAAGGATAGAAAATAACATTTTGTGACAAGAACATTACATTTCTGCCACAATTCTGGATCCACAGGCAAAATTTGGACTGAAGACATTGTTTCCTTTTTCAGAGATTGATGTTGCCCGCTACAAAACTTGGATAGCTGAGGCAGCGAGTAGGTTGGAAAATGAACGGCTGCTAATTAAAAGCCCGCAAGATCAACCCACAAGAAGTACTGCAGCAGGGCATGCAGCATCAAGTGCAACTTCGGAGGCTGAGGGCAGTGCATTCGGATCACAACACTCACCATCACTATCGACAACAGCAACAATAACTGGATCATTAGGCAAGGGAGAATCGTTAGACGATTGGTATGTACAGTTAGGCATTAATAAGCACAGTGCTGATGCACAGAGAAAAGAGCCCGAAACCTTAGCAGCAGTACCCCTGAACATTGAGCGGATGGCCCAGGCCTATCTGGACGACCCAACAGAGGTATACATTGATTAAAACCCATTGCAGTATTGGTATAGGAAAAGGTCTGAATGGCCACTGCTCAACAGGCTGGCGATAAGCTATCTGTCTTGCCCTGTCGCAAGTGTCTCTTCTGAAAGTGTTTTCAGCGCTGATGGTTACATTGTAAAAGTGAGAAGGACCAGTCTCTCGCCCAAAAACATGGAGAGGTTAACAATGATCAAAATGAATCAGCACTTAATACCACCAAATTACATAATACATGAAGCAAGGGAGGAAGATGAGGACAGTGGCTCAGGTGATGGAAGTAGTGTGTCACATGATTACCTACAACTGGCTGAACCCCCAGAGTTTCTGGATGAACTATAATTCCCTGACAATTAGGCTTGCACTTACTGTCTTCCTCCCTTTATTTGCGTGTCTGTCGTTCCGGTTACAAACTTGTGAATCACAACAAATCCATTACCACCGTCTTCTACTCTTCTTATTTAATATACAAGTGTCAGGTGTCTGCAATTTGACAGTACAGTCCTCCAAATCCAGCTCCTCCGCTCCATCATACTGAATCTCCCGCCTAAATCCATTGCCCTCATGAATGATGATTGGATGATGGAAAATTGAAGAAAAAATAAAAACTTTTCTAGTCCCGCCAAAAGAAGTGGCGCATGAATCAGATGACTACTATAGCTATCCTCCTTTCAGAGCTGAGAGAGACTGCCCATTAACTGAAAATGAGATGGAACAGGTAATGATTGATGCCATGCATTGGACGCAGAGTCGCAGACTGAGTGCTTTTGTTGTTGTTTGTTGTGCATGAAGTTATGTCATTGTGCACTAATCATCTTTCTAAATGTAACTCAAGGTGAATTTTCCCCTTCTTGCAAATAAGAAATTTGTGCGTCTCCTGCAGCTTGATACATTGCTTTTGATTGAATACAGGTAGGGGACTCAATCTGCGCACGGAGTATGATTGGCAACAGCATCGTCCATGATGATGATGGCGAAAAAGACGGCCCGTTAACTTAAGATGAGAAGGAACAGGTAATGAAAATGAATGGCATGCATTAGATACCTGACTCTGAGCGATTGGTGTTTGTGTTTTTGTTGTTTGTTTGTTGCGCACGAAGTGAAGTCAAAGTGTGCTAGTAGTCTTACTGTACACACTAAAGAGTGACTCAAGTCAATAATATTTCTACTCTTGTTGTGTAATAACAACATTTTACTTCTACTGCAGGCCGATCTTCACAGTCAGTCAGTACAAGTATCGGAGATGATTGATGAAATAATAACAAGTCAGGAGGACGTTTCAGACGGTGGTGCCGTACCGCTGGAGGGCGGTGGCTGGGGCCTGGGGCACTGGAGGAGGCTTCAAGTGCTGCAGTCACCTCCTCCTCCTCTGCCAAGACCACCAGCTGCCGATATTCCTGCTGGATTGCCTCCAGCTTGCGGCGCCGTGCCTTGGCGGCCAACTCCTTCCGATTAACTTTGGAAGGAGTAGCTGTATATCAAAAAAAACAAGACAATTGGAGAATATACTCTTAGAAAAACAGTAAGACAAGTTAATTATACACATAGTGGCATGGTAGCACTATAAAGCACAGTACATAACATTTATTAAATCTCGCCCATCCTTTTTCCTTCCACCCGTCTTTCACTTTTTAGTTGAACACCAGGTGATCTGATCTGACTTTTAGTCTTCTCTATAAAACTTTCAAAGCAGAGTTGAAATCAGATAGATGAGGCCATTGGTTACTCAATACTTGCGCCCCTATGCCAATTAAAGGGTGTCTTCACTCTTCAAACGTTCACAACAACTCTTACTTTGTCCACCCGCTATCCTCAGGCTAAAAAGGGACCGCCCACCATAAGGGCAGGGGTCCCGTGGGGCCAATTAGGATGTGCCCGCCACAGTGGCGGGTGCATCCTGCTTTATTAACAATGTGGCGGGCGGTGCCGAAAGCACCGCCCGCCGCAATGCTAAAAATACATGTTGTGCTTTTCCAAGCACAACGTGACAGGCCCCGCGCGGAGCCTGCCACGTTGTGCTTTGAAAGGCAGGGGGGTACCATAGCATAGGTACCCTCCATGGGGGCCCGCAACGGGCACCCCAAGCATACTCCGCATGCCTTTCCTTGGCGACAATGCCGCCATGGAAAGGCATTCCAAAATGCAGATTATTTGGCTGGCGGTGTGTTGAACCCTTATGCACCCGGTCGACATGTCGACTGTGCGAAAAATTGGCAGATAGAAACTGTCTGCGGACCCCCCAGCCATTGTAATATGGCGGGGGGTCTTTTCTACAGGAAAAAGGCGGGAGGTTTGCCCCTGCGGGGTCGGCGGTGACCACCGCCGGACCGGCGGGGCAATCCGCCCGCCATCCTAATGGGGCCCTAAGTCTCAACAGTACAGTATACATACAGTACACCATTGCGGTGAGTGTAATGTCAACAATAGTTCAAGATTATGAATCTAACTTACAACGGCCCGCCACTGGTGCTGGCACACCCCTACCACTCCATCGTCGGTATCGGCCGCATCCTCTCCCTCCGCATTGCCTTCGCTGGCCCCGGCAATGGTGGTCGTGGTCGGTAGTGCGCCTAGAAAACATTACACATTTTTTAGCCGTCATATACACCTCCCCCTATAGGTCAGTAGCAAGATTGAAAAATGAGTTAATAGTATATAACATACATCACTAGAACAAACCAGGTAGTAGTAGAGTAGACACTAATAGTTATATATGGTCCCCCCTAGGGTCATTCTCGCCTTTGCTTAGTTAGCCCGAGCCATGCAACCATTTTACCTTTGTGTCTTTTATTTTTGCACATGAGACGTTACCTTGCAGCTTGTTGTATGAGACACCTTTGAGCCAACATGACCTCACATTGCTACTGTCTATGCGCTGCGTACAAGCGGTCAACCAAAACATTAACAAGCCACTTTTTTATGAAGTACTGGTGTACTGTTAGTCCATATTGCTTATCCATAAATGCTACCCTTTTTGGCACGGTGAGAAATGCTTGCAATATACTAACGCGCACCATTTCATTTTTCGCATTACAGGCGGAAGATTCCCTTCTACGAATGAACCTGAGCTTTGCAGATCCTATGATGCAACAACTACCAGTACTAGGTTCTTCTAAGGTGAGGGGTCCCTTCACTCAGAGATCTTCATTTATAAATTTATATAAACTAAATTCCTAGGGGATGGTGGTGCTTCCACCACTGTTCAGTTATCATGATTTTATTCCCTAAGTAAGTGTAACAATGTTTATTGTTTTAATGTTATTGATTTTCCTGTTGGTGGCTGCATTATAATAGAACAATGTACAGAGCTTGTTAATTCAAAATAAACATTTTGAACGTACATAGACTTGGTGGTATTTTGTGTGGACTTACACGAGTGAGCAAATTAAAGGAAGGGTGTGCATGTGCGTTGCTTCCACAACTGAGAGGTTGGGTGTGTTATGTTCTGGGTTGTCTACTTGTTGGGTATTTTGGGGGGAGGGTTCAGAGAGCTAATAGTTATGACACGACACTACTATAACTAGTCGTGCAGGAGATTGTGGTGGGTTCTGAATTTCTGATTGAGGTGTAGGAGGAAGGTCCAACCTACCATCACCAACCCCCTATTTTCTTGTGCAAAGGTCTGTATGTGCAACATCCCTGTAGTAGTATGTCCTATCATATCAAAATAGTAATAAATCTGGTTGGGCATCTGTTGGTGTGAATTGTCAAAGCCTCAAGATTAACAAAGACTCAAGATCGATAAGACTAGAAGTAGTACAAGAGGACGACCCAAAGGACTGGACTCAATGGATAGAGCTACTGGTGAATCTGAGTTTTATTTACAACCTTTCAAACAAAGAGTGGCCAACTGGGCAAGCTTAGCTACTACAGTACAGACAGACTGATAGTAGTAGTAGTAAAGAGAGTCATCATAGCAGAGGCAGGGATAACAAGATTTTTTAAACAGTACAGATCGAAGGATAATTGTTGGTAAAAAATAGCATTGGGAAACTGAAACAATAGTTCGGGAAAAATATGGTGCAGTAAAAGTTATGGAATATGAATTATTGTTAAAAACAAGAAGACTTACTAGGGCCAGCAGAGGAGCCCTCCTTGGTGTCCTCCTGGTGGTGTTCTCCCGCCGACTGTGTCCCACTCCCTGTCTGCCTGCCCCTGGGTGCTGAACAGGAAAGATATAAGAAAGAGACAAACATTGATGGATGGTGTCAAACAAATAAAATATTTTTAAAGAGCTGTCAAAAAACACTTATGTAAACAACAATTGCAATAACGAAATTGGCTGATCTCTTCTGGTCAACAAGTAGTATCGGGGGATTCGCAGATCGACTACTTACTATTTATCAACAGTAATCCAGTCTTCAATTCTGATTCCAGAATACTAACTAAGCCTAAGTACGACGTACCACCCGACCTAGCCCACCTATTCCAGGAGTGCCAATTGTACATTAAGTATGCATTTCCACTTCTTTTAGTCCTCAACAATGCATATGGTCAAATGGAGGACACATGACTACATTTTTTGTTTACACCAAATTTTGGGTTGATTGATTGATGCTGATGTTCTGCTAGTGCTAAGCCTATTACCACCACTCATTGAACAAACTAGAAAAGGTTCTAATAAAGACTGGCGTACTAGCAGCACGTGATGTAACTGAGGGGGCATCACGCATACCACTAAAAAATTACAAACTCATACAAAGTAACTAAAAATAAGTATCAATCCACCCCTATCTCTTAGTGACAGGACAAAGTAAGGACTAGAGTCACTATAGTATTATGTAACTTAATTTCTCTAAAATAAACTCTTACATAATAACGCTAAGCGAGCGCAAACACAAAGTTGAAAACAAGTAAGATTAGTAGTAGCGCAGAGGAGCACCTGTGTCATAACAATCATAGAAGACTTTTCAACGTAATTAACCTGGAATGTAAGCAGCAACATTCTAGCTGGTTGGAAGAAAAAAAGATATTTGCAATATATAACACAGAGCAGAAGAACAGACACAAAGTAGTAATAATTAAATAGTTCCTCACCAAGACCCGGGACCTCCACTCCTAGCAGGTCCAGCAGGTCCTGCTCACGGACCAGGATGTCGGACCACCGGTGCGTCAACTGTGCCTGGGTGCACCTTCCCCCACCGCTGTCGATGCTCCCGGAGCCCGTACCCGGACACAGGCCTGGCACCTGCTGCTAGGGTTGAGGGGAGGTGGCGCTGCACAAAGAAGATGAGTGCAGCCAACTCCACCTTCCCAAATAAGACCCATGCCTGCACCCCTTGTGGGCGCCGCCTTCCACAAGGAAGGCGGTCGCGGCTCTGGCTGCGGCGAGCCCTACCCTGTGACATGGTTCTGGGGAGAGAGAGACGGGGCGGTAAAGAAAAGGTAATAAAATTAAAAAAGTAAGTAAAGGAAATAAATAGCAGGCAATAGAAAAAGAGTGAAAAAGTAGCTAAAAAACAAAAAAAAAGTAGACAAAAACCAAAAATATAGAAGCAGGAAAATAGTTAGAAAGGTAATAAATAAAAAATATTTTAAAAAAGTGGCTTGAAACAAAGGATTGGAAAGATACAGGGAGGATTGAAAATCAGGCCCCAGAACCATGCAATAGAGTGAAAAACAACATGGCCGTGCCCATTGCGACCACGTGCGCAAGTTCGCACGATATTGTCTACCCGAGCACGCAAAAAGCGGCGCGAACAAGTAAAAGCGTTCCCGAACAGGAAATACGTACCGCGAACGGGTGCGAGCATGCATTGCGCGACCCAGAACATGAAGTAAGCATCGCGGGTGGGCGGGACAAGTGAAAACAAGATGGCCGTGCCCGTGAGCTACTGCATGGGTAAGTTGGCGAGCCGCGATCACACAGAAAATACCGCGAACGGGCAGGAAAAAAACATCTGCATCTGCGCGATATTTCCGCGTGTTTGCGGAGATTGTTAACATTTTCACGATAGTTTGGGAAAGTGAATTTTGCAAATTCCGCCCACCCTTAGAGGTGACATGTGTGCAAACACACCCTGTGCCGCGTTTTATGTTGGGGAATTAATTCCTCTTCAATCCTGAAGGTCCCTGGGGGCCAACTAGCCAACCAGGTACCTCCAGTATGCGCCAGGGAGCAGTATTCAGAGGCCACGCCCCTTTTTACAACACTCTGCAACGCAGCTCCGAGGTACCTGGTGGGCTAGTTGGTAGTTATAGTTAGAACCTAGTTTCTATAGGAAAAGCCTTTGTTGATTTGCTAATAACTTTTGCGTCGTTTGACGAATCTTTCTGAAATTCTCCCAAAAAAAGTCTATCCAGGTCCGCTCCAATCCTGAAAATTTGGGAGTGATTCAGCAAGCGGGGGCTGAGAAAAAAGGGGGGTCCCAAAACTCGTATTCCCCAAGTTAATTTCCATAGGAAATTTTGCGACGAGGTACAGCCCGAACTGCTGAATGGAATTACCCAAATTTGGCAGAAAGGTAGAGCTTGGTTCAGAAAGCAACCTTTTTTTTAAATGGTGTAAATGCGTTCGGTAGTTTTTGAGAAATTCAAAAAATAAGAGTCAAAAAATCATTTTCCCAAAGGAAACTTTGTGCAAGGCTATAGCCGAAACTACTGAACGGAATAACTCCAAATTTGGCAAAAAGGTAGTGCTTGGATCAGAAAGCGACCTTTTTTAAATGGTGTAAATCTGTACAGTAGTTGCTGAGAAATTAGGGGAAAAACAGTTTCTATATCTGGGCAGAGCCTAAGTCATGTGCGCGAGCTTCACTGTGATTGGCTGCTATTAGCCAAACCAGGAAATGTAGGCAGCCATCTTGTGGCTCGGTAGAAGCGAGTCACGCGAAAACAGAGAAACAAAGGTATAAAACAAGAGAAGAGGGCAGGGTAGAAAAACCCTGACCCGCTAGGCCTGCTCAGGGGGTCACAGAAGGACCCCCAGGTCCCAAAAAATCATTTTTTTTTAAATAAAAGATCGGCGCAATTCACGCTGGGGTCGTGGGTTCCCACGTTTTATTTTAATGAGGCCCTTGGGTTGGCTAGGTTCCGGGGGCATTTCTTAAAAAATAATAGCAGGGGCTCGCAGGGATTGAGGGGGGCTGCTGGGATCCGCGCAGCCCCAGGGCTTCACCCATGTTAGGAGGGGGGTTGCGTGGCCCCCTCCTGGAACCTTCTATGTGCTTATAACTTTGGCGTCGTTTTACGAATCTTTATGAAATTATCCAAAAAGTTTCTCTTTGTTTGATTAGCTCCTATATTGAAAGTTTGGGGGTGAATGGTGTAGAAGAGTCTGAGAAAAACCATTTACAGAAAACTTTACAGAAGACTACAGATGAAACTGCTGAACAGAATTACGACAAATTTGGCAGGGAGAAAGGTGATGGTCCAGAAAGCACGCTTTTGATTAAATGGTGTAAATCTGAGAAAAAAGGGGGTCCCAAAACATGTTTTCTCCATGCAATTTCCATACAAATCTTTACAGAAGACTACAGGTGAAACTGCTGAACAGAATTACGCCAAATTTGGCAGGGAGAAAGGTGATGGTCCAGAAAGCACGCTTTTGTTTAAATGGTGTAAATCCGTTCAGTAGTTTATGAGAAATATCAAATTTTATGATATCAATATTTGAGAATTCTGACATCTGATTGGCTGAGGGGTTACAAGCACAAGCTTGTGGCTCATTTGCTGTGAACGCTTGAAACCAGGAAGTGTTGGCAGCCATTTTGTGATTTACTTCGTCAGCTCGCATCAGGTTCGTACTTATACCTCTACAAGGCAACACTGGCATCTGTGTCTGTGTGAGATATGCCTTTTACGCTGCCTCTCCTCATATCACAAGGTCGTGGCCCTGCCTTTAGAAGCTCGTCCGTCAGCTGGGAGCTCTGTGAGTTAGTCTGTTGGTACGATCCCCTACACTACCCAAAGACTACCCAAACATCACTGCACTGTTGTAAACTCTAAAACACTATCACCAGCACGATCTCTTACACTACCTAAACACAACTGCATTGTCGTAAACCCTAAAACACTACACCTAGCAGGACCCCCTACACTACGCAAACACCACTGCAGTACCCTAAACCCTAAAACACTATCCCCAGCACGACCCGTACAGTACCGAATCACCACTGCACTACCCTAAACCTTAAAACACTATCCCCAGCACGTCCCCGTACACTACACAAACACCACTGCACTACCCTAAACCCTGAAACACTACCCCACCACGACCCCGTACACTATCCAAACACCACTGTACTACCCTAAACCCTAAATCACTACCCCAGCATGGCCTCTACACTACACAAACACCACTGTGCTACCCTAAATCCTAAAACACTACTCTCAGTCTCAGCATGACCTCCTACACTACACAGATACCACTGCGCTATTCTAAACCCTAAAACTCAGACACAGCTTTGTTAACATTCTTCCTAGATTTTTCAATTTGAGGACAAAATTGGTTTGACCATTTCCACTTCTGTCTTTGGCATATATTGGAATATACAAAGACAGTTTGAGGCAAAAGCAACATCAATTGTCGAAAGGTGTCCTTCATTAGCATTTCCAAACCTACACCAGTCAATGTGCCCAGGTCGTTTCCACCACAGTGCACAATCATGAGGTCAGCGTGTTGGAGATGCAAACAGGTTTTAACTAAAGGTAACAATTGGTGCCACTTCCATCCTCTCTGTCCAATCCATTTAATTTCCACCTAGGTCTAAGACAATACATCTCTGTTCTGCATACCTCTTGCACCAGAAAACATAGCTATGTCCTAGGATCCACACTATCATTTTGAAGGTATGGCTGGGAAGTATGGATAGATGTCTGTAGTTCATGCAGTCCATTTGTAGTATAAGAGATATGTTTAAAGATGGGGAACTACTTTTTTTTCTCATTCAAAAACGATAACTGATTGGGAGCATTGTTTTCTAAAAAGTAGGGTGCACATTAGTTTGTGGAAAAGCATCTTTGTCATTGGTTAATAAAAAGCAGTTTGAATGTGGAGTTCATATGATAGGATAAAATGTGCTCAGTTCAACCACACCTGCTATTTGTAAATGGAAAGCACTGTTTGAACGTAAAGCAATGGTGAACTGTTAACCTGCACGCGCCGTTAAATGTTCATGGAAATGTTGCAAAAAAATATCGTTAGGTTTAAAAAAATGATGAACATTTAACCTGCACGTGCCGTAGAATGTTCTAGAAAGTGTTGATAGAATACGTAGAACTTCTCACCTGATTTTTTTTTAAAAATTGTGCCATTACTGGTTCCATTCTTGACGAGAGCGGTGCATTATATGTACTGTGTGACAAAGAAAGAATTGCATACGTTTGTGACATTTGGTTTCGCCGGTGACCTGAGATAGCGCCCGTTTCGAAAGAAAAATGGAGCCTGTACATTGGGCCTAAATATACAACAACAAGGTTGTTCTATTTTTATCTATGATACATACAGACTGAACTAAGAGTCCGACTAATATTTGAACTAGCCGGTGACGCATTTATGATCGCATCTATATTTGGAGAGGTCGTATACAATTTTATATGAACAAACATATCACTTGGAAGTCGGCCATTTTTGAAATTTGTGGAGGTCGTTCCTTAGAAACAACCTATGCCCTGACGAAGTTCGTAGAGAACGAAACGCGTTGGCTGAGTTTGATTTTTCTGAAAGTTGAATGAAAATAAAAGAACAACAATTGGAATTCTTGAAAAGACTTTTCCCTTGGTGCACCGTCTCTTTGTAAAAGTAATTGTCAGAGTGTGTTTGTCTGCTGAATATACGTAGGCCTTTAAGTGGTCCGGGTCTTGTCGGTACAGAGCTCCGTCATCCATTTGAGAAAGTTGCCAGTACCCAGTTAAAGCTGTTAATATAGGTATAGTAAATGGACGATACATAAAAAGTTTGGGAATTACACCTTTATTTACTCTGTCTAGCTCTCACCACCATTTTGTGCCCCAAGTGGTACTGTTTATAAAAATAAAAAATAATCTAATACAGTTCTTTGTATTATAAAATAGCACTTCTAAGTTTATTGCTATATTGGTAGGGTTTGTACTATATAGAGAATGGTGCAATCAGTTTAATTGGTATAAAACTGCATTGTGTTGTGTTGGAAATATTAGATAGGTATAGGTTGTGATGTTATATTTTACACTGTGAGGTAGATTTGAATATAAGTGAAGATAGGTGTTATACTGCCAACCCGTTGAAAATGTGCACAGATTACATGGAGAGTAAATGGACAAAGTAAAAGTACATGTTGCTTTCTATATGTATGCATGATTAGAATCATTTGATGATGCTTTAAGATATAATCTAAATAGTGTTTGTGCTTTACAATTGGGTATACTGCACCGTGTTAGTAGTTAGTGATTAGATACTGCTACGAAATAAAGGTGGAGAGGGGCGTTTCTTTACAAGAGATATTTTATCAATGTGTGAGAGATAAAAAAGTAAAAAACGTTTCAGTAAATTTTCTGTAAGATTTGTTCACAGTAGGAAAGTAACTGTTATTATCAGTGATGGAAATTGTTAGGTTTTGTCTCTGTGCTGAACATACGCAGGCCTTTAAGTGGGCCAGGTCCTACCGGTGCTGAAAACTGCTGCCGCTTTCAGACAACCGTCATTTTTTTATCCCACTGAAAGCCCTGATTAAAGGAATGGTACAATAAAAGTTTAGGTATGACACCTCCGTTTGCTCTTCTCATCTCACATTCTCCAGTTTGTGCACTCAACAGTACTGTTTATAAAATTTAAGTTATAGAGCTTTATATAGTATAAAAATACTTTTATTGGGGTGTTAGTGGGATCTGAAGTGTACAGAGAAGGTCGTTATGAGTTTGAATAGTACAAAAGGGACGTGACATATGTTTGAAAGATTACATGGTTTTCGGAATAAGCTGTCCCGTTGTGAGTCCTCGGGCCCGCAGTTGTACCTCTGGAAGCCAACACTGGAAATATACTGCAGCTCTCTTTCTACAAAATAGCTACTTCACGTTCCCTGTCCTCACATCACCGTCCCGCACCTATTCCTTTACAAGTGGACGGCCCGCACCTCTCCCTATATCAGTCGGCCCCCAGCTGTTCCTGTGTGAGGCAGCCCGCACCTGTCTGTCTACAAACCAGCCAGTCGACTCGCAGGTCTTCCTGTACGAGCAAGCCCGCCGGCTTCCAGTTGTGCCTCTGCAAACTACCGGTCAGCTCGCAGTTTTTGGACTGCGAGAAAGGTCAGTGTTGTATCTCTGCAAGCGAACAGTAGAAATATATCGGAGCTGTCTCTGTACGAGATACCCACTTCACATTCCCTCTCCCAACGTCACCGTCCTGCACCTATCCCTTTATAAGTGGACGGTCTGTAACTGTTCATAGTCGGCCCATAGCTGTTCCTCTGTGATCCGGCCCTCAGGTCTCCCTCTACGAGCTGCCAGTCCGTTCGCAGGTGTTTCTCTACATGCCAGCTTGCTGGCCCACTACTATTCGTCTGTGAGGTGGTCCGCAGCTCTCCCTCTACAAGCCAGGCAGTCGGCCCGCAGGTCTTCCTCTACGAGCCATCCGGCCGTCTCGCAACTGTTCCTCTGTGAGCCGGGCCGCAGCTCTCTCTGTATGAGCCATCTAGTGGGCTCTCAGTTATTCTTGTATGAGCCAGCCTACTGGCTCATAGGTGTCACTCTGCGAAGCACCGTGGGCTCACAGCTCATTCTCTGCGAGCCAGCTCACAGTTGTACCTCTGAAGCAAATACTGGAAACATAGCGCAGCTGTTTCTCTAGGAGATACCACATTTACGCTTCCTCTCTCCACATCACTGTCCCGCACATATGCATTTGGAAGCCGATGACCCGCAGCTTTACTTATAGTAGTTGGCCCGCAACTGTTTGTGTGCGAGTAGGCCGCCAGCTCTCCTTCTACGAGCCAGGCAGATGGCTCGCAGGTCTTCCTCTACGAGCCAGCCCGCCGGCCCGCAACTGTTCCTATGTGAACCGGCCCGCAGCTCTCTCTGTACGAGCCAGTGAGTTGGCTCGCATTTTTTCTTGTACGAGCCAGCCCGCCGGACTGCAACTGTTCCTCTGTGATCCGGCTTCTAGCTCTCTCTGTACGAGCCAGCTAGTCAATTTGCACATATTCCTCTAGGAGCCAGCCCGCTGGCTTGTAGTTCTCTCTCAGGGAACCACTGGTGGGCTCTCAACTCTTTCTCTGCCAGATAATCCGTAGTGATACCTCTGTAAAGCAATACTGGAAATATAGCGCATGTGTCTCTCTATGAGATAACCACTTTACGCTCACTCTCTCCATATCACTGTTCCGCACCTATCCCATTGGAAGCGGACGGCTAGCACTTTTCCCTATAGTAGTCGGCTCGCAGCTGTTCCTGTGCTATCTGGTCCGTACAGACCATTGTCCTTCTGCAAGCCGACAGGTCGCTGCTGATGCTCTAAGAGCCAGTTCCTCGGAGCCGGCCCGTAGCTCTCCCTGTACGACCCAGTAAGTAGACTCACAGGTCTACCTCTATGAGCTAGCGCGCCAGCTCGCAACTCTCCCTCTGCAAACCATCATTCGTCTGTGAGCCGTTTGGTGCGTAAACGTACCTGTGCAATCTAACACTGGAAATATACTGCACTTGTTTTTGCAAAATATCGCGTTCATGCTCTCTCTTTTGACATCACCGGTCGTAGCTATCCGTATGCAAGGAGACGGCCCATAGTTTGCACTATAGTATTTGGACCGTAGCTGTTCCTGTTCTAGCCAGGTTGCAGCTCTCCCATTGCACGGTATACAGTTTAGCAATCGTACTGTCAGTGACATGTACTTTGTCCAATCATCAATCGAGCCGTATCTACTTATTCTATCTCTACGTCAATCACATATAAATTCAATATGAGATCTGTTTGCAGCACTGTCATTATTTCAGTTAATAGTAATGGTGTAGCAACTAACACTAGTATAGCTACAATATTCTGTGCAGTATGTATGCAGACCGCTAACCTGCCACAAAGTATGGAATGATACAGTTTCTAATCATGTTGTTAGACAATCAGATGTGTATTACTAATGCTGTGGTCTAGTATCTTTCACACTACTCATAGAGTATCAGAATTATGCAGGTAGTACTCTTCCATTGCGGAAATCATTGATGTACTTTCTTTGTATGTATTTTTATAATTATGTATGTGAATATTTTTATAATTATACATTTGAATATTTATAAATAAATATTTTTATTATATTAACCTGTTTTTTACAGATTTTTGCATCATTTTTAAGAAAGAGATACAATGATGAGAAAACAGCAAAGAAAAAGAAAAAAAAGAAAGGAGGGTTATTTGAAAAAAAAGGAAAAGAAATATTAGATCCAGTACAACATGGATGATCAAAGAAAAAGTGTTCTGGTAAGAAAAGTAATTTTTTAAAAAAAAAACTTGCAAAAACTGTTATTAATATTCAAAATATAGAAGAGACAGACAGAACAAGAACAGTGAAACAAAAGCAAAAGAAAAATGTTCAAAAAAGTGGAAAATTGGAATATCGCAAAAAGAATTATGTAGGAATACGTAACAAACAATTTTCAGAAATTCAAAAACGAATATATAAAAGTAGAGGACTCCAGAATTTACTAAAAAAAATTAAATATATAAAAGGAGATCAGCATTTTACAGACAAAAAAGGAGATTCTAAGTGTTATTGAAAAAGCTTTTAAATTAAAATAAGATTGTTTATCTTAATTTTAAAAAGATTGAAGACTTTAAATACAATAATGAAGGACAAATGTAAGAGAAAAAGAATTGTAAATGGAACACATTTTTGTAAAATAGCTTCCGCGGAATGGAAGCATACTTCTAGTACGGACCCTTTTTTCAATGAAGAAAGTTATTTTCAACAAAATAGTTTAGTGCATGCAGTTGATACCTGTGGTCATTCTTATGAGGTGCGAGATTGTTGTCCAATTCAGAAAGAAAAGGTAGTTCCTAGAAATGTTGAAGAATAAATAACTAAGGAAGTTCAAGGGAGACGTACCAAGGCTTCAGTTTTTACATGGGATTTTAATAGTATTGGTAGAATACGTCAACAATCTATTGATATTTTACTAAATTTCTTAAGAGAATATGGAAGAAAAACTGTGAAATAGAAGATTAAGATATTACAATGACTGGATCCTTGCAAAGTGAGATACAGGGTTGCAGGGTCATTCTCTGGCTTGTCTTTCTAGGAAAGTGTGTCAAAGTTGTTTTCATCATTTGAGAATGTTAGCAGTACATCATTTAGAAATGCGAAAGTTAGTTAGAAGATTATACTACGTAAAAAGTCCTGCATTATGTCTAAATGAAATGAATACAGCTCTTTTGGATGGTTCAGTTTTGGATGTAAAAAAAGTATGTAATGATATAGAGTTACGTTTCTTTGCCGCTCAAGAGGAGTGTAGAGAAAGTGAGTCTTTGATAAGTGTAGGTGTTGAAGAAGAGGCGGAAGATACTACTGATGTCAAGTTTGAAAAAGAAATAACAACGTTTAAAGTAGTTTCTGGTGAAAATCCCAACTATGTTTGTATTTGTTGCCGACGTACTCATTATAAAATACTAACTAGGAATGTAGATGTATTTTTAAAAAGTGAAGAAGAAAACAATGATTAATAGAGAGAATTTGCTGCTTATCTGCTTTTGGAAGGTCGTTTTGAGTTAGGTACGGTACAATGCGTTTGTAAATATTGTTATAATAAATTAGAAGAAAAAAAATATGCCAGCTAGAGCTGTCCATAATGACTTAGAATTAGTACCTATACCTCTAGAACTTAAAGATTGAAATATATATAAGGCTATCCTTATACAATCTGTGCACCCTTTTCAGGCTATAATTCGTATGGAGCCTAAAATAGGTAAGCTGCCTCCAACAGGTCTACAAAGAGGTTTAAAAGGAAGAGTTGTGTATTTACCTTTAGATTTTAAGAATCATTTTGAAAATGTTGGTGTAGAATGAGAGGATACTGAACCTGTAGTCATTCTTGTTAATGGTGTACCCACAAAGAGCCGGAAAATCTGGCAAGAGTTAGTAGATGTCACGAAAGTCCAAAAGGCTAATTATATCTTGTGCAAAACAATATTTACTATAAAAATGTAAATGTAGAAGAAGACAAGACTTTAGAAGATGAAACACACATTTCAAGTGGACAAATAGAAAAAGTGGAGAACTCAAGAAAAGAAGAAATGTATGAACATTATACTCTACACCCTCTACATTCAAAATAACTGATAGGAGATACTATTGAATTGTTCCAGATGAAAAATCAAAAGGAACTCCCATGAGTGTGTGGGAAAAAAGTTTGGAAGCTTGTTGTTTTCCACAGCTCTTCCCTACTAGAAAAGGTGGACAATATAGAGAACGACCAGTTCAGATTCCTGCTGCAGACTATCGTACTTTACGATTGTACTCAGAAGATCCAAGATTTCGTCAGTGTATTCCATATTTGTTTCATCTTTTATTTGAGAGTGATCTGTCTGCACTTTCTTTTTTTGTTTTTATAGATTTTTTATTTTTAATTGCCACAAAAAAGAAGCAGAAATAGTAAATATAATAACATTTTCAAATAGAGATACATCAGTATGCATATGCAGAGCGCAAAGGAGCATTTACGGAGAAAAAGACAAAAAAAAGAAGGACAAATGTAAAAGGAGAGAAGGAAAGAAAAAGACAGGGAAGGAAGAAGAAAAAATATGAAGAAAAAGAAAAAGATGAGGATACATACAATCATTAATCCCAGTGAAGACAGGACCAAACCCTGCACAGTTTTAACAGGGATCAGGGGCCTCTAGCTTTTGCCAATGCAGTTTCCATTTCAAAGCTCCCTCATCAGAGACCAAAATTCATTATTACTGGGAGGTGTGGCATGTATCCAAGAGCGGGCTATACACAGACGAGCACAAGAAGCAATAATGGAGACTAAGGGTTTCGTAAGACACCCGGATTCGGAAAATAGTCCCAACAGCAGCTCTTTCCCTGAGACCGGGTTATCATAGCCGACCCAAGTTTTCAAAGCCAGAGCGATGTTAGACCAAATATCCTTTAGCCGAGGGCAGGTAAAAAACATATGGTGTAGCTCAGCAGCGTATTCCTGACATTTAGGGCAGTTGGTCTTGGCAGCGCTTGAGTTGTTAGCCCATTTGGAAATTCGCTCTGGAGTGTAATATGGCATAAAAAATATTCTATGCTGTTGTAATTTTAGATTGACAGATGTTACAGCTGAATCAATAGTTTGAAGAGACTCTTGCATTTCCTCCCTAGAAATATCAGAACCAAAAACCCGAAATTTGCAGCGATTTGTACACCGTCATCGCCCACCGCCCGAATACGTTTTTGATACATTTTACCACTGGCTCCTCACCCTCTGGTGCCGACAAGTATATACAAGATCTCTCATTTTAACCACATTGCACCGCCCATAGATGTTAAGAGGTAGACGGTGCCAACTTCGTAACTTCTCCGCCACTTTCTTTAGTAATGTATCATAGTTTAGTGGGATGATTTCGTTGACTTGGCTGCTAAGACATACCCCCAGATAGATAGCTCTGTTTGTTACTCCAAGAGTTACTGGGGGGGACTAATTGAAAATTTAAAATCGTCTATGTTTTGTGCAAATTTCGCTTGTAGCCGGAAAAAGAGCCGAATCGCTGTGCTTCATTTATGATTGAGGCCATAGCTTTAACAGGGTTGACTGAAAAAGTCGCGATGTCATCGGCATAAGCGGTTAGCTTTAGATTTGTTCCATTCAGAATAACTGGATCAATATTGCCATTGATCAATAGATGTTGTATGAAAGGCTCGATATACATAGCAAAAAATAAAGAGGATAAAGGACAACCCTGCCAGGTTCCCCTTTGAACTGAAAAAGAAAGAGAGGAAAGCCCATTGAGTTTAATTGTAGCTGTTGGGTGATTATATAGTTTCTTTACCACCAAGATAAACCTTCGACCAAAGCTCATCCAAGACATAAATATCCATAGTGTTTCCCATGTCACGCGGTCGAAGGCTTTCTCGGCATCTAACATCAGCATCCCCATCTTCTGACCTATCTGACCAGAAACATCGAATGTGGCTATTGCCGTGTTAATATGAGCCTCAGTGTCTCTTCAGAGGACAAAGCCGTGCTGCTGCTCTGAGACTATTAAGTGAATTACCGGAGCTAGGCGAGCCGCGAGAATTTTAGAAAAGAGCTTAGCGTCGGTGTTGATCAGCGCTATTGGTCGATATGAACTCATATCGTCAATAGCCTTCCCCTTTTTTGGGAAAACGACGATATTAGATGTGTTCCAAGAGAGAGGAACTTCTTCTACCTGAAAAATTGAGTTGAATACCTTAAGGAAGATAGGGACCAGTATATCTTTAAAGATTTAAACAAATTCCAATGGAATCTTATCCTCGCCGACTGCCTTGCCAACTGGCAGAGCCTTTATAGCTTCCTCGATTTCGAAAGCATCAATGTCTGCATCCACTGGTCGGATACCATCGGACACAGGGTTGACAACTGACATTCCTGTGCGTATTCCGAAATGATCCGTTCTTCTGAACTGTCTGAGCAACTATATAAGTTAGCATAAAACAACCCAAATTGTTTGACTATGTGAGCAGACCTAAAGTATATCAAACCGTCCACCCCTTTAATAGTTTTTACGTGGGTTTTAGTATTTTGGTCTGCTATTTGATTAGCTTATAGCTGACAGACTCTTTCGCCGTACTCATACTGTTTAGTCCAGAGCTTATGATAGTTATTAGAGACTTTGTCTTTTAGCCGTCTTTTGAGCTTGGCCCATGATTCTACAATCTTTTGATATAGTGAATGTTCAGTCACGCTCTTTGTGACAATAGTCGCAGTGGGCTGACGCTCCAAGTCCAAGCACCGTTTTTGCTCCTGATCCAACTGTTGTGTGCCCAACCTGTTTTGCCTTATGATGAATTGCAGTGTGACTCATCTGACATAAGCCTTTAACCAGTCCCAGACAATTGCGATTGATGCCAAACCCATATTAATATATAGTCAATATACTCCCCAAGTGCCTTGCGCACCACCTCTATGTATTCCAATTTGCTAAGAAGATGTCTAGGAAAAGTAAAATCCCTAGTTAGTGCTTGTGTGTTTGACTGTAACTGTGCTGTTAGCATAATAGGGTTATGAGATCAGAAGTGATTTTAGGACATACTGCCACCAGTTTGTTATACAAAATGGAATATTTGGCAAAAATCATATCAATTCTAGAATAATGCTTATGAGGAGATGAAAAAAAGGTGTAGCCTGGGACATCGGGGAATAGCCTCCTCCAAGAATCTTCCAACTGATGCAAATGTAAGAGCTCATGCATAGCAGTTCTAGTTTTACACATTCTGGCATGAGCAGAAACATTAGTGGTATCAATCCTCCTATACATTATGCAGTTAAAATCGCCCATCACTATCTTATCACCAGACCATTCCAACAGCTCGGTGCTTACTTGATAGATAACATCTGGGCAGTCTACTTTGGGACCATAAACCATACATTTTGTAAAGGTATGACCATAGATCAAAATTTGTGAAATTGCCCACCTACCCCTAATATCTGCGAGTGAGAGAACAACAGTAGCCTGACACAGTCTGGATTTTAACAAAGCCACCCCACGAATAGAAACTGTTTGTGATGTGCACGCCATAAGGTTGCTTAAAGTGCTTAAAAAGTGCTTTGTCTATATAAGCAATATGCGTCTCTGACAAACCTAATATATGAGGCTTAAAAGTGCGCAACTCCTCCATTACTAATCGTCGTTTCCCTGCTTGATTCAACCCTGCTACATTCCAACACATACACTTAAGTTCAGGCATTGTAAAATATTCAAAATCCGGATCAAATTATGAGTACTCAATATAAAAAACTCCTCTGTCTGTTGCTCTGCATAAATAACAGTGTTTGACCTTTCGAAACTGTGGCTTTTACCCCCTCTTCCCCAGGCAACCATCCCTACCTGACTTTTCGCCCACCCCCTCCCAGTTACTGGAAAAAGGAATCACCCTCTTTCCCTGCTGTCCCATGATGACAGCATTGCGATGACGCCTAGATCCCCATCCCCTGTGACCCTACTGCCCCCAATCCTGTACGTAGATCATACCATTTAGCCTTGTATCTAAAAAAGAAAAGAAAAGACCTCCTATACGTGCTTACGAATAAGAAAAAAAAAAGAGGGGGAAACGGGTAAGAATAAAGAGAGGAAGTCTCTTAGGAGTGTCCGTTATAGTGTCTGTTATAGTGCAGAAGATAGAAGTCTATTTCCACAGGAACATCCTCTCTTAGAGTTACTGCAATGGGCTTAAGACTATAAATACTGCTTGCTAGCTAATTGCCATTTGCTCATAGCTTGTTTGGCGCCCTGCTCATTGAGAAAAAAATATTGTCTGCCATCCTTGACTACTTTTAAACGTGCGGGCTCTTGCAAGAACACCTGCGACGAGGCAGTCTTAAAGGGATCCTTAAGTTGTCAAAGCCTCCACCGCTGTTCGATAGTCGCCTTGCATAAATCAGATCACACAAAAATAGTCATTGTATCTACCTTGACTGGGGCTACAGGACGCTCCTTAAAATATATTCCTTGGCGCAAAAGAAAATTGCCCAGGAACACCAAAATTGGTCGGGCAAATTTGGCTTTAGATTGATTACCCTGGGAGGCTGAGATTGACAATGGTAATCTATGTGCTCTTTGAACTTGAAAAATTGAGACGTTCCAGAAGTAGGTCAAGTCACACCCCTGTTGAAAAAACCCGGCCTTGACACAACAGATTTGAATAACTTTAGACCTGTATCTAACCTTCCCCATCTGTCCAAAATCCTAGAAAATTGCGTACTCCAACAGCTAACCCAACACCTGGATAACATCAATCTCTTGGACTCCCACCAATCTGGCTTCAGAAAAGGCTGTAGCACAGAAACCGCGATCCTCAACATCATCGACGATATCCGCCACTCACTAGACTCTGACCAATGCTGCCTCCTCATTCTCCTTGACCTAATGGCAGCATTCGACACAGTAGACCACAAACTTCTCATTAGGGCTCTCCAAGAAAGAGCCGGTCTTGGTGAGGCGGTCCTCCAATGGTTTTCCTCATTCCCACACCATCGCACTCAAAAAAAAAAATTAAAAACTTTGCTTCTGACTCTCACCCTGTCAACAAGGGAGTCACTCAAGGCTCAGTGCTCTCCCCGCAACTCTTTAACATCTACATGGAACCTCTCACCAAACTACTCAGAGCAGCCAACATCCATTGCCATCTTTAAACAGACGATACTCAGATACATCTGGAAACCACCTCCCTCAGTGACATTCAAAGACTCAATGACGTACTGAGAGATGTCCAACGCTGGCTGTCCTCGAATCACCTTAAACTAAACCCCGACAAAACCGAGATACTTCTCATTTTGAACAAGGAGGAGAACCCTCAAATTGTTGAATGGCTAAAGGCCATGGATGCGCGCAACGGGAATCTCACCCTAGCTGACTCTGTCAAATCACTAGGCATCACACTAGACCCGAAACTAACCATGACCAGACACATCAAGAATTCGACCAAGAGCGCTTTCCTTAACCTTAAACTACTGAACAAAATAAAACCCTTCATTCCACCTGGTGATCTCAAACAGGCCACTCAAACACTGGTACTGTCAAGACTGGACTATGGGAACCCAGTCCTCTCAGGGATTGCAAAGTCACACCTAGCTCCCATAAAAACAACTCTGAATGCGGCAGCCAGAATGGTCACCGGAATCAAGAAATTTGACCACATCTCTCCTGCACTCAGAGAACTTAAGTGGCTCTCAGCTGAAATGCGGATCAGCTTCAGAACAGCCTGTCTCACTCATAAAGCCCTACATACCGGCAAACCCGAATACCTGGTGGCCAAACTCAAAAAAGCTGGTTAGGCCAGGAACCTCAGAAGCTCAAACTCCCTCCTTCTCATCCCGCCAAAAACTCGAAAACTAAAAACTGCAGCTCGATCCTTCGCCAGAAGCGTGCCCAAAATCTGGAACTCTATTCCCCCTCACATCAGAACCATTCCCTCTTTTTTAAAATTCAAAAGCCAACTCAAAATCCTGTTCCTCAATCGTGCCCTAGGGAGTCGATAGGAGCACTCGGAATGGGGTAACAGACACCTCACACTGCTCCAACATCATGTCCGCAAGACTACGAAACAGATATTCCCTTGACTGTGAAGCAGGGCCCTCAACAACGCCCTGCATTATTATTGTGTCATTCTCTTGTCTCGTTTGTTGTAATCTCTGCAATGTATCCTCTGTAAAGCACTCCGATACCCCCGGGTCAGGCCAGCGCTATATAAAATTTCTAAAATAAATAAATAAAATAAACTTGGGTGTCCATATCCCAGTCTGCAAGGTGAGGGAAGGCTTTTTGGAAGAGATTGACGATGAAAGTGCGTGGATCGATGCCTTCTCTGCCCTCTGGAATTCCAGAAATGTGCAGGTTCTGGTGCCTCTGGCGATTTTCGAGATCTTCAATTCTGAACTGTATTCCTGACATTTGAGAATCCTGCCCTTCAACAAGATTCATTGTAAATGTATTGGCTTCTTCCACCTCCACCACTTGTTGTAAGTCAGCGACTTCGGAAGAAAGTTGGGCGACCTTGAATGTGACCTCAGCCAATGCTTGCTTTATTTCAGAGCTATTGATTTTAGCCTGCTGATAGTATTCTTGGGTTTCTGCTCTCTGAATGTTCAGTGCCGACAGAATGCTGGAGAAGGGAGCATCTTCACCCGCTTCTGACAGATTCGGAGGTAACACCTTAGGGTGGGGGGCACAGGAGAAGACTGAGGATGTTGAAGATGTTGATGAAGTACCACTGGATAGAGGGTCAGGCTTCTCCAAGGGAGACGATGAAGGTTGTGTCTGGCTCCCTCCATCGCCCCTGAGGTCTGCACAATCTCCTTCAGATGTTTCAGTCGGTGAGGCTGCCGATTGATTAGAGTTTGAAAGTCTTGAGATACTAGTTTTGACCTCTCCCTTAGATGACACCTACTTGCGAAGAGGGCTGATCCTAGTCCCGGCCTTAGGAACATTGATAGTTGCATCCTTTAGTCACCCCATTGCCTTGGTTACTTGCTGTTTTACCCCTCGTCCACGCCCTTTGCCTCCTTTAAGTTTTTTAGGCGTATTAAGATTCATATTTTTCTTAGCCTTTGCCCCATTAAGGGTATTTCATTCATTCTGGTCCCAGACCAGGTCATGCTGTTCTGAATCTGGTGCCGACTCTGTTGGAATCTGAGCAATTAAATTTTGGACTGAGATGTTACTGGTTGATTCTCTATGAGTCTCTGTGTGTTTAGTGAGATCCTCTGCTTCCTGGCTGATAAGACCCCCATGACCAGCAGTTGTAGCTGTGGCTATTGCTGTATCTATGACATTATCACTCCCAGCCATATCATCCTGATTAGTACCGTTATCATTATCGGGACCATCCACTCCCACTCCATCTGCTCCGTCAGTCTGATCAGTTGGAAGGGATCTTGTGGTGACAATAGCATCCTAGGGTAGAACATTTGTAGGAGAGACGCTGCTGATTAGGCTGTTATTACTATCAAACGCAAGACTGACACGGCTCCTACTTCTCTGCACTGCAGTGTTTAGCACCTCAGCCATTACAAGACCTGGAATGGAATTTTCAGAGCCACATGTGTGAAGGATTTCGTTTACGTGGCCGGATTGCAGTAATTTCAAGATAGACTTCCCTATTTGTGACCCAGACCCGGACCTAGACCCAAACACAGGCTGAATCTCCGCTTTAAGTCTACTATTGCTACTAGTAGCTGTTTGTAAAGTATGTACAGTGGAATGTGCCTCACCAGTTGTAGAGGAAGCGGTGTTGCTTACCCCGTTATTCCCGGTTGTCCCAGTAACCTTCTCCTTCTCCTCGTCTTTGCCCCCCAAAGTTAGTGCTTCACTTGTTTCCGCCTGTGTGGAGATTTCGTTGCGCCTGGTTTTTGCATTGAGTGGTGGGCCCATTTCTTGTACAGACGCTTTCCCTGAAAAAATAGCGGTAACAAAACAAACTATAAGAACAGTTGAGGGGAATTGTGGTGTGTAAGAGAGCTGGAGCGGGTCTGACCAGGAGAACCACCAAGTGTGGCGGCTTTGAGAAACCCTTTGGTTTAAGGTCACATCCAGTTTAAGGTTGAGATGCGACACACCATCTTATGGTGGAAAGTGGAAAGTAGAAAATGAGAAACAAGCATCTGGTGAAGGTAAACTGTGGCAGAGACTGGACCCAAGCCCAGCAAATCAGACAAAAAACTATTCCTATTGCTCAAATATTTCTCCAAAAGTCTCAGCAACAGGTGAGTATCCGATGAGTATCAGAGTGATGAGTGTAAACAGGCAAGGGTCTTCTCGTCAAAAGCAGAACTCAGAGAGCCTCAGACACATTATTTTGCAGTTACACAGCTGCACACCCCCCACACTGTAATGCAGAGCCCAACAGGGACAGGGGGGGCGAAAACCAAGGCAAAACAGTCCTTGAGGGTAAGGTGCCACACGTCTCCACAACTTTGCTGCTTTTCACCACTTCTCACCACGGCCAAACAGCGCCAGCAAGCTGGCGAAGCGACCTCAGGAAATCGGGGAGTCAGCAGCCAGCAACAAGGCAGAAGGAAACCCCGGAGGGAGGATCCCATGACTCCCACAGGGCCACGGTCCACAGCTGAGAAGAAAGCAATGAGGGCATCCAGGGAGGCAGCCAGAGAACAGGTGAAAACAGCCAGGAATCCAGCGAGGCAGCCCAGCAACTTCGCTGGACCGACCACGGCACCAGAAGAGAGCAGCGTCCCTCAGCTCTTATTTCGCGGCCCTGTCAGCTCCAGCGGCTCCTGCGGCTTCGCTACGTCAGCAGACAGGCGGGTAGGCAGACAGGTAGGGAGGCCAGCAATGTCGAAGCACACCTCGGAGAAGGCGACCCTGCTATGGGTCCTTGAGAAGCACGTAGAATATTTTAATCTTGGCTAACATGTTATCCGTTATCTATTAGCGGCTTAGAGAATGAAACATGTTGTCTGCAGGGGGAGCGTAGGTAGAGAGTCACTGAGGCACTAGCGGAAGAGTAGGGGGAGCAGGGAGCACGTCAGCGCATTCGCAGCTTCACACCGCCATCTTCCTTTTCCCCCCCCGAGTCATTCTGTCGGCACTTTCATATGCAGTTAACCATATATTAAAAATGGGAACACATCTTTCACATATTTCTGCAAAGCAATTTATGGACTAAGTTGAAGAAAGAGACGAACATTTAGAATCACAGTTAATTAATTTGATGGCATGTCAATGTGGCACTAATGAATATTGGTATCGACGTCATGGGGAACTAAAATGTATGTTAGGAAACTAAGGAACCCCTACGTGGTTTGTTACACTTAGCTGTGCTGAGTACGCATGGGATGATTTGTTGGATTTTCAAAGAGAAGCAAATTGAAATATAGAAAATAGTGAATTGAAGACACCTGGAGAACTGTGTTCCCTAGATCCTGTAAATGTTTGCAGATATGTTAATCATAGGTTTGAAGCTATGATGTCTTTTATCTGTAATAAAAAAAATCCACCTATTGGCAAAGTTATTGATTTTTTCGGGAGAAAAGAATACTAAGCTAGAGGTGCTCCTCATATACATATGCTTTCAAGGATCAAGGATCCACCAAAATTTGGAACTGATTCGGATGAGACTGTTTTGTTTTTTATTGAAGACTATATTACCTGTGCGATTCCAAAAACAGGAGGAGAAAATATCTCAAGACAGCAAGTTTTAGGGTTTCAGAGTCATCGATGTGGAAAGTATTGCCGACAGAAATATGAGTCAAAGGATACATTTTACACAAAATGTCGATTTGGCTTTCCACGTCCAGTAATTTCCAAAGGAAGAGTGAACAGTTTTATGTCAGCAGTGAGGCATACCATCACTTAAAAATCACCTAAAATAATTATAATTTAAAAACAACAGAAGAATCGAAGTACATTAATGATTACAATCCGGTGATTCTGAAGATGTGGAATGCAAATATGAAAATACAATATGTTGCATATCACTCAATTGCTGTTGCTCGCTATGTCACGTCATATATTACCAAGTCTGAGAAGACAGAATTGAAAGAAATGTGGGAGGAAATTTTGCAGGAAAAAACACTTAGCAAAAAGGTGTACAGCTTCAGCTTGAAGATGCTTTCATATCGAGAAATTAGATCTTACGAATGTTCGGATCGATTGACATCTGCAAGTTTATATTCAAAGTCAAGAGGCATCATCTGGATAAGTCTTGGTCTTGCTGCAGCACGAAATCTGTACAAGAAATGTAATACTTGGCACTGAATGAACTGGAAAGTACAGATATTCTGAAAACAAATATCTTGGATACGTACTATCCAAATAGAAGTCCATACCTGGAAAACATATGTCTATATGAAATACTGCAACATTATCGTTTAAAAAAAAATGTCACAGAAAATATAAATGAAGGAAAATACGCTGTAATTGGATCTGAAGGATGTTTGGTAAAGCATGACAAAGGAAATCTGATTAATCACAGGAAATTAAGTTGTGATACTCCAGATAAAAGAGAGTTTTTCTATTTAGCTCTTCTGCAACTCTTCAAACCTTGGCAGACTGAAATGGTATTACTTGACTGCTATGAGGATTCTTTCAATTCATGTAAAGATAGTATTGCATGTACAATTTTTCCAAATTTTGAATGAAGAGATTAATCAAGAAAGAACTATTGCAGCTGAAATAGCTAGAGATAGTTCTCAAGATAGTCAGAGTTCTGCTCCACAAAGTCAAGATCCACTAGGAGAAGCCATACTTGAAAATTAAGCGGCAATAGCAATGAGTGAAGTGGAAACGGTGATGCAGTAAGCACAACAGGACAGTATTGATTTGGAAGATTTAGATGAACATCTGAATACTGAACAGAAAGAAATATATCACCAAGTTACACAACAGATACAACATGGATTACTGTATGAAAAGAATGATTGCCAATGTACATCATTTAGACCTATTCTTATGTACATCAGTGGACAAGCTGGAACAGGGAAATGTTTCTTGATTAAATGTTTGTCAAGTTATCTACAGAATATAACAGATTCACATTTGTCTTGTGTTGTAACTGCTCCAACTGGGTTAGCAGCACACAACATTAAAGGGATTACATTACATCATCTACTTATGTTACCAGTAGAACATGAAAATATATTGGAATACCACAAGCTATCTGGAGAAGCTTGTTTATAAGTTTCAAGAGTACTAAAAAAAATGAAACTTCTGGTAATTGATGAAGTAAGCATGGTCTCAAACGTAATGTTTGCGTTTGTACATTTGAGGATGCAGTAGATGTTAAAAACAAATTATGATGTTTTATTTGGAGGAAAACATGTAATTGTATTTGGTGATCTACTACAACTCACACCTGTGAAAGGCCAACCGGTTTTAAGACCCTTCTTCATGAAGATACTAAAAAATGATTGGGAAGTTCTGGAAATGTAAACATTTGGACTTATTTTGAATATAAGGAACTTACTAAGAACATGCGACAAGCAAATGACAAAGATTATGGAAACATTCTTCAAGATATTAGAATTGGTGTTTTAACAAAGAATGGAAAAAATGCTTTAGAAAGTCGGCTACTAAAAAACTTGTTTCCAACAGAAAATATTGCAGCTGAAACAATCTACCAAAGAATTGCAGAAAAGGAAACTATAATTTGCCTTATGCCAACACTGAACGAATGCTCTACATTCAATGAAGAACTGTTGAAACTGGAGAATGAACCGATAATGAAAATGGTAGCTATTGATAAAATAGAACATGGAGGAGTAACTATTCTTTTGTCAGAGAATTTGCAGTTAAAATTAGACGTTTTGGAAAAATCCATATCTAAGACTGCTGGTTTGGAAAAGACCTTATATGTCTCTGTACACTGCCGGGTAATATTACGACGTAATTTAGATGTTGAAAAATGTTTAGCAAATGGAGCAATGGGGAAAGTTGTTTGAATTTTTGAAGATTAAATTTGATCAGATTGAAAAGGTGAAACAAATTGGACGCTGTTGTGTTCGTTTCTTGCTTGTACACGATTTGTATGTTTGTAGAAAACAGTTTCCTATTTGTTTAGCATATGCAGTGACTATTCATAAATCTCAAGGTTTAAGTGTAGACAATGCTTTGGTAAATATTGGAAGTTCTGTGTTTAAAGAGGGTATGGCGTATGTTGCATTGTCTCGAGTAAGAACGTCATCTGGATTTTATTTGATTGATTTTGAAGAACAAAAGGTTACTGCAGATGTAAATTGTGTAAAAGAGTACAATAGGTTAAGAAGACTCTATCTGGCACATGCATCAACAAAGACTTTTGCGATTCCTTAATTGCGATTTTTAAGGAATCGCAATTAAGGAATTGCAAAAGCCTATGCATGTAGGAATCGCTATAAAAATAGTGATTCCTGCAAATTCCTTATTTGCGACTCGCAAATTGCAAGTCGCAATTAAGGAATGCCGTCCCATTCATTCCTATGGGCCTCCAGGCCCATAGGAATGAATTGGACATTGCATGAGCAATTTGCGAGTACCAGTAGGTACTCGCAAATTGCTCATGCAATTTCAAGGGTGCAAGGGTGTCAAAATGACACCCTATTTCACCCATGAAATTGATCTGTGCACATATGTTGCACACACACATGATCTAAGGGCATGTGCTTGCACAACATGAAACTTTGAAAAATGCACAAAAGTGCTTTTTTCAAAGTTTTAGCAAAGTACCATGAAGTTTAACTTCATGGTAATTTGCTCCCCCTATTAGCGAAATCGCTAATTTTTTCACTTTCATGCATTGCATTTAAGGAATCTCAATTTGGGATTCCTTAAATGCAATCGCAATTTAAGGAATCGCAATTTAGAGATTCCTTAAATTGCTATTTTTATATTTGGGATGATGCATCCCAAATGCAAAAATACCGTTCGCAAAGGGGCAGATTCTGAGAATCTGCCCGTTTACGACCGGTTTTTACATTGATGCATGTGCCTGTATGCTCCTAATTTAGGTGAATATCCTATTTATGAAAAACGTTTAATACGTCCATAACGAAAATATGATAAAGATTATACTGAGGTTGCAAAGAAAAAAAGAATTGAAATGAATGACAAGTCTGGAGAGAAAATGAAAGGGAACACGGTTGCTAATGTTGTAGGATATCAGTTAGAAAATAGTTCAGATATCAACTGCTAAGCTAATGTAATTGTGAACGTTGTCTTTTTTTTAGAAAATCTACAGCATGCAATTATTAAAAATCGAGAAAAAAGATTTTGTTCTTTGTTACATTATATTTTTGAGAAGTTGAAAACTGATAAAACGAAAATCCATACTGCTTCTGATGTGCGGAATCTTTTGGATATATGTTCTAGTTCTTCACAATGTACACCGAATCTATAACAAGATGCTCAGGAATTTCCTATGTTTATGCTTGCAGTATTAGAAGATGAAGGTATACAAATTGAAAATCTGTTTGGACTACGTTACAGATGGGTTCATAGATGTGACAGCTGTTCATTTTCATCTACCACTAAAATAGACACTGAACAATTCATATATTTGACAATGCCAGATTTGAAAACAGTGTCTTTCAACGACCTAGTAAAATCAGCTACTCAACATATGGAATGTACTCAGTGCAAATCGGAAATGATGTCAACATTATTTATAGAAAAATGTGGACAACATTTTATTTCAATGCTGCAACGTTGTAGAGCAGATGGAACAAAATTGGAAATCAAAATACATTTTTTTGTGGCAGGTCAATTGTCAATTTCAGGGAGGACTATTAAAACAGTGGCTATTGTTTTACACGATGGACCTACTTCAACATCTGGACACTATACTCTGTCTATTTAAAATGCAATAAAGGATGGACACTATGTAATAATGCGCATTTAGAGTATACATTTTGATTGCCTAATGAATTACCAAATTCATAGTTAATATTGTTGATGCCAAAATTCTAAGAAGATATCAACATGAATTACTGAGTATATTTTGGATATTTCCACTATAAATGATTTTAGAAAAATCATTCACCCTATCGGAAACATGTGAATATGATTTTAGAAGTGTATGTTGGATATCCTCATTGCAAATGTTTTCAGAAAAATCATTTGGCCTTTCGGGAAGGTGTGTACATGAATTCAAAAGTTTATTTCATATATACTCAATGGAAATATTTTCAGAAACATCATTGGGAGACTAGGGAAGATGTTCGTACTTATGGCTTCAATTATTAATTCTGTTCTTTCATATTACATTTCAAAAATAGTGTTTGAAAGAAGGTGGTGATATATTTGATGTTTGTATTATATACTATGTCGATAAGAATGTTTATTTGTGAAAATGTAAATACCAAGTTGCGTTGGTTATGGACATTTTGAAGAGAAGTATGTTTTTTTAACAATCTTATTGATTGTATTTTTTTGCCCGCTGTCATCTGATGATTAACATTGAAATCACTGTTTATGGTGAAATTCAATACAATCTGAAGTCAGCAAAAAATGGCAAATTGAATATGTGATCTAATTGTACACTTATGTTGTATAACATTATGGGGCAGATTCCGATCCTGTATTTTTTTTCCCCGTACGACTCGCATCCGTAATTTTCCCCGTACGAATCGTACAAGTCCCATCCCACCCGTGAAGTACGATTCGTACGGGAAAAATACATACGGATCGGCACGATCCGTACAAATTCGATCGGAAAAAGTTGTACGAGACGGACCCGGACACTTTTCCGTACGAATCCTAAAAATACAGTCCGACCGTACAAGTACGATCCAGACAAGGTTTCCGATTTAGGATTCGTATGGAAAACGTCCTGTACACGGGGAATGACTTTACCCGCTACAAAGCAAACTTTGTACAACTCGTATCCTGGGAAAAGTAGTTCCCGGGGTGCGAGGCGTACAGGGGTATGAGTTGTACAGGCCCCCTCATGCATATGTACGAACCTTACAACAACATCATCGCGTATGTACAGTGCGTACCCCAACATCGCATATGTACTCACCTTACAACAACATCATCGCGTATGTACGGTGCGTACCCCAACATCACAACATCATCGCGTATGTATGGTGCGTACCCCAACATCGCGTATGTATGCACCTCACAACAACAGCATTGCGTATGTACGGTGCGTACCCGAACATCGCGTATGTACGCACCCCACAACAAAATCCTCACGTATGTATGCACCTCACAACAATATCATCGCGAATGTACGGTGCGTACCCCAACATCGCGTATGTACGCATCCCACAACAACATCATCACATATGTACGCACATCACAACAACATCATCGCATATGTACGGTGCGCACCTCAACATCACGTATGTATGCACCCCAACAACAACATCCTCACGTATGTACGCACCTCACAACAACATCATCGCGTATGTACGGTGCGTACCCCAACATCGCGCATGTACGCACCCCACAACAACATCATCACTTATGTACGCACCTCACAAGAACATCATCGCGTATGTACAGTGCGTACCCCAACATCGCGTATGTACACACCCCACAACAACATCATCACGTATGTACGCACCTCACAACAACATCATCGCGTATGTACGGTGCGTACCCCAACATCGCATATGTACGCACCTCACAACAACATCGCGTATGTACGCACCGTACATAGGCAAAGTAAAACAGCACAAGGAGGGGCTATTCGACTCGCAAACACCACAAAACACGTCTACAGTGCACAAAACATGGAAATGACTGACCTGGCCACATCCAACCAGGCAAATAGAGGGGCAAACTCACAACCACCCCTTATAACACACCCACCAAAAATTCAAACTGAAGCCCACCCACAAATGGGCCAATAAAAAGGGCCCACGCACACAAACCATGAGCCTTTGCAACAGACTCACTGCAGCTAGAGAGCACACACCAACAGCTGCACCCATCCACCTTAACATATACACCTTCACACAACCTCCTTCACACATACCCACAACTTCACATTCACACCCACAACCATTCACACCCTCACCCCACACCATGCCCACAGACAAGAATCCAAAGTTCACAAGGGAGGAGCTGGAGATCCTTGTCAATGAAGTCATCAGAGTCGAGCCACAGCTGTTTGGAACATTGGTCAGACAGACCAGCATAGCCGAAAAATCACGCCTGTGGCAGAGGATCTTCAATAGGGTGAATGCTGTTGCACCCATCAGAAGGACCAGGACTGAATGCCAAGCCAGGTGGTATGATCTGCGGAGGGCTGTCAAGCGAAAAATGAATAATGACTACGCCCAGAGCAACATCACTGGAGGGGGTGGGCCCCGCAGACCAGTACATTTCCATCCCTGGGAGGAGAAGGTGATGGCCCTGCTTCCGCCGGTGGGAGTACATGGACTTCAAGGACTTCCAGAGCCTGGTGAGTACACAAACAACTTACGTAACATGGGGGTAATGGCATCCACACCCCAACTACACAAAATGCACGCAACTACCCCCAAGCCCTCACCGGCCACAACCACAGTCAAAAACAACTCTAATGCCAATCACATGTGTATGCCCCATTGAGAAAGCAAGGCCATGCTATGTCCCATGCTACACGAAGCACCAACCCAAGAATGGATGTCCCGTATTCTGGGAGGGTGGGTGTCACAATACGCATTGTTGAACACCAAATCAGACACAATTGCCCTCATCCCATATGACCCAGGTACATACCCATGCACCATGCGCAATGCACAGGGATTGGGAAAGTACTGACAAGATAGTTGACACTTGGCCCGGGTGTAAGCAGCACAAGGCCCTCCTGTGACCAGTGCAAACACAAACACCAAGACAACAAGGTCAGATATCTAGGACAGGAACTCACACTCACTGTCATGGCAGCATGCTCCATGGGGGGACAGCTACATCACCTGGGAGCCCCAGTGCCAAATCACACTACACCCACCAGCAGACCCTGTCACACACACCCCTTACACAAGCAGACACCCCCGGGACAGGCAATGGATTTACCCACTGTCACAATGGACAGATAACACAACAACACCAATACATAGGTGAAGAAGCATCCAAGCCAAAAATCTACATGTCAAAGACTCAGGAGAACATATCAATCTGTCCCCCGCAACATACCCATCCACAAGTGAACATTGAGGAGAATGCTAGGCACATGCAACTACCTGGAGGAACAGTGCCAACTTGAATGTGTATGAAACATGGATGTTGCATGAAACAGCATTAACATTGTCTCTCACACACAGAGCAACGTGATGATTCTCCCCCCAACAATAGGGGTGAGCAATCACAGTCCCAGGCTCGGGAGGAACCTGATCCCACCAGCAGCGACGCCTCTCAACACTCTGCGGATGACCCCGACCGACCTGGACCCCCTGGTGTCTAAGCCCCTGCAGCACCTGGTTCAGGAACATCTGCACCAACCACCACCCCATTCCTGCCACATCCCAGGAGACACAGAGGAGCCCTGCCCGCAGTGAACACCTGAGCCAGTCTGACCAGGAGGGACAAGGTGCGCCGGCCACCCAGGAGGAGGCAGACAACACTGCCACTGCCATCCTTCAGGGGCCCCGTAGACCCAATGTGCCCACAAGTGGAGGCAGGCAGAAGCGAGAACCTTACCAGCCAGCTGAAGGGACTGGTATGTCACACATAGACAACATCATGGACGCATACCGGCGTGACACCAGGGAGTTCAGCCAGGTAGTGTTGACCCTCACAGAGATTAAGAACCAGCAGGCTGAGCAACACGCCAGTCAACAAGAACACCAAGGACGGATGGAGGCAACACTGGCTGAGCTCCTGGTGGTGCAAAGGGACATAAGCCATTCACTCCGTCAGATCGCTGACAACATGGGCAACCCTCCCTGTGCCACCAGGCGAAGACCACCTCCAGGGAAGGAGGAGGAGGAGGAGGAGGATTGTCCGACGGAGCATCCCAAGCATCGTCAAGGCCTGCATCTGAGGGTCCCCAGAGGAAGGTGGGTCGTCCATGGAAAAGACCGTGAGAGGCAGCGGGCCATCCACATCTCCCAGGTAACCTGGCGTGGCACCTGGCCTCCATGTGTGACAGCATCACCTCATTGACTGACATCATCTGCCACATGGACTTGCTGGTCACAGTCTGACCAATTATGCCAAACACTGTGGCCTGGACTCTGATGACTTCAAATGCCAAGGATCCCATCTCCCCCTGTGAACTTTGGATTCTATGGTCTCTGTATTGCACCTTTTTCTGTGCACAAATCACTCCCCAGACCTATAATTAAAAAAATTATAATTATAATTTTATGTTGCAGTCATTTAGCATGAGTCCACAACATACGTGTGGGGATATGTCAAAGTATGCCTGAGTGTGGAACTAACTCCAGGCATCCATACACTTGGATCTGAGTCCGGTCAAGGACACACATGGGTCACATTCTATCAACAAATACAGACATGGAGCCCAATACTCACCCATGATATCCTCAAGCTGCTGAGGGGGGGCTTGCAATACTGCTCAGACAGACCAATTTGCCAGTGTATCATGAAGGTGTAGAGGTCATGGGTCATGTTGAGGTGCCCGGGGAGGGAGTCCCAGGTCTGTTTTGCGAGGTGGGAGAACTATCTCCTGCATGCAGTTGTTCTGTGGATGTGATGAATGATGGCCAGGGCAAGGTGGGCTGCACGAAGTTGGGCCAACGGGGTGTTGGAAGACAGATGTCCAAGGTCGGTTCTGGGTCTGGGGTTGTGGACTGCCTCCTGAGTGTGGTTCAGGAGTCTGAAGGTGATCCTGCAGCAGACAGTGAGCCATTCTAGCTATCTCAGGTGGACGGTGATGTGGCTGGGGCAGGGGATGTTGAAGATGAGGTGTGCGGATGCACCCTGGATGTGGACAACTTCTCCTGCAGTTTTGCTGTTGTTCCTCCATAGAGGACGTTGCTGTAATTGACCCGGCTGGTGACGTGGACCATGGGGACGGTCTGTCTTGCCTTGGTGTGGAGCTATCTGTGGATAATTTGCAGCATGCGGAGGGTGTTGCAGCATGAGGTACAGATGGTGTTGAGTTGCATGGTAAGTGTGAGCGATGAGTCCATGATGAACACCAGCTTGCGTGCATGGCCACTGGGTGCTGGTGCGGTGCCCAGGCCGGTGGGACACAAGGAGTTGACCCAGACGTAAGGGAACAATCCTCAGCTGATGACCTCAGTCCTGTCCAAGTCCAGCCTCAGGTGGCTGATGGTCAGCCATTCGTCAACGGATCTCATGCCTTCTTGAAGGTTGGATCTGGCAATTGGTGGGTCTTTGGTGAGGTTGAGGAGGAGCTGGGTGTCAATGGCATACGAGATGATGAAGAGGTCGTGTGTGCATGTGATGGTGGAGAGGGGGTCATGGAGACATTGAAGATCATCATGCTGAGAGATTAGCCCTGGGGCATGGGCCACATGACCCCAGTGTACTACATGCTGCAGGGTGGAGGCCGACTCCCTGGGCCTTGCTGGTGAGCTACTTGGTGATTTAATCCTGGGCCCTCCTCTGGATACCAGTGTTGGAGATGTGTGAGCTGACAGTGTGGTAGCACATGGTGTACAATGCCGTTGAGAGGTCAAGGGGGGTGGTCTCACCATTGTTGAGTAGGGCTAAGTTGTCATTGGTGGTGGCAATGATAACGGTTGCAGTGGTGTGATTACTCTGGAAGATGTTCTGGTGCCGGTTGACTGGAGCTGTTTGCGCGGAGGAAGTTTGTCAGTCGCTTGTTGAGTGTCTTCCTGATGACATTTCCTGGGTAGGGAAGCAGGGTGATGTTCCAGGAGATCCTGCGGTACTGCCATCCGTTGTTGAAGAAGGGCCTGGGTCTCGGAATGCCTCCAACTCCCATGCAATGTGGCAAACTCAAATGAGACATTCAGGATGCCCTGGACGTGGGCTTCAAGGATGGGGAATGATGTTATTGAGATGTTGTGTGGGAAGGGGCCTGATGGAGAGCCAGAGTGGATGGTGCACATGAGCCAGGTGGTGTATTTGTTGCTGACGGGAGTCCAGAACCTGAGGGGAGTTTGTCACACGGATAATAGTGCTGTCTGCCTCTGTGTGCCAAGGCTGTCATGTATGGCCATGAGCTTGCAGTGGTAGAAAGTTGCAAGGGATGTGATCTGCCTTGCAAGGGTGGGGTGTCTTTTGGATGGAGATCTACTGTCAGTTAACTCACAATGCTGATGAGCTCCTTGATGTCGTGTGTTTTGGTGCCTCGGCCCTATCTGAAGGATCTCCACTTGTCCTTGCTGATGATATGGTGATGGCTGTGTGTGGCGTTTTCCAGGGCTGTAAGGTAAATGAAGGTACTTTGTGTTGCAAGGTTTGCACAAGAGTCCGGCTCGATCTATATGAGTCCAGTAGGTCTGCCTTGTCCCAGGTGGCTTAACTGTTGTTGTGCTTCACAGGAAAGTCCGTCAATGTGGCAAGATTGTTGGATCAGTAGCTGATCCAGTGTGTGAGGTTGCAGGGTGTGGCGGTGTTGTTGGTTCGAGTGTCCCACACAGCTTGTCTGTGGTGACTTACATCAAGCATCTTTGGGGGATCAGTAGCAGGGTGTGGGCCAGTGTGTTACTTGTCGGAGACGTGGATGCAAATGTTGATGGACCAATGTCGGATGGTGGTGTGATTCTCCTCCAGCAAGAAGTTACTGGCCCCCAGCCACATGTAGCCTGTGGAGGTGAGGGCGTGCATGCAGATGTACGTGTTGATGGCTTTGCGGAACTGTGGATGTAGGCCTGGAGATCTGTAGATGAGTGTTACTCTGAGGGTTGCCAGGTGGTTGGAGCAAAACCGGATTTGTGACTCAGAGGGTGTACTTGGGAATAAATTGCAATTCATCCTCCGGGATTGTTGTTGCCGTCCCTGCGGGTGATCTTGTATCCGTCTGAGATGGCAATGAAGAAGTTGTGTGCTGAGGATGCTTTTGACCAGGTTACTGTCATGAAGGTGATGTCTGAGCCCGTTGTGTTGAGGAGGTAACAGAGTCCAATGGCGTGCTTGTGGACGGAGCGGGTGTGGAGTAGGAGGCACATGACCTGGTTGTTCTGACAGGGTCTGGTAGGCGGGGCAGCGCTGTGTAGGCAGTTGGAGTTGCACACTCAGCATGCAAAGTTGTCGTGTGTGCGCTTAGGGGTTGCCTGATAGCAGGCGGTTGATTGTCTGGAGGACATTGCTTGGAGGGTGGCTGCAGCATGAGCCTGTTGTGTGACGTGGGTCATACAAGGACCAGAGGGTGTGCACTGTGCACGTCGCAGGCGCAGACGGCCCTGCCTTTGGCACAGCGTTGGTGCAACAGTGGCACAGACAAGCTGCTGGCTGCATTTAGAATGGGTGGAGGGGGAAGGAAGGAGCATTTTGGAGGCGTGTGGGTTGCCGAATCAGGGCACTCGGTGGGGCGGTGCCACAGGTGAGGCAGCAGCAGGCGGAAGGGGTGAGAAACTAGGCAAAAAGTAGCACACAAAGACAAGGAGGTCAGAAAGGCACAGTGCAACAGGTGTATGTAAAGGAAGGAGTGTCAGGTTACTCATGGGTCACTCTGAGAAAATGTATGAAGAATCAACAAAAATGATGGCCACAGGATCAGGCAACAAAATGCGGAGCTGCACACAGGAGACACACCGTCAGCAGGCGTTGACGTCCCATCGTGGGGAGCAACCTGCACAAATACATACACAACCAGATACTTCAGGCACAATGGAGATTATTAGCCATGAAGAAATGCATGCATGTTGCCGAAGTACATATACACTCATATTCTCAATCTTTGACAATTATGCCATAGATGACGCATGCAAACTGGCAAGAGATATGCAGTGACAGAGATGAGGCACTTTGGATTGTGCAGAACACCTTTATTGCACAAACTCACACAAAGGAAAATGCATCCATACGAACAGACTCACAGGTCAGTTGACAGAACATGTGGGACATACGCTGGACCCCCCCTTCACAACACGGATGTTGTAAATCCCAATGAACTGGCACACAAGTCAAGGGGATGAGCCAAACACATCCTGCTGCACACGGAGATGCTGCAAATCACCATAGAGCCAGTTGTTGTGATGTCCCACACTATGTCCACCCGTAGCATCAGCAATGTTTCAGAGGTAAGGTTTACGCACATTGAGGCTTTCATCAGACTCCACACTCCACTACAGATGACTGTCAAAAAGGGTGACTATCATGTCATGGGAGTGATGCTACATGGTATATGCTCCATGGTGAGAAGACATGTATGCATGGTACCACAACATACACAGAAGAAGTCCCCACACATTCCCAACCCGTACCACCACCAAAAAGCCTTGCTGCAATCCTTACCCAAACTGACATTTCCACATGTCCGTGCATGGAACGCTGATTCAGCACACGTTGCAATCCTCATGAGGAATAGCAGGAGGACAAAGATGACACAAGCAGACAACAGGCGCAAAAACCTGGGAATGACAGACACACAAGAAGTCACCTAAAACAAATCTCACCGCACACATGGTCAGTTACGAAACATGAACACTGTTGGACACATGCAAATTTCAAAGAAAGTCTCTCCGCAAAACTGTGTGGCATGACATCATCACTCGAGTGACACATCAGTACACACATCAAAGTCACTTTGCATTCAGTCAGCTGGACACACACATTTCAACACATGCCACTCAATGCTACAAACTTGCACAGTCATACCCATTGACTCACCATTATGAGAAGAAGTTGCGTATGAGCTGACTCCGGATATCATCCTCCTCCTCCTCATCACTTGCCTCGTGACCAAGCCCTGGATCCTCCACGGGTGGGTGTTGCTTCTCATCAGGATCAAGGATGAGTGGTACTGCCTTCTCAACGGCCATGTTGTGCAGCATGCAGCACACAATGAAGATTTTGCACACCTTCTCCGGTGCATATGGGAGGGACTCGCCTGTCTTGTCAAGGCAGTGGAATCGGCTCTTCAGGAGGCCAAACGTCCTCTCAATCACTCACCTGGTCTGCCCGTGTGCATTGTTGTACCTGTGATCTGCAGCTGTTCTTGGGTTGCGGAGAGGTGTCATTAGCCATGGCATGTTGGGATATCCAGAGTCCCCTACATGGAAACATCATGTAAATAAGTGGGTCAGGAGATGCCGTAAGAGCCAAAGATACCGCAACACACAGGACCACCAGAGTATACCCACCAACAAGACATGCTCGTTCGTTGTGCAGCCGCAGCATCATTTGTGGCACCCTGCTACACCTCATGATGTGTGCATCGTGAGCTGATCCTGGAAAACGTGCACAGACATGGGAAATCACCATGTTAGCAAGACACACCACAAGGGCATTTATTGAGTGGTAATGTTTACGGTTGCAATAGGCTTGCTCCTGTGCCTGTGGTGGTACCAAAGCCACATGTGTCCCATCAATGGACCCAATGACATGGGGCATCCCTCCCACGGCATAGAAATCACCCTTCACATCTGTCAACTCCCCAGGAGTAGGAAATTTGATGAATTCATCAAGGTGCTCCAACATGGCTGCCAAAACATCACGCAGGACACGGCTGAACATTGTCTGTGACATCCCACCAACATCAGCTGTCGTCAATTGAAACATACCTGTGGCAAAAAAATGTAGGGCTGCCATCACCTTCATCTTTGGGGTCAGCGCAGTAGGATACCTGTGTCGCGGTTGGAGGTGTGGTGCCAGCCTGTCGGTCAAGTCCTCAATTAACTGTTGAGTGAATCTGTAACGTCGGATGCAGGCACATTCCCTCATGGTGCCAAGTCTGGCATTGTTCTTGGGACAGGCGGTGCCCTGTTAGGAATCATGAAGATTGAGAGTCTGCCAACATCAATGTTAATGAACATAGCACATCCTAAACTGCTAATACACATCAGGTAACTATGAAGTCTGGTGTGTGCAATACATCCAGGACACATATGCCACCTTGCTGGCACTCCTACGAAAAGCCAGATACACATGTTAATTGTCAAGTCGACATGACAGGCCCTGAAATGACCTGGGGGCAAGTATGAGTGAACAGCCAAAGATATCACCGGAGTAACACACATCCACATAGCTGCATTGGAAGGATGTCATCTCATTCAGACAGTTGACTGCAAGGCACAAGCACAGGTCACATGGAATGTCAAATGTACATATGACACACATTGCGATGAAGGGTTACACGTGACAACAATTAAACACAGCCATTGAGACACGCAGACATGTATGCCTGGGAAAATATGATGTCCGATGCACACAGAACCTACAGTCGTGGGAATCCACATGTGGCATGGTGTGCCTAGATGTGTGCCATGCCCATCTCCACACAGACCCATGTTGGATGCACCAACAGCAGATGCAGTTGACGGAACACTAACAGCAAGCTCATGGGAACACATGACACACACCTGACATAGTCACATAGGGGCACGCTGATCGTGACATGTCAGTTGAGAGAGTGTCCCTGTCCCTGGCATCAGGAGACAGGTGCGGGTGGTGATGACTGTGCCATCCCACTGCTGCTGTGCATGACACAGTTGGACTACAGACACACATGTGGCAAGTGTCAAGGTGATGTGTGCCACATAGGGACCCATCACACATGACATGTGTACACAGGTCATCACACATCAATTGTACAACTAGATGAGATGACCTGTGCAATATCACTGGCTGACACACCTAGGGCCTGCACATGAAAGTATGCAATGACAAGTACTTGATGGACATCCTTGTGCGACTCGTAGCCCTCCATTCCTGGCATGTGTACGCCTGTATTACCATTGTAAGTGTGTGAAACGCACCGTACACCCGCAATCGTCGTGTGTGTACGCTTCGTTTCACCATTGTACTTGTGCCGTAGGGGTACATGTGAAACGCACCGTACACCCGCAATCATCACGTATGTACGTTTTGTTTCACCATTGTACTTGTGCCGTAGGGGTACGTGTGAAACGCACCGTACACCCGCAATTGTCGCGTGTACGCTTAGTTTCACCATTGTACTTGTGCCGTAGGGGTACGTGTAAAACACACCGTACCTGTGTATGGTTTTCAAAATTACATAGGGGACACATAAGGGACAAGTATTAGGCCCTAAATACATGCTGGTTGTCATGGATACTGAGTATTCAGTTGAAATGTGCCCATCAGGTGTCCTGGAACAGTCAGTTGGACAAAAAATACAATGTTGCAAAGTGGTTGTTGACTTGACATGATGCTCAAAATTTGAACGATGCAAATGCGTGTCATAGGTGTATGTTTAAAGGGATTAGAGTAAACGTACGATGCAAATGTGTCTGACCAATCACTATGTACTCCTCACAATGAATGCCCCTCAGCAAGACAGATATAAGTCAGCCAGAACCCATGAGAGGGCACTTGCCTGCACAACTTTCCAGTCGACCACACTGCTGCTGTCTCTGCTTCCTCTGGACCATGTCACGTACTGTGGAGAGGGCCCAGCCATTCATCCTGGAGGAGAATGGGGCCTTGCTGGACGTCCTCCTCCCACAGTACCCCAAGCTGTATGGGAGACCAGGGGAGCAGGTGAGTGCTGACTCCACTACCTTTATATATGCACCTGTTGTGTGACTGTCACTTCTGGCATTGTGTCCAGGTGTGACAGACATGCAATGTTGTTTAGAGTGGGTCCCAGGGGGGGACATGCTTATGTCTCTCATGCAGAGCATGAGGTAGTTCCTGTGTGCGCTCCTCACTTGCATTGTGCTTACTGTGACATTCACTGCATAGTGCATGACACATTCAGCCTGGCAAATCCTTGGTGGCTTTTTTTCCTATTGTCCTGAGGTGATTCAGTGGTCCTCCCGGTGTGACAGGTGACTGTACCCGCAGATGTGTATGAGTTGAGTGGACCTGTGGTGAGAGTGTCCAAATGATGTGTACGACCTCATGGACATTGATGTGTGTGAATGTTCCTTGTCATGTGGGTGAGTGTCTATGTGAAGTGTTGCACCACAGCTGCATGGAGGAGGCAACAGATCTACCCATCTGATGTGACAAGTAAGCCGTGCTGTGTGTCAGACTTGCAGAGCTGGCACGAAGCCTGTGACACCCCACTGGCAAGTGACACATGTGCAGAGTGAGGGTTGTATCCTCTGTTGTGACTGACAGGCGAGTGATCTGTGCCTGGGTGTTTCTGTCTAGTCTGCTGAGGGTGCGTCAGTGGAGTGGGACATGTGACTGCTTGGCACGTGCTGGCCATCAGCCTGCTGTTGCATGTGCTGCACAGTGTGTGCCATGATTAGTGAGTGTGCCGCACCCCTCATGCCACCTGTTGACTTTAAATGCTATGTAGTGCATTGGGGCTTGTACACGGGCCAATTTCCTATTGTGAATGATGCAATTCCTGTCAGCATCCTATGCCCTGTTCAACATTTTAAAGATGTTCAAATGTGTGTCTCTGGGACATGGAGCAGGTGTATTGATGATGTGTCACTTTGTCATCCTGACAGGTAACTGCCTACGAGAAGGGGGTGATCTGGAGGGACATTGTCAGGGCCGTGAGATCTGCAGGGGAGCGTAGTCGGAGCCTGCCCCAGGTCCGCAAAAGGTGGCAGGACATCCGGTGCTGGACCCGGCGGATCGCACGGGTCCAGCTGGGGATCGACTCTCCTCGCCCCCACGGCGGGCGCAGAAGCCTGACACCCCACATGACCCATGTCCTGGCGGTGGTATTCCCTGACCTCGATAGGCAGTTACAGGAGAGACTGCAGCAACGAGGGGGTAGGTACATAGCTGTTTGTTGTGTTATGTGTCACCAGCTTTTGGAAGTGCTCTGTAGCCTGGATACTCTCCCAGAGTTTATATGTGCAGTGCATTTTCTGTTCCCCAATGTCACCTGGTGCTCTTTTTCATCTCTTCCCCTCCTTGACATGTGTCCCCTGGTCTGTATGTAATCACATTTGCACATGGTCATCTAAGGTTCCAGTAAATCTAAGTGCACATTGCTTTCTGCATCATGTGGGAGGGTGGTCTGTGACTTGTGTTGGTACCTTGCCTGTGCCATGACCTGTTCACTATGTTGGGGGTCCATATTTGTTGGCACTGATGATGATTCTCAACATAGGAGTGTGAGGTTTCAACCCTTGCAGCATGCATGACCAATGTGGTGGCCTCAGACATGATGTGCATGAGTGTGAGATATGCATAGTGCCATGCCGGTTGCTCATGGTACAGACAGCTCATTCCAGGAACACGGAGCAGTGTGCCCACTACAGTCCCCTGAGACACCCTGGCCTCCTAATCATGTGTGTCATCCAACACTGTGCACATTCTCTGTGGGTTCAGCATAGGTCTGCCTCTGTGGCATTGGTCCCTGGCCTAGTTTGTATTTTTCTAATGTGTGCTACATGTGTCCACTGGACAGGGATACACCATTTTGCTTGTGCATACTCACACTGGGCAGTGCCTGTGTGGCTATTCACAAAAATCTGTTGCTGGTTGTTTGTCACAAATATGTGTTGCCAGCCCCAGGAGGTGATGTTGTGTAAATCTAGCAATTTTTGCTGCACAGTTTTTGTTACCCTGAATAATAGGTGTCAGTTCTTGATCTGTATCAATCACATTGACTCAGGTATGGGTGGTTGTGCGGGAGAGGCCAAAATCAAAGGAAGTCAGAGCACTACTGTGATAGTGACAATTAATTAGTGTAAACAGTGTTAATGATTCTAAATCTTGATATGCGTGCAAACCGGAAAAGGAAAATATGCAAAAAAAGCAGGTGCGAACGCACCTGTATACCGGGTGCACAGCTATAATGATGTTTGTGACTGTAACTTGATATACATAAAGTTGAGTGAAATTGTCGTTATTTAAACAGACCAAAAGGAATCAATGCAACTTCTCATAACAATGAATTGTACTCATTGATTTGATGAGTTTTCAAACATCACAATTAGGAAAACATTCAAAATAAAATTCTTGGGTAGAACCGAACATTATAAAAGACGGTTGAACAAATCAATAGTGTATCACGATACTTTGAAAACAACAGCAGTGAACTAATACTGCTGAAAAGACGGCGATTGTGGTGGATGATGCCCAATGCATTTCGGGATTTTCACAAAATCCCTTCTTCAGGGGCCTGTATTCAAAAAGATAAAAAAAAAAAGAGAAAAAGAAAAACATGTACAACAAATGACTGTATGCAATGAAGAGACTCCATTTTCTTGCATTATTCAATGATACATCATACATGACCAGAGTGGTGCTAACACACCTGTACTTGTCCTTAACCATGCATGTATTGTGTTCACTATGAAAGATCAGAAGCAAACGTATTAATGTAAATCTTGAAATATTGGTGTCTTGATCAAGCCATACATGTATAAACGAACTAAATAAATATCTTGCTGCATTGGTGTCCTGTTCAAACGATAGTGAAAGGACCAGAAAGGAAGACCATAAACCACTGTGAACCGCTCCCTATTAGTAGGGGTGGGCGGAATTTGCGGAAGCCACTTTCGCAAATTATCGCGAAAATGTTAAAAATCTCCGCAAACAAGCGGAAATATCGCGAAGATGCGGAAGTTTTTTTCCCGCCAGTTCGCGATATTTTCTGCATGGTTGCGGGTCACTAACTTACCCCTGCGGTTGCTCGCGGGCGCGGCCATCTTGTTTTCAGTTGTCTCGCGGTGCATGATCGCGAGAAGAAAGACGTGATCGCGCGACGCATGACGTCACTGCGGACGCGAACTGTCGCGAGACAGCGCAAATGGCTAAAACAATACAACATCTCATGGAGAACGCGACCGGATCGGGAAAACTTGTCAGCGAACGCGGGGATTCAGGTAAGGCGATCGCGCGCGCGCGAGAATGTATTATTTTACAGCGCGAGCAAGAACCAAATTATCGCAAAGCTGCGGAATGCGGAAATTTTGACATTTCCGCGCTCTCCGCGGAACGCGGAAATGCCAAATTATCGCAAATTCCGCGAACGGAACGGAAATTTTGCCCAGGCCTACCTATTAGTGACTATTAATGTGCTGGGTGAAACACAGAAAGAAAAAGAATAAGATAAGGTAATAATAAGCAAGTGAGCCGTACGGGAAATCGCCGTAGTAAGGTGAATAGTTGATCAATGTAGAGATTCGTTTGTCTGTCAACTAGAAAAACAAAAGCAACCATGCTTGAATGGAACCTGCCACCAAAAGACCACGGTATGGAATGGCTCAGTGCTGACTCGTGTACTTACTCTAAAGAGCTGTAAACCATACTCCTCTTGAAGGTGTACGGCAGCTTCTATACCTATACTGAGATCAATAGAAACAAAACAAACTTGAACTAACTGGTCCCACACAAATGTAGTATGAACAAAATGAGTGGAATTAGAAAAAACTATAGGTAATTACCCAAAGACTCGTAGCTAAAGCGCAATAGCAGGGTCCAAAAGACGATGCGTTGCACAGTAGAAATTGGTGACCACCATGAACAGGCTCACTTAAAAGACGGCGATACGACCTGTGGCCAAGGAAAAAACAACCGAAGACCCTCGTCACCCACTGAACTAGCGTGATCGTACGCTATCGAACTTGAACTGAAAGCTGTACATTGGGAAAAAAATTCCCCTTACCTTGGTGCTGAATATGTCTGGCACAGACAGTTGAGCGTGACAGAAGGAAAAGCGGCTGCGAGCCGCTTCATTTTAAAGAAGTAAATAATGTCGCGTCTAACGTGTACACGCCTATGCGCGTGATTACAACAGAAAGAGGACTAAAAACGAATGTTCTCTCCTGCAATGCAATGCTTGTCAGAGAAACTACACTGCACTAAGATGGTGCTCGAGAAACCTCCATCCTTGTGAGTACTCGTGCGCTGGCTGGGTTCGGTCCTACAATCAGGCTAACTGTTGGTTAAACAATACATCAAGAATGCCAAATGAAAATATGTTTATGAACATTAGATAAGTGTAATGTATTTAAACATTTATAAACAAAATCACAAACACGTAAAAATGTCAGGCCCATGAACGTACTGAACAGTGATACTAATAAATGAAAAAATAAAACAATACTCGGGCCACCTCTGTGAAATGATTCTGGAAATAAATGTTGATGTGAAACAGTTGAAACACCACTGGTGCGCTAAGTAATAAGAATTGGGGTCCTCTAAATATTGATATGGAGAAAATACTTCACCATACACAATGCACACGAAATGTGGCATGCTGAAATTAAATGGTTAAATGTCAAGAGATAAAAGACAAGTAAGAGAAAATAATAAGAAAAAATGTGCTGTTGAAAGATCACCAATGAGCAAGAGTCAATGCGCTTCTGATAGTGACATCAAAACTATGATAGCAATGGTGGAAAGAATGGTAAGGACAGTACTGACAATCTACACATTTCAAAGAAAACAAAGCAATTCCAATTTATCATTAAGTCCCGCTGGTACAAGTGTATGAAGAAATTTGGTCCACCACACCTCCCTTTGAGCTAACAACTTTGGAGTATCCGTGGCTGATCTCAATGGAACGATTTCTAAAATTGTGAATTTCAGTTGAGCATTGGTATGTTGATGTTCTAACCAGTGCGTGGCCAAATGAGACTTGTGACTTTTTGTACGAATAGAGCTCTTGTGTTCGGAGATGCGAGTTTTAATTCTACGCGATGTTTTACCTACATAGAGAAGTCCGCAAGGACATTTAATAGTGTAAATAACATTGGTACTGTTACAATATCCACTGTATTTAAGTGTAATAGGTTTACCAGAATGCGGATGGTTAATAACATTCCCAATCATCACATTGTTGCAATTGATGCAATTGTAGCATTTACGCATGCCAGTGAAGGTTAACTGATTCCCTGCTGAAGATCTTTTGAGCAATTCTTTAATATTCCTACTGCGTGTGTATGCAAAAAGAGGCAGTTCCGAAAATAAACCATTAAAATCTGGTTCATGTTGGAGCAGTTCCCACCTGGTTTTAATGATTTTACTGATATTCAGTGAATTAGTGGAATATTTAGAAATAAACACTTGTCTATTGTGGCTTCTAGTTGTTTGCGATGATAGCAACTCTCGTCGATCTTTTTGTTTGGTTTTGGCCACTGCAGCGTCAAACACGTGGTCTGGATACCCACGAGCTCGAAACTTGGTGCATTGTTCAGAAAGAGCCCCCTCTAGCTGGCAAGGATCCGATGTTATTCTTTTAGTGCGTAGCGTTTGGGAAAAAGGCAAATTGCGTAGCAAAGAAGGCGGATGAAAACTAGAGTACATTAGTAAGTTGTTCCTGTCAGTGGGTTTTGAAAAAACTGAAGTTGAAAAAGAATTGCTCTTTTTAGTGATGAGTACATCCAAGAATGACAGGGATTCTGCACTGATATTGTGTGTAAATTTAATCCGAGCATTCTTATCATTCAACTCATTGATGTTTGCTTCAAGTGTTGCGTGTGAGTTTGTCCAGATCAAAAAAATATCATCGATAAACCGAGCATGAAATGCTAGGTTGGTGCTCCATTGACTGCTGCTGAAAATGTAATCCTGCTCAAATTTGGACATAAACGTGTTGGCATATACTGGAGCCCCGGAAAAACCCATGCTGGTGCCACTGATCTGTAAATAATACTCATCCTTCCATTGGAAATAGCTGTGTTGAAGACAGAATGTTAGTAGTTCTAGAATAAACACCTTGTTGGTGGCCATTTCTGGTAACTGAAGTAGTGCCCATTCACACGCTTCAATTCCTTCCTTTAAGGGTATCGACGTGTAAAGAGATGTAACATCTATAGTACACAAGAGCCAAGATGGGGAAAATTGTTCAGTAATGCTATTCAAAAGGTTTAAAAATTGTGTAGTGTCTTTAACATAGCTACGCCATGACTGCACACATTTTTTAAGAAAATGATCGACGAATTGTCCTAAAGGCGTAAACAATGACTCACAACCAGATACAATGGGTCGGAAGGGAGGATCATGTGGGTTCTTGTGCACCTTAGGCAACATATAGAGTGTAGGTCTTCTCGGATGTGTCACTGACAGAAAGCTACGCGTTTTCTGAGAGATCCATGACATCTCTTCAGCATGATCTAAAATCTGAAGTAATGTCTCTTTAATCATTGTAGTCGGATCTTGGTCTAGTTTTAAGTAAGTGTTAGTGTCTTGTAAATATTTAACCACTTTGTCTTCATAAAATGATTTGTCCATGATGACTAGGGCGCCGCCCTTGTCAGCCATTTGAAATGTGAGTCTGTCATCTTTAGCTAGATGTCGAATGATAGCAGCCTCATGTTTTTTGAGGTTAGTCTCAGTAGGTATGTGGAATTTAAGTTCAGACAAATCCTTGCGAATGAGGGTTTCAAACGTGTCCAATGTTTTGTGAGACACTGGTGGCATGAAAACACTTTTGGGTCTAAACCTGCGTAATTCAGCTTCATAGTCTACATCAATGAGAGTTTGAGAAGGTGAGCTGGGAACAATTTGAACACTGAAATTTCTACTTCAAAGGGGTTGGTTTGATAAACCGGTACGAAAGATGTACCTTTGTTGAGAACTTGTAACTGCGCTGGTGTTAGTTCAGTAGAGGAAATATTGATTACAAGGCTCTGCCTTTGCTCCTCATACTTCGGGCTTCTGCTTCCTTTACCCCTCCTGGTTTTTTTGGGTCTGGTGGACGACCTGTGGATTGGCCGCTCGCTAAAAAAGAATGCGCGTGGGATGAAGATGGCTGAGGCGCTGCTGACAGTGATGGCTCGTTGGAAGTAGTGGGCTCTGGGTCAGAAAGTGCGGAAGAGGCCTACATGAGCACCCCTGATTTTTCCTTGCCAGGTCTGACCTGTGTTTGAGAATTGGCTGTACACAGGATCACCGTGCAGTGCCCCTGTGATGCTGGCCAGGGCTTAATGTTCGTGCTTTGCAGCCTGTGTCGTTTTTTCTACAACATGATTCCTGCTCATACATTTTTGGCACCTGTGTGTGGTTCAGATGCAATGCAGTTTGGACTTTGTGTGCTGACATCTGTGTGGACATTCTGGCTTGCCATGAGGGTGTCTCCAGAGTACAGCTATGCTTTTTAACAACCCAATTGCAGGCCCAGGAGCTTATGCATTGTCCTGGGTGTGGACATTGGTGCCACTCCAGATGACGGGCAGTAGGTCATATGTGTAGACAACTGTGTAATCAGGTGACAGATGGCCATGTGACAACTGACATCATTCAAGTTGTTACTAAAAAACAAATTGTACCTTGGCACTCACAGCACTTGTCAACAGTTCTTCATGTTTTAAATGTGGTAATTTGATGATTTATGTTGAGAACACTGATGTGCCTGCATGAAAGATCTCTCCCAAGGAAGTGCACACCAAACAACATTTCCACTTTCATGGAACACGCTGGCACCTTTGCAAAGAAGCCACTGTGAGAATTAAATTGTGTTGCAGATACTCCATTTACATGTTCCCACAGTGGTCTGGATTTTGTGAGACTCCTTTGTTGTTGGTGATACAAACTAACAAGTCTCAAGACATCCAGACCTCCGTGGGCCCATGTATATGTACTTTCTGCAACACCATTCATTTCTAACAGTGGCTTCTTAGAAAAGGTGCCAGCTTCTTCAATGACAGTGTAAATGTAGTTTTGTGTGCACTGCCTTGTGAGACATATTTCATGCAGGCACATGAGTGTTCTTTTTGCGAAATGGCGAATTGGCACATTCCAAACATGTCGATTGTGTAAAGTATTGTGACTCCCAAGGTACCAACATTTTTTCGTTTTTTGTTCCAAAGTACTTACAGGTCTCTGAGTGTGGTGACACTTTGAGTATTAAGGTGTGTCAGTTTACGTTGGGTGCACCACTACTGTTTCTTTCAGGGTAAACAAGAGGTGGCATGACTTCATTGTATTGCTGTGCTCACCGGTTCACAGACACTAGCTTCTCAGTGTATTTCTCATTCAAGTAGTGGCCTGGTGTGTTCTTTTTTCCTTGTGTCTAAGTGGCATAGTGGGTCTACCAACTGTGCAGTGCCGGGCTTACATATGTGCGGAATAATCTAGCTGTTACTCATGATGCATTGTCTGATATGCACTGTGACTAATTGCTTTTTGTGCTCATGTGTCAGATGTATACAGGTGACTGATGCATTTCGGTTTCTTCTCCTTGCCCACAGCGTCATCATCCGCAACGGAGGGAGACACCTGCATGGATCTGGAGAAGGGATCCAGCAACAGTGCCACCAGTGCTGTGGAGTCAGGAGGAGCCAGTGGAACGGAGGGCGAGGGGAGTCAGTCAGAGGACCTGTCTGGACACGATACCAGCTGCGACGCAGACGGGTCCGACGCTGACCTCCTGGGGGAGGCGGAGGCTGCAACACCACCTGGCAGCATCCCCACATCTGTCCCCGCCTCCTCCGTTACCATCTCCGCCCTCCCAGTTGCTCCCGCCCCTTCTGTCCGTGCAGAGGCCCACCATGTCTCCTTCGGCCCAGGCACCACACCCCCTGCCCCTGTCACCCCTGCTGCCCTCAGTGAAGAGTCTGTGGACATACTGCGGCAGTTGCAGGTTGGGCAGGCATCGGTGCTGAATGTCCTCCATGGACACACTCAACTGCTCACACAGATGGTGTCGTTCATGGAGGGCATGTCTGCAACGATGTCTGACCAACGCAGGATTCTGCGGTCCATGCACTCTTCCCTGATGGCAGCAGTTAGTCTCTTGCAGTGCTCCGTCCCCTGCTACCCCAGACCCATCCACACTTCCCTCTCCCATGCCTGTCCAGCGCACACCCAGACAGTCACGGGCATGCACCCCACCAGACACAGCCAGCACACCCCCAAGTAAGGCAAAGCGCACACCTCCTGGCATGCACACTCAGGGGGATGTAGGCACACCCACAGGGTCTGGGGACAAACTACGTACACGCAGCCACAGTCGCAGTCCGCAGTCCTCACAACCCTGTGCCTCCAAAACCACTTCCCTTGGCTCCCCTGCCAAACTCTCACCCAAGGAGATCTTTATGAGTGAGCTGGACCTCGCCCCCACTGAGCGACCACCCCACAAGCGGGTGAGGAAGTCCCCGGGCATGGGAGTTGAGTCCCCCACCAGGTCGGCCCCCTCCCCCAAGAGCGCTGCACCCCATCCCTCACCCACCACACCCTCTGTTGACCCTGGGGAATGCTCAGGTGCAGGGGTTTGGATCGGAGGCACTGGCAGTGGTGTGCAGCGCCGAGCTTGCCTCCACCTTCGGCGCTGCCCCACCCCCTGTGGTGGAGACATCCCCCTGCACCCGCAACACCTACCCTTCCCCCTCCTGTCCCTAGGTGCCTGGTACTGCCACAGATGATGCCCCCCGCCGGTCGACAAACCTTGAGGTTCCTTTGTGCAGGCAAGCTAGGGGTAGACGGGGTCCCCTACGTCCCCCCTTGGACTTGAAATATGGACTGGCCATTGGCCTCTGTAAATAGACTATTTTTGCTAATCTTTGTTTGTGCTGAATAAAGCCTTTATTTTTACTTTCAACACTATTGCATTTCAGGTATTTGAGGTTGGTGCTGAGGCTCCTGGAGTTGGTGTACTGGTAATGTGTTAGGGTTCTGAGAAATGTTTTTGTATGATGGTCATGAGGTGGACCTTGGTATCTGTGTGCCATCACAATGTCTCTGCAAAGAATCATTGGTAGTGTGTGTTAATTTTGTTTAGAGACATTGTCCCAATGAGTGTTCCTTCCTCTGTGGCACCTGACATCTTCCCTGCAAACAGTTGCACAATTGTTGTGCTGACCTGTGTCAAAATGTCCTTTGTTGGTGACGGATCCCTTCAACAATGGCCATGCCTGCTCACCGATGTCTCCTGCTGAATCATCTGTGCCATCCTTGCTAGTCACTGTACTTGTGTTTCGAGTATGTCGAAATGCCTTCATGGACAAATTCCCCCTTTTCAACACTATGCATGTGTGTAATCACGGCCTACCACACAAATGGTACTTGTAATGCAGGGTATTTGGGCACCTGACTGACAATTGTGGGCATTGTATCTAGGGGACTTCCACCCTATTCCTTCCATGAGAGACAACATCTTGGTGGCTGTACCAGCACCTGGACATTCCTATCAGTCCTGGGATGTGCGTGACAGTGTGTGTTTCCTTTGGCTATCTTAGTTTTGTAGGCAGTTACATGACTATCCAGTCTTGTGGCATGATATCAGGGTGTGTATTGTCCTGCATCTGCCATGGGTGGGGAACAACCTTTACAACGCAACTTTTACAACGCACTACCTTTACAACGCATTTTTTACAACGCATAATCCATTACAACGCATGACATTACAACGCATGACACTACAACGCATTTTTAAAAACTACCTTTACAACGCATTCCATTACAACGCATACTACCATTACAACGCATACCATTACAACGCATAATATTACACTACACTATCCAACACTTACCCTACTGTTGCACCCCTTGGAGTTAGAATAGTAATTTTTACCCCTATACTATCCAACACTTACCCTACTGATGCACCCCCTGGAGTTAGAATAGTAATTTTTACCCCTATACTATCCAACACTTACCCTACTGTTGCACCCCCTGGAGTTAGAATAGTAATTTTTACCCCTATACTATCCAACACTTACCTTAAATGTAATTTAATATTATGCGTTGTAATGGTATGCGTTGTAAAGGTAGTATGCGTTGTGTCGTACTTTAATATTCTGTCGTACTTTAATATTCGGGACCACGTAGGGAACAGGGCCCTACCCCTGTCTATCTTGGTATTAGCGAACCGCAAATGGTAAATGCGGCATGTACGAGTGCTTTACTTATCGTTCTAGCTATGAATGCACTGTGTACACGTTATTCTGCTGCACTACGCGGGTTCCATTTTGGAAGCAGTGGCCATCTTGTCATTGCCCTCACATAGGCTATAATGGAGCAAATACGGGCCTCACAGTACATGGGCTTCTTCTCTAACTTCTCTGTGACCTGGGCAGCTGGCTCTGCTGCCCCGGGTCAAACTGGTCTCACGAGCTCCCCTTCCTCTCTCCACCTGTGATTAGCATCAGGGCTTGACCCGTCATAAAACCCTTTCATTCTACACAAGCCCCTGGCTAATCTCTTTCGCACCTGGCTGTTCCTGCTTTATGACTTGGTTCCCAAAACAGGAGATGCTCATGTTTATTGGGGGGATCTGTTTACATGTAATGTGGGATCTGAACCTTGTTGTGTAAATCATTGTGGGCTGGCCGAACTGGAATGTGGGATGGTCATCATGACTCTGCCTTTTCTTTGTAATGTACACTTGCATATTGCCGTATCATAAAACCTAGGAATGTATGCTTGAGGCAGGAAAAAGGGTATTTAAGATGAAGTCCATTCCTATGATTTTCAGCAGTCTCCTGAGAACATACACGCTGTTGTACTTCTAGGATACCTGTCATTGGTCTGCAGCCAATAAACGATTCTTTGACTTCACCCAGAAGACTCTGTGTTTCTGTAGGTCCGGAACAGGGTGAACCCAGAAGTCATAGGGTGTGTGTCCCTGCACCGCTGGGTCTAAATTACCCAGTACTTCAGTTTGGCGCCCAACTCGGGACGATTTCAGCGGTACCAGTCCAAGCCAGAGGTTCGTGAGGAGCTTCGTGTGGAAATTCTGGAGGAAGGCCGCCACTTCATCGACCCCTGCATGTCGACGTGGTCCGAAGGTCTTTTCTGTGAGGTTCTCCGCGTCCCGACGGCTACGAAGGACTGCTGCCCTGATTAATCGACCTGTTTTGGACCCTTGACGAGTTTGAGAGAGCGAAACAATCGAGAGAGTCTTCTGGTGACGCCATCGATTAGCAATATTCAGTTAAGTATACGTGGAGCGTCTCCCATTTGTTTTGGTATCCTTCGGGATCGTTTGGTTTGATTTGGTAATAGGTGATTTGGTGTTTGCAAACCCCAAAGCCAGAGGACTCGTGTATTCACGAGAATATCGTAATCGATAATCCTTTGACGTTTGGATCTAGACTAGTGAGCGAAGATGCCTGGTTCTAGAATATTTGGTAGAATATTTTGTTTGGGTTGTGGAAGAGATTTCCAGCTGGAAGAATCATGCCCGGTTCCTCCGGTTGGAACTCCAACTTATGAGCTCTATGTAAAACATGGCGTAGGCCCCATTGCATATAACGAAGTATGGATCCACTACACCAGAAAAGACGGTGTTTTAAAATGGCCCCAAAATGGTAGTTTTGATACCGATATTTTAGATAATTTGGAAATTAAATTGTTTAAGAAGAAAGCCCGGCCGGCGATGTTTGACTCTTTCCGCTTATGGCGAAAGGAAGCCAAACAAAAGGAAATTAAGCTAGCGAAAAAGAATAAGAGAGAAAAAGGTATGACAGTAATGCAAGCAGCTGTACAATTTAAAGACAATGAGGAGGAGCAGATGAGCGAGCAATTACACAGGCAGCGCAAGTTAGGGATTGACAAATGTTACCCAGCTTTACCACATTCTAAGCAGAATGAGTTAGAAGAAAAGGAGAAAGATCCCTTGATGTCGCATTTGTTGAGTTCGCCACCCCCGTATGCGCAAAATGCCACGGCGCCTCCCCAGCTTGTGAATATGCCTCCTCCAGTCAATATGCCGCAAGCTTTGCCGCAACCGCCAGCTGCTTTGCAGCCGGCTCTTATCCCTGTAGCGCAACCCTCTCAAGGGTTGCCAGTTGTGTTTCCAACTGCCCCCGCACTTCCTGCGACTTTGCCTAATTCAGCAGCTGCCTCCCCTAACACTCTTTCTTGCACCACTCCAGTACCCGTTTCTACATCCTCTTTTCTTCCCTCTGTTTTTCCCCCTGTTTCCGCTTCAACTTCTCCTTCAGCGCGACAGCGTTTAGCTAATGTGGTTACTACATTAATGTCGCCTCTCTTTGAGTCGTCTGGTGCGACTCCTGGTTTACGGCGTAAGCAATTGCGTAGTCAATTGCCTAACCCTGATGAGAAAAAGGTAATAGACAGCATGGCGCGTAGATGGATTGTTTTCCCTTCATTGTATGATGTGGAATCAGTTGTCAGCGTTTTCCATCAATGGGATGCCCCAAAACAGAGATATGTGTTTGAGAAAATGTGCGAATTTCTCTGTGAAGAATTGGAGGATAGTGGTAAAAATCCGAGCCCGCAGGAATTGTGTAGAGTGAGGTTTGATTTTGGAACTGGTATAATCGTGGACCGCGATATAGATAAAGCAGTTGCAGTTGTATTGTCCTTCAGGAATGATGATTGTCAACAGTCATTGTTTGAACAAGATGTCCTTGTGGGGAAAAAGGTAAAAGCGCGACAATACCCCATGAGAGAAGTTCCCCTGGTATGGAAGGAAGCAGTCGCAGCTGCCGGTGGTAACCCCGCTGTGCCAGCGCATTTCCAACGTGTTTGGGTGCATGTTCCATGGAAGCGCTCTGAGGTGTTAGCGCTTAAGCAGACATTACCCGATCCCCGTAAAAACCCAGCAGGTTATTATAAAGAGTTGTCACAAACAGCAGGATCATGCGTTATGAATTTGGCAGACATAGACATGTTGTTTGGTAATGTTGTTCCACAGCCTCTATGGGGGTCAATACGTAATGCAGATCACGATGCAGAACTAGGGGATACATGGGCTAACATTATTGCTGCTGATACTAGACAAACTGGTGGCGCGAAACCTGAGCCTTTAGTAGCTGAACTGCCTGGTAGAATCATCACATATATGAAGACACTAATGCCTGCGATGCGCGTAAATTGGGACAAGTTATCTGCATGCAAGCAGAAGAAGGATGAGACAGTGTCAGACTTCTTTACTAGGTTTGAAGAAACGTTTATTGACCACAGTGGGCAGGATATGAGTACTGAGGGTGGCCAACGGTTATTTGTGGATAAGTTTGTGCAGAATTTACTTCCTGACCTGTGTAAGAAGTTGAAAGATTCAGAAAGTTCTTGGGCTGTTTCTTCTTCAGCGCAAATACTGGCTACTGCACAGTATTATGAAAATAGAGATAAAGACGAGAAAGATAGGACAGAGAAGAAAACGAAGGAATTAAAGACAAAGGTCCTTTTACAGCAGGCCTATCCACCACGTGGAGGTCAGAATAATTATAGGCAACCCCAAGGTGTTTATCACCAACCCCAACAATTTCAGAACAATCAGCAAATGAATGGGTATTATCAACCACGTGTCCCTGTGGGTCCCAACCAATGTTCATACTGCAAAGAGGAAGGTCATTATAAATATAGTTGCCCTAAATTAATGCAACGGAACGGTAATGTGTATGGCGCTAGAGGTAGGGGTGGTCAGCAAGCTCCTAGAGGCAGAGGGCGTGGAAGTGTTCCCCAGAACGCGCGTCCTCTTCCGCCCCAAAGCGCCATTAATAGCTTTGATCAGCAAGCTAACGCGACTAGTAATACGGCCCAGTATTACAATAATGATTATTATGTGGAGGACGGTGATGCAGAAAGTAGTGATTACTAGGACAGCCATAGACAGAGAGAGGGAGTTGTTTCAGTGCCAGTGGATCAGAGTGGACCATATGTTGATGTGACTACAGCAAATGTAACGGAGCCTTTTCTGCTAGACACTGGTGCTGCAAAGAGTTCAATCATGCATTCAAAACTCCCTGGCGCACCTTTGTCTGGCGATATAAATGTTTCAGTAGGTTTTTCTGGCGCCCCGGTTAGGAACCCGATTTCTAGTCCCATGTCACTTTCTGTTGGGCCTTGCGAGCTGAAAGCACCCCTGATTCTGACAACAGGTTGTGGTGAGAATTTGCTGGGATTAGATTTGTTGAAAAGATTGCATGCTACACTGTACTGTTCTCCTTCAGGAGTACAACTTACATTAGGCAAGAAAGTGATTTCCCCAATGTACTTGTCTAAAAACACAATGCCACCTGAATTGTCATCCCTTCCGGATGCCCTTTGGGCTACTGGTCCCAATGACGTGGGCCTCTTGGAGATACCGCCATACGTGGTGACTTTAAAGACTAATGTCAGACTGCCACGTATTCCCCAGTACAAAATCTCTAATGAAGGCCAGAAAGCATTGTTAGACATTGTCGGCGACTTGATTAATAAGGGTGTGATTGAAGAGACAAGAGGCAACGTTTGCAATAGTCCGATTTTACCTGTCTTAAAACGAACGGACCCTTCACAGCCACCTGTTTACAGATTTGTGATTGATCTTAGAGAGGTTAATAAGATTGTTGTGCCACAGTTTCCGGTTGTCCCTGATATAACTGCCTTGTTAACGATGATTCCAGCCTCTGCGGCATGGTTTTCAGTGATTGATTTAAAAAATGCTTTCTTTAGTATCCCAATTGCAGAAGAGAGCAGAGACATTTTTGGTTTTAGTCTGGGAGGCCGAAGCTTCCGCTTCAAACGCGCTCCCCAGGGCTACTGCGAGAGTCCATCCATATACAGTCAAGCTTTGAAAGCGCAGCTTGATGCACTTGTCTTACCTAGTGGCGCTATCCTGATTCAGTACGTGGACGATCTACTAATCGCCGCGGATACTGAGAAGATCTGTAAAGAAGCCACATTGTCATTGTTGCGCCATTTATCCGCTTTTCATCACAAAGTGTCTCTCTCTAAGCTGCAATATTGTCGACAAGAAGTGACCTACTTAGGTCATCTCTTATCGAAGGAGGGAAGGAAACTGACCCCAGAAAGAATTCAAGCCATTGCACAGTTGAGTGTGCCAAAAACACAGAGAGAAGTGCGTGCTTTCTTGGGCATCACTTCATATTGTAGGCATTGGATTCCTAGTTTTTCTTTGTTGGCAAAACCTTTATTAGCATTAACATGCAAAGACACACCGAATCCTATCCCATGGTCTGAAGAGTGCCAGAAAAGTTTTGTGGAATTGCGCAATGCATTGTGTTCAGCACCTGTGTTGGGCACTCCTGACTATAGCAAGCCTTTTACATTGTATGTTCACGAGAAAGATGGATGTGCGTTGTCAGTGTTAACACAGCCTTTTGGCGACAGACCGCGCCCATGCGCGTATTTTTCATCCACCTTGGACCCTGTAGCGAGGGCATTGCCAAGCTGTCTGAGAGCGACAGCTGCTGCAGCAATGTCTATCCGACAATCTGCTGGTCTGGTAATGGACAACACATTGATCGTTATGGTCCCACACGCTGTAGACACATTATTAAATAGGACCAAGACACAACACTTGACTAGTGCGCGATTATCAGGGTATGAACTCACACTGTTAGCGAATCATATACACATAAAAAGATGTAATACGCTGAATCCAGCTACGTTATTGCCAATTCCAGCAGATTCAGATGAGATTGAGCAACATGATTGTCTGTTCAGAACAGAAGAAGAGACGAAAGGGAGAGTAGATTTAAAAGATACTCCCCTGACTGAGTGTGATGGTACTTTATGGGTGGATGGTTCATGCTTCAAACTCCCTAATGGTGACACGACTGCTGCATATGCTATCACGACTTTACACACGGTCGTGGAAACTGCACGAGTGCCACATAATTCGGCCCAAGCAGCAGAATTAATTGCCCTCACGAGAGCATGCGTGTTGTCTGAAGGAATGAGAGTTAATATATACACAGATAGCCAGTACGCCTTTGGCGTGGCTCATAATTTTGGACGACTGTGGAAAGAGCGTGGGTTCCTGACGTCACATGGAGCTAAAATTCAGAATGGCAAGTTGGTGAATGATCTCCTTGAGTCACTGACCCTACCGTTGCAAGTTGCGATCATGAAATGCAGTGCGCACAGGAAAGTTACAGATGATGTTGGACGTGGGAATGCGTTTGCTGATGAGACCGCGAAAGAAACAGCACAGAATGTGAAGACTAGAATGTATGTTGCAGGCCCCGCAAGATGGGTTAATGATGTTGGAATGTGTGAGAACACAATAGAGAGTGTGAAGTCGCTTCAGGCTGAAGCCACAGAGGAAGAGTTAAGCAAGTGGAGAGAGAGTATGGGTAAGTTGGATGAGAATGGTTGTTGGATTGATCTGACAGAACATAAGCGATGGTTGTTGCCTGATGCATATGTGCTTCCAGTGGTTACTATGGCACATGGAATGGCACATATCAGTACGAAAGGTATCTGTAAGTTGTTGGCTCCAGTATGGCAGAATGCTGGGATTCCCAAGTGTGCAGAGAATGTGGTCAAGAATTGCATGGTATGCTTGAAATACAACCCTGGTAGGGGAACCCCAACTCCAGCCGGTCACTTTGCACCCCCATCATGTCCATTCGAAGTTTTGCAGCTGGACTTTATTCACATGGAAAGATGCAACAACCTGAAATATGTACTGGTGGTTGTTTGTGCTTTCTCAAAATGGATAGAGGCTTATCCTCTGAAAGATAACACTGCCCTATCCACAGCCAAAGCCCTTGTGAAAGAGTTTTTCCCTAGGTTTGGAATGCCAAGAATGGTGTGGTGTGATAATGGAAGTGAGTTTGTGGGTAAAGTGATGAAGAACGTATGTGAAGGTTTAGGCATAAGGCAGAAATTCCACGCTGCAAATCACCCCCAATCAGCTGGACTAGTAGAGCGCTACAATGGAGCCTTAAAGCTCAAGCTGGCCAAAATCCAGGCGAGCACCGGTCTTAAATGGCCTGACGCCCTGCCTTTAGCACTCCTGTCCACCAGAATGACCATACACTCACGAGTGGGACTTAGTCCCTATGAAGTAGTCTTTGGCCGCCCGGCCAACGTATGGGGTGTGCCAAGGCCTACGAAGTTCAGTGAGATTGAGCATCCAGTACTGCTCGATTACCTGTATGATTTGACTGTTAAACTGCGTGTTTTGCACCAACAGGTACATGATACTCTTCCCCAAGCTTCTGAACCTCCTGGACACCCTATCAACCCTGGTTCGTGGGTCCTGGTCCGGAATTTCCAGCGTAAGGGCAACGACGAGCCTCGCTGGATCGGCCCTCATCTTGTGCTTCTGTCGACGAGATCAGCGGTGCGAGTAAAAGGAAGGAAGCATTGGATACATGGTACCCACTGCAAAATAGTCCCCTTGCCTCTGCCATATGACCAGTGGGTCAAGGAGGGTATCGCCGACACTGAGACAGACACTGTACCTCGTTTTGTACCATTCAGTGACGCACGCCTAAAAGACACAGCTTCAGTCCAAGAGAGTGACAATATTCTGCAGGAAGCTGTGCCACCATCAAATCGACTGGACACCACTGAGCCTGAACTTTTGTTCCAAGACCAAACGGCACCTGGCCATCTCCGCTATAATTTGAGACCCAGGCCCATGGACAAATAAAGATTTCCTTACCATTTCCTTTTTGGACACTTTTTGCTCTCCCATCTGAAGGACTTTCTTGATTTTTGTTTTTCGAACCACCATCCGGGTTCTGCCGCAGGGTCGCGGTGCCAAGACTTTGGGGTACAGGCCGAAGACACTAGGTCGACGGTTCTGGTTGGTCTAGGGCGTTTCCCTGGACTGACAGGCGTACTCCTTAGCAGAAGAAACTCATCCGCCGCGAGCGGCCCGAGTAGAGGATGGAGTTTTTTAAGATGGAGAGACCGATTGAGGAAATGAACTTTAAAACCAGAATGTGTAGAATTGTAAAAAGTAAATGTTTTGTCTTTTTGTGCCTTTTTACACTGTGTAGTATTATGATGTTTATTGTAGGATTTGTGTTTTTCTCCACTCAAAAGCCCATTGCACCCACTGAACAGCCTATACCTCTTTCTACTGCCTCCTCTCACTCTTTTCACCCTTTGCCTGAACACGAACAGACCAGACGATCGGAGTTTGTAAATAACTCGTTTATCCAGCTCTTGCACCAGCACCAACTAGTAGTGAATACGACCAATTGCTGGGTGTGTGGGTTAATGCCACATACCATTAACAAGGGTATTCCTTATTTGGTGCTGCCATATAGTTATAATGGATCGTCATGGGCATTCCAGACCATGTTTCTCTACGCCCTAGAGACATACTCCCCTCGCCAACCGCGTTCCATCAGACCTGGTACAAATAATAAAGCCTTAGTGAAAGGAATTGCCGATATGAGTAGGGATATTGATGCATACTCATCCATTCCCAAAGAAGAGTTGAGACCTTATGTAGGATGCAACGCGACGGGGTATAGTATTAGTCTGGGTGAAAGACAGCGAAAAATCTCATCTCCAATCTGGGTCGTACCCCACATGGGTCGGTTCTGCTTACAGGGTAATGGTCAGAACCCTAGAGCTCAACTGGGAAGAAGTGACTGCACTGAAACGTACACGTTCCCGTCACAGTTTTCCCCTGCGTTTTTAACTGCCAAGGGTACATATTTCATCTGTAATGACCGAGCATATACATGGTTGCCCCCTGATTTCTCGGGCACATGTTATATTGCGAACTTGCTACCGCCGACATTTACTGCCGCCTCCGACTATCACAAGACCAGAGTTGTGAGAGGTGTGATTAGTAAGGAGGACACTGCCGGTCAGGAAGCGGGAGACTTCTTCTTGGGTTTCCTGCCGTTTTGGGGACCTATGGTCAATAGTAGGAACCTGAGACAGCTGACTCGTGTGGTTGAATCCACCGTTAATGTAACGGCTGGTGCCCTTGGTAATTTGACAGCTGAGCTCCAAGCGGATCGCCTTATGACTTTGCAGAACCGCATGGTTCTAGACGTTATTCTTGCAGACCGCGGTGGGGTATGCAGGGTTATCCAATCCAGTTGCTGCATTTTCATACCAGATAATGCTCCAACAGTGTATCAAGCCATCTCCAAACTCCATAAAATATCTGAATCCATACACGTGGATAAGGGAGATTGGTCACTGGTGGGGTGGTTCTGGGAACTGATATCTGCCTGGGGTTGGAAAGTTCTGATGGTCATTGGAATGATCTTAGCCATTCTTTTTCTGTTCTGTCTGTGTATACAGTGTGCTCCTGCGATATGTGGCCTCTGTGCTACCTTATGTGTAAGGAAACCTGTATCGAGGGACAAGCTAAGTAATAGGATGATGCTACAGCAACATCTCCATGACTTCGTGAACATTGACCTAGACTCGGATTAAGATGAGTATAGTGATTGCCTATGTAAGGGCAAAAGGAGGGTCTGTCGTACTTTAATATTCGGGACCACGTAGGGAACAGGGCCCTACCCCTGTCTATCTTGGTATTAGCGAACCGCAAATGGTAAATGCGGCATGTACGAGTGCTTTACTTATCGTTCTAGCTATGAATGCACTGTGTACACGTTATTCTGCTGCACTACGCGGGTTCCATTTTGGAAGCAGTGGCCATCTTGTCATTGCCCTCACATAGGCTATAATGGAGCAAATACGGGCCCACAGTACATGGGCTTCTTCTCTAACTTCTCTGTGACCTGGGCAGCTGGCTCTGCTGCCCCGGGTCAAACTGGTCTCACGAGCTCCCCTTCCTCTCTCCACCTGTGATTAGCATCAGGGCTTGACCCGTCATAAAACCCTTTCATTCTACACAAGCCCCTGGCTAATCTCTTTCGCACCTGGCTGTTCCTGCTTTATGACTTGGTTCCCAAAACAGGAGATGCTCATGTTTATTGGGGGGATCTGTTTACATGTAATGTGGGATCTGAACCTTGTTGTGTAAATCATTGTGGGCTGGCCGAACTGGAATGTGGGATGGTCATCATGACTCTGCCTTTTCTTTGTAATGTACACTTGCATATTGCCGTATCATAAAACCTAGGAATGTATGCTTGAGGCAGGAAAAAGGGTATTTAAGATGAAGTCCATTCCTATGATTTTCAGCAGTCTCCTGAGAACATACACGCTGTTGTACTTCTAGGATACCTGTCATTGGTCTGCAGCCAATAAACGATTCTTTGACTTCACCCAGAAGACTCTGTGTTTCTGTAGGTCCGGAACAGGGTGAACCCAGAAGTCATAGGGTGTGTGTCCCTGCACCGCTGGGTCTAAATTACCCAGTACTTCAGTTGTAATGGAAATGCGTTGTAAAGGTATTTTTTAAAAATGCGTTGTAGTGTCATGCGTTGTAATGTCATGCGTTGTAATGGATTATGCGTTGTAAAAAATGCGTTGTAAGTGCATGCGTTGTAAAAGTGTGCGTTGTAACGTCATACATCCGCCATGGGTGGGTATGCATGTGTTATATGTCCTCACACCCACATGTGGTGTGTCATGCAGTGTGTGAAAGACATCCATCCTCCTGGGAGTGGGACACTGCAGTCAGTGATGTGTTGTTATAGCACTATCATCATTGTCCAAAGTTAGGGATGCGTCCATACTACCATGTAGGTGTGGTCATCTGATAATGATGTACACCCCCCATATCTCTGTCCACTGCTGGGAGTAGTCTGCACCCCCCCCATGTCTCTGTCCACTGCTGGGAGTCCTGTGCACCCACCCCCATATATCTGGACACTGCTGGTAATCATCTGCACCCACCCCTCAGAACGCAGGCCACTGCTGGGAGTCCTGTGCATCCACCCCCATATGTCTGGACACTGCTGGTATTCATCTGCACACACCCCTCATATTGAGGGCCACTGCTGGGAGTCCTCTGCACCCACCCCCATGTCTCTGTCCACTGCTGGGAGTCCTGTGCACCCACCCCCATATGTCTGGACACTGCTGGTATTTAGCTGCACACACTCCTCATATTGCAGGCCACTGCTGGGAGGCCTGTGCACCCCCCCATATGTCTGCACACTGCTGGTATTCATCTGCACACACCCCTCATATTGCAGGCCACTGCTGGGAGTCCTGTGCACCCACCCCCATATGTCTGGACACTGCTGGTATTCATCTGAACACACCCCTCATATTGCAGGCCACTGCTGGGAGTCCTGTGCACCCACCCCCATATGTCTGGACACTGCTGGTATTCATCTGCACACACCCCTCATATTGCAGGCCACTGCTGGGAGTCCTGTGCACCCACCCCCATATGTCTGGACACTGCTGGTATTCATATGCACACACCCCTCATATTGCAGGCCACTGCTGGGAGTCCTGTGCACAGACCCACCCACCCCCTTGGAGCAGTACACTGCTGGCCTGGACCTACACACACACCAATATGAAGTTAACATGCAGGGCCAGTCCGTAAGCCCACATTCCTGGCATGTGTACGCCTCGTATCCCAAATGTACTGGTGCTGTAAGAGTACGTGTGAAACGCACCGTACCCACGCATTCATTGCATGTGTACAGTCCGTATCACTGTTCTACTGGTGCCTTAGGGGTACGTGTGGAACGCACCGTACCCACGCATTCATTGCGTGTGTATGGTCCGTATGACTGTTCTACTGGTGCCGTAGGGGTACGTGTGAAACGCACCGTATCCACACATTCATTGCGTGTGTACGGTCTGTATCACTATTGTACTGGTGCCGCAGGGGTACGTGTGAAATGCACCGTACCCATGCATTCATTGCGTGTGTACGGTCCGTATCACTGTTCTACTGGTGCCGTAGGTGTACGTGTGGAACGCACCGTACCCACGCATTCATTGCGTGTGTACGGTCCGTTTGACTGTTCTACTGGTGCCGGAGGGGTACGTGTGAAATGCACCGTACCCACGCATTAATTGCGTGTGTACAGTCTGTATCACTGTTCTACTGGTGCCGTAGGTGTACGTGTGGAACGCACCGTACCCACGCATTCATTGTGTGTGTACGGTGTGTATCACTGTTCTACTGGTGCTAGGGGTACGTGTGCAACGCACCGTACACGTCCACTTCCGTTGTTGCGGTATGCAGGTGTTGCTGGCCACGCCCCCCAAGCGACCAGACCCTGGTGGTAATGTATGGGCTCTATCTTATAGGTTTTGCTATGGGTATGGGGTATGTTTCCTGCCCCTCAACCCCCCCTGCCCCCTGGTGTTGTTCTCACCTTCTGCGGTGTGTGCGTCGGGTCCGGTGCACCAGGTCGTAGGCTAGGAGGACCGGGATGACACGTACGATGGGGTTCATGGTGTGTACGTCGCGTACCGGGGCTCCGTTGCGTAGCGGTTCGCGTCGGACTCAGCTTTTCCGGCTGTGTTTGGCTACCGTAAGAAAAGAGCCATACGGAGTGACGTAGGGACGATTTGTACTTGCTGGGCTGGAAAACGCTGCTTGAATGCGTCCGGACGTCGCGCACAAGCTGTTCCGGATCAGAATCGTTGTTTTTTTTGACCCGTGTGTTCTTTTGAACGAAACATACGGAAATAGTCTTTCTTTACGAATCGTACTTCCTAGGTTGTACAGACAGTTTACCGGGTATGAGTCGTACGGAGAAAACGCTCCGTACAATGATTCGTACAGCCTTTTCCCAGAATTGGAATCGGCCCCTATATGTAATAACAGAATTATTTTCTTCTTTTTTTACAGACCTTACTACTAAAGTTTAAAATACTTTAAATTTGCATTTAAAAAAAGAAGTGAAATTATATTACTATTAATTTCATATCTACTTGGAAACAGGTAAGATTATTCCACCCAGGTACTACCCTTTCAGTGTATCAAAGACACTGTGACTCCCCATGCCCATCTCCAGTCACCTAGCCAGTACTATACACTAATGCAATTTCTCCAGTAATACACAAGTACTTAAAAATTCAGCATACACTCTCTTTGCAGTACTCTAATCATCCAGTCACTGCTGATGTACTCATACAATCATCCAAGCACTAACACAAGCAGTGCTACAATTGTCTGTGCACTATCCATACAGACCTCTAAGCAGGCACATACTTCTCATTCACTCATCTAAATACCTTGGCAGTACCCATGCAATCTAGCAATCACCCTGTCAGTCCCCATGCTTTTCTACAATCACCCATCGAGCGTGGTGTACTTATCTAATCACTTTGCTAATACCAAAGCACTTATAAATACACCATGCACTCTCTTTACAGCACTATAATCATCCAGTTACTAGTCATGTACCTATGGAATAGCCTAAGTACTAACACAAGTACCCGCTATTATTATTAATAGTAGGTTTTAGGAAAGATATAGTTAGAAAGTAGCATTTAAAAAACCTTTGAAATTCACTGAAAAAACCATAGGTTTCATTGACGTTATAGTTAGTTGGACATTTCACTCGTACAAAACCATAGAAATTCCGCTGTTATAGTTCGTTCAGCTAAATATAACTCACGCCCCTGCAATGCACTGCTTATGACGTCACATATTACATCATTCATGACATGGTCAGTGACATCACTGATGACATCACTGATGACATCATTCATGTGACAATCTGATGCACCTTCTCACACCCTAATATAACTGTTGATACACCGTCTCCAAAATGCAGAATACCATTTTTGAAACCATAGACACACCAATACCACTTACTACATACTAGTCACTGGTAGTTAGGTCTACATATACATCCACTCATTCACCCATACAATCACCAATACATGTAGTCACTCATCAACGCAACACTAACATATGCACTCATATACCTACACAGACACTCACACACTAGCACTCATCCAGAGTTACTCACACACCTAGTCAGTCAGGCAAAGAATCAATCATACTTCCATTTACTGACCTAAACCTGAAAATACACACAACCCATCACTTATGCAAACAGAAAGAAACACATAATGACTCTCTTATACAATCGCTGATACAAGTGCACACTCATCTATACAGACACTGTCACAATCACTGTCTATCATTTATAGTCATTCATATACTGTAACTCTCACATACACTGCCTCTTACATATGTAGTTACTTGGACATATACCAGTGAGACATCCATTCACTCACTAACACACCCATACACACACTCAATCACCCATATATATATATTCACTGAAAAAAACATAGGTTTCAGACACGTTATAGTTAGAAATTAGCATTTAAAAAGTTTTTAGAAATTCACTGAAAATACCATAGGTTTTAGGGAAAGTTATAGTTAGTTGGACATTTCACTCGCACAAAACAAGAGAAATATCCCCGTTATAGTTGGTTCGGCTAACTATAACTCACGCAATGCACTGCTGATGACGTCACATATTACATCACTCATGGCATGGTCAGTGACATCACTGACGACATCACCGACGACATCTCAAATGACATCACTGATGACATCACTGATGACACCAGCCAGTGACTGTGTGTTTCTGTAAAGTTTAAATATGTTTAATATATATAGGGAAAGGCGTATTGAAGAATGAATGGGTGTATAAGTGTCTGAATGGATGATTTGGTAGGTGCGTGACTGACTCTATAAGTGAGTGATTAAACGTATCGTACTGAATGCATGGGTTAGTGACTAAACTGTGTGAATGTCTGTATCTGTCTGTCTGTTGGTGTGTAAGCGGCTACATGGGTTTGTGAATAGCTACATGAGTGTCTATATGGGTTATTGATTGGTTGTCGGAGTATCTGTATGGGTGCCTGAGTGTTTGTGTGGGTGGGGTGTGTGTGACTCTGTGCATAGATGTGTGAGTGGGTGATTCACTGGGTGCATGGTTTCAAGAGTGCATCTGTGATGGACTGTATGAGTGGGTGAGTGTGTGTATGGATGTGATAGTGAGTGAATGTGTATCTCAGTGGTTTATGTGTGAGTAACTACATATGTGAAAGGCAGTATATATGTTTTTTGGAGTATGTAAATGGCTATAAGTGAGAGTGTGTTGATTCCTGAGGGTCCTTGAGGTCCAACTAGCCCACCAGGTACCTCATGTAAGGGCCACAGAGCTGCGTGGCAGAGAGGTGTAAAAGGGGCATGGCATGGAACACCTCTGCAACGCAGCCCTGTGGTACTTACTGGAGGTATCTGGTGGGCTAGTTGGCTCCCAGGGACCCCCAGTATTGAAGGGGAATTAATTCCCCAACTTAAAACGCGCCACAGGGTGCATTTGCAGAGTGTTGCTGGGAGGGGGCGGGGCCTCTGGCACAATTGCGGCCTTTTTTTCTTCTTTTTCAGAAGGAAGGGCTGTGTGGCCCCCCTTCCTTTTCTTTTTTATGGGCCCTGGGGATCCCATCCCCCAGGGCCTGACCCCTATTCTTTTTTTTTAAATGGAAGGAGGCCGCGTGGCCCCCCTCCCGAGGCCATATTTGGCCCAGCGGCCCCATCCCCCGGGGCCGCCCACTGCATGTTTTTTGTGTGTTTTTTTATATTATGGGGGAGGGGGTCCACGTGGCCCCAATCCTGGACCAATCCTTGCCCCAGGGACCTCATCCCCCGGGGCCTGGACATCCTTTTTCATTTTTTTGGGGAGGGGGGCCTGGCCCCTCCATATTTTTTGTCAAACAGGGGAGGGGGCTGCATGGCCCCCTCCCGGGCCACTTCTGGCCCCGGGGACCCCATCCCCCGGGGCCAGCCCTATCCGTTGGGGACCATGGGGGGTCCCCAGTCCCTCCATGGTCCCGTCAGCTCCCCGCATCCTGCTGGAGCCACCATTGCTTTTCCACAAGGGGAGCTGCTGACATGCAGCTCCCCTTATGGAAAAGCAATTCTGATTTGCTTCATTGAAGCCATGAGGCTCCCGCCCTGTCATTGAAAACAGCAGTGTCCCAGGAGTGGACACCCCGGGACACTGCCGTAGCCGGCCATGGGGGAGGCGGTCCCCAGGGCCATCACTGGCTCCAGGAGGGGGGCCGTGTGCCCCCCCTCAACATTGGTAAAGCCTCAGGGAGGTGGTGGTCCCCGGCACTCGGGGGTCCGTAACGGACCCCCAAATTTGCATAGTTAGGGCCCCAGGGAGGTGGTAGTCTGTGGGGTGCGTGGGGGGGGGGTCAAGCCCCTCCACACAGGTAGTTTCTTTTTTAAAAAACAAGCCCCGGGTGTGGCTGTCCCCAGGGCTGCGGGCGGCCGTGTGCCCCCATAAATATTTTAGAAAAGCCCTGGGGGGTGGCAGTCCCCGGGGCTTGGAGGTGCCTTGGAGGCCCCCCACTCATTAAAAACACAAGCCCCAGGGGTAGCAGTCCCCGGGTCTGCAGGAGGGCTCTGAGCCCCCTGCAAATATTTATGAAAAGCCCCGGGGTGGCGGTCCCCGGGGCTGTGGGGGGGCATCTGCCCACCCACAAATATGTAAAGAAAGCCTGGGATTTGGCCCACCCGGGGGCTAAATAATAAGCCCCCGGGTCTGCAGGAGGGCTCTGAGCCCCCTGCAAATATTTATGAAAAGCCCCGGGGTGGCGGTCCCTGGGGCTGTGGGGGGGGCATCTGCCCACCCACAAATATGTAAAGAAAGCCTGGGATTTGGCCCACCCGGGGGCTAAATAATAAGGAAGCATGGCAGGATCCGCGGAACCTCCACGCATCTCGCTGTTTTCTTGTGCCTCAGTTCTACCGAGGCACAAGATGGCTGCCAACACTTCTTGGTTTGAGGTGTTGACAGCCAATTAGCATGAATTTCGCAGTCGGGAGGGTCAGTGGATCCACCTTGCCTCTAGATATCGATATTTTTATTTTTTGATTTTCTCAGCAACTACTGAACGGATTTACAGATATGTCTGCAGTATGGAGAGCGCAATTTAATTCCAAACGTATCTTAATTCTACAAAGTTCTTGTTCCAGGTGAGGAATTCAAGGAAGAAGCCAGGTAAGACATAATCAATTTTCTCATTTCTTCGAGGAGAAAACTAAAAAAATTAACAAATGAATTGACACCAATATACATGAATTGAAATTTAATGAAATATATGTAGAGCCAAAAGATGTGCACTGAGGCCTAGATTTCATATTGATCTCAGTGGTAATGATACCTTATAATGAAAAGCCTTTAGGCTCCTTGCCCTATTAGTAGCCAAATGGCATTAAACCCTGATGTTGGAGTATTCCTCCGCAGCAGGTGACATCATCAACTCGTCAGTTAGATCTGGGCTGGTCGGTTCTAAATTGAGGGCACCCAGAGTTACACAACTACTCTAAACTACGTTGGACCCTGAATGTTTTGAAAACCTCAGATCAGTGTCCCAACTTCCATTCCTAGCTAAACTGCTAGAAAGGGCTATTTTTTTTGCACCATCTTTCCTTTAAAGTGTGACCCATTGTCACTTTGGACCTGGAAAGGAATTCTGTAATACAAAATCAACAAATTCAAAGTTTTCAGAGTGTTAGACTGGGTTGCTCTCTTGCATGGAAAGGCGATGAGATAGCCAGAATAGGTATCCACCACCGTGCATGCATACTGACATCCTCGACTCATTGGCATTGGCCCAATTAATTCAATTTGCCATATTTGCCCTGGCAACTTCTCTCTACCTAGCTTGCCTCTCACTACCTGTGGAACTGGTCTGTGTTGGGTATGCTGACAAACGTGACAGTGAATGATCGCAGTTTTAATTAAATTTAGGGGAATCTAGGGGAATATACATCCCTCTACTTTCTGCTCACATGCTAGTGGCTCGCTCGCCCAAATGTCTGCTTTTCTGATGCGCCCATTTAGCCATGCCCACCAAGTCAGAATCCTGCGTCGCCACCTCAGCTTCAGGAATCTTCGCTTCTTGGTCTGCAAAGCAATTGCACCAACGCTCTAGTGAGTCAGTTGGGCAATGAACATCAACATGATAAACTGTGACTGTACTCTTAGACAACAATTCCCAAATCTCCTGCCACAACTCCTTTCCCCAAACCTCCCTATTGTGAATCATCCAATTATGAGCATGCCATGTGGAAAGCCAAGTGGCTAACACATTGGCCGTAGACCATGAATCAGTATAAATATGACATGTACCAGGGAGCTCTTGCTTTAAAGCCTGGTAAACCGCGTACAATTCTGCGAACTGACTACTTCTTCCCTCTCCAGTAGTCGACAACAACTTTTTCTTCACAGGATTGTATGACACCGCCTTCCAATGTCTCTTGGTCCCCACATATCTGGCTGAGCCATCTGTAAACCACACATGCTTTTTGTCCTTCGCGGACAACTCTGAGAATGGCCCGCCCCATTTTACTGGGGACTCTCGTACTTTGGGTACATTTTGAAACATTTCTGCATCTGCTACTGGAGTCTGCGCCACTTGCTCATGCAGCATTGCGGTACCTTTAGGACCCACTTGTGCTCTGTCTTGTATGTACCACTTCCACTTTATGACGCTAGCCTCCTGTGCATGCCCAATCCTGTGTGTCTTGGGTGAGCTCATCACCCATTGCATGATAGGAATTTCAGGTCTCAAAAACACATTGCGCCCCAAGGTCAATTGCTCGGTATCCACCAGAGCCCAATAACATGCCAACAACTGCTTTTCGAAAGGAGTGTACCGCTCTCCAGCATCAGGTAATTTCTTTGTCCAAAACCCTAGGGGCACTTACTGTCTCCCTTGTTTTTGCCACAGGCTCCAGGTTGCATTCCCTCTTGTATGGGCCATAGATCCAGGGCACACTGTATAGCCTCCTTCGCTGACTCAAATGCCTGTTGCTGGCCCTCCGCCCACTCAAACTCATGTTTCTTCCGCGTAACCTTGTACAGAGGGGCCAAAATCTGACTCAAATGGGGAATGTGCTGTCTCCAAAAACCAAACAATCCAATGAAACGCTGCGCCTCCTTCCTGTTTCGCGGCACTGTAAACTCTTTGATCTTTTGCCTTACTTGTGGCAGCACCTCTTTATGCCCCTGATGCCAGTGAATACCTAAAAACGTAATACTCTGGGAGGCTCCCTGCACCTTCTCTGGGTTAATCACCCACCCTTCACTTTGCAAGTGCTCTACAATTCTGTCTAGTTGAGCCTGCACCTGTTCTTGGGTCTCTCCTTGAATCATCACATCATCAATGTAATGGCAGAGTTGTACTCCAGAAATAACTGACACCTCATCCAAATGCTCTGCCACCAACCGGTGACAGATCGTAGGGCTAAGTAAATACCCCTGTGGTAAAGATGTAAATGTGAACCGCCTACCATTCCATTAGAAGGAGAATTGTTCCTGGGACTCGGGGGCAATTGGAATTGTGAAAAAAGCATTGGCAATATCAAGTGCCGCATACCATGTCCCATTGTGTTTCTGAATTTTCTCAATCAAAGTGATGGTGTCGGGGACCGTGGCTGTCAATGGGGGCGTATGTTTATTCAGCTCGCGGTAATCCACAGTCATGCGCCAGCTTCCATCCAGTTTGGGCACGGGCCACACAGGGTTATTCCACACCGTGGTAACCGGTCTCACCACCCCCGCCTCCACCAAGTCCCGTATGGTTGCGGTAATCTCATCATGTCCCCCTGGGATCCTGTACTGCTTCATGTGAACCACTTTTGTTGCTTGGGGCACCATCACTGGGGGAATATTCAAGCGCCCCACCCTCACAGCAGCCACCGAGAAGAACTGGTTTGACCCAAACTGATAACATCCGTCATCTAAATATAGGGTCATACCTTTCAGAATGTCAATACCAATGATGTACTCAGGAATAATCACAATCAAAACAGTGTATGCTCTCTTGGGAAGTCTACCTATTTTCATCTGAATTACCGTTTGCACTGCTGGTGTTTCCTGTCCACCCAAACCCGTGATAGTAAAATACTGTCCTTTAACTTTTCGTGGGTTGCCATGTATCAACGTGGCCTCCGCTTTGGTGTCTACTAAAGCCCGCACCTCCTGAACGTTTCTATTTTTCCAATAGATCTCAACCCTCACATGCGGTCTATTATCTTTGTGATGCCATCCCTGCACCGGAGCTTGGCCCATTTCCTAATCTAATTTTCGCCTGCGCAGCTCTGCATCTGCTCGGCGCAGGTCCCGGCGCAGATCTAAATACAATGTTGGGTAACCCTCAGGGAACAACTCCTCCTCTTCCCGGTCCCCATCTGAATCTGTGCAATCTTGGTCCCAACCTTTCTCTTTTGTCACTCTCACAAGAGATTCCCTCTCTCTCTCTCTCCTGACCTGCTTTGTCGTGCTTCTCCTCAGGCTCCGCTTCCCTGCAACTTACTTTCTTGTTATCTTTTCTATTCACATGCCTACTCCCCTCCTTCTTATCCAGTCCTTGCTTACGGTACATTTCCCACATGCTTATGGTCTCAATACCATCAATCTCACTTCTTGACACTCCATCCTTTAACAGCGCCAAAAACATATCCCTTAGGGTCACTCGGTTGTTATCAGTGCGGGACTCTGAGCGCAAAGCCCTGTCTGGCTTGTTCCATTTCCCAAGCTCTCCCAGCTCACGGACCGCCTCGACTAGTTCTCCTATGGTATTACCAGTTTGATTAATTAACAAAGTAATTATCACCGCTTTGTATGCAGGGGGTGCCAAACGAATGATTTTGTTCTGCATGGACACAGTCATTATCTGACCCATCAAATTATGCGCCTCACTTATAAGGATAGCCAACTTCATCCCCTCCTCCTTAATTCTCTGTGAGGCATCTCTTAGGGCAAACCATGTTTTTTCATTCCCAGGCCAATCTGAATCTGTGGGGTACCTGTGACCACACCCCTGTGCGGCTAGCTGCAACAGGGTAGTTTGGTCACCATCGTGGAAAGTCCGAAAATGTCCCTGCCCAATGGGATCAGTACTGAGAGTACAAAATTTGGCAGCATCCCCCTCATCTAACATGACCCCAGAAGCGCCGTGATCATAGAGGCGCACCATCCAATTTAATAGTGCCTCGCCAGGCTTCTGTCTAAACCTCTGTAAAATATCACTGATTTCCTGTTAAGTAAAATCCTCTATACTATTTAACATAACTCCACCCGGGCTCTGTAGACTGGCTTGAAGTTTCCGTCTTAGAATGGGCTGCGCTTCCACTCTCTTAGTATTTTTTACCTCCTCCTCCTGTCTTTCTCTCTGTAAGGTCTGCTCTCCTGAGGAGAACTCTGATGATTCCCAGATGTTAGAGTCCCAGGTGGATGGATCAAAATCTAAACCTGCTGTGGCAATCGCTAAATGGACTTTTCTTGTACTCACTCTACCCCTCCTTTTCCTGTATCTGTATTCAGCGACACGGACTGCAGCCCGTTCTGCTATAGTTTGATATGTTTCTAATTTGTCTTGTAATAACTTATTCTGACAGGAAAGCATCGTAGACATATTCTTAGCTTCAACAAGTTATTTTTCTAAACTCAACTGTTCCCGCTGCAGAGATAAGCATTTGTTAAAAACTTGACGGTAGGCATGCAACAGAGCCCAACCTCGGCGGCTCACTGTATATAATTCTTCACCTTTCTCCACAGGAACCTTCCGTAAACAATTTAAAACATCTTCTGGCGTTGCTTTGCCCAAACAGTCAAACCAGCTCTCACTTAATCCTGAGCTTTTAGAGTACTCACGCGCCAGCGCGGAGTACGGCGTCGCCTCCCACCCGGTAATCTGCATGGGGGCAAAAGGGATTTCACTGCCAAAGAGCCTAAACCACCTTTCGTCTTTTTAAACATGTTCCTACCCGCGTTACTTACGTATCCTGCCGACAACGCCCAAAATGTTTTGCCTAGCCCACTTGTGTAATCTAAACTTATGCACACCAGTTACTTACACAGAAACTCCGACACTCCTCTGGAGGTAAAATTAGCTTTATTAGTATCGTAGACAAGGGCAATAAGTCACTGAAGCTAGTGAGTTCTTAGGCACCAAGTGAAACAAAGAATACACCACACTATATGTATATTGTACAAATATGAGATCTTGAATATAGATATATCAACAGTTAATGTACAAAGCACCTCACCAGATGCGTCTGCACCGGAGTCTTCAACATCCCTGGCCAAGCACCGAAAACACCAAGTCGGGAACCCTGTAGAGACTGGGGCACAGGAAGTAATCTCTCCGGGCACCAAAGTCGTCCCGCGAGTGGGTCCACTCCAAGACTGAGTTCCTGAGCTCCACCCCACAGACACCGCTTTTTATAGTTAAATCAACACGTTCGAGAACCCTCTAGTAGGCGTTCTCGCCCATCTATCCATCATAGGTGCTGGCCGTATCTCTGCGTCAGATCCACCCATACAGACCTGGCCAGATTCTGCTTGGGTGCGCCGAGGCAAAAGACATTCCTTTCCCTGTCTCCGACCTTGGAGAGCCTTGCACAGCGCATCCTCCCTCTGTCCTAGAGATAAGCATAGAATGCACAAAAACAAGCTCAAGGTACAAAGTAACCTCACAAGATATGTCTTGCCCCAGCTCGTACTGGTTTACGTGAAAAACATGTTTATGTTACTGCTGAAGTATAACTACAGGTCAAAGCAGACCAATATGGAAATGCAGTGCAATAAAATGGAAGATCAGAGCATCACATGGAATCGAGGTCAACATGCAGTTTAGCACGTGTAAAATGGCGAATGCAGTACATAAACAGAGACAAAAGTCTAGCTTTACTACTTGTAAATGCCCTTTGTAAATGCTGAAAATCATAAAATTAGACTTTCGTCTCAGTTTACCATTGTGATCCAGGCCCATTTTCTGTGCGGCTGATTGGGCTTCTGAGTCAATGTTTGGTAGTTGTTGAACTTGCATAATGTTAGCATCTGTGCCTTGCCACTGATTGTTCATAGTCTGACAAGGACAACATTCGAATTTCTTAAAGGCACGAACGCTAAGATTACCTTTTGTAGTGTTTGGCCTCCTTAATATGTGTTTGATTTTATTTTAAAGAGTGGAAATTCTGGACGACATGTTCATTATGTTGGTGGATGAGGATGAGTTGGAAGTTTAAGGAGAAAAAGCAACTTCGTACAAGAATTTGGGAATGTATGAAACATTTTTTTGGTCCAGCAAGGTGCGAGGGTGCCTCCATTGCAAGCAGGGTTGTTTTTGAGCAGGAAGGGCACCTTCCTGCACAAAGCAATCCTACAAGGCATGTTCCTCTTTCTATGTGGTCTGCAGAATGCAGTACACATGGAAAGAGGAGAAAACGAGAAATAAACATATTTCTCTACGTTACATCTCAACTCAGAAGGCGTATGGATTTGGCACTTACAAAGGTTTACATCACTTTGTAAATCTGGGGCAGCATCAAATTTCACAGGTGTTGCATGGGAAAGCCCATGGCAAAGCCCATGGAACTAGTTCCAGGCGCATGGTAAGGCAACGTAGTTATTTGTGCTGCGTCACTTTAGTCCTAATTTATGAGGTCACTAAACACCACGCAGGGTAGCTTTGCATGACTTCATGAATGTTTATGAGAGCCCTGCGTCATGCATGCATCACTTTACGAGGTGTAAAATTGAAGTAGGGCTCTCATAAATAGGCCCATAGAATGCATTTTTTTGTGCATGGGTTTGTTTGCCTGATGCAAAGTTCTCGCCTTTTTTCCCCCAAAGTTTGCACTATTGCTGCATTTCAATTGAGATTTGGAAGGTGGTTTTGCAATTGTTATTTACCTTTTCACAAAAGGAGTCACCATAAAACCACGTGCTAGTGTTGTGTTGAGTTCCTTTATCCCTATTTAGCGTGTCTTTGTGTACTGTAAAATCGCTAAGCATGGTAGCAAATGACTTTGCAGCAACTGGCACATTTACAGTCTGTTGTCGATTAAGGTTCGTAATCTGGTGTATGATGATGAAAGTGGGCCCCTTTTCAGAAACCTTTTTTATATCGAAGTATCTTTAACTCCTGGATATTGAGGTGTAGGTTGCATCTGACTTAACTTATACAAGTAACGAACTATAACTTACCCTCTAGTTTAGAATTTTACAAAACCTGGTAACGCTACCCCTAGTAATACTGCTATTACTGCCACTACAAATAATAATAACAATAAAACAAATAACTTGAGGAACACAATATCAAGTGTTTTTTGGAACATCTCCTGCTGGGTATTTCCCTGCAATAGCAAATTGAAAACACATAATCTTTTTTTTATGTTTGAAAGCTTTATTAGAGAAAAATAAGTATTACAATAAGGTGACATCAGCAAATATGAGAAAAAAGGTATAAGATGGGACAAAGAAAATAGAAGCAGCCAATATCACAATGAAAAACAAAGCATTTTAAGTTATGGGGAGGGAAGGAGGGGGGGGAAGGGAGGAGAGAAGAAAACAAAAACATGGTATCTTTTTACACTTTGTGTGATAGTCTTTTTAATTCCTCGTATTTATTTTGTTAATAATTGTTGTGTGGTTTCTAATTCCCAGTGTAGGTGTGGAGAACACTTTGAACTTTAAAAGTAGCTAAATGATACAAATATATTTTAATTGTTTTGTTCGTTTTTAATAACCTCAATTTTATGCTTTTGTACTTTGCAGTAAGATACTGTAATAAAAGTCAGATAACCGGTGCATAGTGAATAAATTACACGTTCTATTGCAACAGCTATGCAAAAGGATTTTCATGCTATTTGAACCGAATGAAGTCAAATGCATGCTAATCTATGGGCCGTCTGAGGACAAAGAAATTGTTTGAACCAGACATCCTGAAGTCAAACTGTGTTATAGCGTTTCTGCTTCATACTGTTCTGCTCCGGATTCTATCCATATCTTGTAATTAACAATATGAATTTATTATTCAAATTTGTATCCTTGCAGCATATTATGAAAACTTAAATGAGGCATTAGCAATCATGCTATTTCGGAGTACAATTATCCCCTTTTAATGGTCTCATATTGTCATATAATGTAGATCATCCCACTCATATATCTACCAATCATATTTCTGTTTGGCATCAGCTTAACCCAGTCTTATGATTGTGGTGAGCCAGGTTAGGACCGGCAGATGTATAAAGGGTTTTGCCATGGGTTTATGCAGTCATAAAATATTCTTGAGACTGTATTCCTTGTTGAGTCAGTCTTACCAGTACTTTTTCTGACTTATGACAGTGAGAAGACATTTCCAAACTAGGGAAAGAAAAAACTTGAGTAAATCAGTATTATGCTTCATGGCCAAAGGCATTCATAGGTCTAGGACAAACATTTGTAAATCAGAAACTAATCACCCATTTCACAGATGCCAAAAGGTTTTAGTAATATAATTCAATGACCACTCCCACACCATACGAAATGCAATTTTTGTCTAATTCACACTTATTGGGTTGCCAATGTCCATTTACATTCATATGTCATCGTGAGTAATTGCAAGGCCTGCCTATGGAACACTAATGGGCATATTCACAAGGAGCTATCGCCGAAATAACGTCACTTTATCGCAGCCAAAGTTGTGATTAATTTACCACCCCATTCACAAGCTGGTGCTAACAGCCCACAGCACCTGTTTACAGACGATAGCAGCTGCAAAAAACATTGCCACAGAGTCCTCCTGCAGCTATTGCTAATGAGATGCAGAGTGGGCATTCCCGTGCCAAAAGCCGGCGACAACATCACACCTCAACATTCTCAACGACCGGGCAGAGCTGCGATAAAAACACAAAACAGGCAAAAAGGCGCTTTAGCACCAGGAAATCTACACCTGCTCTGATTTGGTGTAAAGTCGGACGGCAGCCTCCACCACAAAAGGGAGCACAGCCCAGGACCACATCGGAAGGGCAACAGATGTCATGGAGCCACCCACCATGCGGCCTGGACACCCAAGATGGCCACAACACCCACCAACACCACCCCAGGACCACAAACCACACCCGGAACACTGCACCCCCCGGACCACCACAGACGCAGCGCAGACAAAGACAGCGAACCACCAGGAAGCCTACCAGCCACACAGACCCAACCCCTGGCAATGTCACCGTCCACCACAGGCTGAAAGGGACAACCATCCCACGCATCCCGACCATCATCGCCTAACAGGCCTACAGCACCAACACACCAGACAACCAACATCCCAACCCACAACAAGCTGCTGGCTTGGCTGCACCTTTGGACCCTGGCACCCCCCAACCAACACACGCCAGAGTCGGAGGAGTCCCACAGCCATCCACATCCAAGTCCCTCACACCTGCCCTGGACATCACCATCGCCCTGGTACCCGAGTCCCAAGACGTCCAACACAATGCGCAGGTCATGCTGGAGACCAAGCAAGGACCATACACCAAAGCGGGATGAACGCACGTTTTGGGGCAATCCACACCACACATGCCCTACCTGTGCCCCCTAGTGACACAGCACACAATCACTGCAACAGAAAGCACATGTCCCACCCCAATGTGCAGGCAACAACAGTACACCGTGAAACCTCAAACAAAGTCGCCTTCAAATACACAGTCAGTGTGCATGATTCCTTCATCCTCCGACCATCCATCATCAACCAGCGAATCCCAGGATGTCAACAAGGGAAATGCACATCCCCTTGGCAAGTTCCAAATGAACACCCCACTTACCTCAACTCCACAAGCATACAAATCACAACTCTGGCAATGCACATGTCACAAAATAACAACCAACATGCACAACAACATGCCCACCCAACAGACACAACAGAGCAACTCACAATGGTTACCTGGCCAATCTGTGAACATGAGTCATCAATGGCATGGCAACTCAGCCACACACTAGCCAAATGTGGGGAGAGGTGGCAAACAGGCATGTGTGAAGGATGCAGTAGTACCATGATTGGGAAAGTACACCATGCCAAGCGTGGTGGAGATGTGCTGGACAGACCACAGTATGCAGCACACACCCATATCAATGGCGACATAAACCTCTGGTGTATGGAGTGTAGTGCACAGTGGACACAACCATGTAAGCACAGCCAGTGGGGGACCTTGTGGAAATCTTGCCTGTTACGCTCCCCCCTAAGTGTGACTGGAGTGGGATGACCCGGTGTACGCCACACCAGCTTAAGGGTGTGAATAAGAAGCACGTAGCCCTGGGCGTGGTCCTCTTCCGGAAAGCCCAACATCTCTGCCAGGGCGGTAAATGTAAATGTAAATGTATGGATACTTGTATAGCGCACAACTACCCGGAGGCCTCTCGGCGCTTGTACGAATACCGCTGTGGAACCCATCCTGGCTTTTCCCTGTGAGGCGTCCACTCCTGGGCACCCCCAAGGTGAAGGCCAGGCATCCTTAGCGTTGTGGGGGCCGTTGTGGAGATTAAGCAAGCTATTGCCCAGAGTTGCAGAGTGGGACTCCATGATTAGAATGGCACCGAGGCGAGAATTATCAGGTCTGTGGAATTTTTGAGCCCAAGACCCGCCGAGGCAGGGAATTGAACCCTGGTCCCGGGCTAGACCTCTGCATCAGGGTCTGCCGCTCTAATCATTGAGCCACACTTCTCCACCATTGAGCCACACTTCTCCACTGCCTCTCACCCTGCTGGACCACAAACCCGTCAGGCCCGCCCCTGCACAGCCAGGCCTCACTGATCACCTGCCGACACCAGTGTGTGTCAAGGTGGGCCTCTCATGTTCCGACGCTAGCTCCAGGCCCACGTACCTCAACCTTGACAGACTCCTCAGACCATCACGGCCTTCATGACGCAGGCTCGCTTCAGTCCTTTTCCGTTGACGTACTCTACTGTCGCCTCAGGCCTACTCTTTGGCCAGTAGGTCCCATATGTGAAACTGTGGCCTGAGTCATGAATGGCAGTGACCCCAAATCCGGGCCAGCGGCAACAGCAACAGGACCCACCCAATCAGTGAGGCATAGTTCCATATGGGCTTCTTGCGACACATGGTGCCTCTAACCCTGTTCAAAGCAAGCCGGCGACACGTGGTGCCACTAACCCTGTTCAACGCCAGCCAGCGATATGTGGATGAGGGAGCAGGACTACCCTGTGGACCAGTAGGTCCCACATCCAGCACCAGGGCGCAAATCACGAATGGCAGAGTCCACACCAGTGGTCGCACCGAGAGGAGTAAGAGGAAGATGCGGCTCAGTCCAGTAGAAACCCGGGTCACATACACAGAGGTGTCCAAACACGTGGTGCCACTGAACCTAAACTACGCAGGTCGGTGGGGCCGTCCAACCTATGCCGGTGACACTCTGTGAATGGGCCGTGCTGACCACTGCCTCAGGCCTGCACCAAGGTCAGGTAGGTCACACATTTGGAACTGAGTCTTGATTACACCATGGCAGTGAACACCATTTAAGCCATCGGGCAAGTCACTATATCCCTTCGGTGTGGTGCCAACAAGTCTGTGCATGGCATCATAACCACATGTGTCTGTGGGCCTACGCGGACTACTGCCCTCGGCCTACGCTGCTCATGAGTAGGTCACAGATTTGGAACTGAACATCGGTTATTTAAAAGGTGGAATACATGTCAACACACACACAGAGAGGCGTAAGAGGATGACACCTTGCAGTCCAGAGGGAACAGGATCATTGTTACAGAGGTGATCGAACACTACCGACAACTGCCCTTGTGTCACTAACTCTGTGCCTCGCCAACCAATGACACATGGCTGTGGGCCACTGCTGACCGCTGCCTTCAGTCTACACTGTGGTCCAGTAGGTCACAGTCTTGATTTGGCAATGGTGGAGTTCATGTCAGTGTACCAACATCTTCGCAGACTACATTGCGGCTCAGCACATGTGCCACTAAGTCTGTTCCCCGACATTCATGGACACTCTCCGATCGTACATTGGTGGCATCTGAGTCATTGGACTAGGGGCTAGTTTTCATTCTCATGTAGCTGATACCGAATTGGTGGTGAAAACGAGGCTGGCGCTTTCCACTCCTCCATTTGCTGCTGCCTGATGACATCAGACCTTCCGCATCCTGCCCTGGAGGACACATTCCTCTGTCCCCTGCAAGCGTATGCCACATTCACCTTGGACATCAATGAGGACCCGCCCACTGCGCATGGACCTACCGCAGTGCACCGCAAATCACCGTCCTGTGGTAGGGTGCCTGTGCCAGCTGCAGTGCATCCGGGGCCACCAACTCTGTGCTGCTCAGGTCTGAGACCACTTCTTCTGATATATTGGATGACCTCTGTGACTGTGGTCTTGGGGTCATCAACGCCATGTGTCTTTGGCCCTGCGCTGTCTGCAGCCTCCGGCCTCAACTGTGGGCCACCAGGTCCCACACATAGATTTGGGTCCAGACCGGCCAGGATGTCGCATGACCGCAGGAGGCACACGCCACCACTGCAATGACCACCTCCAACCGCCATCTGCCAGGGTTGATACGGTGGTCCTGACTGACCTACGGAGTTGCTCAGACCTGTCGTGGATGCCATCATTGGCCTGATACCCTGCTCACCACTCCAGGTGCCAGTGACTCAGTGCACCGCAAGCCATTGTCCGTTAGTGATTGAGTTTAGTGCTGTGGAGATGTTGCGCAGCTATATCACCTCATGCAGTGTGGAAGACCTGGGAATATGATGGGGAAGATGTGTCAAGTGGGCGTAAGGGAGATGGCACAGACAATGGGAGGGCAGGAGGCAACATCCCCAAGGCAGGAATGAAGACTGGAGGTGGTAGTCAAGCTACACACCCGAAACCATTACTGGGTATTGCGCAGCAGACTGCGGACACAACAGTCACCTCAGGCAGTGTGGGAGACCTGGGACATTGATGAGGAAGTTGATACAGGTGTAACACACCACACTGCATCTGCACCAGGACTAACCCGAAGGGACACAATCCTAGCAATTCCTTCACATGAGCGTGCTCATCTCTAGTGCCCCTACCTCAGTGCATTGCAACTCACTGAACCTCCTGACTGAATATTAGGGGACCTCTGTCCATACTCTGGCTCCCACCATGTTGCTGTGCAGTTGACTCTGTTTTGCATGTGTTTTCTGTTTCCGTTGCACTGGTGTCCAATGCTCAAGTTGTTGCCAGAACCAGGCATTCCGTGCGGACTGGCTTACACTCACCCCACACACATCTAGCACAGGTGTCACTGTACATGTGGCCCTCCCAATAAAGGGGCCAGGCGCACGTGCCTGTAGTCAGTTCGACATGATATCTACGTGTGTCCCTGTGGTCTTGTTGTCTGCATGAGGGCCCTGGGGCCCTAGGACATTACAGTGTGCTGTGTACATCAGATGCAGACATGTCACCGCAGGCTGCGGATTTGAGCTTGGACACGTAGCTTTGTTGTCACCCACTCAATTCATAAGGGAAGTGTCCAGGGCAGTCGGACACCGCACCAACGTGGGTGTGTGACTGCTACTTGCGTGACCCTGGCCGTGGTTTTGAACTGTGAATGTGCATCTGCATGTGTCTCTATGACAGTGTGGGTCTCCTTTGTGGGGTGTGGGTGGTCCCTGAGAGTGATAGACACCAACGCATGTGTTCTATCTCGCCTTCCATGGGTTCGGCACCCACCCCCACCTGTTGGGCCACCTCCTTTTGGCGTGATGACGGATGGCATTGGGGTGCCATGTGTGGGTGGGTGAAGTGGTGTGTGCCAGCTGTGCTTGCGTGTGCTTCCTGCTGTGCGGTCTGTTGCAGGGGCTGTGTTCTCCTCTGAGTACCTTGTCTGCCCTGGTCCTGGTGGTGGTTTGTGGGGGATATTCATGGGCTGTTGTGGGGCATTGTTGTTGACGGTGTGGTTGTTCTCTCCGGCATCACGGATGTGTTGTCTTCTGTGCTCTGCTGGAGGAGGTGTGTGCCCCTCTGCAATGTGAAGGGGAGATGCATATTGACATTGTGTTGACATGTATGTTGGCGCATTGTTCTGGTTTGCATGCAGATTGTTTGGCAATGTGCATTGTGACTGTTTGTGAGGTGCTGGATTCTTCTGCGAGACAGTGTAGATTTGGACTACATGACGGAAGTGAGGTTGTATGCGTACATTTCCATTTCACAGTTTCCTGCTCTGTCAGATGTGGTAGGCATGTTTCTGTGCATATGCGGAGCCAGTTGTGTCCTCTGTTCTGCAGTGTCGGCTATGCGAATTGTACCACGTTGTCGTCGATGTGGGTGTGCTGTTCTTGCTATGTGTGTGTGCTGCAGTGTGCCAAGGGGATATGGGACATGATCCTGGGTAATTGTGGGTGTGCAGTGTTACGCCTCATTGTGAATGTGTGTCATTATGCCCATTTCCCCCGGCCACCCAGTCCCTGTCCGTTACTTTTCCTGTTGATGTTGTCAGGTCTTCTCGAGCTGTGTCCGTAGTCCCTACTCCTTGCACCCTCTCCACACTGATGACTGTGGCCTGGGTTTCCTCCAGCTCCTCCTGTGGCGCTGGACTACCAGCTCCTGCCACCGTTGCTGCCTTCCTGTTTGCAGCGGGTTTGTACCTGGCTTAGGTTGTCACTTCCTGCCGGCGCCTCATGGCCTCCTCCGTTAGCCTCCTCGACACTCTAGCTGATTCACGGTAGTCTGCTTTAGGATCCGTTGCTGGTAGTGTTCTGTCACCTACGTGACGCTGGTTTTGTTTTCCTGCGGTCTGCACCCCGTCTTCCTCTCCCTTTTCTCCTTGGCCTTCCCCGAGCCTGTTGATCCTTGCTGGTGGTCTGTGGGGGTTGTTGGGTTCGCGATGTCCTCTGCGCTGGGTCAGGGTGCATTCAAGTTGCTCCGTGCTTAGGCTTGATTCTGGTGTGTGGTTTCTGTGGTTTTTATGGTGCATTTTCCCGCAAGACTCGTGGGATTTGCACTCCTGTGGCTGGTTTTGCTATTTTTTGTGCCACAATTGGCCTCATCGCATGAATTTGACACAGGTTATTTCCCCGCGATGGGCTGCGATATTGAAAGTTGTGTTACGCTACTTTTGCGGTAGTTATCAAACATTCTTGTGAATATTCCCCTTAGTTGATAAAATAATTAGTAAAAAAGTGTAGAAATTTCAAAGGGGTTTGGCCCAGAAAATTAGGACAACAAAGGAGTCACAATTTAAAAATCAAGAGGTGGCTTAAAAAGTGTAAGGCAAAGCACCATACATAGCAGCAGGAGAGGAAGTAAGCTAGAAGAAATTAGGACAAGAATAAACACACCTCTATTTTAGCAGTACTTGCATACCAGTTGAAGAGAGTTGTTTAGAAATATCAACAGCTATAAAGTTTCACACAAACAGCAGAAAGATAACAATGCTAGTTTGAGAAAATGCCCCTTATTGTGTGGTCACTCCCATTTTGTGCAGAAGGATATTGCTGCTTTTTAGACTCTGCTCACTGGGAAGCTGCTATCCAGTACCCAGTATATGTGCTCTGACTATTAAAACTAATGCTAATCTCTGAGTGGTGTATTTAACTTTAAAATAAAGCCGGATTATATGGGGAAGAAATACACACGTCATAAAAAGTTAAATGTCACCTGTGGAGTGCAGTACTTACTGTTCCATCTACTAGTCGGACATGGGAAAACAGCGGCTCCAGGTCTAACACTAGCCTGCAGTGTAAAACCTGCAGCATGACTTGTTAAATTAACAGTATTTGACAGGTAAAAACATATTTTCAGAAACATTAGTAAGTCACCTCGATGTAAGCCTTGTATCTCATAAAGTAGGGTGCATCATATTTAAAAGTGAAAGATGTCGAAATTAATGTTAACATGTCGTTCCAGTGACAGGGCCCTAAAAGCTATTTTCTGTGTGGTAGGCATAACTCTCCTATGCACAAATTCAATATAGATTAAAATCCAAAATGCTAATATATCTCAGGAATGGGACACGCTAGAAAAATTATTTTACCTCCATTTTATATTAGTTATTAAAACTTCCATTCAATGGTGAGATTTTTAATAGCTATTAAGGAAAAGTAACTTTTAGAAAGTTACACTGTACATGCCTGAACTGCCAGAAGGCTAATTAGCCTGAGTGTCTTCCCTCTAACAACCTGTGCTCAAGTCCTGGAATGGGGGTAGTTCACGAAATTCCACTCAGCAAACTCTGCCTAACACGTGCGAGCTGACAGAGTTGTGCATGGCTGTTGGTTTGCACAGATCTGTGTGGTTAGCGCTCTACTGCAGCCTTTTTCTTTTTCCCATTCTGTGCATGGTTCTGGGCCTGCTTCTGAATCCTAACTATAACTTTTCCAGCCTAACTTTATTTTGATTATGCTCCCTTGTTTTATCTTTATTTCCTTAGTGTGTGTATTTGTGATGGTGTATTTTGCGTTTTTATTTTCTGTGACTTTTTTGGGCCTTTATTTGTCCTCTAACTTCCCCCAAACATTCTCATTTCTCTCTCTCTAGTCTATTCTCCTGACTTTCTTTTTTTCATATTCACCCAGCGCCATGCCAGTGCATGGCAGTGCTAGTGCCAGTGCAAGAGAGCATTCTTGCGACATTTTTTGCGAGAAGGAGGTGGCCGCGTGTTTATTTGTGCGCAGCACCACCTCCTCTTGATGCTAGAAGCAGGCAAATGGGTATGGCCAACGAGAGCATCAGGTGCTGTGGGTGAGGGTGCACCATTGCATTCGCAAACTCACTGGGGTTCGGCGCACACTACTGCAGCCGATGCGCAGCTGGGCTGAAATCCTGGATCAAGAGAGTGACCTGCTCGGTGTCCAGGTTGTGGGGCTTGATAAGTCTTAGTAATTAGTTACTGCTTATTTGCTGTGGCCTGTCCTGTAATTATAGTTTCTTCTCCAAAGAGCTTGCTGCTCATACACAGAGGTAAATTAAATTCACGTATTAAAACGTTACGAATATTATGTGATCCAATTTGACCTAGACAGTTATGCTTCTCTGTCCTCCTGTCGCTAAGATATTGTTGTAGTAAAATATTATTAGTGAGTTAGTGTTCTCTGTGTTCTTCTTTTTATGTAGCTTTTTACAGTCCAAAGCAATCTTCCAGTGATGTAGTTTGCAAAATATGCATCTATGCATTGAAAAGGGAAACTGACTGAGTTGGCCCAACCAAGGGGGTTAGATTTGTGTAGCAAATACCAAGTATTTCCAAATGTAGTTTAGGAAATTAATGCTCAAATGCAAGAGAGTGGCCATGGTTATGGTGAACCCTCAATGCTTTTTTCTATGTATTATCATTCAAAATCCCAGCAGTTTCAATGACAGTGCAGCATGGCAGGAGAGTAGTATGAGGACAGTCTCATTGCATTTGCCAACCAAATCCATATGCCCTTTATTGACCAATTTGTTCTACCCTTTTATTGCACTTTAAATGACTCACAGTCATCAGCTCTCTGCCCCTCCATTACAGTTGGCTTCATTCCTGTCTTTACTAGCATTGGCAACCAGCAAAATGCCCAAAGTGATATTTTTGATTGGAGGAGAGTTACTGCAAACGTAACTGTAGTCATGTGTTGCTGTTGTATTTTGTTATAAAAATATAAAAAGGGGAGATGTATCTGGAATCTAAAGTGTAATGTTTTTTCTAGCCACACAGACCAGTGGTGACGGGGCCAGCAGCACTAGTGTGCCAGCGGAACACAAGGGGGTGTCTTTCTTTTCCCTCCCAGTTCCCACTCAGTCATTTACCTCCTAGTGCTGCACTCCCTCATTCGTTCCTAATGTCTTCTGTCCCAGCCTACAAAAACATTGGAAAAAAACATTTACTGCATGCACCACATGTTACGGGACAAGTGGTTCATATGGCTTCCATAATAGATTTATGTCATTTCAAATTTGACATTCATCAACTTTCAGTTTCAACTACTTTGACTGACTAAGCACATCATCAGTGAACCACCTCACTATTCTATAGCAAAACTTAACATAATTACCAGGCATCATCCCTGTACCTTAACCTGCTACAGCAGACTAAAGACCTTATTTTTGGAGTTTGGAGAAGGGAGTTACCCTGTCACAAATGTAACGTATAGCCCATCTGCCATATTACTAATTATAATATGGATGACGGGATATCTGTCTCTTTTGTAACCTTTCCACCAATTTCTAGTCTAAATCAGTCCCTAAGTCAAGCTTCCTGTCCTTACTGCCAAACTAGTGTATTTGATTTAAATACTTTGTGTTTGAGAGTGAGGTCAGGAAGTAAAGTATGATAAAGGGCCTGTGATTTTGTGTTTTGTGGATGGAATTCTGTGTGATGAACGTATCCAAAAAAATCTATATATTCTGTTCCATTCCCTGTACTGCAGCGCATAATTGTTCCCACCGTCTACCTACGGCAGACAAGATATCTATTATCTGCATGTTATACGTGAGGTGTGTCACATATTATTAGTCAACTGTCTCTTTGAAGTCAGGGTGGAATTGAAAGGCATTTGGAGAAGAGCAGGTTCATTGGAATCAAAGATAATGTTTTGTCCATTGCAGCTGCCCCAGCTGCAGACTGCAGAGAGTAGCAAATTTGTACCCGATGCGCTATCTAGCATACTTCCAGTCATTTAGCACGACAAGAATAGAATACTTGTACTCTATAGTGGATGATGCCTTACTCATTAAGCAGAGTTATTTTTCGGTTTTCCACAGAAAGTGTCTGTGTGGTTTACTTTTTTCAGGAAATTCTTCACAAGAAAAAAAAGACACTGTTAATCTTATGCTGCCTCCTTTCAGCCAGTCAGTGTTTTATGTGAGGCATGTGTTGTTAAAACCATGTCCCTGTGACTGACTTTCTCAATCAGATCAAAAATTAAATTACCCTATATGATCAGCAAATGTACTTATACTCTGCCACTATATAATTAAAAAAACAAAAACAAGTGTTTGTACAGAGTATTCATTAAAATGTGTCTGTTTTTATTATTTTACTGCAATAGCTGCTCTTGCTGGTCCCATACCACCACGACCCCATAGAAGAGCACGGTCCAGGTCCGGGGCAGAGACTGAAGTCCACCAGGGTTACCCAACCGCCAAAATGCTAGTCAATGGGAACCACAAAGGACAGATAGTCATAAGAAGGGGCACCAGACAGGGCTGTCCACTCTCTCCACTACTTTTTAATCAGTACATAGAACCCTAGCCTACGCTCTTAGACAGAACACCAGAATCACGCCCTTCTACTTCCAGGGATGGAAAAAGAAAGTTGCCTTATATACAGATGACTTAATGGTCTTCACACATATTCGTTACATTCCCACTAATACTGCAAGATCTCTAAGACTTTTGGAGCATCTCTGGATACCAAGTAAACGCCAAAAAACAGAAATCATGGAATGGAACTCCCAAAGTACCTACCTGCTGGTAAAAGATAGAATAACATAGATCGGCATTTAAGTAACACAAGATATAGACAAAATAACCTGGGTGAAACTCGCCCTCAAAACCAAAAAGTTATTAAAAAGCTTTAAAACCCTTCCCTTAACCTTTATTGGAAGATCTAACATTTTAAAATTGTCGATTCTCCCAAAATGTACTTTCATTTTTAACACTATACCATTGGATTTCGAAAGGGACTGGTTTAAAAAACTACAAGGAGAGCTGAGCAGCTTTACATGGGCTGATAAAGGAGTAAGAATAGCTTGCAAAAGCTCAGAAGAAAAAAAGAACGCGATGGGATAGCACACCAGACTTTTATCAGTATTACAGAGCCTTCCAAATAAAAAAATGTAAGAGTACTATTAAGAGAACAACAAAGTAACCCCCTCATTTGTTGCCCATGCTGAAGCCCAAAGGCAGTTTTTCCTGTACAAATTTGGTCATCCAAAGCTCTATAAAAAAGTGAAGTTAAAGACACTATGGTCAGCTTGCAAATTATGGTATCAAATCAGGAGGACTACAAAGATACCAAACTATAGTGAATATGCGAGAATCTAGGACTCCCTAGGGACCCCGGCCTGTCTGAAAGATTCACTCGCACGACCATTAAGGCCAGAAGGTATGTTGAAATGGGGTCAACTGCTGTAGGAAAATGAACTAATAGGCTTGGAACAGCTCTCATCAAGGACAAAAGGCAATACATCAAAATCCAAATACTAGCAGCTCAAGAGCTGGGCAGACTCACTTAGAAACGAAGGCTCAGGAAACAGAGATCTAGAAGAAATAATGCAAGATAGCTTGACGAAAAGAAAAGAAGTAGCAAGATGGTATTGGAGCTTAATAACAGCAGAGGATAGGGAATGTACCTTGCCAGTGGAGTATTGGGGGAGAGAGCCGCCGACGCTGGAGCATTCTGACTTATGGCAAGTATCAATGTCTACATGTTGGTATGTTGTTAAATCTGCACCCCTAAAGAAGAATCAATTATACACAGTGCACAGAGCATACTGGATGCCCAAACAGCTGACAAAACATGAGCAAGCATTAAGTGAAGTGCTGCCCTAAATGTAGAGACGGAAAGGCCGATGACATACACATGTTCTGGCAGCGCCTCCAGCTCCAAGTCTTCTGGCAGGATGTAGGTAAGACACATAGAGATGATGATGAGTTACAACATAGAGGTAAGCACAGAACTAATAATATTTAGGATACTCAGTTGTAATGAAAACAAGGCAAAATTAAGCAATAAGCATAAAAATCTACTCTTCATTTTGATTCTATTGGCTAGGAGGGAGATTTGCATTAATTGGTTATCTAACATCTCGCCCACGCATGAAGAATGGGCAACCATGGTCCAGAGAATAAAAAAATCAATAGGGGGGGCGCAAAGCAATAAGGTAGGCTTTTGGGATATTTGGGAAAGGAAATATTGTACAGATCTAATGGGACAAGGGACAATATAACGTCCAATGATTACACAACACAGCAATAATCCACAAAGAAGCCACTCACACTGGCGGCCCCAGAAATCAGATCTCCTTTTGCTGGAACCAATGGGACAGGATGAAAGGGGTCTATCAGAGTAAAGGGACCCTAGAAAACAGAACCAGACTCAAGACGGCACAGAGAGAAACAAAACTCTGGATATCTCCTTTATCCCTGTTTATTGCACAAATGAGGACAAACAAATTAAAATAAAGTAAATTATTCTGAACAATGGTGAGCATGGAATTTAAAAACCAAAGTTATGAAATCCTCAAGTTAGGGAAAATGCACTCAAAGTCTGTACTCTGTAGATGACAAGATTCAGTGTTTTATTTATGCATAACAAAGACCTTAAAGATTATATTGACTTTGAGGAATGTTGTTCTTCGTGGTTGAGAATGTGGGGCTGGTGTGGGCTATTGCTCAGGTCACAGAAGATACAGTAGTGAGCTGGTGCTGCATTCAACCACATGCGCTCCGCAAATATTGTGATCTAGTTGGTGTATTTTAAAAAAAATCACACAGCCCGGGGAGGAGGGTTAGAGGTTCGATGAATGGATGAGAAAGGAGCTTTGGGGAAAGGTACAACAAAGACAAACACAACAGAAGAACAATATTCAGGACTGTGACATGCAGATCATCATCAACATCATCATCAACTACTACCACCGACACATCAAAGAAAAGAATACCACATATTATAACAAAAACTAGCAATAGTAAAATATTCTGATCAATTGTGAGCATGGAATTTGAAAACAAAGATCTGAAATCCTCCAGTCAGGGAAAATGTACTCAAAGTATTTACTCTGTAGACAACAAGATTCAGTGTTTTATTTATGCATAAAAAAGGCCTGAAAGATGATATTGAGGTCGAGGAATGTTGTTCTTCATGGTTGATAATGTGGGGCAGGTGTGGGCTATTGCTAAGGTCATAGAAGATACAGCAGTGAGTTGGTGCTGCATTTAACCGCATGCGCCCCAGAAAGAGTGTGATCTAGTTGGTGTATGTTAAAAATATCACACAGCCAGGGGGAGGAGGGTTGGGGGTTTGATGAATGGATGGGAAAGGAGCTTTGGGGAAAGGTGCGACAAAGACAAACACAACACAAGAACAATATTTATGAGCAAGATGTGCAGCCCATCATCATCATCAATCTGTTGTGGACGGAAACAAAGGAATCAGTATGACAAAGTACAGTTAAATACATATGCAGGCAGTCCTTCTGCCCCAGAGACCCAAGTTATCAGATATCTAAATAGTCTGTCTTCTAGATTTGAACAAATCCAATTATGGAGGAGTGAATTGAGCCCATCCACTTCTCAAAATGTAATTGTTAAAAGAAAAAATATTCTGTATTGACAAATTTGGTGGTGCATCTGCATTCTCCTCTGGAATGTCTGTCACTGTTGGGTGCCTGTATGCACCAGTCTAATAGGTAAGCAGGAGTGTTGAGCTCAGCTTACACCTTTCATTTTTGCAGGAGAAGAGAAGGCCTGTGGATTGTAAAACAGAAACTGTATTGTACAGCCAAGGAGAAAGACAGAAGGAAGGTAAGCTTCATGAGGAGTGCACCCAGAAGACTCAATGGAAAAAATAGATGACTAGGAGTTTCACTTTTGCCACCAGTGCAACACACACACTCAGCAGCATTTCCCAAATCTCTCTATTCCGCATAACTGAGTACTAGACTTCAGAGCCATGGTTTCTATTTGAAGTCGATAACTTCTTTGTTCTAGCTATTGATGAGTTAGTCCTGCTCTGAGTCCTTACATCCTCCTCCTGACTCCGAGTAACTTTGTCCTAGTCCAGACCCAAGCAAGATAGATGTCTAGTGCACTGCTTTTAAGTTCAAAAGAATTTTATTAGACAAATAAAGGTGTCAATACATAATAAAAAGTAAAACATGGCATCCAAAAAAGAGGTGGAAAAAAAAAAAAATTAGGAGATAACAAATAATTGAGGCTATAGGAGAAAAAACAGTACTGGAAGCAATATGCAATACAATGGTTTGTAAAAAAGAAAAATGCAAAGGAACAAAAAGGTCAATCAAGGAGGTTTAGAGACCTCTTGCTGAATGGGAGACAAATGAGAGGAATGTTTAGCACAAATATCTAGGTACAAGGTCACAGGAAGCCATACGTTATGTCGCTCTGTAGCCAGACTAAGGGGGTAGACGAAAGCAGTATCAAGTCTGTGATTGTAACATACATTGTACCACCATGCTCTAAAAGAAATATTAGAGAAATGTTTCCAATTGACAGTGATCTCTTGGAATGCAACAGCTATCAACAAATCAACAATTTGCATATTAGAATCAAAATCTGCCCAACAAGGAGAGAGACTTCCTAAGAAAATGTTGACAAAGGAGAAAGGGAATGCAGTATGAAAAATGGCATTAATTTGGATCCAAACTTGTTTCCAAAAGATGTGCATAACAGTACAAGAAAAAAGCATGTGAAAAAGAGTGGCCTTAGGTGTCGAACAAGACCAACAAAGATCAGGGACTGAAGGAAACCTCTTATTCAACATATGGGGTGAGAAGAGAAGTCTGTTATAAATGAAAAAAAGGGTTTGTGTGAGAGAAGCAGCTCTAGATGACTTGCGGAGCTTGATCCACAATTTATCCCAGAAAGAAGTGGGCCAAGAGACAGCAAACTCCGACTCCCATTGTTCCTCTACCTTGGATTTTGGTCTAGGAGTGAGAGTTTTGTGGAATGAGTGGTAAATTGAGGAGGCTGTGGGATGGGTACTCAGCAAGGAGCGGAGTTGCAAGGCAGAATTGGGAGAGTCGGGGTGGGTGGGGACATTAGAAAGATGGGCAAAAGTGGGCATAACTGCGTTCTTTAGCGTAAGATATTTACGGGCAAAAGAATGAGGGAGATTGAAAGTTTGGCTAAGAGCAGGGAAAGGTAAGAAATCAGAACCAGAAAAGAGTTGAGAAACCCAAATCGGACCCCTTTGCCTCCAAGATTTCCAATAAAAGGGTTTGTGGTTGATGAGGATACTTTTATTATACCAGATAGTGGTGTTAAGAAATTCAGCTACAGAAGAAGGAGGGTCTGGGGAAACGGATAAAAGTAGTTTGGTAGTAAACTTATGAATGGGAGTGGAGGTAAACTGGGGCTTACGAGAAAATGAGAGGTACTCAGCAAAAGTAAAGGGGGATAAAGAAAGACGTTCAATGACAAGCCATAAGGGGGAAGACTCAGTAGGTTCTCGCAACCAAAGGGAGGCTTGTCACAAAAGAAATGCCTTGTGATAAGTAGGAAAATCTGGAAAGTTGACCCCACCTTCTGATTTGGGGAGTCGCAATCTGAGTAAGGACATGCGTGCTTTTTTGCCGGACCAAAGGAATAAAGAGAGAATGGTATTGATTTTCCTAAAAAATTTAGTGGGAATAGGAACTGGAATATTGGAGATAGTGTAAAGGACTATTGGGGAGAGCATCATTTTAATCGTGTCAAGGCGACCCCACCAGGAGAGGTAAAGCGGGTGCCATCTAGAAGTGAGGTCGGACAGTTTCTGGATGCATTTATTAAGGCACAACGATACCGTGTCAGGAAGGGAGGGAGTAATGTGTAAACCAAGATATTTGATAGATTAGGGGCTCCAAGTAAAGTTGGACGCAGCAAAATCAGGTTTAAAAGTAAATTTTGTAAGGGGTAAAATTTCACATTTGTCATTGTTCAACTTATAACCAGAAATTTGGGAGTAGTCGTGAACTTCAGCCAGAAACGCGGGAATAGAAGTGACGGGTTTGGACATAAAGAGTAAAATATCATCTGCGTAAGCAGCAAGTTTGACGTTTGTTTGGGAAATTTGGAAGCCGTGCAAGTCAGGGTTTTGACAGAGTTTTGAGAGAAAGGGTTCCAAAGCCAAATTAAAAAGGAAGGGGGAAAGGGGGCAACCCTGACGAACTCCTCTGCCTAAGTCGAAAAAGGGAGAGATTAATCCATTAGCACAAACCGCCGCTCTGGGACTGGAATATAGAAAGGAAATAAAGGAGATAAAATTAGGACCAAATCCAAGCCATTTGAGGGCGGAAAAGAGGAAGGTCAATTCTACTCGGTCAAACGCTTTTTCTGCGTCTAAAGCAATTGCTGCGAGCGAGTCGTGAAACCGTGGGGATTTGGACAAGACGTTGAACAGAAGTCTAGTATTATCTGTGATGAAGCGGCCTTTAACAAATCCAGATTGTTCAGGGCCTAGCAATTCAGGAAGGAAGGGGTCTAATCTTATGGCAAGGGATTTAGCATATATCTTGTAATCGATATTAACCAAAGAGATTGGTCTGTAATTCTTACAATGCTGGGTATCTTTCCCTTCTTTTGGTATGAGACAGATGTTGCATCCGAGAACGTGCCAGAGGAAGCACCATTGATCCTGAAAGAATCAACAAGGGAGTACAATCTGGGTAAAAGTAGTTTAGAAAAATGCAGATAAAATTCAACTGTGAATCCGTCCGGACCCGGGGCTTTGTCCTTCTTGAGTGATTGGAGAGCAGTGTATAGTTCACAACTAGAAATGGGTGATTCAAGAACAGATAAATCGACAGGGAAATGGGGAGGTGCATGGATATTGGAAAAAAAGGTAGCAAGAGAGTGGGCAGTAGGATGGGTTTCAGAAGAGTAGAGTGTGGAGTAGAAACGGGAAAATTCCTCTAAAATGTCAACATCTGTGTGCTTTAAAACAGAATTAACATCATAAACAGACTCAATGTTCAATTTGTTTTGCTTGACTTTTAAATAATTAGCTAAAACCTTCCCCGCTTTGTTCTTACCCCCGTAGAATTTTGAACTGGATTTCAATAAGTATAATGAAGCATCTTTGGTGGCTTGTTTGTTAAAATGCATCTTGGCATCAATAAGAGTAGTCAAACTTTCCTGCGAATGGGAAGTATAAAAAGAATGTTCCAGCTATTTGATTTTAAGGAGAAGATCGGTAGTGCGTTTGCGAGCCTCCTTACGTTTCCTGGTCACATGACCAATGATGAAACCCCTGGCAGCAGCCTTGTAAGCGTCCCAAATAACGTGTTTGGGCAAAGTGGGTGTATCATTTGTATCAAAAAATTCTGCGGTGAATTTAATAAAGGAATTGGTAAATTTGGGATCGAGAAGTAAAGAATTATTAAAACGCCACCTTTTTGGTCCAGTGGGCCTGGGTGAAATGTCAATGTTAATCACAACAGGAGCATGATCAGAAAATAAGATGGGACCAATATCAGCGTGGGTAAGGGATTGAGAAATGTGGTGTGAAAGAAAGATGTAATCAATGCGTGATTGTGAATGATGGGATGGGGAGTAGAACGTGAACTCTTTAGAAGTAGGATTGCATAGACGCCAAGCATCAATGAGCTTGTGTTGGAATATTGCTTGAGTGAAGAGCTTATGGGACTTATTAGGAATAAATGATGCTTTGGAGTGTCTATCTAAAAAGGGATCCAAGGGTAGATTACAATCTCCTGCCAGAATAAAATTATCATCAATGAATTCAGTAATACGGGAGGCCATTGTGTGCCAAAAGGCGGGGTCACCACCAGTAGGTGCCTAAATATTGAGAAGGGAAATGGGGATACCCTTCGAGGAAAGTTTGACATACAACCATCTACCTTCGGAGTCTGACTCAGAAGTCAGGAGCGAATGAGAGAGCGATTTGCGAACCAACACAGCTACACCATTCCTCTTACCATCACCAGGAGCAGAAAACACAGCCCCTACCCAACCCTTTCTGAGCTTAGCAGCTTCAATATCAGACAAGTGAGTTTCTTGCAAGAAGGCAATGTCTACATTCAGTTTGGCTAAGTGAGAGAGAATTTTTTGTCTCTTGATGGGAGAATGAAGACCTTTAACGTTCCAAGACACAATACGAACTGACATTAAGGATTAATAAAAAAGAAAAATGACGCTAAGGAAAGCTAAAACAACAAGAGAAGGCCTCACAAGAAGTAAGATGAAAGAAGAAGAAAAAAAGGAATGAGGATGAAGAAGAGATAAAGTGAACACTGGTAAGAGGAAAAAAAAGAAGACTCAGGAATGCCATAAAAATAGAAAAAAGCCAAGAAAATGAGAAAAAATAGTGAAGTTCAGATATACTGATAAGTAAGGTCCGATGACAGTGAACAACGAACAAGATCAAAAAGGTAAAGGAATATGAATAAAGGGAGAGATGGAGTAACAGGGGAGTAAAATATATAAAGAAAAAGAGGCAGGACCAAGGGAACCAATAAGCGATGAAGAGAGACAAGGAGAGAAAGAGAGAAAAGGAAAAAAGCAGCGATGAGGATAATGACACCAATAAACCTGAAAATATTGAGGAAGAGAACAAAATAAGGAAATACAAAACAAGGTCAAACATATCAAAGAAGGAATGAAGAATACTTACAGAGGGCAGGATAGGGAAAACACGAGCAGGAACAGGGACAGGTGGGAACGCACGTGGAGATGAGGGGAGGAAGGTATGGCCAACTGGAGAATGCAGGGCACTCGGGGTCGGTGAAACGTCCAACCAGAGAAAACAAGACGGAACGCATAACATTGATCTGTGAGGGAAGAAAATTAACAAAGTTAGGTGACGATTCATGGCAGAGGCATGAAACAAGCAGTGAATAGGACACATGAAGGAACCAAAACTTTAGCAATGAAGGTTAAAGTGAAAAACACAAACTTGTCAAGAGAACATGCAAACTTAAAAAAAAAAGAAAAAACACAGCTGAACTTGAAAAATCAACAGACATAGCAATCTGGAGTATCATAGTACATCTTTAGAAAAAATCACGGTGGGCGAGATGAGGAAGGAGCAGAGAGCTCCATGTCAGCTTAGCCACAAGAATTCAGGAAACTCCGAAGTCGCGTAGGATCCTCATATGTCGTAGTCTTATTATTATAGGTGACTTTAAATAGGCAGGGATGAAAAAGACCATATCTGGCCCCAATGGAGCGAAGGTCAGGTCTCATGTCCAAGAAGGCTTTGCGGCGATTTGCAGTGGTTCTGGCATAATCCTGTGCGAAGAACAAGGTGGGGCCCGACCATGTAAGACGAGGAGAGGCTTTAGCTGCTAACAGAACTTTCAACAAGTCTGTGTATTCTAGGAAATACATTATTACACCTCTAGGCTTTGCCGGCGTGGAAATTGAGGACGGAGCTCGACCAAGCCTGTGGGCACGCTGTATATTGAGTAAAGTATCTTCAGGTAAATGCAGAAGCTTGGGAAGAAAAGATTTGAAAAAATTGATGGGATCATTCCCCTCGCAGCCCTCCACCAGGCCGTAAAGGCGAAGATTATTGCGCCTATTTCGGTTTTCAAGGTCCTCCACCTGCTTCTGGAGAGAAGAGATCTGCGCATGCATATGAGTAACCTTGGTTGCAGAGTCCTGAAGAGAGGAGACATCCCGCTCCACCGATGACACTCTTTCATCCATCGAAGTCCAATTGTCAGTTAGAATCTGCAACTTAGCGTTGGTTTCTTCCATGAAGGGACGCAATGCTCGTATCTCTTCAAGGAGCAGCTCCATCGAAATGACCGAAGAGGATTTAGGAGGTGAAGGTGGATCTTTTTTTAACCTCTTAGGAGTCGTTTTTGCTGAAGGCTGTGAAGAGACTTCCATGGTCGGCGTCGTCTCACTAGTAGGGAGAAGTTGAGAGGCCTCTAAATGAGCCAGTGCTGTGAACAGCTTAGAATTCTTAATATAGTTACGCTTTTGGACCTTGCTGGAGCAATCCGCCATCAACACGCCTGCGAAGCACAAGCCCACTAAAAGCACGTTACAGACTATGAAAACAGGCTCTTTGCGGGGTCCAAAAGAACGTAAAGAATAAAAGAGGTGTAATTAAAAAGCTCTATTATCAGAGGCAATTTAATAGAAAATTATGCTGGGCCAAAAAACAGGAAGCGCAAATGCCAATGAGCCAGGAGGTGTAAATTGGAATCTTAAAATGGCCGCCAGGAATAATGAGAACAGAAAATGCCAGTGAAATCAATAAAAAAACATCATGTTTAGAAGAAAAAAGTCACCCTGAAGTACAAGTCCATTTCATCTGCGCCTTGAAGAGTGTTGGGTGACTTGAAAAATGAATGGGGCATCAGGGAATCCAATGCGCAGTAAAACACGCTGTTGAGGAGATTCACGGGCAAAAATAAACAAGATGGCGGCCGCGGCCGATGCAGAGCCGCGGCCGGAAGAATAAATGTCCACAGGATCCGAAATAAAGCTGTCACAACTCTGAAAACGGGCTCAAGGCATGCCCGGCATCTTCCGTTGATGAAAGCTTCCCTCCATTGCTCGGAGAGGACGCGCGAACCGACGGCGAGCTCTGGTGCGGACGGAGCCCTACGCCGACGCCGCCATTCTCTACGGGTGCCTAGCCACGCCCCCCGTCTAGTGCACTGCTGTTGAAGAACAAGTAGAGAAACAAAATTGCTGTATTTAGTATAGGTTTGTTACCTAAAGTGACTGGTCTGGTCTCTGAAGAATCATAAAAAAAAAAAAAAGAGTGAATCCTGCAAGTAAAGTCCCAATTACCCTCGGGAAAAATGATTACCCACCCGGCCACAAATATTGAAATGAAGTTTACAAATTTGTTGAACACTCACTGTATGCCACCACATGAATCATCAATCATCACTCACAATCACTCAATAATATTTCACTCATTGGTGCAAATGTTACCTGTTCCAATCCAAGCACGGTGGTAGGTAAACATTTGTATCTCCTCTTTGATGCACCCAACACATAATTTGGCAGTCTTGTAAACCAAATGATCTTCTGCTTGCACCGCTTATAGATGATGAAAAAAAAAAGATAGGAGTGGACCGTACACGTACATTTTCACTAAGTAAGGTTGTGAAGGCTAATCACCTTCAGGAAAAATGATCATCTAGCAGGCAAAAAACATTGCAATTAATCAAATCAAGTTTACTATTAATTGAACATCCTCCCTCACTGTCTTCCACCACATAAATCATTAATCATCACTCACAATAACTCATTCATTGTTGCAATAGTTGTAGGAACCTCTTCCAATCCAAGCATGGGTAGGTTAGATAGTAGGTACACATTTGTATCTTTGACACAGGCAGTGCATTGGAGTTTGGTGTTGGCACTCTTGTAAATTAACGATATTCTGGGTCAGCATTCTAAGTGATGCAGAAAAGGATAGACATCCAAGTGAGGTATTCATTGTCTTCAATGTCATGTCGAGGAATTGTGGAGGTTTCTTCACTGTAATGTAAAATTTATTGTATGATTAGTAAAAATCTTACACTGAAAACAATTTTTAATAAACATCCTTTAAAACATGATAAATCAGTCTAAAATTCTTAGTAGTCTTATTCAAACAGTTTTCTCAAATAATCTCAAAAGGTATGTTATAAACATTAATTCAGACCATCATTTACAAAACAAAAAAAACTTAGTATGGATAGTAACAGTTCTAATTTCATTACTTATGTGCAAATTCATTTATAAAGTGCCAAATGTAACCCTAACTATTAAAAATCTTCCACATTTACTGGGCTCAACTCACTGGCATCCAGTTTCTTTTTTACGAGTGTCAAAAATTTAGTAAAATTATCATTCATTATAATGACCTTTGGTCTAAAACAAACTAACATAGCGTGTCTACATGTGCAAACTACTCGGTCAATGAAGCAGTTTTTCAAATATTGCTTTCTTTCAGCCATCATTATTGTGCATATGCAAACCAAATGAATAATATTTTCTTCCCATAATTTGCATAATCTGCAGGGAGTCTGTGTAGATCGTCTCAGCCACGGCATCGCATGTTTTGAGCCTGGCAAGCTACTGAATCTTGCATTCATAAATATATTTTTGGTTTGTACTGTCCAGGGTAATTCTAAATATGGCTGAACTTTTAGACTTGAATATTCATTCACTGTCATCCATGCATGTGATCGCTTAATAAATAGCTCTTTATCTTTCAGAAGAGATAGATACCTTACTGATTTGTTAATTTTTTTCTTAAAAACTTGCGGGGTTAGAGACATCTCCCAGATCTCGAGAAGTGACAATACTTTCAAAGACTTCTGAAGATATTTATAAAAAAATTATTTTTGATTCCGTTCCATCTCTCGCCACAGAAGACAGCACATTGGGTTAATTAATATTGGTTTTAATTTGTTTCCAAGTCTATACATATGGGCCCATCCTTGCAATTGATTGGTTACAGAAGCCAAATTCTAACCTGATCTGGGCAGGTGATGCATTGGATGGAAGTCGAAATAAGTATTTAAAGGTTTTTGTAACAGCATTACTTAATAATGTAGAGTCCATACCGCAGAGAATGTCACTTCCATAAGTAAGGCTAGGTAGCAATTTAGCTTTTATTACATTTAGAAGTGGGAGATAAGTTGTTCGACTAAGGCTCTTTATCTCACATTGCCTAAATACCCCCTGGGGTGATAAGCCATGCTATGCAAATATCAATTGACTGATTGATTAATTGCTGTGAATGACTTCAGAAGGAGTGACCTCACCCTAAGTTGATGGTATAGGTACCTGTCTAGAGTGACTGTAATCAGCTCCCAATAATATACTAGGCCATGAGAGGGTCTGAAATCCAGAAATGCCCCTGTTAAGGTAGTACCCACACTTTTTTGTTCCTCTTCATGCAAGATATATAGCCAGACCTGTTTTTTCAATGAGCCTTTGGGAGGTATTTGGGCTACAGTTGGATAATACCAAAGATCACCAAGGCCTAAGGAGAGCAGCAGCTTTTTAATAGAGGAATTTTGTTGAATCTATTGACCTTGATGATGTCTTCTAGGGAAGCAATATAGTGCACCAACTTTGGGGTAGCCCAAATTCTTTGCCAAAATAGCAATGGGCATACGGATGCCTCAAGAGCTACATTTTGTAGACCCATGTCCAATGATAAGGGGTACATCAGGGTACTAGATGGAAGAGTGGAAAATGCTCTTAAGAATGTGCTCTCTGACACAATGTGCCACTGTTCATGGGTAAGGGGCTTTACGATAGAAATGGGTCAGGGGACACATACTCAATTCTGTCATGGTGTGAATGGAATGGAAACATCCCAACATCAAGCTTCTACAAGCTAAGGGGCAATATTAGACAAACATTACCAAATAAAGAAAAAGTAGAAGGAGCGGCACTTGCAAACCTTCAAATCATTAAGCAAACAATACATCCTTCGCAATTTCATGAAATTGTGAAGTAGAGTCAAAAGTAAACTACAGTCTCTGTTCAATAAAAAAGAGAGGGCATTGCCTAAAGCTTTGAAATCAAGCCAGCTGTTAGAATTTGAGAAGCATTGAAACATGTTAAAATAACCAAGAAGGCCAAGATATGAATACTTTTTTCACTCAAAGTCTGACAAAACGTGTTGTAGTAAATAAAATAGTGAAGTAAAACTCACAGCTATCCCAGATGGATTACTCTACAATTTTAAAAGTATATAAGAGCATGTTCACTTACAACAAAGGTGCCAGTACTTTGCCTGGCAAAGGCTTGAATTCCGAACTACAATGTTTGACTTTCAAGATCCTTTACAGATAGGTTTATGAGGCATTATATGCCTCAATAACACAGTGCACCACCTTATTACTAGGTCTTGGAGTAATTTTAATTATGCCAGAGTAGCTGGAGTAATTTCAGCAATTCCGTGTAACTCTTACCGATAATAATGCAATTACGCCTGCCTGCATAATAGTCATTTGGTGGAAAAACTCTTATAGCAAGAGCAAATTTAGTGATCGCAAGCATCTGCTCACACTGCTGTTTATGTTTTGTAAGATTTAGAACTGTTTTCTTTGTGAAAAATGCATCCTTGCAGTCATTTAAAACGCTAAAAAACTAGCTCTAACTGCCTGGAGTAAGTTGGGGGAAAGCCCTACCCGAAGGGCACATTTTGCAAGCAGCTGCCCGTGCTCGCTATTCAAGTTCTGTTGCATTTAGTGCTATTTCGTAGCACAGAATTCATCCTTGTGTCCATTTTAAATGCAGAATTACTCTTCTTCTGTGTAATCTTATTGAATTGTTATGTGATTCTGTGTGATAAAACTGATTTATCACCGTGCCACATTCACAGGCGGAGAGCAAACAGATGACATCAAAGCGTTGCCCACTTCACTCTATAACTAGGTGCAATGAACCCAAGTGAGTGCAATTTCTTAGCTCAAAATGAATCCTTATGCCCATTTTGGACACAAGGGTGCACTGTGCAGAAAGAAAATAGAGCTAAATGGCCGGAGTAAGATGGAGGTAAATCCTAACCCAAGTGCACAATTTGTGAGTGAGAGCAGCACTTGCTATTCATGTTCTGTTGCATTTAGCACTATTTCTAAGAGTAAAATTCATCATCTTGTCCATCTTGGACACAAGGGCCTTTTTGTGCTAAGAAAATATTGCTAAATGAAGATTACCCTTTTCAGTTAATTCTGCATAATCTTGATGATTTTTTAGGTAATTATACGTTATTACACTACACAGAATTATGCAAGTTACTCCCACACCTGATTTTAACTTTCACATCAGGGACTAAGCTCAAAGGTAAATATTTTGATCCTGCTTGATTTTTCCGCCTTCTGCTTCATTATGGTCTGTTGGAAATTGGTCCGAATCATAGTAAACCTATAACTGTTATTTTGCAATGGTAGTTTACTTTTTCTAAGTGGTATTTGCCTTTAAAAGTAAAAAAATAAACACATCTCCAGTTCCCCTCAACCTATTTTAATGACCTTTGTGTCTTTGTTTTACAAACATTTCCTTATTAAGGTAAATATTAGTGGGGGGAGCACTTGCAGAGTTTCATCTCATAGAATTCCGTGGAGTTACAGAAAAACTCTGCAAGATTCTGCAGAAATCTGCCAAGAAGCGGAAAATATGCAGCTCGCAGTGGTCACACTGCTATTTATTTCCAATAGTGAAAGTAGACCTGAAATTCAGCACAAACTGCAACATGCATTGTGTAAGAGTTTTTGGCCATTCAAGTTCATTTTCCTGCAACTAAAATAGAAAAACTACGCAAGTAGCACTGAATAAGACTTAAACAGCAGCCGTCGGACCATATCGTTTACCAATGCCAGTGACCGTCTGTGTTAGAAAATCATGCAGGGCATGCATAATCTCACTCACGCTCTTCAGCTTGCATCTTCTGGAGTTTCGCAGGATAAAAATTCTGCCACACAGTGATTGACGGACTTTGGTCAGAGCTCCGCATTCAAGTGTAACATGAAGTGGCTAAAATTCCATGGGCAGAACTAAACATTCTGCCTACCCCTAGTAAATATGCTTTACAGATGTAGAAAGTGCAAAGTACTCACAAGTAGTTAAGTACTGAGAGTACATAAACAGAATATATCACAAGGGATCTATGAGGTCATGGGACTGAGCACAAACGAGTGATGAAAGTAATCAAAACCATTGGTGTTACCTGTTTGTGTTCAGGAAGGAATCTGTAGCAGTCCTATCATGTGGATAATGTCCTGGGAATGGAAGGGGAGATGTGGTCATGAAACCTGAGCTATTACCCAAGAGGGTTCAGCAAATGTGCAATGTGGCTGCCTATGACCTAGAGCCTCGCTTTTAGTCAGACCCAGTATACGCTTCCTCACATCATCCGTCGTAAACAGGAGATTCAAGGTCCCCACCATAGGCTACTTGTCATCAGGGTATGTCATAATACATACTCTGTTATAGACCATGTCAAATGAGAGACTTAATGGTCGGCAGTAATATGATGTGACAGAGAGGCCATCTCACCGGTGGCAAAACAAAGCTGATTAATGATGCTCCACAATGTAATACTCTTCCTTTCGCAGCTGGTTTCTTTCAGCTCTCCCAGACTCAGCTCTCCCAGACTATGTCCTTATAGCATTCTTCGGCCGACTGATTTGAAGCTTGTACTTCCTGTGATAGGACGCAATACTAGAAGGGTCTCTAGGCTTTTCCTTTAGAGCTATCTTTAGATTTCCTAATGCTTGAGAACAACCACTGTCAAACCATTAAGGTCAAGAGGAAGGCGTAGTCACTGCAAGGAGGCTAAGGAGTTCTGAAACATAATGAGCAATAGTTGAAAAAGCCCCCAAGACTGCTCTTTAAACAGGTTGAGAGCTCATTCACACTGCTTGAGAACAGGCTTTGTCTAAAGCACACAGCAGTTACCTGTGTCCATCTGAGTCTTTTACTGTTTCTAGTCATCTTCAGGGCTCCACCATCCCTATGGGTGCTCACTTAGCCTACCCGGCCCAGTAGAGGGATAGAGGGATAGGCAAACAGGGTTGTGATCTCTAAAGAGACTGTGTTTGCTTCTAGTCAGCTGACACCTTCCACAACTGCATGCAACAATTTAACAACTGGATGATGTGTAATTGCTTAAAGCCGAAAAACAATAAGACGGAGCTACTACTACTGGGAAATAATATATCCTTCTGGTCCCCTGATTGGTGGCCAGATTAATTTGGACAAGTTCCGACCCCAGTAACAAAGGAGAAAAACCTGGGGTGATTTTTGATAACCATCTGTCGAAGGTTACCAAAAATCTTCCCTTTTATCCCTGAGGAGCTGAAAAAAATAGCAGTAACTACCCTTACCTTGTCCAAAATAAATTACTGCAATTATCTTTACATTACCTACAGAAATAGCTCTTCAACATTTTAGAGGTTGTGCAGAATTTGGCAGCACATTTATTCTTCAGTATCCCCAGATAAAACTCAGTCTCTAAGACTTTGGTGGAGCTTCACTTGCAGCCAGTTGAGAAGAGGATAGATTTATCTGTATCACCTTTAAAGCTTTACATGATGAAGGCCCTGACTACTTAAAAAAAACTTATTAGATACAATGCCACTTCAATCTTCTACAACAGTAAATCTTATAGTGCACAATTTTAAAAGAACCAGTTGGGGGGGAAGAAGTTTTGTTTATGGTACAACCATACAGTGGAATGCCCTACCCCTCCGTTTAAAGACCAGTCCATCCCTGTCTGTTTTTTTGAATGAATCTCAAAACATGTTTTTACATTTATAGTCCTTATAAACTATATAGACACAACCCTGCCTTGTGCAATTCTTCATTGAAAACGTTCAAGCTAATGGTCCTTTTTATCTAATTGAAACTTCCAGTGGTGTAATTCCATCAGTACCGCTAAAATATTTCATGTATACCAAAGTAAAACACAGTTAACTAGATAAAAAGGTGAAACAGAATTCGACAAACCAGCGCAACAGGCTGCCATGAGTTTCCATAGCCTTCTCACACATGGCACACAGGATGTAGCAATTGTAAATTGTTAAGTGTCACTCATTAACCCCTTCTTGTTTGACAGTCACAAGACCTTCACAATCTATCTAGCCTTTCATATACTGCAGTATTCATTTTGCATGGATTTTTGAGCCTACATCCAGCAAGCTAATTAGGCAATCATTTTTAGCATCAGCTGGATCGTTTTTCGTCAAAATTGGTTTAGCTAAAGCCCTTTTCCAGCTTGGGGGCTACATCCAAAAGATCAGTGGGGTGGCTCCAGTTCCCCCCAACGGAGTGCCAGGGACCGCCAACAGCCTGGGGCACAAAATAAATAAAGACTGGGGTCTGTTGCAGACCCCTGGCCACGGGGACCATGAGCTCCCTGGGGCTATCTTAAAAAGTAAAATGTGGGAGGGCTCTAACCCCGCCACACTGCCCCGGGTCCACCACCTCTGCAGGGCACACATTAATTAAATGCAGGGGTCGGATACAGGCCCCAGGCCCCGGGGACCACCACCTCCCCATGGGCTACAAAGAGGATTGGACAGGGCCACCTCCAGGAGCCCTCCATGGCCCTAGGGACCGCCACCCTCCAAGGCCTGCTGCAGTAATATCCAGGGGGGCCACCCCAGGGATGTTGCAGTTTGCTATAACATGGAAGGAGCACTGCTCCTGCCATACCATAGCAAACTCTGCTTTGCTTCCATGAAGCGAAGCAGAATTGCTTTTGGGCAGAGGGAGCTGCATGTTAGCAGCTCGTTCTGCGCAAAAGCAATTTTGCTCCTGCAGGATGCAGGGATGGTTGGGGCCTTGGAGCTCCCCCAATGGTCCCCAACGAAAGGCCAAGCCCCAGGGGATGGGGTCCCAGGGGCCAAAAATGGCCCAGGAAGGGGGGGTCTCTATCACCCACCCTACTTTAAAAAAAAAAATGACCAGAGCCTAGGGGATGGGGTTCCTGGGGCCATGTGGCCCCCATCCTTCAAAAAAGTAAGAAAAAGAAATGACCAAGCCCCGGGAGACAGGGTCCCCAGGGCCAAAAATGACCTGGGGAGGGGGGCTACACTCCTTAAAAACAAGTTATAAAAAATTAGCTGGGCATTGGAGATGGAGTCATGGGGGTAAAATCAGCATAGGGAGGGGGGCCACAAGGCCCCCTCCCCCTTACAATAATGATAACTAGAAAGGCCCAGCCCCGGGGATGGTATTCTTGGGGCATATATTGGCCTCTGGAGGGGGGCCAATCACCCAGCCCTTTTTATTTACTCATTTTTTTCAGGCCCCGGGGAATGGGGTCCCCAGGATCCAGAAGTGCCAAGGGAGGTGGGCCACACAGCCCCCTTTCCTAAACAAAACAAATATATAGGAACCGGCAACTCACCGGAGGCCCTGCCCCCTTTCTGCACTAATCTGCAAACGCACCTCCTGGCATGCTTTTGATTGGGGAATGAAGTCTCCATCGCTGCTGTGGATCCTTAGGGGCCAAGTAGCCCACCAGGTACCTCCAGTAAGCCCCACACAGCGGGATTGCTGAGCGGTGGTTGGAGGTCCAGCCCCCTTTCTCCACCAGTCTACAAACACAACTGCTTTTAAGGGGGCTGCAAACATTGCCCCCGTACTAAATCCCTGAGTTGTATAATAGCTGCCAGCAAATATTTTTGGGTGTTGCTTACAGCCAATCTAGCTGACTTCCAAAGGTGGTGTAATTCTGTTATGCAGTTTTTGCAGTAGCTCTGCCTAAAGAAGTCTATTAAAAATGTATGGAGATATTGGCTTTTGGGACCCCTTTTTTTCTCGGTACCCACTTGGTGACTCACCATGAAGCTTTCTGTGCACAAAGTAAGCAAAAAAGAGCATTTTTTTGGAAAGTTTAATGGAGATTCATCAAACAGTGTGTAGTATCCTGCATATATATATTGTAAGGTAAGGTGCTTCCTTGACTCACAGTAGTTTGCAAGCACAGCATATATATTGTGTATATATGATATCAAGAGCCTGCCATCTGTGGCCTATCTGCTGCATGGTTACACAATCAATCAAAAGTACCTCATGTCGTCCCATATATAATCAATGATCATTTGGATCAGATATCATCTGCCTTGTTGTAGCAGTCAGGGTGAAAGTGAAACTGAGAAGTTGCCCTTGATATAACAGAGTATGGCCAGCCATATCAGAAAAATAAGATGATTGTGTGGTTGTAGACTACAGCTTCCCCACCTGCAGACAGTAGTAAATGAAAATAACGTGAGTCTGCAACACTAGTATGTTTGTCTAGGGCGCAAGCTGACAAGAGAGAGAAGAAGAAGACTGGTTACTCCATAGTGCCTAGTAGTAGAAATGCCTGAAACTCCCACAAATGTTATGAACTGTGCTTGCTAGTGCTACTGTGCCACTGTGTGTAGAATTAATTTAGTTTTACTGTTTTGCTAAGACTATTGGTTACAATAGTCTTTTTTCTTTCTTGATCTAGCTACTCCTTCCCAACCAAAAAAACAGCAAAACTAGACAGGAAGGAGTTGGCAGCCATGGCCTGAGCTGGAAGCTGGATGCCATCTGAAAGGAATATTGGCCGCTTGTGGTTCTGACGGAGGAGGAGGAGGAGGCGGCAACAGCTGCAGCCTCTTCCAATGCCCTGGGCCCCAGCCAGACCCCCCCAGTGCTACTGCACCGCGGTCTGGGCTTGGGCTTTGTTCAACACTGCTGCCCCCCCTGTAGATGCAATTGTAAATCTTTCAAGCGCTGCATGCTCCTCCGGGCAGTGCGCATAGAGGAGAGGATAAAGGTTCTGGAGGGTAACAAGCGACGCTAGAGAACTCCGTCATATTGCCCCTTTTTTAATCTTTTTTTTTGGTGGGTGGGTATTGGGTGTTGGCATTGGGGAAAAAATTATTATGTAATTGACAGGACATTAGTTGGACTCGTTCTTTATCTCTGGACATTGGTTGGGATTAGGGAGAGGGGTGGGTCAGGTGTTGTGGGAGTTTTACATTAGCTGATTTTGTTAGGGGAATAAATTATATTTATACTTAAACTTTAAATACAATGTAATTGTTTTTGGGGGCACACCTGCAACACTGCTAAGAACATGGACCCAGCACATCCCGCCCACAAGAAAACACCCGAACTCGAAGACCCTACATTGCATCCTCCGCAAAGTCAGATCACTCCACAAACATGCCACTGAATTCTGGGACCTCCTCGACAGCACCACCTCAGACGTAGCATTATTCACAGAAACCTGGACCAACACCACCTCGGGACCGACCGGACATCGTCATCCCCATTTCTCAAGGATACAAGATCTCCAGGAAGGACCGCCCCTCCCGTCCAGGAGGAGCAATCGCTATCGTCCACAAATCAACCCTCCACCTGAGCACACTCCCCGACGAGCCCACAGATCTGATGGAACATCTGCACTTCAAAATACTGGCCAGCCCTACCACCAACCTCTGGGGAACCCTCATCTACCGGCTACCTCGACCCCAGGGATCTTTCATCAACTCCATCATGTACACCATCTCCCTGCATGCCATCGCATTCACCAACTACATGCTGCTGGGAGACCTCAACTTCCACCTCGACAACCAACTAGACCCCAACACCACATCCATCCTGGACATCCTCCACAACATTGGACTCTGCCAGATCATGACTGAACCCACGCGCTCAGCAGGACACACTCTCGACTCCCTCTTCACAACAGGAAATTCCAACACTTTCAGTCACACCACCAAACTCCAGTGGACAGATCACTGATCCATCCACATCACCTTCAGAACAGCCACCATTAACAGATACCAGCACCTGCTTCCATGAAGAAACTGAACCAAAATCACTGACGACCAGCTCACCTCCTCACTCAGCAACTCCACCTCGACCACTGCGGTAGACGACGCCTCCAACACCGCCACCGCAACTCTACTCAGATGGATCACCGACAGCATCAATCCCATAGCTCCCCTCAAGAAGAACAACAACACATATGCCAAGAAGGCCAGATGATTTACCCCCGAACTCCGAGAGTCCAGGCGCACCTGCCGCCACCTCAAGAACACTTGAAGGAACTCCAAATCCACAGAAGCCCACAACAACTTCAAAGCCGCAATCACCAGCTCATCAGTAACTTGAGGAAAACTGAAACTGAAGACAGAATCTCAACACATGCACACATCAACAAAGAACACTTTGACATCGTCAAGGAGTTCTCCCAACCCACCAGCGAGTCAATTGACATTCCCCCCTCACAAGACCTCTGCAACAAAACTTCCACCACAAAATCAAGAACATCTACAACAACTTCGATGAAGACAACCAACACACAGTACCCCAACCAGCCACCCCGAACATCCTGAAGCCAACGAATGACAGCTAGACAGCCCTCACCACCAAAGACACACTGAAGATGATGTAAATCCACTCTGGGGCCCCCACGGACCACTGCCCACCACATCTTCAACAGAGCTGTTGACACCATCGCACCCATGCTTTGCCACACCATCAACCGCTCATTGTTGAATTCCTCCTTCTCTGACAACTGGAAACACGCCGAGATCAACCCCCTCCTTGACCCGTCACAATCCGGATTTAGAAAAAAACACAGCACAGAAACCGCCCTCCTCACCGCAACAGACTACATCTGCTCCATTCTGGGCAAAGGAGAAATACTAGCCCTCATCCTCCTCAACCTCTCAGCGGTCTTCGACACGGTATCCCACCGCACCCTAATACGCAGACTCCATGACGCAGGTATCTCGGACAAGGCCCTCGACTGGATCCAATCTTTCTCTCCAGCAGAACGCAGTAGGTAAGACTTCCCCCTTTCCTCTTGGACTCTACACCCACCACCTGCTGAGTCCCCCATGGGTCCTCCCTCAGCCCAATGCTCTTCAACCTCCACATGGCTCCTCTCTCCCCCCATCATGAGAACCAATGGACTCAACATTGTTTCATACACAGATGACACCTAACTCATCCTATCCCAATCCAACAAAGCCAACGCAGCCAAATTCAACTTCCAAGAAGGCATGGAAACTGTCGCCAAATGGATGAAAAGCAGCTGCCTACAACTCAACACCAACAACACAGAAGTACTCATCGTGGGCCCACACCCTGACACCTGGAATGACACCTGGTGTCCCCCTGCCGTCGGTAGCCCACCCACCCCTACGGACCACGCACACAACCTTGGAATCATCCTAGATTCCGAGCTCAAAATGGACCGCCAGTTCAACTCCGTCACTTGCTCCTGCTTCCACATCCTCCGCCTCCTATGTAAGACCTTCAAATGGATCCCCCTCGAGCACAGAAAAAAAGTCACCCACGCCCTTGTCACCAGCAGACTTGACTACGGCAACACACTCTACGCTGAAATAAACAAAAACCTCACCCGCAAGCTACAAAACATCTAGAACGCCGCCGCAAGACTCGTCCTCAATCTACCATGACACTGCCCCATCTCCCAGCACCTGCGCACACTCCACTGGCTGCCCATCAAGGCTAGAATCACCTTCAAGATCCTCACCCACGCGCACAAAGCCCTCCACAACACAGGACCAACATACCTCAATAGCCGAATCAACTTCCACGCACCCCAAAGTACCCTATGATCAGCCCAGCTCTCCTACACAGTGGTACCCCGTGCCAGAAAAACCAGGCCAGGAGGCCGCTCCTTTGCCTTCCTCGCAGCCAGAGCATGGAAAGCCCTACAGCTCCACCACAGGCGGACAACATCACTCCCCATCTTCACAAGAAACCTCAAGACCTGGCTCTTCGACAGACCCCTTCCTTGATGGACTGGAACGTGCACCTCCCCTCCTCCTCAGCACCTTGAAACCCTCATGGGTGAGGAGTCGTGCTTAACAAACCCGTGATTGATAGATTGAGAGACACACACAAATAATAAAAGTAAATAAGGAAAAAAGTAACAAGGTGAAAGTCTAGTTGTCAGGGAAGTAGAGCTCGTCTTCAAACTCTGGTGGTTCACTAAGAAGTAGGTCATCTAACACACTACTTCCAAGACCTAAGTCACCGTCATCATCTTCCTGCTGTGCTACTTCAGGTATGGTGTAATACGGTGGTATAAAGTGCTGATTCGTTTTGATCATGGTTAACCTCTCAACGTTTTGGGGTGAGAGACTGGTCCTTTTCACTGTTACAATGGCACCAGCAGCACTGAAAACATGCTCAGAAGAGACACTTGTGACAGGGCAGGCCAGATAGTTTATCGTAAGCATGCTGAGCACTGGCCATTGGCGCCTTTTCCCATACCAATATAGCAATGGGTTTTGATCAATGTAGACCTCTGTTGGGTCATCCAGATAGGCCTGGACCCTCCTCTCAATGCTCAGGGGTGCTCCTCTTTGCTCAAGCTCTTTTGCCTTAGCTTCAGCATTGCACCTAACAAGCCCTTGCTGTAGAAACCATTCCTGTGCCGATTTTGGTGGGGGTGCTGCTCCTGTTCTCTTTGTTGTTGATGTTGTTCTTGGTGTTGTTGGAGGTTTTGGCTGTTGTGAGCAAACCGCACTGCCCTCAGGCGCTGAAGTTAAACATGACACCGGCTGCCCTGCAGGCACTTGTTGTGGCCTGTAGTAGCTGGCCTCTAATTGCCCTCCGTTCTTTTTCCAAGCGACTGACTTACGCAGCTATCCAAGTTTTGTACTTGGCAACATCCACTTTTGAAAAAGGAATCAATGTGTTAGTGTTCAGTACTGCTTTATACCGTGAACCAGGATTGTGGCAAAAATGTAATTGTTGGAAGACACAAAGTCACTTTGCACCCTTGTATTTTCAAATATACGAAGGGTTAAGCTCTCCACCAACTCATATGCTTTTTTTTCATCCACACCTGTGTACATTGCAGACACCCCCTTCAGCTGTTCCTGTAGCATGTGCAACAATGGGATAGTTTGGCCCATAGTACAGTCCACCTTGCTGACTTCACGTGTGAAAAGCTCAATAGGAAGTAGCATTTCTGTTAGGCATTTAACTAGGACCCATTGTTCCATCTCAACAGTCATGCCTTTCATAGTAGCATCCCCTCTTTGCATGACATATTCAGTGATTGGTCCTTACTGCACAAACAGACGTTTAAGCATGTAATAAGTTGAGTTCCAATGTGTTGGCACCTCCTGGATGAGTGCTTTAACTGGCACTCTATGCTCATGTTGAAAGATCCTCAGCTGCTTCGGGGCTTTAAAAGAATGGCTGAAATGCATGCAGACTCTTCTGCAGCTGGTCAGTAAGTTGCTGATTCGGTCTTCTTTTTTTCAGAACGTCTTGAACAATAATGTTAATGCAGTGCGCCAAACACAGGACCCTGAAATAATCACCATCGTACATGGCCCTAACTATATTACTGCCATTGTCTGTGGCAACAAAACCAATGCTAAGCCCTTTTGGGTGCAGCCATTCAAAGACCTTGCTGTTAAACTCTTCCAAAATCTTTGCAGCAGTAAGAGATTTCTCCATGGCGAACATGGCTACAGTTGCATGTTTCCGAGTGGCATAAAAAATCTCAGCAATGTCAACACCTGCAGATAATTTTTCCACATGTCTATTGTCACGTGGTTAGTGAGAACAGCACTCTGCTGCAAAGCTTGTCCAAGCAATTCCAGCATGTTGTGATGTAGTGCTGAAACAGCAACTCTGGCAAAATAGGACCGGCTGAGAACCTTCCATTTTGGGCAAATGGCTGCCACAAATTCAAGAAATCCCACTCCTTCCACAAAAGAAAAAGGGAGGAGGTTCAGCGCTAACATTTTAGCCAGCTTCGCATTGCATAAATGTGCCGTTGGGTGATTGTGTTCGTACTGCCCCTCTGACTTAACATGCTGAGAATCGTAGGCTGGATTTGTTTCTTTTGTGGTGCCACTGATGCTGGTGACTTCTTGGCACCAGATGTTGTTAGACTCAACGCCGCACATTTTTTCATTGCTGTACTCTCTTGCCTCAGTGTCTCAGCCAAACTCAAGGGCCAATGAGAAGTTGCTGAGGCTGATAAGGATATGGGCGGTAACACTGCGCTGCTGGGGACTGGGCCACTTTGTGTTCCAGAGAAAATGTCTCCCTCTTGTTCACCTTCCACCGCGATCGTATCTTCTACTTCTTCATCACCACCAACAGCAGTGGGTGTAGTTTTTTGGCCTTTATGGTGCACCTCCCACTGAATCAAGTGGTGTTTTTTCAGATGGGTTGTTTGGCCTCCGATACCTTAGCTTGTACCAAGCTTACCCCAACTAATACTTTGTCCACAAATGGAGCATATAGCAATGTTCTCCTCCTTACTGCTAACCGAAAAGAAGTCCCAAACGGGGGAGTTGAACTTTCTGGTGCTGCTGGAGATGCCACTTGCAATGCCAGATGAACTGGAAGGTGAGTGTGGTGGAGTTTGACTCTGTGCAGACACCTACTTCTACTGAGGTGGTTGTGCTGGATGTAGGTCACTGCCTGGCCTTTGAAAATGCAAATATAGAAGCTGCAGGTGGTGTTGGTGTTATCTGTGTTGGTGGTATCTGTGCCACATCCCGCACAGCAATTTGGGATGGGGTAATGTCGTCTCCACTGGGGCGCGCTAATGTCCATGATGACTGGCTTGTCATCATCCTCTTCTTCTACATCTACCTCCATAACTCTAATGCTTTCTCAAACCTTCCTTTTCCCTAGCTTTGTCTTGTGTCGTGTCTCACATTCAGACTGAGGTTGTGGCTTCCAAGTGGCATCTAGATCATCAGAAGGGGGGCTTGCAGAAGAACTCAATGGACTAACCCTCATTTTCCTTGCTGTGGATATGGAAGACAATGGATTTTCTGAAAGAGTGGCTTGCTCTTCTTCCTCTGCAGGAAGTTCTATCTCCTGAACTGCCCCTACTTCAGGAGGAACAACTACTTTGCGTCTGTTGTTGCAGATTTTGTTGTCCACTTATCTAAGTTTCCTGCATTGATTGGGTTCTACTTTGTGATAACGATAAGTCAATTTCATGATCACTGCTTGCCTGCGTTGTCCTGATTAGACTGGCTGCTTCTGCGACAGACATGGGCTTGGGCCTAGGTTTAAGGGATGGGTCCACTGATTCGGGGGTGCCGCTCCCAGCTTGCTCCCCGGACACCGCTGCTGCAGGTGCAGTTTTTTGCTACCCAAAAAACATCTTGGGCGGCACTCCGGTCTTGGTAAGTGGCCATTCCTTCTTCTCACTGGCACGCGGCCGCACAAGTTGAAGAGATGTCTGTCTGTGGTCACACATCACATAACGTTGTGCGCAGCAGCACTTCTGTCTGGCAGTACAACGGGTGATGATGACACATCCTCCTCAGTCTTTTGTGCACCTAAAAGCAAAGAAACCAGAAGAACATCAGTAAAACATGGCATTTGTTGCTGTGGTTCAATTACTACTAGTACAAACAAACAAATATAATATTATATAACTTAGTGTGTGGTCACACTTGTTTGTGGTATTATTAATATTACATTTTATTAACTCAGTTTAGTTATTAGAAAAACATAACAACAGTGTAGCTATTTGTGAGACTTTGACAACAAGGGCTTTCATGGTGTACTGTGTACAGTCAGGAAGGATAGGAAAGAAGAAGAAAGAAAAGAAAAAAACAAATGTAATGGAACCTGTTTGGCTTTGTGCATTACGTGGGATGCAGCATTTATGGAGCTGCAGCTGGCAATGGGGATGGAAGCAGTCAGCCAAGAGTAACAAAGGAAAGACAGAAAGCAGCACACTAACTAGTACTACCACCACAAAATGGCCACCAGCCACATGGTCACTCACAGTCACAACAAGCAGGAGGCCTGTAAAACAATGAACTCAAGTACGCCTATATGGCCAGACAAAGGAGGCATGCTGAACAACACAGATTTATTGCAACAATGCAAAGCAAATATCCACAGGGCTGAAAAGGGTTTGCAAGTTACACAACAACCACATAACACTCCAGCAAAGGCATTAATTAACACGCACAAAAAAGTAAATACCCCAAAAAAGACACATTTTGCTATTCAATCCAATGCCATCCATGCCCTAAATGATGTTTAAATCCAACAGACACCACAGAAATATTTGCTTCTTGCACCCATGAGTTGCTCTGTGCCTATTGGTTGGAAAACCCATTAGAAGACTAGGCCACATAGTGAATCAATTCAAATCAATAATATTGCAAATGTATTAGAAAATGTAGTGAACTGTGATGCACTTTTAGCTGGGTAAAAGAAGAAAATATTGCATGCAAATCAACAACAAGGCATGGGCACCACAACAAAGGCTTGCAGGCCTATTGCAGAAGCACACTGGCGGCCTTCACAAAATGGCTGCCAGCCACATGGCCAGGCCACCACAACAACAAAAAAGGAGAGACATATATTGCAGGCCTCTGGCAAAAGCACAGTGACTGCCTTCACAAAATGGCCGCCAGCCACATAGCCAGGCCACAACAACAAGAAAGGGAAGACATACAATGCAGGCCTATGGCAAAAGCACACTGGCTGCCTTCACAAAATGGCCACCGGCCACATGGCCAGATCACAACAAAAAGAAGAAGTAAACTAAGAGGAAGAAAGGAAAGACATGCATGCCTATGGCAAAAGCAGCACACTGAGTACCACCACAAAATGGGCACCAGCTACATGGTCACTCACAACAAACGAGCTCAAGCAGGACCCATATGGCCAGACAAAGGAGGCATGCTAAGCAACACAGCTTTAATGCAGCAACGCAAAAACGAAACTCTACAGGGTTAAAAAAGGTTTGTAAGTTACACAACAACAACACCACAGAAATCCAACAAAGGAATTTATTGAACACGCACGAAAAAATTGAAATGCCCCAAAAAACATATTTTTTCATTCAATCCAATGCTCCCATGCCCTAAATGATGTTTAAATTCAACAGATACCACAGAAACAGTTGTTTGATGCACCCATGGGTAGCTCTGGCCTACTGGCTGAAAGGCCTATAGTATTGGCAGACTACTGGGCTAGTGAATTAAATAAATATTGCAAATTAATTCATTTCAAACTTTGGAGAAAATGCAGTAAACTGCGCAACATGTTTCCTTTATAAAAGATGAAAAATGACTAGGCTTCTACTTAACTACAGGCCACCCACCTCAATACATTTTGAAAAAACAATGAAAAGTACCAAAGAAATGTAGGTGCAGTGCCCAAATCAAACAAACAACAACAATTTTCCAACTTACTTGTGAAATCTGAGATTAAAAAGTCCTCAAATCCAATGGTAGAAGATGCAGCAGCCACAAAGTGTGATCCTTCCAGCTCCAAATCCAAATGAAAAGTGAACAGGAGATGGACGAAGCACTGGGAGGAGCCAGCTGGACAGGAACAGGAAGTTGGAGACTCAAATTACGTGTTTGCGATCGCACACTCTCGCGGGAACGTGTGGCCGGCTACCAATTCTCGTGGTGCTTGTGGCGATCCAGGCATCCAGGCATCCTGGTAAGTCGCTCTCGCATGCTGTAAAACGCTTTTTGATATTACGAATACAAAAAAAACTATGCTTCGCTGCAGAGCGTGGAGTTTTTGGTAAGTCCGTGTTCTACTTAGAATTTGGAGTTGCCAAAAATCCACAAACTCCGCGAGCGGAGCAGATTTTACGCCCAGGGTTAAAATATTGTACCTTAGATTCAATAAAAGCCATCCTAAAGCACGAAGAAAAACATGAAAATACGTATTTATCATTCACAAATATGAGTTTACGAACAGGGCATGTGAAGCAACCGTCAACAACATGCTCCAGAGTGACATGTACAGAGAACAGCATGAAACATATTGACACCACCACACACACACAATACGATGACTGGAGAGAGACCACTATATGCGGGAGGCTTTCAGTATTAGCATATTGATGAAAAATCACCAGGACTCACCCAATTAGGGTAATGGATCAGGCCTCATAAGTAAAAGCAGAGAGAACGCCAATTAGCGTCCTGGGGGAAGAGAGTATTAAAATGAAGTCAGGCTAGACTTACCATAACGGTAGAGAAATGCTCCGGTCTTATGAAGGAGATACTCACACGGACCGGGAATGTCGTCCAACGTGATACCTATCCTAGCTCTGCTTCCTCAGAGGGAAGCAAGGCAGACGCAGTGGGGTCTATATAAGTGTGGGCCAAATGGAGCACCTAAAAGCAACATGCCACTGGAGCCTACTGGTTTACAATGTGGTACAGGCAAAGGCACGCACCATGTTGGTGGTAGGTAAAGCGCAAGTAGCTGTATGGTGCAAAATGGTAGAAACCAGATAGTTGGTGCATGAAACTTCACATAACATTAAGGGTCAATCAAATGGTGAAAGGATCACACCATGCTCTATTAACTAACATGCCAATGTGCCATATAGTGAAGCATACAAAAACAACAACATAAATAATAGCTGTCACCTTAATGACTAACAATGTCAGTCGGACAAGAAATAAACCTGCCTCCTAATGAAGGGGCTGTAAGGTCTTTATGAAGATTCAGATAGCAAGGTAGACACTAATAAGGGTCAAAGCAGAGCAGCACTCCAGGTTACACAATAGTTTGCATCTTGCCAATGTAGTCAATATTGCACGTGCATATAGTGTGCCCCCTATTTCATGTACAGAGTATCCAGCTAACAGTTGAGATAGCAAGGGGCAGAGGTGCACAATACACACTACTGATTGGTCAATGTCAGTTCAGTGTGACCTCCACAAAAGGTGTATTAATTATTTAATCCAGCCAATGGAATTTTATTGTTGATGCCAATACTGTGTGTGGAATGCCCAAAAATCCAGTATGGCTCGTTCGTCAGCAACTTGTCTTCTCTCAAGGGTTTGGTGGGCCTCCACCTTAGTCCATCTAATGTTGTTGGGAGAGTTACCTACAGTCAAAAGTGGGTACTCATTTTAGTACTTGACTTTCTAGAGCATATGTAGCTGTGATGTTCCTTAATCCTAACCTTTACTACTCTGGTTGTCATGCCTGTGTATTTCATGTGGCATAGCCACGTGATCACTTATATGCACTTTTGTGAGTTGCAATTTGTGTGTTTTTTCTGTGCCCATATGATTCTGCTGCTCAACTGAATTTCTTTTGTAGGGTCAGTGTAGGGGCATACATCACAAGCGCCACAAGGGAAATGTCCCACAGCTGGGGGAAGATCCCACAAAAGTCTCTGTGCAGGTTTAATTGGTTTTCTTGATTTAGTGTGGATCAACATATCCTTTAGGTTGGCAGTCCATTTGTATGTAAACCTAGGTGGAGGTAGCAAAAGGATGCCTGTTTGTAGGATGGCCCGGTGTTTCCTAATGATTTTTTAAAGTCATTGGACTTAGGTGTGATTGTAGTGACAAAAGTTAGCACATCTGTACTGGGTTTAATACGTGGTTCTAGTAAGGCCACACTTTTGTTGTTTGTTGTCCAGGAGATAATTGAATTATATGCCAAAAAATGTAATGCTGTTGTGCGACTGAGCACCTATGGTGGATTGATGGATAAATGGATGGACTGAGGCAAAACGCATACAATTTAAAAAATAAATACATAAATTAACAAAACAATGGCAAATGTTATAATAAATATGTGAAAACAATTAAAACAATTACAAAATAAAAATGTATATACATTTAAAAAGTAAAACATTAAAAAATTCATATACATTTTTAGATACAAAAATAATAATAAAAAATGAAAATACTAAAATTAAATGAAAAAAATGAAAACATAAACATTTAAAATTTAAATAAAAATGATAAATATTTGCTGATGTTTGTATGGGAGAATAAAAAGTAACCTACTGTGAGGGAAGGAGGTTCCAAATAAACAACTGTACATAATAAATATGTGCTGTTCATCAAAATCATATTCCTAATATGCATATATTATAATGATCCTCAAGCACATTATTAAACTGATAGCACATCCATACATGAAAGCCTATTGCAAAAGCACACTGGCTGAATGCACAAAATAGCTGCCCGCCAGTGCCACATGGCCAAACAACATCAGCCAGCAAGGAGCCATAGGGAACAAAAAACACATGTAAAGCCTATGCAAAGGCACACTGGCTGGATGGGCAAAACGGCTGCTAGCTGGTGCCACATGATCAAACAACAACATTGAGTAGGGAGGCATCGGGAAAAAAGAACAAATGCAAGCCTCCAACAAAGGCACAATGGCTGGATGAACAAAATGGTGGCCAGTCAGTGCGACATGGTCAAAAAACAACAGCAAGCAAGGAGACATGGTGAACAAATAACACATGCAATCCCATGGCGAAGTCACACTGGCTGGAGGCACAAAATGGCTGCTAGCCACATTGCCAAACAACAACAACAAGCAAGGAGGCATGAGGAACAAGGAGAAAACATTCAGGCATATGGACACCGACTCCACAAAGTGGTCCCTGGCCACACGGCATGTAGAACAAAGTCAAATGGTGGGATACAGCAAGCACACTCCATGGCCAGACAAAGGAGGCCTGATAGCACTGAAGAAAACACTACCTTTAATTCAGCAATGGCAAATATGAAAATTAACTAAACTAAAAAGAAATTTTAACAACTCACATCCTCCCAAGGCGTCAAAGTTTACCCCTCATACACACTTTTTGTACACAAACAAACGAGAAATGCAAAAAACACCATATTTATAATTTAATCCAATGTCATCCCAGCCCAAAAGGAAGTTTTAAAACAACATATACCAAGGAATAGATTTTTTAATACACCCATGATTAGTACTGGCCTGTACCTTCTGACTGGATGGACTGTTGGCAAAGTAGGCCACATAGTAAAATAAATAAATGTTGCAAATTTAAAAAACATGGAGAAAATGCAGTGAACTGTGGAACATTGCCCCTTTACAAAAGAAGAAAAATTAAATGCAAAACAACCCACCATGTCACTACTCAAACTGCAGGCCATCCATCACAATAAATGTAAAAATTACAAATAAATACTGGTGCATCTATCAAGCAAACAACACCTCAAATCTCAAATACAAAGTCCTTAAGTTCAGTGGTATGTATACAGCATATCTAAATGTTTTTCTTCTCCAAAAATGACACCTATATATTTATGGTACTGTAGTACCTAATGCAGAACAAGCAAAACATAGAGTAAAAATGAACAGTTAAACCTTACTCAAACTCTGCATTGACTCGTTGAAAGGCAGTTCAGAGCAATATGTTTGCCAATGTTTCAGCTGGACGATGTACCCACATTAAGAGAAGACAATACAGGTAGGCACACTGTGCCAAGTTAAGTCAAATGTATCTTTATTTCGGCAAATGCCATAAAGGTATTCAATAAATAAAATAAAAATGCAGTAATAAATACAGCTCTTTAAAAAGAATACAACTTAATTAGCAGCATGGCATCTGTAAAACTGCAAATTGTTCAAAGATTTCATACATGTAAACAGCAAATGGTGTAAGTTCCAACAGATAACAGATAACAAAGAAGACCATATTTTGTGTATCACAGCTATTATATCATAGTACTTTAATGGCAGTCCTTCTTTTTGCACACCTTAATCCCAGGTATTTGATGACCACACAGACATACTGTGGGCAAGAATCCGTTCACAAGATCCTCAAGGCAACACAATGGCAAAAAGTACCCAGTTCTCTACAGATAGGTGCCAACAATGTGGAACAAAACTGGGCATATGCAGGGCATGCAAATGACACACGCAGT